>NC_064642.1:823421617-824645680 GCF_023864345.2 Schistocerca serialis cubense
TAACTATCCGTGCTTTGATTCGTTCCTGGGATTCCAGTAATAGATTCCGATGGACATGGGAAGGTTTACTGTAACCTGTGGACCTTCAACGTGACGATGAAGCACAGAAATCGCGTCGGAATTGTATACAACAGGCACCATGCAGACTTCTGTACGGGAGAGTAATACTTCTAACTGTCTCTGTTTTGATTCTTTCCTGGGATGCCAGTAATAGATTCCGATGGACATGGGAAGGTTTACTGTAACCTGTGGACCTTCAACGTGACGATGAAGCACAGAAATTGCGTCGGAATTGAATACAACAGGTACCATGCTGACTTCTCTCCGGGAGAGTAATCCTTCTAACTATCTGTGCTTTGATTCGTTCCTGGGATTCCAGTAATAGATTCCGATTGACGTGGGAAGGTTTCCTGTAACCTGTGGACCTTCATTTTGACGATGAAACACAGAAATTGCGTCGGAATTGAATACACCATGCTCCATGCCGACTTCTCTCCGGGAGAGTAATCCTTCTAACTATCTGTCCTTTGATTCGTTCCTGGGATTCCAGTAATAGATTCCGATGGACATGGGAACGTTTACTGTAACCTGTGGACCTTCATCTTGACGATGAAACACAGAAATTGCGTCGGAATTGTATACAACAGGCACCATGCCGACTTCTGTCCGGGAGAGTAATACTTCTAACTGTCTCTGCTATGATTCTTTCCTGGGATGCCAGTAATTGATTCCGATGGACATGGGAAGGTTTACTGTATCCTGTGGACCTTCAACGTGACGATGAAGCACAGAAATTGCGACGGAATTGAATACAACAGGCACCATGCCGACTTCTCTCCGGGAGAGTAATGCTTCTAACTATCTGTGCTTTGATTCGTTCCTGGGATTCCAGTAACAGATTCCGATGGACATGGGAAGTTTTACTGTAACCTGTGGACCTTCAACTTGACGATGAAACACAGAAATTGCGTCGGAATTGAATACAACAGGCATCATGCTGACTTCTCTCCGGGAGAGTAATGCTTCTAACTATCTGTGCTTTGATTTATTCCTGGGATTCCAGTAATAGATTCCGATGGACATAGGAAGGTTTACTGTAACCTGTGGACCTTCAACGTGACGATGAAGCACTGAAATTGCGTCGGAATTGAATACAACAGGCACCATGCCGACTTCTCTCCGGGAGAGTAATGCTTCTAACTATCTGTGCTTTGATTCGTTCCTGGGATTCCAATAATAGATTCCGATGGACATGGGAAGGTTTACTGTTACCTGTGGACCTTCATCTTGACGATGAAACACAGAAATTGCGTCGGAATTGAGTACAACAGGCACCATGCTGACATCTCTCCGGGAGAGTAATGCTTCTAACTATCCGTGCTTTGATTCGTTCCTGGGATTCCAGTAATAGATTCCGATGGACATGGGAAGGTTTACTGTAACCTGTGGACCTTCAACGTGACGACGAAGCACAGAAATCGCGTCGGAATTGTATACAACAGGCACCATGCAGACTTCTGTACGGGAGAGAAATACTTCTAACTGTCTCTGTTTTGATTCTTTCCTGGGATGCCAGTAATAGATTCCGATGGACATGGGAACGTTTACTGTAACCTGTGGACCTTCAACGTGACGATGAAGCACAGAAATTGCGTCGGAATTGAATACAACAGGCACCATGCTGACTTCTCTCCGGGAGAGTAATCCTTCTAACTATCTGTGCTTTGATTCGTTCCTGGGATTCCAGTAATAGATTCCGATGGACGTGGGAAGGTTTACTGTAACCTGTGGACCTTCATCTTGACGATGAAACACAGAAATTGCGTCGGAATTAAATACACCATGCTCCATGAAGACTTCTGTCCGGGAGAGTAATACTTCTAACTGTCTCTGCTATGATTCTTTCCTGGGATGCCAGTAATTGATTCCGATGGACATGGGAAGGTTTACTGTATCCTGTGGACCTTCAACGTGACGATGAAGCACAGAAATTGCGGCGGAATTGAATACAACAGGCACCATGCCGACTTCTCTCCGGGAGAGTAATCCTTCTAACTGTCTGTGCTTTGATTCTTTCCTGGGATGCCAGTAATAGATTCCGATGGACATGGGAAGGGTTACTGTAACCTGTGGACCTTCATCTTGACGATGAAGCACAGATATTGCGTCGGAATTGAATACAACAGGCACCATGCCGACATCTGTCCGGGAGAGTAATACTTCTAACTGTCTCTGCTTTGATTCTTTCCTGGGATTCCAGTAATAGATTCCGATGGACATGGGAAGGTTTACTGTAACCTGTTGACCTTCATCTTGACGATGAAACACAGAAATTGCGTCGGAATTAAATACAACAGGCACCATGCTGACTTCTCTCCGGGAGAGTAATGCTTCTAACTATCTGTGCTTTGATTCGTTATTGGGATTCCAGTATTAGATTCCGATGGACATGGGAAGGTTTACTGTAACCTGTGGACCTTCATCTTGACGATGAAACACAGAAATTGCGTCGGAATTGAATACAACAGGCACCATGCTGACTTCTGTCCGGGACAGTAATGCTTCTAACTATCTGTGCTTTGGTTCTTTCCTGGGATTACAGTAATAGATTCCGATGGACATGGGAAGGTTTACTGTAACCTGTGGACCTTCAACGTGACGATGAAGAACAGAAATTGCGTCGGAATTGAATACAACAGGCACCATGCCGACTTCTCTCCGGGAGAGTAATGCTTCTAACTATCTATGCTTTGATTCGTTCCTGGGATTGCAGTAATAGATTCCGATGGACATGGGAAGGTTTACTGTTACCTGTGGACCTTCATTTTGACGATGAAACACAGAAATTGCGTCGGAATTGAGTACAACAGGCACCATGCTGACTTCTCTCCGGGAGAGTAATGCTTCTAACCATCTGTGCTTTGATTCGTTCCTGGGATGCCAGTAATAGATTCCGATGGACATGGGAAGGTTTACTGTAACCTGTGGACCTTCATCGTGACGATGAAACACAGAAATTGCGTCGGAATTGAATACAACAGGCACCATGCTGACTTCTCTCCGGGAGAGTAATGCTTCTAACTATCTGTGCTTTGATTCGTTCCTGGGATTCCAGTAATAGATTCCGATGGACATGGGAAGGTTTACTGTAACCTGTGGACCTTCATCTTGACGATGAAACACAGAAATTAAGTCGGAATTGAATACAACAGGCACCATGCTGACTTCTCTCCGGGAGAGTAATGCTTCTAACTATCTGTGCTTTGATTCGTTCCTGGGATTCCAGTAATAGATTCCGATGGACATGGAAAGGTTTACTGTAACCTGAGGACCTTCAACGTGACGATGAAGCACAGAAATTGCGTGGGAATTGAATACAACAGGCACCATGCAGACTTCTGTACGGGAGAGTAATACTTCTAACTGTCTCTATTTTGATTCTTTCCTGGGATGCCAGTAATAGGTTCCGATGGACATGGGAAGGTTTACTGTAACCTGTGGACCTTCAACGTGACGATGAAGCACAGAAATTGCGTCGGAATTGAATACAACAGGCACCATTCCGACTTCTCTCCGGGAGAGTAATCCTTCTAAATATCTGTGCTTTGATTCTTTCCTGGGATGCCAGTAATAGATTCCGATGGACATGGGAAGGTTTACTGTAACCTGTGGACCTTCATCTTGACGATGAAGCACAGAAATTGCGTCGGAATTGAATACAACAGGCACCATGCCGACTTCTGTCCGGGAGAGTAATACTTCTAACTGTCTCTGCTTTGATTCTTTCCTGGGATGCCAGTAATAGATTCCGGTGGACATGGGAAGGTTTACTGTAACCTGTGGACCTTCAACGTGACGATGAAGCACAGAAATTGCGTCGGAATTGAATACAACAGGCACCATGCCGACTTCTCTCCGGGAGAGTAATGCTTCTAACTATCTGTGCTTTGATTCGTTCCTGGGATTCCAGTAATAGATTCCGATGGACATGGGAAGGTTTACTGTAACCTGTGGACCTTCAACGTGACGATGAAGCACAGAAATTGCGTCGGAATTGAATACAACATGCACCATGCCGTCTTCTCCCCGGGAGAGTAATGCTTGTAACTATCTGTGCTCTGATTCGTTCCTGGGATTCCAGTAATGGATTCCGATGGACATGGGAAGGTTTACTGTAACCTGTGGACCTTCAACGTGGCGATGAAGAACAGAAATTGCGTCGGAATTGAATACAACAGGCACCATGCCGACCTCTCTCCGGGAGAGTAATGCTTCTAACTATCTGTGCTTTGATTCGTTCCTGGGATTCCAGTAACAGCTTCCGATGGACATGGGAAGGTTTACTGTAACCTGTGGACCTTCATCTTGACGATGAAACACAGAAATTGCGTCGGAATTGAATACAACAGGCATCATGCAGACTTCTCTCCGGGAGAGTAATGCTTCTAACTATCTGTGCTTTGAATCGTTCCTGGGATTCCAGTAATAGATTCCGATTGACATGGGAAGGTTTACTGTAACCTGTGGCCCTTCAACGTGACGATGAAGAACAGAAATTGCGTCGGAATTGAATACAACAGGCACCATGCCGACTTCTCTCCGGGAGAGTAATGCTTCTAACTATCTGTGCTTTGATTCGGTCCTGGGATTCCAGTAATAGATTCCGATGGACATGGGAAGGTTTACTGTAACCTGTGGACCTTCGTATTGACGATGAAAGACAGAAATTGCGTCGGAATTGAATACAACAGGCACCATGCCGACTTCTCTCCGGGAGAGTAATGCTTCTAACTATCTGTGCTTTGATTCGTTCCTGGGATTCCAGTAATAGATTCCGATGGACATGGGAACTTTTACTGTAACCTCTGGACCTTCAACTTGACGAATAAACACAGAAATTGCGTCGGAATTGAATAAAACAGGCACCATGCCGACTTCTCCCCGCGAGAGTAATGCTTCTAACTATCTGTGCTTTGATTTGTTCCTGGGATTCCAGTAATAGATTCCGATGGACATGGGAAGGTTTACTGTAACCTGTGGACCTTCATCTTGACAATGAAACACAGAAATTGCGTCGGAATTGAATACAACAGGCACTATGCTGACTTCTCTCCGGGAGAGTAATGCTTCTAACTATCTGTGCTTTGATTCGTTATTGGGATTCCAGTAATAGATTCCGATGGACATGGGAAGGTTTTCTGTAACCTGTGGACCTTCATCTTGACGATGAAACACAGAAATTACGTCGGAATTGAATACAACAGGCACCATGCTGACTTCTCTCCGGGAGAGTAATGCTTCTAACTATCTGTGCTTTGATTCTGTCCTGGGATGCCAGTAATAGATTCCGATGGACATGGGAAGGTTTACTGTAACCTGTGGACCTTCAACGTGACGATGAAACACAGAAATTGCGTCGGAATTGAATAAAACAGGCACCATGCCGACTTCTCCCCGCGAGAGTAATGCTTCTAACTATCTGTGCTTTGATTTGTTCCTGGGATTCCAGTAATAGATTCCGATGGACATGGGAAGGTTTACTGTAACCTGTGGACCTTCAACTTGACGATTAAACACAGAAATTGCGTCGGAATTGAATAAAACAGGCACCATGCAGACTTCTCCCCGCGAGAGTAATGCTTCTAACTATCTGTGCTTTGATTTGTTCCTGGGATTCCAGTAATAGATTCCGATGGACATGGGAAGGTTTACTGTAACCTGTGGACCTTCATCTTGACAATGAAACACAGAAATTGCGTCGGAATTGAATACAACAGGCACTATGCTGACTTCTCTCCGGGAGAGTATTGCTTCTAACTATCTGTGCTTTGATTCGTTACTGGGATTCCAGTAATAGATTCCGATGGACATGGGAAGGTTTACTGTAACCTGTGGACCTTCATCTTGACGATGAAACACAGAAATTTCGTTGGAATTGAATACAACAGGCACCATGCCGACTTCTCTCTGGGAGAGTAATGCTTCTAACTATCTGTGCTTTGATTTGTTCCTGGGATTCCAGTAATAGATTCCGATGGACATGGGAAGGTTTACTGTAACCTGTGGACCTTCATCTTGACAATGAAACACAGAAATTGCGTCGGAATTGAATACAACAGGCACTATGCTGACTTCTCTCCGGGAGAGTAATGCTTCTAACTATCTGTGCTCTGATTCGTTCCTGGGATTCCAGTAATGGATTCCGATGGACATGGGAAGGTTTACTGTAACCTGTGGACCTTCAACGTGACGATGAAGAACAGAAATTGCGTCGGAATTGAATACAACAGGCACCATGCCGACCTCTCTCCGGGAGAGTAATGCTTCTAACTTTCTGTGCTTTGATTCGTTCCTGGGATTCCAGTAATAGATTCCGATGGACATGGGAAGATTTACTGTAACCTGTGGACCTTCATCTTGACGATGAAACACAGAAATTGCGTCGGAATTGAATACAACAGGCATCATGCTGACTTCTCTCCGGGAGAGTAATGCTTCTAACTATCTGTGCTTTGAATCGTTCCTGGGATTCCAGTAATAGATTCCGATGGACATGGGAAGGTTTACTGTAACCTGTGGCCCTTCAACGTGACGATGAAACACAGAAATTGCGTCGGAATTGAATACAACAGGCACCATGCTGTCTTCTCTCCGGGAGAGTAATGCTTCTAACTGCTCTGCTTTGATTCGTTCCTGGGATTCCAGTAATAGTTTCCGATGGACATGGGAAGGTTTACTTTAACCTGTGGACCTTCATCTTGACGATGAAACACAGAAATTGCGTCGGAATTGAATACAACAGGCACCATGCTGACCTCTCCCTGGGAGAGTAATGCTTCTAACTATCTGTGCTTTTATTCGCTCCTGGGATTCCAGTAATAGATTCCGATGAACATGGGAAGGTTTACTGTAACCTGTGGACCCTCACCTTGACGATGAAACACAGAAATTGCGTCGGAATTGAATACAACAGGCACCATGCTGACTTCTCTCCGGGAGAGTAATACTTCTAACTGTCTCTGCTTTGATTCTTTCCTGGGATGCCAGTAATAGATTCCGATGGACATGGGAAGGTTTACTGTAACCTGTGGACCTTCATCTTGACGATGAAGCACAGAAATTGCGTTGGAATTGAATACAACAGGCACCATGCCGACTTCTCTCCGGGAGAGTAATACTTCTAATTGTCTCTGCTTGAATCTTTCCTGGGATGCCAGTAATAGTTTCCGATGGACATGGGAAGGTTTACTGTAACCTGTGGACCTTCAACGTGACGATGAAGCACAGAAATTGCGTCGGAATAAAATACAACAGGCACCATGCTGACTTCTCTCCGGGAGAGTAATCCTACTAACTATCTGTGCTTTGATTCTTTCCTGGGATGCCAGTAATAGATTCCGATGGACATGGGAATGTTTACTGTAACCTGTGGACCTTCATCTTGACGATGAAACACAGAAATTGCGTCGGAATTGAATACAACAGGCACCATGCCTACTTCTGTCCGGGAGAGTAATACTTCTAACTGTCTCTGCTTTGATTCTTTCCTGGGATGCCAGTAATGGATTCAGATGGACATGGGAAGGTTTACTGTAACCTGTGGACCTTCAACGTGACGATGAAGCACAGAAATTGCGTCGGAATTGAAAACCAATAGGCACCATGCCGACTTGTCTCCGGGAGAGTAGTGCTTCTAACTATCTGTGCTTTGATTCTTTCTTGGAATGCCAGTAATAGATTCCGATGGACATGGGAAGGCTTACTGTAACCTGTGGACCTTCATCTTGACGGTGAAACACAGAAATTGCGTCGCAATTGAATACAACAGGCATCATGCCGACTTCTGTCCGGGAGAGTAATACTTCTAACTGTCTCTGCTTTGATTCTTTCCTGGGATGCCAGTAATAGATTTCGATGGACATGGGAATGTTTACTGTAACCTGTGGACCTTCATCTTGACGATGAAACACAGAAATTGCGTCGGAATTGAATACAACCGGCACCATGCCGACTTCTCTCCGGGAGAGTAATACTTCTAATTGTCTCTGCTTTGATTCTTTCCTGGGATGCCAGTAATAGATTCCGATGGACATGGGAAGGTTTACTGTAACCTGTGGACCTTCAACGTGACGATGAAGCACTGAAATTGCGTCGGAATTGAATACAACAGGCACCATGCCGACTTCTCTCCGGGAGAGTAATCCTTCTAACTATCTGAGCTTTGATTCTTTCCTGGGATGCCAGTAATAGATTCCGATGGACATGGGAAGGTTTGCTGTAACCTGTGGACCTTCATCTTGACGATGAAACACAGAAATTGCGTCGGAATTGAATACTACAGGCAACTTGCCGACTTCTGTCCGGGAGATTAATACTTCTAACTGTCTCTGCTTTGATTCTTTCCTGGAATTCCAGTAATAGATTCCGATGGACATGGGAAGGTTTCCTGTAACCTGTGGACCTTCATCTTGACGATGAAACACAGAAATTGCGTCGGAATTGAATACAACAGGCACCATGCCGACTTCTCTTCGGGAGAGTAATGATTCTAACTATCTGTGCTTTGATTCTTTCCTGGGATGCCAGTAATAGATTCCGATGGACATGGGAAGGTTTACTGTAACCTGTGGACATTCAACGTGACGATGAAGCACAGAAATTGCGTCGGATTTGAATACAACAGGCACAATGCCGACATCTCTCCGGGAGAGTAATGCTTCTAACTATCTGTGCTTTGATTCTTTCTTGGAATGCCAGTAATAGATTGCGATGGACATGGGAAGGTTTACTGTAACCTGTGGACCTTCAACTTGACGATTAAACACAGAAATTGCGTCGGAATTGAATAAAACAGGCACCATGCCGACTTCTCCCCGCGAGAGTAATGCTTCTAACTATCTGTGCTTTGATTTGTTCCTGGGATTCCAGTAATAGATTCCGATGGACATGGGAAGGTTTACTGTAACCTGTGGACCTTCATCTTGACAATGAAACACAGAAATTGCGTCGGAATTGAATACAACAGGCACTATGCTGACTTCTCTCCGGGAGAGTAATGCTTCTAACTATCTGTGCTCTGATTCGTTCCTGGGATTCCAGTAATGGATTCCGATGGACATGGGAAGGTTAACTGTAACCTGTGGACCTTCAACGTGACGATGAAGAACAGAAATTGCGTCGGAATTGAATACAACAGGCACCATGCCGACCTCTCTCCGGGAGAGTAATGCTTCTAACTTTCTGTGCTTTGATTCGTTCCTGGGATTCCAGTAATAGATTCCGATGGACATGGGAAGGTTTACTGTAACCTGTGGACCTTCATCTTGACGATGAAACACAGAAATTGCGTCGGAATTGAATACAACAGGCATCATGCTGACTTCTCTCCGAGAGAGTAATGCTTCTAACTATCTGTGCTTTGAATCGTTCCTAAAATTCCAGTAATAGATTCCGATGGACATGGGAAGGTTTACTGTAACCTGTGGCCCTTCAACGTGACGATGAAACACAGAAATTGCGTCGGAATTGAATACAACAGGCACCATGCTGACTTTTCTCCGGGAGAGTAATGCTTCTAACTGCTCTGCTTTGATTCGTTCCTGGGATTCCAGTAATAGATTCCGATGGACATGGGAAGGTTTACTTTAACCTGTGGACCTTCATCTTGACGATGAAACACAGAAATTGCGTCGGAATTGAATACAACAGGCACCATGCTGACTTCTCCCTGGGAGAGTAATGCTTCTAACTATCTGTGCTTTTATTCGCTCCTGGGATTCCAGTAATAGATTCCGATGAACATGGGAAGGTTTACTGTAACCTGTGGACCTTCACCTTGACGATGAAACACAGAAATTGCGTCGGAATTGAATACAACAGGCACCATGCTGACTTTTCTCCGGGAGAGTAATGCTTCTAACTATCTGTGCTTTGATTCTTTCCTGGGATGCCAGTAATAGATTCCGATGGACATGAGAAGGTTTACTGTAACCTGTGGACCTTCATCTTGACGATGAAACACAGAAATTGCGTCGCAATTGAATACAACAGGCACCATGCCGACATCTCTCCGGGAGAGTAATACTTCTAACTGTCTCTGCTTTGATTCTTTCCTGGGATGCCAGTAATAGATTCCGACGGACATGGGAAGGTTTACTGTATCCTGAGGACCTTCATCTTGACGATGAAACACAGAAATTGCGTTGGAATTGAATACAACAGGCACCATGCCGACTTCTCTCCGGGAGAGTAATACTTCTAATTGTCTCTGCTTGAATCTTTCCTGGGATGCCAGTAATAGTTTCCGATGGACATGGGAAGGTTTACTGTAACCTGTGGACCTTCAACGTGACGATGAAGCACAGAAATTGCGTCGGAATAAAAAACAACAGGCACCATGCTGACTTCTCTCCGGGAGAGTAATCCTACTAACTATCTGTGCTTTGATTCTTTCCTGGGATGCCAGTAATAGATTCCGATGGACATGGGAATGTTTACTGTAACCTGTGGACCTTCATCTTGACGATGAAACACAGAAATTGCGTCGGAATTGAATACAGTAGGCACCATGCCTACTTCTGTCCGGGAGAGTAATACTTCTAACTGTCTCTGCTTTGATTCTTTCCTGGGATGCCAGTAATGGATTCAGATGACATGGGAAGGTTTACTGTAACCTGTGGACCTTCAACGTGACGATGAAGCACAGAAATTGCGTCGGATTTGAATACAATAGGCACCATGCCGACTTCTCTCCGGGAGAGTAATGCTTCTAACTATCTGTGCTTTGATTCTTTCTTGGAATGCCAGTAATAGATTCCGATGGACATGGGAAGGCTTACTGTAACCTGTGGACCTTCATCTTGACGGTGAAACACAGAAATTGCGTCGCAATTGAATACAACAGGCATCATGCCGACTTCTGTCCGGGAGAGTAATACTTCTAACTGTCTCTGCTTTGATTCTTTCCTGGGATGCCAGTAATAGATTTCGATGGACATGGGAATGTTTACTGTAACCTGTGGACCTTCATCTTGACGATGAAACACAGAAATTGCGTCATAATTGAATACAACAGGCACCATGCCGACTTCTCTCCGGGAGAGTAATACTTCTAATTGTCTCTGCTTTGATTCTTTCCTGGGATGCCAGTAATAGATTCCGATGGACATGGGAAGGTTTACTGTAACCTGTGGAACTTCAACGTGACGATGAAGCACAGAAATTGCGTCGGAATTAAATACAACAGGCACCATGCCGACTTCTCTCCGGGAGAGTAATCCTTCTAACTATCTGTGCTTTGATTATTTCCTGGGATGCCAGTAATAGATTCCGATGGACATGGGAAGGTTTACTGTAACCTGTGGACCTTCATCTTGACGATGAAACACAGAAATTGCGTCGGAATTGAATACAACAGGCACCATGCCGACTTCTGTCCGGGAGAGTAATACTTCTAACTGTCTCTGCTTTTATTCTTTCCTGGTGTGCCAGTAACCGATTCCGATGGACATGGGAAGGCTTACTGTAACCGGTGGACCTTCATCTTGACGATGAAACACAGAAATTGCGACGCAATTGAATACAACAGGCACCATGCCGACTTCTGTCCGGGAGAGTAATATTTCTAACTGTCTCTGCTTTGATTCTTTCCTGGCATGCCAGTAATAGATTCCGATGGACATGGGAAGGTTTACTGTAACCTGTGGACCTTCATCTTGACGATGAAACACAGAAATTGCGTCGGAATTGAATACAACAGGCACCATGCCGACTTCTGTCCGGAAGAGTAATACTTCTAAGTGTCTCTGCTTTGATTCTTTCCTTGGATGCCAGTAATAGATTCCGATGGACATGGGAAGGTTTACTGTAACCTGTGGACCTTCATCTTGACGATGAAACACAGAAATTGCGTCGGAATTGAATACAACAGGCACCATGCCGACTTCTGTCCGCGAGAGTAATACTTCTAACGGTCTCTGCTTTGATTCTTTCCTGGGATGCCAGTAATAGATTCCGATGGACATGGGAAGGTTTACTGTAACCTGTGGACCTTCAACGTGACGATGAAGCACTGAAATTGCGTCGGAATTGAATACAACAGGCACCATGCCGACTTCTCATCGGGAGAGTAATCCTTCTAACTATCTGAGCTTTGATTCTTTCCTGGGATGCCAGTAATAGATTCCGATGGACATGGGAAGGTTTGCTGTAACCTGTGGACCTTCATCTTGACGATGAAACACAGAAATTGCGTCGGAATTGAATACTACAGGCAACTTGCCGACTTCTGTCCGGGAGATTAATGCTTCTAACTGTCTCTGCTTTGATTCTTTCCTGGAATTCCAGTAATAGATTCCGATGGACATGGGAAGGTTTCCTGTAACCTGTGGACCTTCATCTTGACGATGAAACACAGAAATTGCGTCGGAATTGAATACAACAGGCACCATGCCGACTTCTCTTCGGGAGAGTATTGCTTCTAACTATCTGTGCTTTTGATTCGTTCCTGGGATGCCAGTAATAGATTCCGATGGACATGGGAAGGTTTACTGTAACCTGTGGACCTTCAACGTGACGATGAAGCACAGAAATTGCGTCGGAATTGAATACAACAGGCACCATCCGACTTCTCTCCAGGAGAGTAATCCTTCTAACTATCTTTGCTTTGATTCTTTCCTGGGATGCCAGTAATAGATTCCGATGGACATGGGAAGGTTTACTGTAACCTGTGGACCTTCAACGTGACGATGAAGCACAGAAATTGCGTCGGAATTGAATACAACAGGCACCATGCCGACTTCTCTCCGGGAGAGTAATCCTTCTGACTATCTGTGCTTTGATTCTTTCCTGGGATGCCAGCAATAGATTCCGATGGACATGGGAAGGTTTACTGTATCCTGTGGACCTTCATCTTGACGATGAAACACAGAAATTGCGTCGGAATTGAATACATTAGGCACCATGCCGACTTCTGTCCGGGAGAGTAATACTTCTAACTGTCTCTGCTTTGATTCTTTCATGGGATGCCAGTAATAGATTCCGATGGACATGGGAAGGTTTACTGTAACCTGTGGACCTTCAACGTGACGATGAAGCACAGAAATTGCGTCGGAATTGAATACAACAGGCACCATGCCGACTTCTCTCCGGGAGAGTAATCCTTCTAACTATCTGTGCTTTGATTCTTTCCTGTAATGCCAGTAATAGATTACGATGGACATGGGAAGGTTTACTGTAACCTGTGGACCTTCATCTTGACGATGAAACACAGAAATTGCGTCGGAATTGAATACAACAGGCACCATGCCGACTTCTGTCTCGGAGAGTAATACTTCTAACTGTCTCTGCTTTTATTCTTTCCTGGGCTGCCAGTAACAGATTCCGATGGACATGGGAAGGCTTACTGTAACGGGTGGACCTTCATCTTGACGATGAAACACAGACATTGCGTCGCAATTGAATACAACAGGCACCATGCCGACTTCTGTCCGGGAGAGTAATATTTCTAACTGTCTCTCCTCTGATTCTTTCCTGGGATCCCAGTAATAGATTCCGATGGACATGGGAAGGTTTACTGTAGCCTGTGGACCTTCATCTTGACGATGAAAGACAGAAATTGCGTCGGAATTGAATACAACAGGCACCATGCCGAATTCTGTCCGGGAGAGTAATACTTCTAAATGTCTCTGATTTGATTCTTTCCTGGGATGCCAGTAATAGATTCCGATGGCTATGGGAAGGTTTGCTGTAACCTGTGGACCTTCATCTTAACGATGAAATCAGAAATTGCGTCGGAATTGAATACTACAGGCACCATGCCGACTTCTGTCCGGGAGAGTAATACTTCTAACTGTCTCTGCTTTGATTCTTTCCTGGAATTCCAGTAATAGATTCCGATGGACATGGGAAGGTTTCCTGTAACCTGTGGAACTTCATCTTGACGATGATACACAGAAATTGCGTCGGAATTGAATACAACAGGCACCATGCCGACTTCTCTCCGGGAGAGTAATGCTTCTAACTATCTGTGCTTTGATTCGTTCCTGGGATGCCAGTAATAGATTCCGATGGACATGGGAAGGTTTACTGTAACCTGTGGACCTTCAACGTGACGATGAAGCACAGAAATTGCGTCGGAATTGAATACAACAGGCATCATGCCGACTTCTCTCCGGGAGAGTAATCCTTCTAACTATCTGTGCTTTGATTCTTTCCTGTAATGCCAGTAATAGATTACGATGGACATGGGAAGGTTTACTGTAACCTGTGGACCTTCATCTTGACGATGAAACACAGAAATTGCGTCGGAATTGAATACAACAGGCACCATGCCGACTTCTGTCTGGGGGAGTAATACTTCTAACTGTCTCTGCTTTTATTCTTTCCTGGGCTGCCAGTAACAGATTCCGATGGACATGGGAAGGCTTACTGTAACCGGTGGACCTTCATCTTGACGATGAAGCACAGAAATTGCGTCGGAATTGAATACAACAGGCATCATGCCGACTTCTCTCCGGGAGAGTAATCCTTCTAACTATCTGTGCTTTGATTCTTTCCTGTAATGCCAGTAATAGATTACGATGGACATGGGAAGGTTTACTGTAACCTGTGGACCTTCATCTTGACGATGAAACACAGAAATTGCGTCGGAATTGAATACAACAGGCACCATGCCGACTTCTGTCCGGGAGAGTAATACTTGAAAATGTCTCTGCTTTGATTCTTTCCAGGGATGCCAGTAATAGAATCCGATGGACATGGGAAGGTTTACTGTAACCTGTGGACCTTCATCTTGACGATGAAACACAGAAATTGCGTCAGAATTGAATACAACAGGCACCATGCCGACTTCTGTCCGCGAGAGTAATACTTCTAACTGTCTCTGCTTTGATTCTTTCCTGGGATGCCAGTAATAGATTCTGATGGACGTGGGAAGGTTTACTGTAACCTGTGAAGCTTCATCTTGACGATGAAAAACAGAAATTGCGTCGGAATTGAATACAACAGGCACCATGCCGACTTCTGCCCGGGAGAGTAAAACTTCTAACTGTCTCTGCTTTGATTCTTTCCTGGGATGCCAGTAATAGATTCCGATGGACATGGGAAGGTTTGCTGTAACCTGTGGACCTTCGTCTTGACGATGAAACACAGAAATTGCGTCGGAATTGAATACTACAGGCACCATGCCGACTTCTCTCCGGGGGAGTAATACTTCTGACTGTCTCTGCTTTGATTCTTTCCTGGAATTCCAGTAATAGATTCCGATGGACATGGGAAGTTTTACCTCTAACCTGTGGACCTTCATCTTGACGATGAAGCACAGAAATTGCGTCGGAATTGAATACAATAGGCACCATGCCGACTTCTCTCCGGGAGAGTAATGCTTCTAACTATCTGTGCTTTGATTCGTTCCTGGGATGCCAGTAATAGATTCCGATGGACATGGGAAGGTTTACTGTAACCTGTGGACCTTCAACGTGACGATGAAGCACAGAAATTGCGTCGGAATTGAATACAACAGGCACCATGCCGACTTCTCTCCGGGAGAGTAATCCTTCTAACTCTCTGTGCTTTGATTCTTTCCTGGGATGCCAGTAATAGATTCCGATGGACATGGGAAGGTTTACTGTAACCTGTGGACCTTGAACGTGACGATGAAGCACAGAAATTGCGTCGGAATTGAATACAACAGGCACCATGCCGACTTCTCTCCGGGAGAGTAATCCTTCTAACTATCTGTGCTTTGATTCTTTCCTGGGATGCCAGTAATAGATTCCGATGGACATGGGAAGGTTTACTGTAACCTGTGGACCTTCATCTTGACGATGAAACACAGAAATTGCGTCGGAATTGAATACAACAGGCACCATGCCGACTTCAGTCCGGGAGAGTAATACTTCTAACTGTCTCTGCTTTGATTCTTTCATGGGACGCCAGTAATAGATTCCGATGGACATGGGAAGGTTTACTGTAACCTGTGGACCTTCAACGTGACGATGAAGCACAGAAATTGCGTCGGAATTGAATACAACAGGCACCATGCCCACTTCTCTCCGGGTAGTAATCCTTCTAACTATCTGTGCTTTGATTCTTTCCTGGGATTCCAGTAATAGATTCTGATGGACATGGGAAGGTTTACTGTAACCTGTGGACCTTCATCTTGACGATGAAGCACAGAAATTGCGTCGGAATTGAATACAACAGGCACCATACCGACTTCTGTCCGGGAGAGTAATACTTCTAACTTTCTCTGCTTTGATTCTTACCTGGGATGCCAGTAATAGATTCCGATGGACATGGGAAGGTTTACTGTAACCTCTGGACCTTCAACGTGACGATGAAGCACAGAAATTGCGTCGGAATTGAATACAACAGGCACCATGCCGACTTCTCTCCGGGAGAGTAATGCTTCTAACTATCTGAGCTTTGATTCGTTCCTGGGATGCCAGTAATAGATTCCGATGGACATGAGAAGGTTTAGTGTAACCTGTGGACCTTCATCTTGACGATGAAACACAGAAATTGCGTCGGAATTGAATACTACAGGCACCATGCCGACTTCTCTCCGGGAGAGTAATACTTCTGACTGTCTCTGTTTTTGTTCTTTCCTGGAATTCCAGTAATAGATTCCGATGGACATGGGAAGGTTTCCTGTAACCTGTGGACCTTCATCTTGACGATGAAACACAGAAATTGCGTCGGAATTGAATACAACAGGCACCATGCCGACTTCTCTCCGGGAGAGTAATGCTTCTAACTATCTGTGCTTTGATTCGTTCCTGGGATGCCAGTAATAGATTCCGATGGACATGGGAAGGTTTACTGTAACCTGTGGACTTTCATCTTGACGATGAAGCACAGAAATTGCGTCGGAATTGAATACAACAGGCACCATACCGACTTCTGTCCGGGAGAGTAATACTTCTAACTTTCTCTGCTTTGATTCTTACCTGGGATGCCAGTAATAGATTCCGATGGACATGGGAATGTTTACTGTAACCTCTGGACCTTCAACGTGACGATGAAGCACAGAAATTGCGTCGGAATTGAATACAACAGGCACCATGCCGACTTCTCTCCGGGAGAGTAATCCTTCTGACTATCTGTGCTTTGATTCTTTCCTGGGATGCCAGTAATAGATTCCGATGGACATGGGAAGGTTTACTGTAACCTGTGGACCTTCATCTTGACGATGAAGCACAGAAATTGCGTCGGAATTGAATACAACAGGCACCATACCGACTTCTGTCCGGGAGAGTAATACTTCTAACTTTCTCTGCTTTGATTCTTAACTGGGATGCCAGTAATAGATTCCGATGGACATGGGAAGGTTTACTGTAACCTCTGGACCTTCAACGTGACGATGAAGCACAGAAATTGCGTCGGAATTGAATACAACAGGCACCATGCCGACTTCTCTCCGGGAGAGTAATCCTTCTGACTATCTGTGCTTTGATTCTTTCCTGGGATGCCAGTAATAGATTCCGATGGACATGGGAAGGTTTACTGTAACCTGTGGACCTTCAACGTGACGATGAAGCACAGAAATTGCGTCGGAATTGAATACAACAGGCACCATGCCGACTTCTCTCCGGGAGAGTAATCCTTCTAACTATCTGTGCTTTGATTCTTTCCTGGGATGCCAGTAATAGATTCCGATGGACATGGGAAGGGTTACTGTAACCTGTGGACCTTCATCTTGACGATGAAACACAGAAATTGCGTCGGAATTGAATACAACAGGCACCATGCCGACTTCTGTCCGGGAGAGTAATACTTCTAACTGTCTCTGCTTTGATTCTACCATGGGATGCCAGTAATATATTCCGATGGACATGGGAAGGTTTACTGTAACCTGTGGACCTTCAACGTGACGATGAAGCACAGAAATTGCGTCGGAATTGAATACAACAGGCACCATGCCGACTTCTCTCCGGGTAGTAATCCTTCTAACTATCTGTGCTTTGATTCTTTCCTGGGATTCCAGTAATAGATTCCGATGGACATGGGAAGGTTTACTGTAACCTGTGGACCTTCATCTTGACGATGAAGCACAGAAATTGCGTCGGAATTGAATACAACAGGCACCATACCGACTTCTGTCCGGGAGAGTAATACTTGTAACTTTCTCTGCTTTGATTCTTTCCTGGGATGCCAGTAATAGATTCCGATGGACATGGGAAGGTTTACTGTAACCTCTGGACCTTCAACGTGACGATGAAGCACAGAAATTGCGTCGGAATTGAATACAACAGGCACCATGCCGACTTCTCTCCGGGAGAGTAATGCTTCTAACTATCTGTGCTTTGATTCGTTCCTGGGATGCCAGTAATAGATTCCGATGGACATGGGAAGTTTTACTGTAACCTGTGGACCTTCATCTTGACGATGAAACACAGAAATTGCGTCGGAATTGCATACTACAGGCAACATGCCAGCTTCTATCCGGGAGAGTAGTACTTCTAACTGTCTCTGCTTTGATTCTTTCCTGGGATGCCAGTAATAGATTCTGATGGGCATGGGAAGGTTTACTGTAACCTGTGGACCTTCAACGTGACGATGAAGCACAGAAATTGCGTCGGAATTGAATACAACAGGCACCATGCCGACTTCTCTCCGGCAGAGTAATCCTTCTGACTATCTGTGCTTTGATTCTTTCCTGGGATGCCAGTAATAGATCCCGATGGACATGTGAAGGTTTACTGTAACCTGTGGACCTTCAACGTGACGATGAAGCACAGAAATTGCGTCGGAATTGAATACAACAGGCACCATGCCGACTTCTCTCCGGGAGAGTAATCCTTCTAACTATCTGTGCTTTGATTCTTTCCTGGGATGCCAGTAATAGATTCCGATGGACATGGGAAGGTTTACTGTAACCTGTGGACCTTCATCTTGACGATGAAACACAGAAATTTCGTTGGAATTGAATACAACAGGCACCATGCCGACTTCTCTCTGGGAGAGTAATGATTCTAACTATCTGTGCTTTGATTCGTTCCTGGGATTCCAGTAACAGATTCCGATGGACATGGGAAGGTTTACTGTAACCTGTGGTCCTTCATCTTGACGATGAAACACAGAAATTGCGTCGGAATTGAATACAACAGGCACCATGCTGACTTCTCTCCGGGAGAGTAATGCTTCTAACTGCTCTGATTTGATTCGTTCCTGGGATTCCAGTAATAGATTCCGATGGACATGGGATGGTTTACATTAACCTGTGGACCTTCATCTTGACGATGAAACACAGAAATTGCGTCGGAATTGAGTACAACAGGCACCATGCTGACTTCTCCCTGGGAGAGTAATGCTTCTAACTATCTGTGCTTTTATTCGCTCCTGGGATTCCAGTAATAGATTCCGATGAACATGGGAAGGTTTACTGTAACCTGTGGACCTTCATCTTGACGATGAAACACAGAAATTGCGTCGGAATTGAATACAACAGGCACCATGCTGACTTCTCTCCGGGAGAGTAATGCTTCTAACTATCTGTGTTTTGATTCTTTCCTGGGATGCCAGTAATAGATTGCGATGGACATGGGAAGGTTTACTGTAACCTGTGGACCTTCAACGTGACGATGAAGCACAGAAATTGCGTCGGATTTGAAAATAACAGGCACAATGCCGACTTCTCTCCGGGAGAGTAATGCTTGTAACTATCTGTGCTCTGATTCGTTCCTGGGATTCCAGTAATGGATTCCGATGGACATGGGATGGTTTACTGTAACCTGTGGACCTTCAACGTGACGATGAAGAACAGAAACTGCGTCGGAATTGAATACAACAGGCACCATGCCGACCTCTCTCCGGGAGAGTAATGCTTCTAACTTTCTGTGCTTTGATTCGTTCCTGGGATTCCAGTAATAGATTCCGATGGACATGGGAAGGTTTACTGTAACCTGTGGACCTTCATCTTGACGATGAAACACAGAAATTGCGTCGGAATTGAATACAACAGGCATCATGCTGACTTCTCTCCGGGAGAGTAATGCTTCTAACTATCTGTGCTTTGAATCGTTCCTGTGATTCCAGTAATAGATTCCGATGGACATGGGAAGGTTTACTGTAACCTGTGGCCCTTCAACGTGACGATGAAACACAGAAATTGCGTCGGAATTGAATACAACAGGCACCATGCTGACTTCTCTCCGGGAGAGTAATGCTTCTAACTGCTCTGCTTTGATTCGTTCCTGGGATTCCAGTAATTGATTCCGATGGACATGGGAAGGTTTACTTTAACCTGTGGACCTTCACCTTGACGATGAAACACAGAAATTGCGTCGGAATTGAATACAACAGGCACCATGCTGACTTCTCCCTGGGAGAGTAATGCTTCTAACTATCTGTGCTTTTATTCGCTCCTGGGATTCCAGTAATAGATTCCGATGAACATGGGAAGGTTTACTGTAACCTGTGGACCTTCACCTTGACGATGAAACACAGAAATTGCGTCGGAATTGAATACAACAGGCACCATGCTGACTTCTCTCCGGGAGAGTAATGCTTCTAACTATCTGTGCTTTGATTCTTTCCTGGGATGCCAGTAATAGATTCCGATGGACATGGGAAGGTTTACTGTAACCTGTGGACATTCAACGTGACGATGAAGCACAGAAATTGCGTCGGATTTGAATACAACAGGCACAATGCCGACTTCTCTCCGGGAGAGTAATGCTTCTAACTATCTGTGCTTTGATTCTTTCTTGGAATGCCAGTAATAGATTGCGATGGACATGGGAAGGCTTACTGTAACCTGTGGACCTTCATCTTGACGATGAAAGACAGAAATTGCGTCGCAATTGAATACAACAGGCACCATGCCGACATCTCTCCGGGAGAGTAATACTTCTAACTGTCTCTGCTTTGATTCTTTCCTGGGATGCCAGTAATAGATTCCGATGGACATGGGAAGGTTTACTGTATCCTGTGGAGCTTCATCTTGACGATGAAACACAGAAATTGCGTTGGAATTGAATACAACAGGCACCATGCCGACTTCTCTCCGGGAGAGTAATACTTCGAATTGTCTCTGCTTGATTCTTTCCTGGGATGCCAGTAATAGTTTCCGATGGACATGGGAAGGTTTACTGTAACCTGTGGACCTTCAACGTGACGATGAAGCACAGAAATTGCGTCGAAATAAAATACAACAGGCACCATGCTGACTTCTCTCCGGGAGAGTAATCCTACTAACTATCTGTGCTTTGATTCTTTCCTGGGATGCCAGTAATAGATTCCGATGGACATGGGAAGGTTTACTGTAACCTGTGGACCTTCATCTTGACGATGAAACACAGAAATTGCGTCGGAATTGAATACAACAGGCACCATGCCTACTTCTGTCCGGGAGAGTAATACTTCTAACTGTCTCTGCTTTGATTCTTTCCTGGGATGCCAGTAATGGATTCAGATGGACATGGGAAGGTTTACTGTAACCTGTGGACCTTCAACGTGACGATGAAGCACAGAAATTGCGTCGGATTTGAATACAATAGGCACCATGCCGACTTCTCTCCGGGAGAGTAATGCTTCTAACTATCTGTGCTTTGATTCTTTCTTGGAATGCCAGTAATAGATTCCGATGGACATGCGAAGGCTTACTGTAACCTGTGGACCTTCATCTTGACGGTGAAACACAGAAATTGCGTCGCAATTGAATACAACAGGCATCATGCCGACTTCTGTCCGGGAGAGTAATACTTCTAACTGTCTCTGCTTTGATTCTTTCCTGGTATGCCAGTAATAGATTCCGATGGACATGGGAAGGTTTACTGTAACCTGTGGATCTTCATCTTGACGATGAAACACAGAAATTGCGTCGGAATTGAATACAACAGGCACCATGCCGACTTCTGTCCGGGAGAGTAATACTTCTAACTGTCTCTGCTTTTATTCTTTCCTGGTGTGCCAGTAACCGATTCCGATGGACATGGGAAGGCTTACTGTAACCGGTGGACCTTCATCTTGACGATGAAACACAGAAATTGCGTCGCAATTGAATAAAACAGGCACCATGCCGACTTCTGTCCGGGAGAGTAATATTTCTAACTGTCTCTGCTTTGATTCTTTCCTGGCATGCCAGTAATAGATTCCGATGGACATGGGAAGGTTTACTGTAACCTGTGGACCTTCAACGTGACGATGAAGCACTGAAATTGCGTCGGAATTGAATACAACATGCACCATGCCAACTTCTCTCCGGGAGAGTAATCCTTCTATTTATCTGAGCTTTGATTCTTTCCTGGGATGCCAGTAATAGATTCCGATGGACATGGGAAGGTTTGCTGTAACCTGTGGACCTTCATCTTGACGATGAAACTCAGAAATTGCGTCGGAATTGAATACTACAGGCAACTTGCCGACTTCTGTCCGGGAGATTAATACTTCTAACTGTCTCTGCTTTGATTCTTTCCTGGAATTCCAGTAATAGATTCCGACGGACATGGGAAGGTTTCCTGTAACCTGTGGACCTTCGTCGTGACGATGAAACACAGAAATTGCGTCGGAATTGAATACAACAGGCACCATGCCGACTTCTCTTCGGGAGAGCAATGCTTCTAACTATCTGTGCTTTGATTCGTTCCTGGGATGCCAGTAATAGATTCCGATGGACATGGGAAGGTTTACTGTAACCTGTGGACCTTCAACGTGACGATGAAGCACAGAAATTGCGTCGGAATTGAATACAACAGGCACCATCCGACTTCTCTCCAGGAGAGTAATCCTTCTAACTATCTGTGCTTTGATTCTTTCCTGGGATGCCAGTAATAGATTCCGATGGACATGGGAAGGTTTACTGTAACCTGTGGACCTTCAACGTGACGATGAAGCACAGAAATTGCGTCGGAATTGAATACAACAGGCACCATGCCGACTTCTCTCCGGGAGAGTAATCCTTCTGACTATCTGTGCTTTGATTCTTTCCTGGGATGCCAGTAATAGATTCCGATGGACATGGGAAGGCTTACTGTAACCTGTGGACCTTCAACGTGACGATGAAGCACAGAAATTGCGTCGGAATTGAATACAACAGGCACCATGCTGACTTCTCTCCGGGAGAGTAATCCTTCTAACTATCTGTGCTTTGATTCGTTCCTGGGATTCCAGTAATAGATTCCGATGGACATGGGAAGGTTTACTGTAACCTGTGGACCTTCATCTTGACGAGGAAACACAAAAATTGCGTCGGAATTGAATACACCATGCACCATGCCGACTTCTCTCCGGGAGAGTAATCCTTCTAACTATCTGTGCTTTGATTCGTTCCTGGGATTCCAGTAATAGAATCCGATGGACATGGGAATGTTTACTGTAACCTGTGGACCTTCATCTTGACGATGAAACACAGAAATTGCGTCGGAATTGAATACAACAGGCACCATGCCGACTTCTGTCCGGGAGAGTAATACTTCTAACTGTCTCTGCTTTGATTCTTTCCTGGGATGCCAGTAATAGATTCCGATGGACATGGGAAGGTTTACTGTAACCTGTGGACCTTCAACGTGACGATGAAGCACAGAAATTGCGTCGGAATTGAATACAACAGGCACCATGCCGACTTCTCTCCGGGAGAGTAATCCTTCTAAATATCTGTGCTTTGATTCTTTCCTGGGATGCCAGTAATAGATTCCGATGGACATGGGAAGGTTTACTGTAACCTGTGGACCTTCATCTTGACGATGAAGCACAGAAATTGCGTCGGAATTGAATACAACAGGCACCATGCCGACTTCTGTCCGGGAGAGTAATACTTCTAACTGTCTCTGCTTTGATTCTTTCCTGGGATGCCAGTAATAGATTCCGGTGGACATGGGAAGGTTTACTGTAACCTGTGGACCTTCAACGTGACGATGAAGCACAGAAATTGCGTCGGAATTGAATACAACAGGCACCATGCCGACTTCTCTCCGGGAGAGTAATGCTTCTAACTATCTGTGCTTTGATTCGTTCCTGGGATTCCAGTAATAGATTCCGATGGACATGGGAAGGTTTACTGTAACCTGTGGACCTTCAACGTGACGATGAAGCACAGAAATTGCGTCGGAATTGAATACAACATGCACCATGCCGACTTCTCCCCGGGAGAGTAATGCTTGTAACTATCTGTGCTCTGATTCGTTCCTGGGATTCCAGTAATGGATTCCGATGGACATGGGAAGGTTTACTGTAACCTGTGGACATTCAACGTGACGATGAAGAACAGAAATTGCGTCGGAATTGAATACAACAGGCTCCATGCCGACCTCTCTCCGGGAGAGTAATGCTTCTAACTATCTGTGCTTTGATTCGTTCCTGGGATTCCAGTAATAGCTTCCGATGGACATGGGAAGGTTTACTGTAACCTGTGGACCTTCATCTTGACGATGAAACACAGAAATTGCGTCGGAATTGAATACAACAGGCATCATGCTGACTTCTCTCCGGGAGAGTAATGCTTCTAACTATCTGTGCTTTGAATCGTTCCTGGGATTCCAGTAATAGATTCCGATTGACATGGGAAGGTGTACTGTAACCTGTGGCCCTTCAACGTGACGATGAAGAACAGAAATTGCGTCGGAATTGAATACAACAGGCACCATGCCGACTTCTCTCCGGGAGAGTAATGCTTCTAACTATCTGTGCTTTGATTCGTTCCTGGGATTCCAGTAATAGATTCCGATGGACATGGGAAGGTTTACTGTAACCTGTGGACCTTCGTATTGACGATGAAAGACAGAAATTGCGTCGGAATTGAATACAACAGGCACCATGCCGACTTCTCTCCGGGAGAGTAATGCTTCTAACTATCTGTGCTTTGATTCGTTCCTGGGATTCCAGTAATAGATTCCGATGGACATGGGAAGGTTTACTGTAACCTGTGGACCTTCAACTTGACGATTAAACACAGAAATTGCGTCGGAATTGAATAAAACAGGCACCATGCCGACTTCTCTCCGCGAGAGTAATGCTTCTAACTATCTGTGCTTTGATTTGTTCCTGGGATTACAGTAATAGATTCCGATGGACATGGGAAGGTTTACTGTAACCTGTGGACCTTCATCTTGACAATGAAACACAGAAATTGCGTCGGAATTGAATACAACAGGCACTATGCTGACTTCTCTCCGGGAGAGTAATGCTTCTAACTATCTGTGCTTTGATTCGTTCCTGGGATTCCAGTAATAGATTCCGATGGACATGGGAAGGTTTACTGTAACCTGTGGACCTTCGTATTGACGATGAAAGACAGAAATTGCGTCGGAATTGAATACAACAGGCACCATGCCGACTTCTCTCCGGGAGAGTAATGCTTCTAACTATCTGTGCTTTGATTCTTTCCTGGGATGCCAGTAATAGATTCCGATGGACATGGGAAGGTTTACTGTAACCTGTGGACCTTCATCTTGACAATGAAACACAGAAATTGCGTCGGAATTGAATACAACAGGCACTATGCTGACTTCTCTCCGGGAGAGTAATGCTTCTAACTATCTGTGCTTTGATTCGTTATTGGGATGCCAGTAATAGATTCCGATGGACATGGGAAGGTTTACTGTAACCTGTGGACCTTCATCTTGACGGTGAAACACAGAAATTGCGTCGGAATTGAATACAACAGGCACCATGCCGACTTCTCTCCGGGAGAGTAATGCTTCTAACTATCTGTGCTTTGATTCGTTCCTGGGATGCCAGTAATAGATTCCGATGGACATGGGAAGGTTTACTGTAACCTGTGGACCTTCATCTTGACGATGAAACACAGAAATTGCGTCGGAATTGAATACAACAGGCACCATGCCGACTTCTGTCCGCGAGAGTAATACTTCTAACGGTCTCTGCTTTGATTCTTTCCTGGGATGCCAGTAATAGATTCCGATGGACATGGGAAGGTTTACTGTAACCTGTGGACCTTCAACGTGACGATGAAGCACTGAAATTGCGTCGGAATTGAATACAACAGGCACCATGCCGACTTCTCTCCGGGAGGGTAATCCTTCTAACTATCTGAGCTTTGATTCTTTCCTGGGATGCCAGTAATAGATTCCGATGGACATGGGAAGGTTTGCTGTAACCTGTGGACCTTCATCTTGACGATGAAACACAGAAATTGCGTCGGAATTGAATACTACAGGCAACTTGCCGACTTCTGTCCGGGAGATTAATACTTCTAACTGTCTCTGCTTTGATTCTTTCCTGGAATTCCAGTAATAGATTCCGATGGACATGGGCAGGTTTCCTGTAACCTGTGGACCTTCATCTTGACGATGAAACACCGAAATTGCGTCGGAATTGAATACAACAGGCACCATGCCGACTTCTCTTCGGGAGAGTAATGCTTCTAACTATCTGTGCTTTGATTCGTTCCTGGGATGCCAGTAATAGATTCCGATGGACATTGGAAGGTTTACTGAAACCTGTGGACCGTCATCTTGACGATGAAACACAGAAATTGCGTCGGAATTGAATACATTAGGCACCATGCCGACTTCTCTTCGGGAGAGTAGTGCTTCTAACTATCTGTGCTTTGATTCGTTCCTGGGATGCCAGCAATAGATTCCGATGGACATGGGAAGGTTTACTGTATCCTGTGGACCTTCATCTTGACGATGAAACACAGAAATTGCGTCGGAATTGAATACATTAGGCACCATGCCGACTTCTGTCCGGGAGAGTAATACTTCTAACTGTCTCTGCTTTTATTCTTTCCTGGGCTGCCAGTAACAGATTCCGATGGACATGGGAATTCTTACTGTAACGGGTGGACCTTCATCTTGACGATGAAATACAGACATTGCGTCGCAATTAAATACAACAGGCACCATGCCGACTTCTGTCCGGGAGAGTAATATTTCTAACTGTCTCTGCTCAGATTCTTTCCTGGGATGCCAGTAATAGATTCCGATGGACATGGGAAGGTTTACTGTAACCTGTGGACCTTCAACGTGACGATGAAGCACAGAAATTGCGTCGGAATTGAATACAACAGGCACCATCCGACTTCTCTCCAGGAGAGTAATCCTTCTAACTATCTGTGCTTTGATTCTTTCCTGGGATGCCAGTAATAGATTCCGATGGACATGGGAAGGTTTACTGTAACCTGTGGACCTTCAACGTGACGATGAAGCACAGAAATTGCGTCGGAATTGAATACAACAGGCACCATGCCGACTTCTCTCCGGGAGAGTAATCCTTCTGACTATCTGTGCTTTGATCCTTTCCTGGGATGCCAGCAATAGATTCCGATGGACATGGGAAGGTTTACTGTATCCTGTGGACCTTCATCTTGACGATGAAACACAGAAATTGCGTCGGAATTGAATACATTAGGCACCATGCCGACTTCTCTCCGGGAGAGTAATACTTCTAATTGTCTCTGCTTGATTCTTTCCTGGGATGCCATTAATAGTTTCCGATGGACATGGGAAGGTTTACTGTAACCTGTGGACCTTCAACGTGACGATGAAGCACAGAAATTGCGTCGGAATAAAATACAACAGGCACCATGCTGACTTCTCTCCGGGAGAGTAATCCTACTAACTATCTGTGCTTTGATTCTTTCCTGGGATGCCAGTTATAGATTCCGATGGACATGGGAAGGCTTACTGTAACCTGTGGACCTTCATCTTGACGGTGAAACACAGAAATTGCGTCGCAATTGAATACAACAGGCATCATGCCGACTTCTGTCCGGGAGAGTAATACTTCTAACTGTCTCTGCTTTGATTCTTTCCTGGGATGCCAGTAATAGATTTCGATGGACATGGGAATGTTTACTGTAACCTGTGGACCTTCATCTTGACGATGAAACACAGAAATTGCGTCATAATTGAATACAACAGGCACCATGCCGACTTCTCTCCGGGAGAGTAATACTTCTAATTGTCTCTGCTTTGATTCTTTCCTGGGATGCCAGTAATAGATTCCGATGGACATGGGAAGGTTTACTGTAACCTGTGGAACTTCAACGTGACGATGAAGCACAGAAATTGCGTCGGAATTGAATACAACAGGCACCATGCCGACTTCTGTCCGCGAGAGTAATACTTCTAACGGTCTCTGCTTTGATTCTTTCCTGGGATGCCAGTAATAGATTCCGATGGACATGGGAAGGTTTACTGTAACCTGTGGACCTTCAACGTGACGATGAAGCACTGAAATTGCGTCGGAATTTTATACAACAGGCATCATGCCGACTTCTCTCCGGGAGAGTATTCCTTCTAACTATCTGAGCTTTGATTCTTTCCTGGGATGCCAGTAATAGATTCCGATGGACATGGGAAGGTTTGCTGTAACCTGTGGACCTTCATCTTCACGATGAAACACAGAAATTGCGTCGGAATTGAATACTACAGGCAACTTGCCGACTTCTGTCCGGGAGATTAATACTTCTAACTGTCTCTGCTTTGATTCTTTCCTGGAATTCCAGTAATAGATTCCGATGGACATGGGAAGGTTTCCTGTAACCTGTGGACCTTCATCTTGACGATGAAACACCGAAATTGCGTCGGAATTGAATACAACAGGCACCATGCCGACTTCTCTTCGGGAGAGTAATGCTTCTAACTATCTGTGCTTTGATTCGTTCCTGGGATGCCAGTAATAGATTCCGATGGACATGGGAAGGTTTACTGTAACCTGTGGACCTTCAACGTGACGATGAAGCACAGAAATTGCGTCGGAATTGAATACAACAGGCACCATCCGACTTCTCTCCAGGAGAGTAATCCTTCTAACTATCTGTGCTTTGATTCTTTCCTGGGATGCCAGTAGTAGATTCCGATGGACATGGGAAGGTTTACTGTAACCTGTGGACCTTCAACGTGACGATGAAGCACAGAAATTGCGTCGGAATTGAATACAGCAGGCACCATGCCGACTTCTCTCCGGGAGAGTAATCCTTCTGACTATCTGTGCTTTGATTCTTTCCTGGGATGCCAGCAATAGATTCCGATGGACATGGGAAGGTTTACTGTATCCTGTGGACCTTCATCTTGACGATGAAACACAGAAATTGCGTCGGAATTGAATACATTAGGCACCATGCCGACTTCTGTCCGGGAGAGTAATACTTCTAACTGTCTCTGCTTTGATTCTTTCCTGGAATTCCAGTAATAGATTCCGATGGACATGGGAAGGTTTCCTGTAACCTGTGGACCTTCATCTTGACGATGAAACACCGAAATTGCGTCGGAATTGAATACAACAGGCACCATGCCGACTTCTCTCCGGGAGAGTAATACTTCTAATTGTCTCTGCTTGATTCTTTCCTGGGATGCCAGTAATAGTTTCCGATGGACATGGGAAGGTTTACTGTAACCTGTGGACCTTCAACGTGACGATGAAGCACAGAAATTGCGTCGGAATAAAATACAACAGGCACCATGCTGAACCTCTCCGGGAGAGTAATCCTACTAACTATCTGTGCTTTGATTCTTTCCTGGGATGCCAGTTATAGATTCCGATGGACATGGGAAGGCTTACTGTAACCTGTGGACCTTCATCTTGACGGTGAAACACAGAAATTGCGTCGCAATTGAATACAACAGGCATCATGCCGATTTCTGTCCGGGAGAGTAATACTTCTAACTGTCTCTGCTTTGATTCTTTCCTGGGATGCCAGTAATAGATTTCGATGGACATGGGAATGTTTACTGTAACCTGTGGACCTTCATCTTGACGATGAAACACAGAAATTGCGTCATAATTGAATACAACAGGCACCATGCCGACTTCTCTCCGGGAGAGTAATACTTCTAATTGTCTCTGCTTTGATTCTTTCCTGGGATGCCAGTAATAGATTCCGATGGACATGGGAAGGTTTACTGTAACCTGTGGAACTTCAACGTGACGATGAAGCACAGAAATTGCGTCGGAATTAAATACAACAGGCACCATGCCGACTTCTCTCCGGGAGAGTAATCCTTCTAACTATCTGTGCTTTGATTATTTCCTGGGATGCCAGTAATAGATTCCGATGGACATGGGAAGGTTTACTGTAACCTGTGGACCTTCATCTTGACGGTGAAACACAGAAATTGCGTCGGAATTGAATACAACAGGCACCATGCCGACTTCTCTCCGGGAGAGTAATGCTTCTAACTATCTGTGCTTTGATTCGTTCCTGGGATGCCAGTAATAGATTCCGATGGACATGGGAAGGTTTACTGTAACCTGTGGACCTTCATCTTGACGATGAAACACAGAAATTGCGTCGGAATTGAATACAACAGGCACCATGCCGACTTCTGTCCGCGAGAGTAATACTTCTAACGGTCTCTGCTTTGATTCTTTCCTGGGATGCCAGTAATAGATTCCGATGGACATGGGAAGGTTTACTGTAACCTGTGGACCTTCAACGTGACGATGAAGCACTGAAATTGCGTCGGAATTGAATACAACAGGCACCATGCCGACTTCTCTCCGGGAGGGTAATCCTTCTAACTATCTGAGCTTTGATTCTTTCCTGGGATGCCAGTAATAGATTCCGATGGACATGGGAAGGTTTGCTGTAACCTGTGGACCTTCATCTTGACGATGAAACACAGAAATTGCGTCGGAATTGAATACTACAGGCAACTTGCCGACTTCTGTCCGGGAGATTAATACTTCTAACTGTCTCTGCTTTGATTCTTTCCTGGAATTCCAGTAATAGATTCCGATGGACATGGGCAGGTTTCCTGTAACCTGTGGACCTTCATCTTGACGATGAAACACCGAAATTGCGTCGGAATTGAATACAACAGGCACCATGCCGACTTCTCTTCGGGAGAGTAATGCTTCTAACTATCTGTGCTTTGATTCGTTCCTGGGATGCCAGTAATAGATTCCGATGGACATTGGAAGGTTTACTGTAACCTGTGGACCGTCATCTTGACGATGAAACACAGAAATTGCGTCGGAATTGAATACATTAGGCACCATGCCGACTTCTCTTCGGGAGAGTAGTGCTTCTAACTATCTGTGCTTTGATTCGTTCCTGGGATGCCAGCAATAGATTCCGATGGACATGGGAAGGTTTACTGTATCCTGTGGACCTTCATCTTGACGATGAAACACAGAAATTGCGTCGGAATTGAATACATTAGGCACCATGCCGACTTCTGTCCGGGAGAGTAATACTTCTAACTGTCTCTGCTTTTATTCTTTCCTGGGCTGCCAGTAACAGATTCCGATGGACATGGGAATTCTTACTGTAACGGGTGGACCTTCATCTTGACGATGAAATACAGACATTGCGTCGCAATTAAATACAACAGGCACCATGCCGACTTCTGTCCGGGAGAGTAATATTTCTAACTGTCTCTGCTCAGATTCTTTCCTGGGATGCCAGTAATAGATTCCGATGGACATGGGAAGGTTTACTGTAACCTGTGGACCTTCAACGTGACGATGAAGCACAGAAATTGCGTCGGAAATGAATACAACAGGCACCATCCGACTTCTCTCCAGGAGAGTAATCCTTCTAACTATCTGTGCTTTGATTCTTTCCTGGGATGCCAGTAATAGATTCCGATGGACATGGGAAGGTTTACTGTAACCTGTGGACCTTCAACGTGACGATGAAGCACAGAAATTGCGTCGGAATTGAATACAACAGGCACCATGCCGACTTCTCTCCGGGAGAGTAATCCTTCTGACTATCTGTGCTTTGATCCTTTCCTGGGATGCCAGCAATAGATTCCGATGGACATGGGAAGGTTTACTGTATCCTGTGGACCTTCATCTTGACGATGAAACACAGAAATTGCGTCGGAATTGAATACATTAGGCACCATGCCGACTTCTGTCCGGGACAGTAATACTTCTAACTGTCTCTGCTTTGATTCTTTCATGGGATGCCAGTAATAGATTCCGATGGACATGGGAAGGTTTACTGTAACGGGTGGACCTTCATCTTGACTATGAAACACAGACATTGCGTCGCAATTGAATACAACAGGCACCATGCCGACTTCTGTCTCGGAGAGTAATACTTCTAACTGTCTCTGCTTTTATTCTTTCCTGGGCTGCCAGTAACAGATTCCGATGGACATGGGAAGGCTTACTGTAACGGGTGGACCTTCATCTTGACTATGAAACACAGACATTGCGTCGCAATTGAATACAACAGGCACCATGCCGACTTCTGTCCGGGAGAGTAATATTTCTAACTGTCTCTGCTCTGATTCTTTCCTGGGATGCCAGTAATAGATTCCGATGGACATGGGAAGGTTTACTGTAACCTGTGGACCTTCATCTTGACGATGAAACACAGAAATTGCGTCGGAATTGAATACAACAGGCACCATGCCGACTTCTGTCCGGGAGAGTAATACTTCTAAATGTCTCTGCTTTGATTCTTTCCTGGGATGCCAGTAATAGATTCCGATGGCTATGGGAAGGTTTGCTGTAACCTGTGGACCTTCATCTTGACGATGAAATCAGAAATTGCGTCGGAATTGAATACTACAGGCACCATGCCGACTTCTGTCCGGGAGAGTAATACTTCTAACTGTCTCTGCTTTGATTCTTTCCTGGAATTCCAGTAATAGATTCCGATGGACATGGGAAGGTTTCCTGTAACCTGTGGACCTGCATCTTGACGATGATACACAGAAATTGCGTCGGAATTGAATACAACAGGCACCATGCCGACTTCTCTCCGGGAGAGTAATGCTTCTAACTATCTGTGCTTTGATTCGTTCCTGGGATGCCAGTAATAGAATCCGATGGACATGGGAAGGTTTACTGTAACCTGTGGACCTTCAACGTGACGATGAAGCACAGAAATTGCGTCGGAATTGAATACAACAGGCATCATGCCGACTTCTCTCCGGGAGAGTAATCCTTCTAACTATCTGTGCTTTGATTCTTTCCTGTAATGCCAGTAATAGATTACGATGGACATGGGAAGGTTTACTGTAACCTGTGGACCTTCATCTTGACGATGAAACACAGAAATTGCGTCGGAATTGAATACAACAGGCACCATGCTGACTTCTGTCTGGGAGAGTAATACTTCTAACTGTCTCTGCTTTTATTCTTTCCTGGGCTGCCAGTAACAGATTCCGATGGACATGGGAAGGCTTACTGTAACCGGTGGACCTTCATCTTGACGATGAAACACAGAAATTGCGTCGCAATTGAATACAACAGGCACCATGCCGACTTCTGTCCGGGAGAGTAATATTTCTAACTGTCTCTGCTTTGATTCTTTCCTGGGATGCCAGTAATAGATTTCGATGGACATGGGAAGGTTTCCTGTAACCTGTGGACCTTCATCCTGACGATGAAACACAGAAATTGCGTCGGAATTGAATACAACAGGCACCATGCCGACTTCTGTCCGGGAGAGTAATACTTGAAAATGTCTCTGCTTTGATTCTTTCCTGGGATGCCAGTAATAGAATCCGATGGACATGGGAAGGTTTACTGTAACCTGTGGACCTTCATCTTGACGATGAAACACAGAAATTGCGTCAGAATTGAATACAACAGGCACCATGCCGACTTCTGTCCGCGAGAGTAATACTTCTAACTGTCTCTGCTTTGATTCTTTCCTGGGATGCCAGTAATAGATTCTGATGGACGTGGGAAGGTTTACTGTAACCTGTGAAGCTTCATCTTGACGATGAAAAACAGAAATTGCGTCGGAATTGAATACAACAGGCACCATGCCGACTTCTGCCCGGGAGAGTAATACTTCTAACTGTCTCTGCTTTGATTCTCTCCTGGGATGCCAGTAATAGATTCCGATGGACATGGGAAGGTTTGCTGTAACCTGTGGACCTTCGTCTTGACGATGAAACACAGAAATTGCGTCGGAATTGAATACTACAGGCACCATGCCGACTTCTCTCCGGGGGAGTAATACTTCTGACTGTCTCTGCTTTGATTCTTTCCTGGAATTCCAGTAATAGATTCCGATGGACATGGGAAGCTTTCACTCTAACCTGTGGACCTTCATCTTGACGATGAAGCACAGAAATTGCGTCGGAATTGAATACAACAAGCACCATGCCGACTTCTGTCCGGGAGAGTGATACTTCTAACTGTCTCTGCTTTGATTCTTTCATGGGACGCCAGTAATAGATTCCGATGGACATGGGAAGGTTTACTGTAACCTGTGGACCTTCAACGTGACGATGAAGCACAGAAATTGCGTCGGAATTGAATACAACAGGCACCATGCCCACTTCTCTCCGGGTAGTAATCCTTCTAACTATCTGTGCTTTGATTCTTTCCTGGGATTCCAGTAATAGATTCCGATGGACATGGGAAGGTTTACTGTAACCTGTGGACCTTCATCTTGACGATGAAGCACAGAAATTGCGTCGGAATTGAATACAACAGGCACCATACCGACTTCTGTCCGGGAGAGTAATACTTCTAACTTTCTCTGCTTTGATTCTTACCTGGGATGCCAGTAATAGATTCCGATGGACATGGGAAGGTTTACTGTAACCTCTGGACCTTCAACGTGACGATGAAGCACAGAAATTGCGTCGGAATTGAATACAACAGGCACCATGCCGACTTCTCTCCGGGAGAGTAATGCTTCTAACTATCTGTGCTTTGATTCGTTCCTGGGATGCCAGTAATAGATTCCGATGGACATGGGAAGGTTTACTGTAACCTGTGGACCTTCATCTTGACGATGAAACACAGAAATTGCGTCGGAATTGAATACAACAGGCACCATGCCGACTTCTCTCCGGGAGAGTAATCCTTCTAACTATCTGTGCTTTGATTCTTTCCTGGGATGCCAGTAATAGATTCCGATGGACATGGGAAGGTTTACTGTAACCTCTGGACCTTCAACGTGACGATGAAGCACAGAAATTGCGTCGGAATTGAATACAACAGGCACCATGCCGACTTCTCTCCGGGAGAGTAATGCTTCTAACTATCTGTGATTTGATTCTTTCCTGGGATTCCAGTAATAGATTCCGATGGACATGGGAAGGTTTACTGTAACCTGTGGACCTTCATCTTGACGATGAAGCACAGAAATTGCGTCGGAATTGAATACAACAGGCACCATACCGACTTCTGTCCGGGAGAGTAATACTTCTAACTTTCTCTCCTTTGATTCTTACCTGGGATGCCAGTAATAGATTCCGATGGACATGGGAAGGTTTACTGTAACCTCTGGACCTTCAACGTGACGATGAAGCACAGAAATTGCGTCGGAATTGAATACAACAGGCACCATGCCGACTTCTCTCCGGGAGAGTAATGCTTCTAACTATCTGTGCTTTCATTCGTTCCTGGGATGCCAGTAATAGATTCCGATGGACATGGGAAGGTTTACTGTAACCTGTGGACCTTCATCTTGACGATGAAGCACAGAAATTGCGTCGGAATTGAATACAACAGGCACCATGCCGACTTCTGTCCGGGAGAGTAATACGTCTAACTTTCTCTGCTTTGATTCTTACCTGGGATGCCAGTAATAGATTCCGATGGACATGGGAAGGTTTACTGTAACCTCTGGACCTTCAACGTGACGATGAAGCACAGAAATTGCTTCGTAATTGAATACAACAGGCACCATGCCGACTTCTCTCCGGGAGAGTAATGCTTCTAACTATCTGTGCTTTGATTCGTTCCTGGGATGCCAGTAATAGATTCCGATGGACATGGGAAGGTTTACTGTAACCTGTGGACCTTCATCTTGACGATGAAACACAGAAATTGCGTCGGAATTGAATACTACAGGCACCATGCCGACTTCTCTCCGGGAGAGTAATACTTCTGACTGTCTCTGCTTTTGTTCTTTCCTGGAATTCCAGTAATAGATTCCGATGGACATGGGAAGGTTTCCTGTAACCTGTGGACCTTCATCTTGACGATGAAACACAGAAATTGCGTCGGAATTGAATACAACAGGCACCATGCCGACTTCTCTCCGGGAGAGTAATGCTTCTAACTATCTGTGCTTTGATTCGTTCCTGGGATGCCAGTAATAGATTCCGATGGACATGGGAAGGTTTACTGTAACCTGTGGACCTTCAACGTGACGATGAAGCACAGAAATTGCGTCGGAATTGAATACAACAGGCACAATGCCGACTTCTCTCCGGGAGAGTAATCCTTCTGACTATCTGTGCTTTGATTCTTTCCTGGTATGCCAGTAATAGATTCCGATGGACATGGGAAGGTTTACTGTAACCTGTGGACCTTCAACGTGACGATGAAGCACAGAAATTGCGTCGGAATTGAATACAACAGGCACCATGCCGACTTCTCTCCGGGAGAGTAATCCTTCTAACTATCTGTGCTTTGATTCTTTCCTGGGATGCCAGTAATAGATTCCGATGGACATGGGAAGGGTTACTGTAACCTGTGGACCTTCATCTTGACGATGAAACACAGAAATTGCGTCGGAATTGAATACAACAGGCACCATGCCGACTTCTGTCCGGGAGAGTAATACTTCTAACTGTCTCTGCTTTGATTCTTTCATGGGATGCCAGTTATGGATTCCGATGGACATGGGAAGGTTGACTGTAACCTGTGGACCTTCAACGTGACGATGAAGCACAGAAATTGCGTCGGAATTGAATACAACAGGCACCACGCCGACTTCTCTCCGGGTAGTAATCCTTCTAACTATCTGTGCTTTGATTCTTTCCTGGGATTCCAGTAATAGATGCCGATGGACATGGGAAGGTTTACTGTAACCTGTGGACCTTCATCTTGACGATGAAGCACAGAAATTGCGTCGGAATTGAATACAACAGGCACCATACCGACTTCTGTCCGGGAGAGTAATACTTGTAACTTTCTCTGCTTTGATTCTTTCCTGGGATGCCAGTAATAGATTCCGATGGACATGGGAAGGTTTACTGTAACCTCTGGACCTTCAACGTGACGATGAAGCACAGAAATTGCGTCGGAATTGAATACAACAGGCACCATGCCGACTTCTCTCCGGGAGAGTAATCCTTCTAACTATCTGTGCTTTGATTCGTTCCTGGGATGCCAGTAATAGATTCCGATGGACATGGGAAGGTTTACTGTAACCTGTGGACCTTCATCTTGACGATGAAACACAGAAATTGCGTCGGAATTGAATACAACAGGCACCATGCCAGCTTCTATCCGGGAGAGTAGTACTTCTAACTGTCTCTGCTTTGATTCTTTCCTGGGATGCCAGTAATAGATTCTGATGGGCATGGGAAGGTTTACTGTAACCTGTGGACCTTCAACGTGACGATGAAGCACAGAAATTGCGTCGGAATTGAACACAACAGGCACCATGCCGACTTCTCTCCGGGAGAGTAATCCTTCTGACTATCTGTGCTTTGATTCTTTCCTGGGATGCCAGTAATAGATTCCGATGGACATGGGAAGGTTTACTGTAACCTGTGGACCTTCAACGTGACGATGAAGCACAGAAATTGCGTCGGAATTGAATACAACAGGCACCATGCCGACTTCTCTCCGGGAGAGTAATCCTTCTAACTATCTGTGCTTTGATTCGTTCCTGGGATGCCAGTAATAGATTCCGATGGACATGGGAAGGGTTACTGTAACCTGTGGACCTTCATCTTGACGATGAAACACAGAAATTGCGTCGGAATTGAATACAACAGGCACCATGCCGACTTCTGTCCGGGAGAGTAATACTTCTAACTGTCTCTGCTTTGATTCTTTCATGGGATGCCAGTAATAGATTCCGATGGACATGGGAAGGTTGACTGTAACCTGTGGACCTTCAACGTGACGATGAAGCACAGAAATTGCGTCGGAATTGAATACAACAGGCACCATGCCGACTTCTCTCCGGGCGAGTAATCCTTCTAACTATCTGTGCTTTGATTCGTTCCTGGGATGCCAGTAATAGATTCCGATGGACATGGGAAGGTTTACTGTAACCTGTGGACCTTCATCTTGACGATGAAACACAGAAATTGCGTCGGAATTGAATACAACAGGCACCATGCCAGCTTCTATCCGGGAGAGTAGTACTTCTAACTGTCTCTGCTTTGATTCTTTCCTGGGATGCCAGTAATAGATTCTGATGGGCATGGGAAGGTTTACTGTAACCTGTGGACCTTCAACGTGACGATGAAGCACAGAAATTGCGTCGGAATTGAATACAACAGGCACCATGCCGACTTCTCTCCGGGAGAGTAATCCTTCTGACTATCTGTACTTTGATTCTTTCCTGGGATGCCAGTAATAGATTCCGATGGACATGGGAAGGTTTACTGTAACCTGTGGACCTTCAACGTGACGATGAAGCACAGAAATTGCGTCGGAATTGAATACAACAGGCACCATGCCGACTTCTCTCCGGGAGAGTAATCCTTCTAACTATCTGTGCTTTGATTCGTTCCTGGGATGCCAGTAATAGATTCCGATGGACATGGGAAGTTTTACTGTAACCTCTGGACCTTCAACGTGACGATGAAGCACAGAAATTGCGTCGGAATTGAATACAACAGGCACCATACCGACTTCTCTCCGGGAGAGTGATGCTTCTAACTATCTGTGCTTTGATTCGTTCCTGGGATGCCAGTAATAGATTCCGATGGACATGGGAAGGTTTACTGTAACCTCTGGACCTTCAACGTGACGATGAAGCACAGAAATTGCGTCGGAATTGAATACAACAGGCACCATGCCGACTTCTCTCCGGGAGAGTAATGCTTCTAACTATCTGTGCTTTGATTCGTTCCTGGGATGCCAGTAATAGATTCCGATGGACATGGGAAGGTTTACTGTAACCTCTGGACCTTCAACGTGACGATGAAGCACAGAAATTGCGTCGGAATTGAATACAACAGGCACCATGCCGACTTCTCTCCGGGAGAGTAATGCTTCTAACTATCTGTGCTTTGATTCGTTCCTGGGATGCCAGTAATAGATTCCGATGGACATGGGAAGGTTTACTGTTACCTGTGGACCTTCAACGTGACGATGAAGCACAGAAATTGCGTCGGAATTGAATACAACAGGCACCATGCCGACTTCTCTCCGGGAGAGTAATCCTTCTAACTATCTGTGCTTTGATTCGTTCCTGGGATGCCAGTAATAGATTCCGATGGACATGGGAAGGTTTACTGTAACCTCTGGACCTTCAACGTGACGATGAAGCACAGAAATTGCGTCGGAATTGAATACAACAGGCACCATGCCGACTTCTCTCCGGGAGAGTAATGCTTCTAATTATCTGTGCTTTGATTCGTTCCTGGGATGCCAGTAATAGATTCCGATGGACATGGGAAGGTTTACTGTAACCTGTGGACCTTCATCTTGACGATGAAACACAGAAATTGCGTCGGAATTGAATACAAGAGGCACCATGCCAGCTTCTATCCGGGAGAGTAGTACTTCTAACTGTCTCTGCTTTGATTCTTTCCTGGGATGCCAGTAATAGATTCTGATGGGCATGGGAAGGTTTACTGTAACCTGTGGACCTTCAACGTGACGATGAAGCACAGAAATTGCGTCGGAATTGAATACAACAGGCACCATGCCGACTTCTCTCCGGGAGAGTAATCCTTCTGACTATCTGTGCTTTGATTCTTTCCTGGGATGCCAGTAATAGATTCCGATGGACATGGGAAGGTTTACTGTAACCTGTGGACCTTCAACGTGACGATGAAGCACAGAAATTGCGTCGGAATTGAATACAACAGGCACCATTCCGTCTTCTCTCCGGGAGAGTAATCCTTCTAACTATCTGTGCTTTGATTCTTTCCTGGGATGCCAGTAATAGATTCCGATGGACATGGGAAGGTTTACTGTAACCTGTGGACCTTCATCTTGACGATGAAACACAGAAATTTCGTTGGAATTGAATACAACAGGCACCATGCCGACTTCTCTCTGGGAGAGTAATGATTCTAACTATCTGTGCTTTGATTCGTTCCTGGGATTCCAGTAACAGATTCCGATGGACATGGGAAGGTTTACTGTAACCTGTGGTCCTTCATCTTGACGATGAAGCACAGAAATTGCGTCGGATTTGAATACAACAGGCACAATGCCGACTTCTCTCCGGGAGAGTAATGCTTCTATTTATCTGTGCTTTGATTCTTTCTTGGAATGCCAGTAATAGATTGCGATGGACATGGGAAGGCTTACTGTAACCTGTGGACCTTCATCTTGACGATGAAACACAGAAATTGCGTCGCAATTGAATACAACAGGCACCATGCCGACATCTCTCCGGGAGAGTAATACTTCTAACTGTCTCTGCTTTGATTCTTTCCTGGGATGCAAGTAATAGATTCCGATGGACATGGGAAGGTTTACTGTAACCTGTGGACCTTCATCTTGACGATGAAACACAGAAATTGCGTTGGAATTGAATACAACAGGCATAATGCCGACTTCTCTCCGGGAGAGTAATACTTCTAAATGTCTCTGCTTGATTCTTTCCTGTGATGCCAGTAATAGTTTCCGATGAACATGGGAAGGTTTACTGTAACCTGTGGACCTTCAACGTGACGATGAAGCACAGAAATTGCGTCGGAATAAAATACAACAGGCACCATGCTGACTTCTCTCCGGGAGAGTAATCCTACTAACTATCTGTGCTTTGATTCTTTCCTGGGATGCCAGTAATAGATTCCGATGGACATGGGAAGGTTTACTGTAACCGTTGGACCTTCATCTTGACGATGAAACACAGAAATTGCGTCGGAATTGAATACAACAGGCACCATGCCTACTACTGTCCGGGAGAGTAATACTTCTAACTGTCTCTGCTTTGATTCTTTCCTGGGATGCCAGTAATGGATTCAGATGGACATGGGAAGGTTTACTGTAACCTGTGGACCTTCAACGTGACGATGAAGCACAGAAATTGCGTCGGATTTGAATACAATAGGCACCATGCCGACTTCTCTCCGGGAGAGTAATGCTTCTAACTATCTGTGCTTTGATTCTTTCTTGGAATGCCAGTAATAGATTCCGATGGACATGGGAAGGCTTACTGTAACCTGTGGACCTTCATCTTGACGGTGAAACACAGAAATTGCGTCGCAATTGAATACAACAGGCATCATGCCGACTTCTGTCCGGAAGAGTAATATTTCTAACTGCCGCTGCTTTGATTCTTTCCTGGCATGCCAGTAATAGATTCCGATGGACATGGGAAGGTTTACTGTAACCTGTGGACCTTCATCTTGACGATGAAACACAGAAATTGCGTCGGAATTGAATACAACAGGCACCATGCCGACTTCTGTCCGGAAGAGTAATACTTCTAAGTGCCTCTGCTTTGATTCTTTCCTTGGATGCCAGTAATAGATTCCGATGGACATGGGAAGGTTTACTGTAACCTGTGGACCTTCAACGTGACGATGAAGTACTGAAATAGCGTCGGAATTGAATACAACAGGCACCATGCCAACTTCTCTCCGGGAGAGTAATCCTTCTAACTATCTGAGCTTTGATTCTTTCCTGGGATGCCAGTAATAGATTCCGATGGACATGGGAAGGTTTGCTGTTACCTGTGGACCTTCATCTTGACGATGAAACACAGAAATAGCGTCGGAATTGAATACTACATGCAACTTGCCGACTTCTGTCCGGGAGATTAATACTTCTAACTGTCTCTGCTTTGATTCTTTCCTGTAATTCCAGTAATAGATTCCGATGGACATGGGAAGGTTTCCTGTAACCTGTGGACCTTCATCTTGACGATGAAACACAGAAATTGTGTCGGAATTGAATACAACAGGCACCATGCAGACTTCTCTTCGGGAGAGTAATGCTTCTAACTATCTGTGCTTTGATTCGTTCCTGGGATGCCAGTAATGGATTCCGATGGACATGGGAAGGTTTACTGTGACCTGTGGACCTTCAACGTGACGATGAAGCACAGAAATTGCGTCGGAATTGAATACAACAGGCACCATCCGACTTCTCTCCAGGAGAGTAATCCTTCTAACTATCTGTGCTTTGATTCTTTCCTGGGATGCCAGTAATAGATTCCGATGGACATGGGAAGGTTTACTGTAACCTGTGGACCTTCAACGTGACGATGAAGCACAGAAATTGCGTCGGAATTGAATACAACAGGCACCATGCCGACTTCTGTCTCGGAGAGTAATACTTCTAACTGTCTCTGCTTTTATTCTTTCCTGGGCTGCCAGTAACAGATTCCGATGGACATGGGAAGGCTTACTGTAACGGGTGGACCTTCATCTTGACGATGAAACACAGACATTGCGTCGCAATTGAATACAACAGGCACCATGCCGACTTCTGTCCGGGAGAGTAATATTTCTAACTGTCTCTGCTCTGATTCTTTCCTGGGATGCCAGTAATAGATTCCGATGGACATGGGAAGGTTTACTGTAACCTGTGGACCTTCATCTTGACGATGAAACACAGAAATTGCGTCGGAATTGAATATAACAGGCACCATGCCGACTTCTGTCCGGGAGAGTAATACTTCTAAATGTCTCTGCTTTGATTCTTTCCTGGGATGCCAGTAATAGATTCCGATGGCTATGGGAAGGTTTGCTGTAACCTGTGGACCTTCATCTTGACGATGAAATCAGAAATTGCGTCGGAATTGAATACTACAGGCACCATGCCGACTTCTGTCCGGGAGAGTAATACTTCTAACTGTCTCTGCTTTGATTCTTTCCTGGAATTCCAGTAATAGATTCCGATGGACATGGGAAGGTTTCCTGTAACCTGTGGACCTTCATCTTGACGATGAAACACAGAAATTGCGTCGGAATTGAATACAACAGGCACCATGCCGACTTCTGTCTGGGAGAGTAATACTTCTAACTGTCTCTGCTTTTATTCTTTCCTGGGCTGCCAGTAATAGATTCCGATGGACATGGGAAGGTTTACTGTAACCTGTGGACCTTCATCTTGACGATGAAACACAGAAATTGCGTCGGAATTGAATACAACAGGCACCATGCCGACTTCTGTCCGGGAGAGTAATACTTGAAAATGTCTCTGCTTTGATTCTTTCCTGGGATGCCAGTAATAGAATCCGATGGACATGGGAAGGTTTACTGTAACCTGTGGACCTTCATCTTGACGATGAAACACAGAAATTGCGTCAGAATTGAATACAACAGGCACCATGCCGACTTCTGTCCGCGAGAGTAATACTTCTAACTGTCTCTGCTTTGATTCTTTCCTGGGATGCCAGTAATAGATTCTGATGGACGTGGGAAGGTTTACTGTAACCTGTGAAGCTTCATCTTGACGATGAAAAACAGAAATTGCGTCGGAATTGAATACAACAGGCACCATGCCGACTTCTGCCTGGGAGAGTAATACTTCTAACTGTCTCTGCTTTGATTCTTTCCTGGGATGCCAGTAATAGATTCCGATGGACATGGGAAGGTTTGCTGTAACCTGTGGAGTTTCGTCTTGACGATGAAACACAGATATTGCGTCGGAATTGAATACTACAGGCACCATGCCGACTTCTCTCCGGGAGAGTAATACTTCTGACTGTCTCTGCTTTGATTCTTTAATGGAATTCCAGTAATAGATTCCGATGGACATGGGAAGTTTTCCCTCTAACCTGTGGACCTTCATCTTGACGATGAAGCACAGAAATTGCGTCGGAATTGAATACAACAGGCACCATGCCGACTTCTCTCCGGGAGAGTAATGCTTCTAACTATCTGTGCTTTGATTCGTTCCTGGGATGCCAGTAATAGATTCCGATGGACATGGGAAGGTTTACTGTAACCTGTGGACCTTCAACGTGACGATGAAGCACAGAAATTGCGTCGGAATTGATAACAACAGGCACCATGCCGACTTCTCTCCGGGAGAGTAATCCTTCTAACTATCTGTGCTTTGATTCTTTCCTGGGATGTCAGTAATAGATTGCGATGGACATGGGAAGGTTTACTGTAACCTGTGGACCTTCAACGTGACGATGAAGCACAGAAATTGCGTCGGAATTGAATACAACAGGCACCATGCCGACTTCTGTCCGGGAGAGTAATACTTCTAACTGTCTCTGCTTTGATTCTTTCATGTGACGCCAGTAATAGATTCAGATGGACATGGGAAGGTTTACTGTAACCTGTGGACCTTCAACGTGAGGATGAAGCACAGAAATTGCGTCGGAATTGAATGCAACAGGCACCATGCCCACTTCTCTCCGGGTAGTAATCCTTCTAACTATCTGTGCTTTGATTCTTTCCTGGGATTCCAGTAATAGATTCCGATGGACATGGGAAGGTTTACTGTAACCTGTGGACCTTCATCTTGACGATGAAGCACAGAAATTGCGTCGGAATTGAATACAACAGGCACCATACCGACTTCTGTCCGGGAGAGTAATACTTCTAACTTTCTCTGCTTTGATTCTTGCCTGGGATGCCAGTAATAGATTCCGATGGACATGGGAAGGTTTACTGTAACCTCTGGACCTTCAACGTGACGATGAAGCACAGAAATTGCGTCGGAATTGAATACAACAGGCACCATGCCGACTTCTCTCCGGGAGAGTAATGCTTCTAACTATCTGTGCTTTGATTCGTTCCTGGGATGCCAGTAATAGATTCCGATGGACATGGGAAGGTTTACTGTAACCTGTGGACCTTCATCTTGACGATGAAACACAGAAATTGCGTCGGAATTGAATACTACAGGCACCATGCCGACTTCTCTCCGGGAGAGTAATACTTCTGACTGTCTCTGCTTTTGTTCTTTCCTGGAATTCCAGTAATAGATTCCGATGGACATGGGAAGGTTTCCTGTAACCTGTGGACCTTCATCTTGACGATGAAACACAGAAATTGCGTCGGAATTGAATACAACAGGCACCATGCCGACTTCTCTCCGGGAGAGTAATGCTTCCAACTATCTGTGCTTTGATTCGTTCCTGGGATGCCAGTAATAGATTCCGATGGACATGGGAAGGTTTACTGTAACCTGTGGGCCTTCAACGTGACGATGAAGCACAGAAATTGCGTCGGAATTGAATACAACAGGCACCATGCGAACTTCTCTCCGGGGAGTAATCCTTCTGACTATCTGTGCTTTGATTCTTTCCTGGGATGCCAGTAATAGATTCCGATGGACATGGGAAGGTTTACTGTAACCTGTGGACCTTCAACGTGACGATGAAGCACAGAAATTGCGTCGGAATTGAATACAACAGGCACCATGCCGACTTCTCTCCGGGAGAGTAATGCTTCTAACTGTCTCTGCTTTGATTCTTTCATGGGATGCCAGTAATAGATTCCGATGGACATGGGAAGGTTTACTGTAACCTGTGGACCTTCATCTTGACGATGAAGCACAGAAATTGCGTCGGAATTGAATACAACAGGCACCATACCGACTTCTGTCCGGGAGAGTAATACTTGTAACTTTCTCTGCTTTGATTCTTTCCTGGGATGCCAGTAATAGATTCCGATGGACATGGGAAGGTTTACTGTAACCTCTGGACCTTCAACGTGACTATGAAGCACAGAAATTGCGTCGGAATTGAATACAACAGGCACCATGCCGACTTCTCTCCGGGAGAGTAATGCTTCTAACTATCTGTGCTTTGATTCGTTCCTGGGATGCCAGTAATAGATTCCGATGGACATGGGAAGGGTTACTGTAACCTGTGGACCTTCATCTTGACGATGAAACACAGAAATTGCGTCGGAATTGAATACAACAGGCACCATGCCGACTTCTGTCCGGGAGAGTAATACTTCTAACTGTCACTGCTTTGATTCTTTCATGGGATGCCAGTAATAGATTCCGATGGACATGGGAAGGTTTACTGTAACCTGTGGACCTTCATCTTGACGATGACACACAGAAATTGCGTCGGAATTGAATACAACAGGCACCATGCCGACTTCTCTCCGGGTAGTAATCCTTCTAACTATCTGTGCTTTGACTCTTTCCTGGGATTCCAGTAATAGATTCCGATGGACATGGGAAGGTTTACTGTAACCTGTGGACCTTCATCTTGACGATGAAGCACAGAAATTGCGTCGGAATTGAATACAACGGGCACCATACCGACTTCTGTCCGGGAGAGTAATACTTGTAACTTTCTCTGCTTTGATTCTTTCCTGGGATGCCAGTAATAGATTCCGATGGACATGGGAAGGTTTACTGTAACCTCTGGACGTTCAACGTGACGATGAAGCACAGAAATTGCGTCGGAATTGAATACAACAGGCACCATGCCGACTTCTCTCCGGGAGAGTAATGCTTCTAACTATCTGTGCTTTGATTCGTTCCTGGGATGCCAGTAATAGATTCCGATGGACTTGGGAAGGTTTACTGTAACCTGTGGACCTTCATCTTGACGATGAAACACAGAAATTGCGTCGGAATTGAATACAACAGGCACCATGCCAGCTTCTATCCGGGAGAGTAGTACTTCTAACTGTCTCTGCTTTGATTCTTTCCTGGGATGCCAGTAATAGATTCTGATGGGCATGGGAAGGTTTACTGTAACCTGTGGACCTTCAACGTGATGATGAAGCACAGAAGTTGCGTCGGAATTGAATACAACAGGCACCATGCCGACTTCTCTCCGGGAGAGTAATCCTTCTGACTATCTGTGCTTTGATTCTTTCCTGGGATGCCAGTAATAGATTCCGATGGACATGGGAAGGTTTACTGTAACCTGTGGACCTTCAACGTGACGATGAAGCACAGAAATTGCGTCGGAATTGAATACAACAGGCACCATGCCGACTTCTCTCCGGGAGAGTAATCCTTCTAACTATCTGTGCTTTGATTCTTTCCTGGGATGCCAGTAATATATTCCGATGGACATGGGAAGGTTTACAGTAACCTGTGGACCTTCATCTTGACGATGAAACACAGAAATTGCGTCGGAATTGAATACAACAGGCACCATGCCGACTTCTGTCCGGGAGAGTAATACTTCTAACTGTCTCTGCTTTGATTCTTTCATGGGATGCCAGTAATAGATTCCGATGGACATGGGAAGGTTTACTGTAACCTGTGGACCTTCATCTTGACGATGACACACAGAAATTGCGTCGGAATTGAATACAACAGGCACCATGCCGACTTCTCTCCGGGTAGTAATCCTTCTAACTATCTGTGCTTTGATTCTTTCCTGGGATTCCAGTAATAGATTCCGATGGACATGGGAAGGTTTACTGTAACCTGTGGACCTTCATCTTGACGATGAAGCACAGAAATTGCGTCGGAATTGAATACAACAGGCACCATACCGACTTCTGTCCGGGAGAGTAATACTTGTAACTTTCTCTGCTTTGATTCTTTCCTGGGATGCCAGTAATAGATTCCGATGGACATGGGAAGGTTTACTGTAACCTCTGGACGTTCAACGTGACGATGAAGCACAGAAATTGCGTCGGAATTGAATACAACAGGCACCATGCCGACTTCTCTCCGGGAGAGTAATGCTTCTAACTATCTGTGCTTTGATTCGTTCCTGGGATGCCAGTAATAGATTCCGATGGACTTGGGAAGGTTTACTGTAACCTGTGGACCTTCATCTTGACGATGAAACACAGAAATTGCGTCGGAATTGAATACAACAGGCACCATGCCAGCTTCTATCCGGGAGAGTAGTACTTCTAACTGTCTCTGCTTTGATTCTTTCCTGGGATGCCAGTAATAGATTCTGATGGGCATGGGAAGGTTTACTGTAACCTGTGGACCTTCAACGTGATGATGAAGCACAGAAGTTGCGTCGGAATTGAATACAACAGGCACCATGCCGACTTCTCTCCGGGAGAGTAATCCTTCTGACTATCTGTGCTTTGATTCTTTCCTGGGATGCCAGTAATAGATTCCGATGGACATGGGAAGGTTTACTGTAACCTCTGGACCTTCAACGTGACGATGAAGCACAGAAATTGCGTCGGAATTGAATACAACAGGCACCATGCCGACTTCTCTCCGGGAGAGTAATCCTTCTAACTATCTGTGCTTTGATTCTGTCCTGGGATTCCAGTAATAGATTCCGATGGACATGGGAAGGTTTACTGTAACCTGTGGACCTTCATCTTGACGATGAAGCACAGAAATTGCGTCGGAATTGAATACAACAGGCACCATACCGACTTCTGTCCGGGAGAGTATTACTTGTAACTTTCTCTGCTTTGATTCTTTCCTGGGATGCCAGTAATAGATTCCGATGGACATGGGAAGGTTTACTGTAACCTCTGGACCTTCAACGTGACGATGAAGCACAGAAATTGTGTCGGAATTGAATACAACAGGCACCATGCCGACTTCTCTCCGGGAGAGTAATGCTTCTAACTATCTGTGCTTTGATTCGTTCCTGGGATGCCAGTAATAGATTCCGATGGACATGGGAAGGTTTACTGTAACCTGTGGACCTTCATCTTGACGATGAAACACAGAAATTGCGTCGGAATTGAATACAACAGGCACCATGCCAGCTTCTATCCGGGAGAGTAGTACTTCTAACTGTCTCTGCTTTGATTCTTTCCTGGGATGCCAGTAATAGATTCTGATGGGCATGGGAAGGTTTACTGTAACCTGTGGACCTTCAACGTGACGATGAAGCACAGAAATTGCGTCGGAATTGAATACAACAGGCACCATGCCGATTTCTCTCCGTTAGAGTAATCCTTCTAACTATCTGTGCTTTGATTCTTGCCTGGGATGCCAGTAATAGATTCCGACGGACATGGGAAGGTTTACTGTAACCTGTGGACCTTCATCTTGACGATGAAACACAGAAATTGCGTCGGAATTGAATACAACAGGCACCATGCCGACTTCTGTCCGGGAGAGTAATACTTCTAACTGTCTCTGCTGTGATTCTTTCCTGGGATTCCAGTAATAGATTCCGATGGACATGGGAAGGTTTACTGTAACCTGTGGACATTCATCTTGACGATGAAACACAGAAATTGCGTCGGAATTGAATACAACGGACACCATGCCGACTTCTCTCCGGGAGAGTAATGCTTCTAACTATCTATGTTTTGATTCGTTCCTGGGATGCCAGAAATAGATTCCGATGGACATGGGAAGGTTTACTGTAACCTGTGGACCCTCATCTTGACGATGAAACACAGAAATTGCGTCGGAATTGAATACAACAGGCACCATGCCGACTTCTGTCCGGGAGAGTAATATTTCTAACTGTCTCTGCTTTGATTCTTTCCTGGGATGCCAGTAATAGATTCCGATGGACATGGGGAGGTTTACTGTAACCTGTGGACCTTCGTCTTGACGATGAAACACAGAAATTGCGTCGGAATTGAATACAACAGGCACCATGCTGACTTCTCTCTGGGAGAGTAATGCTTCTAAGTATCTGTGCATTGATTCGTTCCTGGGATTCCAGTAATAGATTCCGATGGACGCTTTTTTTTTTTTTCCCCTAGCTGCTTATATTTTATGACCCACCGTCTAATTTCTTATGGTGGGTCGTATATCGCCACTTAGCCGCTGTGACTGGGTCCGGGGTCCGCAGTGACTTAAAGTAACACCACACCGGCTTCCGTCCCCACTCACACCGTTGCCCGTGTCCCGCCACGTGGAGGCGGGCTCTGTTTAGATCCATTTGTTATCTTTTTTTTTTTCTGCAGCATTAGAAAAACTTATAACTAATACAAAATCAAGTAAGATATTAATAAACAAAACGAAATTAAATCGTTAGAAAGAAGGAAGGAAGAGAACTGAATAGAGAAGTTATAGGTATAATATGGCCCGTCACCTGGTTGTGGGCGGCGGCCCAGGTCTTGGAATGACCCTCAAGACGCTGGCCGTTGCTCACCATGCCTTTAACACCTACCATCCTAAAAACTACCTTAACTAGAAGAGATTAGGGTACGTTAAAGCTAGAAACTAAGACTAAGACCTCCATGTCCAGCCTTTTAAACTATTTACGATATACAATAGAGAGGTAACTGATTTTGTGCTTGGCTCAAAGTTGCTAATGAAAGGGTACTCGTGGTAAAAGTAATAAGGTAATGACGCTAACGGTTTGTGTTGAGCCTGCAAGGCTCCTAGTAGAGTACATCAGGCGCAAGCACCTCCCGGCCCCGCCGACAACAGGACCTGAACGGTGGTTTTCCCCGATCTACCATAGCTATCCGTCGGGTTGGGCTCAAAAGAGAGGAACCACAATTAAGGTCCTTCCATCCAGGACGTGCACCGCCTCTTACCAGGGGGGCGTAGGTCCCTTGAAGAGGTGCCCAACTTTAAGCTTCAGATGAGAGGTTCTTAGTATAGTTGAGGTTGAGGTATAGGCTGTGTAGGTTGGTTGTACAAACAGTTCACACTGAGCCAATGAGACTTACAATGATACTTGGTGTGGCAGTTAGCACCTTCCGGCCCCGCCAGCAACACACCCTGAGCGGTGGTTTTCCCCGATCTACCATAGGTATCCGTCGGGTTGGGCTCAAAAGAGAGGGACCACAATTAAGATCCTTCCATACAGACTGTGCGCTGCCTCTTGACGGAAGGTGTAGGTCCCTTGAAGAGGTACCTAGCTTTAAGCTCTTATTGGACATGGAGATGCTGTAAACTATTTATATATACGGTGCAATCTGTTTTTAGGATTGTGTGTGACTTGTGCACTTCTTGTCGGTTGTTCCACTCTGTTCTTTGAATTTGACTTGGTTGACACTATGGATCATCCGCGCTGGACGCTTCAATATCTGTGTTGGTGCCCTGGTCTGTATCTGTTTCTTCTTCATCACTCGTGGTGCTAATCATATCTGTATCCCCCTGGGCATCGTGACGTCTGTTTGGACCGACTTGCCTTCGGTAGGGTCTGTTGCGCAAGTATTCTATTTGTTGGATCTTCGAGATTTCGTCCGTTAGTTTGTTGAGTTCAGTCCACCTTTCCGGGTCGCGTATTATGGCAAGTAGTTCGTTCTGTGTGTTCAGGCGATTTATGTGTACTGTGTGTCTTATGTTCGTGCGTTGTCCGCAGAAGAAGACAGTATGTTCAGGGTAACCTTCTTCCCCGCATGTGCATCTATTAGTCTGCTGCAGACTCACGCGGTACAGGTGCGTGGGATAAGGGCCATGTCCTGTGATGAAATGTACCATACCGCGGCTGGGATCAATATGTTTTAGTTTTAGTCTTTCCCGGATGTCAGGGAAGAAGTTGTAGACACGGCGGCCCTTATCGCTGTTGGCCCACTCGCTCTGCCAGGTATCCACTCGCCATGCTCTGAGTTGGCGTGTTGTCTCAATCGGTACACCAGTGATCTGCTGAACCTGGTCTATTCTCCCCATCCTAAGCCAGTACATTGCTGCGCGGTACCTGATGGTGATATCTATGGGGAAAATTCCCATGACGACACATAGTGCGTCATTTGATGTTGTGTTGAATGCCCCTGTTAGTCGAAGTAGAACACTTCTTTGGCCTCGACGTACAATGGTTCTGTTGGTTGAGAGATTTAACCTGTGGGCCCACGTACTGGCAGCAAAGCATAGTACTGACTCGAAGAGAGCGCAATGGTATGTTCGTGTCACTGACAGGGGTAGTCTGAATTGTTCCGAATTGAGCCTAGCCAGTTTGTGTAGTATCTTTTCTCCTTTATTTGTGCATATTCGCATGTGTTCGTGGAAGTTCAATCGTTCATCAATGTATACTCCTAGATAGCGTGTGACTGCTAGTCTTTTTATGTTTGTGTCCCCAATTTTGACTATTGGGTTCCTGCGCAGGATACCCTTTAGCAATGTATAAGTTGTTTTGTTTCCTGCTATCTTTAATTTATTATCTGTGCACCATTGGGTTATTGTCCTAAGTGTTCCATTGGCTCTTTCTTCTAGCTGGGCACGGTTATTTGCTGAAACTACGACGAGTAGATCATCAGCATAAGCGACAGCTCCATCTGTCAAGATGTGCTCCTCTAGTAACTGTAGGAGCGGTTCTATATTTATGTCCCAGAAGATGGGGCCGCAGATCGACCCTTGTGGACAGCCTTTTGTAATTCGTTTAATCACTTTCTGGTTGTCCATTTGCCAAACGACCGTTCTGTCTCTGCAGTAGTCCATGAAACTATTATACAGAGACTCCGGTACCTGCAGGTGTCTGAGCCTCTTGAACAAGGCCGGCCACCAGAGGTTGTCGAAGGCACCTGAGATGTCTATCATAATTGCAAGTGTGTATTTGGAGGGTGTGTCGTGTACTGTTTGGAGTGCTCTGTTAATTGCGTCGTCTATAGATTTCCCTTCCCTGAAGCCGTATTGGTGTGGTGTCAGTCCCCGTAGTGTTCGGTGTGCTTGTAGTCTTTTGCAGAGTAGTTTTTCTTGTACTTTACCGAGTGTATTGATAAGGCAAATTGGTCTGTATGACTTGAGGTCTGATGGGTCTTTGTCTGGAGCCTTTTTGATGATAACCGCCTTCGAGGTCTTCCACACTGCAGGCACACGGCCCAGCCTTAATGCATCGTTTAACAACGTTGTGAGAAACTGGGTGATCTGCTGTGCAATTTGTTTCAGTACCTCAGAGTGGATACCATCACGTCCAGGCGCCTTTTTGTTTTTGAGTTCTGAGATCGCTGTCGCCACTTCTACCTGCGCAAATGGACAGGTGACGTTTGGTGTGGTGTATACTGTGTCTACTTCGCGTCTCAGTGCTGCATGTTGTGGTGTGTCTGTGTCTGCGATGTCGTCGGGCAGGAGTTTGCTCAGCAGGAACTCTGCTGTGCGTCTCCAGCCCTTAGTCATCTCACCATCCTCCTGTCGCAGCGTTCCCAGAACCAGTGGGCTCTTAATTTTCTCTGTCACGATTTTGTATGGTTCCCCCCAAATGTTTAGTTGTGTTTGTGCTGCTACATGGCTGTTCCAATGGTCTTTCCTGGTCTTATTCAGCTCAAGTTTATATTTATCCTTGGCAAGCCGGTAGTCGTGTAGTCGTAATTGTCTTTCTCTATCTGAAATTGCTCGTTGGTAAAGTTTACGTTTACGTTTTGAGTCTTGATTGAGTCGTGTTAATTGTATAGTCCAGGGAATATTTTGGTGTTTTGTCATTCTTTGTGTGGGCATGCAGGTGTTCTGTGTGTGTGTAATGATATCTGTCAGCATGTGTGCTCTGTAATCAACACTGCCGGTGATGTCTTGCGGTATGTGCTCATGTATTTTTTGTCTGACCCTGTCCCAGTCTGTTTTGTCAAATAATAGTCTTTTTGGTAGTGTTTCTGTGTTGACGTTTGGTGTGCCACTTAAGGTTAGTGTGATGATGTTGTGGTCGCTAGCAGTGATCTGGTCATGTACGGTCCAGTCTCGTACGTGGTTGATGGAGGCATTATTAACGAGGGTGATGTCTATGTTTGATGAATGACCGTTGTGTCCGATGTGAGTCGGGTGATGTCCTTCCTTGTTGAGTACGTGTAGTCTGTTTTCTTGGATGATGTCATTTATTATTCTACCTCTGTCGTCAGTTCTGTCTGAATGCCACAGGGTTGATCTGGCATTTATGTCTGCACAGATGAGAAGTTTTTTGTTGCCAGCGTATTGCGCAACATCTCTGATGAGGTCTGCGTATGGTTTGATGCAATGACAGAATTGGGCGTACAGCGACGCGATGATCCAAGTATCCCCCTTGTGTGTGACTTCAACTGTAACTAGGTGCTCGGAACAGAGTTCTGTAATTTTGTCTGGATGTATTTCTTTGTTTAGGATTATGACAGATGCCATGCAGCCTGTCCCCTCCGCAACTGTCACCGCACTTCGAGAAAATTGGGGATATGCCCTTGTCTAGTGTAGGGCTCCTGTATGCACAGAATGTCACTTTTTAGTTCACGTAGGACCCGTGGGAGCTCCGAATTTACAAGTATACTCCGCATACCATTAAGCTGTGCTATTAGCAGTTTGGGTGTTTAACTGTGGCGTAGCACTTGCTGCCAGTTTGACTGTAATCGAAGTATGTTCTCCCATGAGCCCTTACGTGATCCTTGTAAAGCTTGTCCATATCGAATGGTTCCTCCCTGCGGGCGCACACCTGCATGAGCAGGTCTAGTAGGCTGTCTGGATCTGTTGGAATATTCTCCGTTTTGAGAATCAGTCTATCGGTTTGCTCTGATGTACGGAAACAAACAGATTGGCCGTACGGGTGTAGGGTGCGGATGAGCATCCGCTGTGCCGTCTCTAAGATGTCTCTTTTTTCTAGCCTACTTAATTTTACATTTATATCTAGCTTGTCGTAACTAAAACTATCGGTGTCGATGGCGTGTGTTGGCGTCTCTGCAGCCGTGACGTGTCGTGATGGTGTAGTGGCGTTGTTGTGCACCTCTGCGGGGGGGGGGGGGGGGGGGGCGCTGGATTGGCGTCCTCGTTGGTTGTTGTGGGGGTTTCCTTGGGCGTCGGCATTGAGGCTGTTGGTTGGGAGGCTGCGAAGGTGTTGGTATCATCAGGGGTATGCACTTTCGTATCACTAGGTTTTGAGGCAGCCTGCGATTGCCGCGATTGGTCGTCAGACGCTTTCACTTTCGGGACTCTCTTAGGCTTTTTGGGTTTCCTATGCGGTTTTAGTTTCCTAAAGGCTGCGATGATTCGTTTGTTTTTTGTGTGTGTTTCGTTTGTGCAGTCTTGATGTGTATCAGATGTGTTGGTTGTTTGTGCCTCCATTCTGCATTGATTTGACGTGATTTGGTTCCCACTTGACTGCTCGTCTGCGCTACCTGTGACAGGCATAACAGCTTTTGGTATGATATGCGCACTGTCGCCTCTGTTGCCAGACCCTCCGCAGACTTTTGATGCGGTTGTTGCTGCGGCTTTTTGTGTGGCATTCGTGATGTCTGCCGGCGCTGTGGCCTGTTCAAGGTCGGTATTACTGTTTCGAATATCATTATTATGAACACTACAATCTCTGGCGTAAGGGCAATAATAGACGTCGTCTTCTTCCTCTGTCAGTGAGTCAGAGAGAGTTATTTTGCGTTTGATTTGATTACAGTCTGAGGTGTCTGATTTGTTCATGTTTTCCGTTTGGACTCCAGTTGTGCTTGCTTGCGTTACGGTTGTGTTTAGCACCGTTGGGTTCAAGGTCTCGCCTTGTATGAATTTGATTGGTTTGATACGTCCTTCGCATTTTGTAGTGTCGTATGTGCGTCGTTGTGCTGGAGTGGATGGGTGATCTTGAGTCGTTAGCAACGCTGTTTTGTGCAGTTGCTTTGGTTGGTCATGTGTGGTATGGTTTTCAGGTCTGTCGGTATCAGGATTTGGGGTTATCATGTCTATTCTCAGTAGTTCGTCTTCGAGTTCGTCTATCCTGTTCATAAGGGTCGTCTGGAATGTCATCCAGTACATTATTTGTCTTTTGATTAGTTTGGCGGCTTCTGGTGACATTTGTCCTGTGAGTGTTAGGTCGTCTATGTATTCAGTGATTGCATGATGGCTGTCCTCCAGGTTTGTATTGTGTATCAAGCCTGGAATGTGACCATTGTTGGGATAGTCGTCAGGTAATAGTTTTTGCCTCTTACGCCAGAGTATTGCACGTAGATGGTTTCTGTGCCTGGTGGATGGTGACTTGTATGATCTTATTTTTTCAGGGGTTGATTTATGGAGCATGTTGTTTGACTCAGGGGGGTGTTCAGTTGCCATAGTCAGTACTGTCAATTAGTCTATCAAGCAGCTGTTTGTAGGTCTGGCAGACGCCACCCCTGCTCTTATTGCAAATTCGGTTTCTGTTCCTGCAAGGGATGCAATCGATGGGCTCTGATGCTCGACAGTCCGCGCGTTTGTGGCCCTTTTTGCCACACCTTGAACAGGTCGTACCTGTGTCTGCGCAGGCTTTGGTTATATGGCCAAGGTCACAACAGTTGTAACACTGGCTCACTGACGTATAGTCTTTGACAGATAGGGATTGGAAGTCTATGTACACCCTTCCTTTTTTGGTGAGGTACCAATAAATTCTTGGTGTGACTTCCAACACTTGGTGGTTGTATCCCTTTCCTTTGGGCCCTGTGCGGAATCTGATTTTCACGTCTTTGTCGAATTCGTCTTTTGTGAAGTCGTCACTGAGATTTTGGTCGTATAAACACTCAAGAAATTCTCTATCCGAGATAGTGTCTGTCACTCGATAGACTATCACCAAAGGTTGCCGCTTTCTGGGCCCCTCACACGCGATATTCTCAATATCTTTCGTCTTTTCTATTATTTTCCTACAGTCCTCCTGTGTTGCTGCTTCGACAATCACAGCTGTCTTCGTGTTTCTTATTGACTTAATGTGTAGGTTGTCTCGTCTTGGGTTGATGTTATTTGTCAACGTTTGTTTTATTGTTTTCGTGTCTTGGTTGTTGGTAGACTTTATGAAGAGAGTGGTTGCCTGCTTGGCTTTTGCCACCTCAATGCGTTTATGTTCTTTGGGTGCGGTGGAGAGTGCCGCAGCGTATGTTAGTGCCTTGGCCTGTTGCTGTGCCTGTTCAGTAACCTTTCCTGTCAGATCCCTAATTTGGTCCCTGAGCTCTTGGTTAATTTCAGCGAGTTTTGTATTGTCTTCCTCGAGTTTGTTGACCTGTTCTGTGAGAGACTCAATTCTAAGGTCCTTAACTGGGTCAGCTGAGTGCTGAAGTTCGCGCAGTAGATCTTTGTTCTGCTCTTGCAGCAGCTCGACCTTTGCTTCTGCTGACGTGAGTTGGAAAGCCAAAGGGAATATTTTATTCCTTATCGTATTCAGTACGCTACTCGATACGTGTTTGGCCTTTAATTCCGCCCCAATGTCATTTAATAGCTCGTCAATTGCAGCGATCTTCTGGCTCGGTGACATAACGGCATATTCGTGGACACCAGACGCCATGCCTATAGGCGATACTTTGCAACTGGTGCTGCTCTGCGCTCTACTAAGCGTCCCTTTCGTGGACTTGGGTGTGGTGTTAGCACCACTTAGTAGGCGTGCTCGATCCAGGATTGCGAATCTGTGTTATAGTTCTTAAAGAGTGACCTTTTTTTAGTGTGTATTGCGTGTGCGGCACCACATTGTGACAAGTGAGTCCCAAAAGCGATACGTCACAGAGCGAGGCCGAATGTGGGCTGGGTGGCTTCGCCGGCGATGTCCGATCGACACCGAGCGCCGCGGTCAGCTCCGCACGTCAGCCGGCCACGTGGTTCGCGGGACCAGGTGGGGACTGTGAGCCCGCGTAAGCTGCTGACTCCCGCGGTTGGGCGCGGAAACACGAGTCGTGTTTAGCAACACAGGTTTGCTGTGGCCAGCGCAGTTTGGCCTACTTGCGAAACTCACGCGTAGTGCGTGTCAGCTGGCGCACTGCGAACTACTCTTGGGACTTTGCGTTCCGTCGCTCGGCGTATCGCTTTACGTTACTCGTAATCAATTTTCTTCACTATCGACAGTTTATGACTTTTACCTATAACATGTCTATAATTCAGAATTATGATCGTTTCCCTTCACTGTATGGGTATTGTTCACACTGATTTGTTTCATATTAAGCTAGTCTTTTCTGCGAGATTTGCTACCATATGTTAGTCTTCATTTTAGTCTAAGTCCGTTATTATCAATTTTTTATTCGGGACACTTTTGGAAGCTACCCTTCACTGCTCTAACATGTTATCGTGAGTTTGGTGGATATTTAACGTCTAATTACGGAGAAAAATCCTACCATACGTTACTTTGATGATTCGTCACACGGTAACTTTCCTTTCATATTGTTTTTAACACTTTCACAGCACTGCGGTTAGTAATGTTAGTAATGTCAAGCGTTCCTAATCGTATTAGTAGTGTTTTTGGATATTAAATGTAGTGAAAAACCTTTGATGACGTCCGACATTCCGTAAATGTGCCCGCGAAGTCACTAATGCACTATTTCTCTAGTCTAAACACGAGAAGATTTTGTAGGACTGCTTCACTTCACTATTATCCATCACTGATCCCTGTTTTTTTCGTTCGCTGGCGTGATTGTTCCCAAAAGAACCGACAAAAAGGCCGTAGTTGCGGTAGCGCGCGCGAGACACGTCCGTACGCGCTCGTGCTCTAAGGAATGTCCGATGGACATGGGAATGTTTACTGTAACCTATGGACCTTCAACGTGACGATGAAACACAGAAAGTGCGTCAGAATTGAATACAACAGGCACCATGCCGACACATCTCCGGGAGAGTAATGCTTCTAACTGTCTCTGACTTAATTCTTTCCTGGGATTCCAGTAATAGTTTCCGATAGACATAAGAAGGTTTACTATAACCTGTGGAACTTCAACTAGACGATGAAACACAAAAATTGCGTCGGAACTGAATACAACAGGCACCATGCCGACTTCTCTCCGGCAGAGTAATGCATTTAACTGTCTGTGCTTTGATTCTTTCCTGGGATTCCAGTAATAGATTCCGATGGACATGGGAAGGTTTACTGTACCCTGTGGACCTTCAACTTGACGATGAAACACATAAATTGCGTCGGAATTGTATACAACAGGCACCATACCGACTTCTGTCCGGGAGAGTAATGCTTCAAACTGTCTGTGCTTTGATTCTTTCCTGGGATTCCAGAAATAGATCCGATGGACATGGGAAGGTTTACTGTAACCTGTGGACCTTCAACTCGATAATGAAACACAGAAATTGCGTCGGAATTGAATTCAACTGGCACCATTCCGACTTCTCTCCGGGAGAGTAATGCTTCTAACTGTCTGTGCTTTGATTCTTTTCTGGGATTCCAGTAATAGATTCCGATGGACATGGGATGGTTTACTGTAACCTGTGGACCATCAAATTGAAGATGAAATACAGAAATTGCGTCGGACTTGAATGCAACACGCACCATGCCGACTTCTGTCCGGGAGAGTAATTCTTCTAACTGTCTGTGCTTTGATTCTTTCCTGGGATTCCAGTAATAGATTCCGATGGACATGGGATGGTTTAATGTAACCCGTGGACCTTCAACTTGACGATGAAACACAGAAATTGCGTCGGAATTGAATACAACAGGCACCATGCCAATTTCTCTCCGGCAGAGTAATGCTTCTAACTGTCTGTGCTTGGATTCATTCCTGGGATTCCAGTAATAGATTCCGATGGACATGGGAAGGTTTACTGTAACCTGTTGACCTTCAACTTGACGATGATAGACAGAAATTGCGTCGGAATTGCATACAACAGGCACCATGCGGACTTTTCTCCGGGAGTGTAATGCTTCTAACTGTCTGTGCTTTGATTCTTTCCTGGGATTCCACTAATAGATTCCGATGGACATGGGAAGGTTTACTGTAACTTGTGGACCTTCAACTTGACGGCGAAACACAGAAAATGCGTCGGAATTGAATACAACAGGCACCATGTCGACAAATCTCCGGGACAGTAACGCTTCTAACTGTCTGTGCTTTGATTCTTTCCTGGGATTCCAGTAATAGATTCCGATGGACATGGGATGGTTTACTGTAACCCGTGGACCTTCAACTTGACGATGAAACACAGAAATTACGTCGGAATTGAATACAACAGGCACCATGCCGATTTCTCTCCAGCAGAGTAATGCTTCTAACAGTCTGTCCTTGGATTCTTTCCTGGGATTCCAGTAATAGATTCCGATGGACATGGGAAGGTTTACTCTAACCTGTGGACCTTCAACTTGACGATGAAACACAGAAATTGGGTCGGAATTAAGTACAACAGGCACCAAGCCGACTTCTCTCCGGGAGAGTATTGCTTCTAACAGTCTGTGCTTTGATTCTTTCCTGGAATTCCAGTAATAGATTCCGATGGACATGGGAAGGTTTACTGTAACCTTTGGACCTTCAACTTAACGATGAAACACAGAAAATGCGTCGGAATTGAATACAACAGGCACCATGCCGACTTCTGTCCGGGAGAGTAATACTTCTAACTGTCTCTGCTTTGATTCTTTCCTGGGATGCCAGTAATAGATTCTGATGGACATGGGAAGGTTTGCTGTAACCTGTGGACCTTCAACTTGACGATGAAACACAGAAATTGCCTCGGAATTGAATACAACATGCACCATGCCGACTTCTCTGCGGGAGAGTAGTGCTTCTAACTGTCTGTGCTTTGATTCTTTCCTGGGATTCCAGTATTATATTCCGATGGACATGGAAAGGTTTACTGTAAGCTGTGGACCTTCAAGTTGACGATGAAACACAGAAATTGCGTTGGAACTGAATACAACAGGCACAATGCCGACTTCTCTCCCGCAGAATAATGCTTCTAACTGTCTGTGCTTTGATACATTCCTGGGATTCCAGTAATAGATTCGAATGGACCTGGGAAGTTTTACTGTGACCTGTGGACCTTCAACTTGACGATGAAACACAGAATTTGCCTCGGAATTGAATACAACTGGCACCATGCCGATTTCTTTCCGGGTTAGTAATGCCTCTAACTGTCTGTGTTTTGACTCCTTCCTGGTATTCCTGTAATAGAATCCGATGGACATGGAAAGGTTTACTGTAAGCTGTGGACCTTCAAGTTGACGATGAAACACAGAAATTGCTTTGGAACTGAATACAATAGGCACAATGCCGACTTCTCTCCCGCAGAATAATACTCCTAACTGTCTGTGCTTTCTTTCTTTCCTATGATTCCAGTAATAGTTTCCGATGTACTTGGGAAGGTTACCTATAACCTGTTGACCTTCAGCTTGACGATGAGACACAGAAATTGCGTCGGAATTGAATACAACAGGCACCATGCCGACTTTTCTCAGGGAGGGTAATGTTTCTAACTGTCTGTGCTTTGATCCTTTCCTGGGATTCCAGTAATAGATTCCTATGGACATGCGTAGATTTACTGTAACCTGTGGACCTTCAACGTGACGATGAAACACAGAAATTGCGTCTGAATTGAATCCAACAGGCACCAAGTAGACTTCTGTCAGGGAGAGTAATGCTTCTAACTGTCTGTGCTTTGATTCTTTCCTGGGATTCCAGTAATAGTCTCCGGTGGACATGGGAAGATTTACTACAACCTGTGGACCTTCAACTAGACGATGAAACACAGAAATTGCGTCGGAACTTAATTCAACAGGCACCATGCCGACTTCTGTCCGGCAGAGTAATGCTTCCAACTGTCTGTGCTTTGATTCTTTCCTGGGATTCCAGTAATAGTTTCCGATGGAAATGGGAATGTTTACTATAACCTGTGGACCTTCAACCTGACAATGAAACAGAGAAATTGCATCGGAATTGAATACAACAGGCACCATTCCGACTTCTCTCCTGGAGAGTAATGCTTCTAACCGTGTGTGTCTTGATTTTTTCCTGGGATTCCTGTAAAAGATTCCAATGGACATGGGAAGGTTTACTGTAACCTTTGGACCTTCAAATTGAAGATGCAATACAGAAATTGCGTCGGAATTGAATACAACAGGCACCATGCCGACTTCTGTCCGGGAGAGTAATGCTTCTAACTCTCTGTGCTTTTGATTCTTTCCTGGAGTTCCAGTAATAGATTCCGATGGACATGGGAAGGTTTACTGTAACCTGTGGACCTTCACCTTGACGATGATAGACAGAAATTGCGTCGGAATTGCATACAACAGGCACCATGCGGACTTCTCTCCGGGAGAGTAATGCTTCTAACAGTCTGTGCTATGATTCTTTCCCGGGATTCCAGTAATAGATTCCAATGGACATGAGAAAGATTACTGTAACCTTTGGACCTTTCTACTGAATGATGGAACACGGAAATTGCGTCGGAATTGAATACAACAGCCACCAAGCCGACTTCTTTCCGGGAGAGTAATACTCTATCTGTCTGTGCTTTGATTCTTTCCTGGGATTCCAGTAATAGATTCCGATGGACATGGGAAAGTTTACTGTAACCTGTGGACCTTCAACTTGGCGATGAAACACAGAAATTGCGTCGGAATTGAATACAACAGGCACCATGCTGTCTTCTGTCCGGATGAGTAATGCTTCTAACTGTCTGTACTTTGATTCTTTCCTGGGATTCCAGTAATAGATTCCGATGGACATGGGAAGGTTTACTGTAACCTGTGGACCTTCAACTTGACGATGAAACACAGAAATTGCGTCGGAATTGAATACAACAGGCACCATGCCGACTTCTGTCCGGGAGAGTAATGCTTCTAATTGTCTGTGCTTTGATTCTTTCCTGCGACTCCAGTAATAGATTCCGATGGACATGGGAAGTTTTACTGTAACCTGTAGACCTTCAACTTGACGATGAAACACTGAAATTGCGTTCGGAATTGAATATAAGAGGCACCATGCCGACTTCTGTCCGGGAGAGTAATGCTTCTAACTGTCTGTGCTTTGATTCTTCCCTGGGATTCCTGTAATAGATTCCGAAGGACATGGGAAGATTTACTGTAACCTGTGGACCATTAACATGACGATGAAACACAGAAATTGCGTCGGAATTGAATACAACAGGCACCATTCCTACTTCTCTCCGGGAGAGTAATGCTTCTAACAGTCTGTCCTATGATTCTTTCCTTAGATTCCAGTAATAGATTCCGATGGACATGGGAAGGTTTACTGTAACCTGTGGACTTTCAACTTGACGATGAAACACAGAAATTGCATCGGAACGTTATACACCAGGCACCATGCCGATTTCTCTCCGGGAGGGTAATGCTTCTAACTGTCTGTGCTTTGATTCTTTCCTGAGATTCCAGTAATAGATTCCGATGGACACTTTTTCACTTTTTTTTTTTCACTAGCTGCTTATATTTTATGACCCACCGTCTAATTTCTTATGGTGGGTCGTATATTGCCACTTAGCCGCTGTGACTGGGTCCGGGGTCCACAGTGACTTAAAGTAACACCACACCGGCTCCCGTCCCCACTCACACCGTTGCCCGTGTCCCGCCACGTGGAGGCGGGCTCTGTTTAGATCCATTTGGTATCTTTTTTTTTTGTGCAGCAGTAGAAAAACTTATAACTAATACAAAATCAAGTAAGATATTAATAAACAAACGAAATTAAATATTTAGAAAGAAGGAAGGAAGAGAACTGAATAGAGAAGTTATAGGTATAATATGGCCCGTCACCTGGTTGTGGGCGGCGGCCCGGGTCTTGGAATGACCCTCAAGACGCTGGCCGTTGCTCACCATGCCTTTAACATCTACTATCCTAAAAACTACCTTAACTAGTAGAGATTAGGGTACGTTAAAGCTAGAAACTAAGACTAAGACCTCCATGTCCAGCCTGCTAAACTATTTACGATATACAATGGAGAGGTAACTGATTTTGTGCTTGGCTCATAGTTGCTAATGAAAGGGTACTCGTAGTAAAAGTAGTAAGGTAATGACGCTAACTGTTTGTGTTGAGCCTGCAAGGCTCCTAGTAGAGTACATCAGGCGCAAGCACCTCGGCTCCCCGCCAACAACACGACCTGAACGGTGGTTTTCCCCGATCTACCATAGGTATCCGTCGGGTTGGGCTCAAAAGAGAGGAACCACAATTAAGATCCTTCCATCCAGGACGTGCGCCGCCTCTTACCAGGGGGGCGTAGGTCCCTTGAAGAGGTGCCCAACTTTAAGCTTCAGATGAGAGGTTCTTAGTATAGTGGAGGTTGAGGTATAGGCTGTGTAGGTTGGTTGTACAAACAGTTCACACTGAGCCAATGAGACTTACAATGATACGTGGTATGGCAGTTAGCACCTTCCGGCCCCGCCAGCAACACAGCCTGAGCGGTGGTTTTCCCCAATCTACCGTAGGTATCCGTGGGGTTGGGCTCAAAAGAGAGGGACCACAATTAAGATCCTTCCATACAGACTGTGCGCTGCCTCTTAACGGAAGGTGTAGATCCCTTGAAGAGGTACCTAGCTTTAAGCTCTTATTGGACATGGAGATGCTGTTAACTATTTATATATACGGTGCAATCTGTTTTTAGGATTGTGTGTGACTTGTGCACCTCTTGTCGGTTGTTCCACTCTGTTCTTTGAATTTGACTTGGTTGACACTATGGATCATCCACGCTGGACGCTTCAATATCTGTGTTGGTGCCCTGGTCCGTATCTGTTTCTTCTTCATCACTCGTGGTGCTAATCATATCTGTATCCCCCTGGGCATCGTGACGTCTGTTTGGACCGACTTCCCTTCGGTAGGGTCTGTTGCGCAAGTATTCTATTTGTTGGATCTTCGAGATTTCGTCCGTTAGTTTGTTGAGTTCGGTCCACCTTTCCGGGTCGCGTATTATGGCATGTAGTTCGTTCTGTGTGTTCAGGCGATTTATGTGTACTGTGTGTCTTATGTTCCTGCGTTGTCCGCAGAAGAAGACAGTATGTTCAGGGTAACCTTCTTCCCCGCATGTGCATCTATTAGTGTGCTGCAGACTCACGCGATACAGGTGCGTGGGATAAGGCCATGTCCTGTGATGAAATGTACCATACCGCGGCTGGGATCAATATGTTTTAGTTTTAGTCTTTCCCGGATGTCAGGGAAGAAGTTGTAGACTCGGCGGCCCTTATCGCTGTTGGCCCACTCGCTCTGCCAGGTATCCACTTGCCATGCACTGAGTTGGCGTGTTGTCTCAATCGGTACACCAGTGATCTGCCGAACCTGGTCTATTCTCCCCATCCTAAACCAGTACATTGCTGCGCGGTACCTGATGGTGATATCTATGGGGAAAATTCCCATGACGACACATAGTGCGTCATTTGATGTTGTGTTGAATGCCCCTGTTAGTCGAAGTAGAACACTTCTTTGGCCTCGACGTACAATGGTTCTGTTGGTTGAGAGATTTAACCTGTGGGCCCACGTACTGGCAGCAAAGCATAGGACTGACTCGAAGAGAGCGCAATGGTATGTTCGTGTCACTGACAGGGGTAGTCTGAATTGTTCCGAATTGAGCCTAGCCAGTTTGTGTAGTATCTTTTCTGCTTTGTTTGTGCGTATTCGCATGTGTTCGTGGAAGTTCAATCGTTCATCAATGTATACTCCTAGATAGCGTGTGACTGCTAGTCTTTTTATGTTTGTGTCCCCGATTTTGACTATTGGGTTCCTGCGCAGGATACCCTTTAGCAATGTATAAGTTGTTTTGTTTCCTGCTATCTTTAATTTATTATCTGTGCACCATTGGGTTATTGTCCTAAGTGTTCCATTGGCTCTTTCTTCTAGCTGGGCACGGTTATTTGCTGAAACTACGACGAGTAGATCATCACCATAAGCGACAGCTCCATCTGTCAAGATGTGCTCCTCTAGTAACTGTAGGAGCAGTTCTATAACTATGTCCCAGAAGATGGGGCCGCAGATCGACCCTTGTGGACAGCCTTTTGTAATTCGTTTAATCAATTTCTGGTTGTCCATTTGCCAAACGACCGTTCTGTCTCTGCAGTAGTCCATGAAACTATTATACAGAGACTCCGGTACCTGCAGGTGTCTGAGCCTCTTGAACAAGGCCGGCCACCAGAGGTTGTCGAAGGCACCTGAGATGTCTATCATAATTGCAAGTGTGTATTTGGAGGGTGTGTCGTGTACTATTTGGAGTGCTCTGTTAATTGCGTCGTCTATAGATTTCCCTTCCCTGAAGCCGTATTGGTGTGGTGTCAGTCCCCGTAGTGTTCGGTGTGCTTGTAGTCTTTTGCAGAGTAGTTTTTCTTGTACTTTACCGAGTGTATTGATAAGGCAAATTGGTCTGTATGACTTGGGGTCTGATGGGTCTTTGTCTGGAGCCTTTTTGATGATAATCGCCTTCGAGGTGTTCCACACTGCAGGCACACGGCCCAGCCTTAATGCATCGTTTAACAACGTTGTGAGAAACGGGGTGATCTGCGGTGCAATTTGTTTCAGTACCTCAGAGTGGATACCACCCGGTCCAGGCGCCTTTTTGTTTTTGAGTTCTGAGATTGCTGTCGCCACTTCTTCCTGCGCAAATGGACAGGTGACGTTTGGTGTGGTGTATACTGTGTCTACTTCGCGTCTCAGTGCTGCATGTTGTGGTGTGTCTGTGTCTGCGATGTCGTCGGGCAGGAGTTTCCTCAGCAGGAACTCCGCTGTGCGTCTCCAGCCCTTAGTCATCTCACCATCCTCCTGTCGCAGCGTTCCCAGAACCAGTGGGCTCTTAATTTTCTCTGTCACGATTTTCTATGGTTCCCCCCAAATGTTTAGTTGTGTTTGTGCTGCTACATGGCTGATCCAATGGTCTTTCCTTGTCTTATTCAGCTCAAGTTTATATTTATCCTTGGCAAGCCGGTAGTCGTGTAGTCGTAATTGTCTTTCTCTATCTGAAATTGCTCGTTGGTAAAGTTTACGTTTACGTTTTGAGTCTTGTTTGAGTCGTGTTAATTGTATAGTCCAGGGAATATTTTGGTGTTTTGTCATTCTTTGTGTGGGTATGCAGGTGTTCTGTGTGTGTGTAATGATATCTGTCAGCATGTGTGCTCTGTAATCAACACTGCCGCTGATGTCTTGCGGTATGTGCTCATGTATTTTTTGTCTGACCCTGTCCCAGTCTGTTTTGTCAAATAATACTCTATTTGGTAGTGTTTCTGTGTTGACGTTTGGTGTGCCACTTAAGGTTAGTGTGATGATGTTGTGTTCGCTAGCAGTGATCTGGTCATGTACGGTCCAGTCTCGTACGTGGTTGATGGCGGCATTATTAACGAGGGTGATGTCTATGTTTGATGAATGACCGTTGTGTCCGATGTGAGTTGGGTGATGTCCTTCCTTGTTGAGTACGTGGAGTCTGTTTTCTTGGATGATGTCATTTATTATTCTACCTCTGTCGTCAGTTCTGTCTGAATGCCACGGGGTTGATCTGGCATTTATGTCTGCACAGATGAGAAGTTTTTTGTTGCCAGCGTATTGCGCAACATCTCTGATGAGGTCTGCGTATGGTTTGATGCAATGACAGAATTGGACGTACAGCGACGCGATGATCCAAGTATCCCCCTTGTGTGTGACATCAACTGTAACTAGGTGCTCGGAACAGAGTTCTGTAATTTTGACTGGATGTATTTCTTTGTTTAGGATTATGACAGATGCCATGCAGCCTGTCCCCTCCGCAATTGTCACCACACTTGGAAGAAAGTTGGGGATATGCCCTTGTCTAGTGTAGGGCTCCTGTATGCACAGAATGTCACTTTTTAGTTAACGTAGGACCCGTGGGAGCTCCGAATTTACAAGTACGATGGACATGGGAAGGTTTACTGTAACCTGTGGACCTACAACTTGACGATGAAACACAGAAATTGCATCGGAATTGAATACAACAGGCAACATACCGACTTCTCTCCGGGAGAGTAATGCTTCTAACTGTCTGTGCTTTGATTCATTCCTGGAATTCCAGGAATATATTCCGATGGACATGGGAACATTTACTGGACCCGTGGACCTTCAACATGACGATGAAACACAGATATTGCGTCGGAATTGAATACAACAGGCACCATGCCGACTTCTCACCAGGAGAGTATTGCTTCTAACAGTCTGTACTTTGATTCTTTCCTGGGATTCCGTAATAGATTCCGATGGACATAGGAAGGTTTACTGTAACCTGTGGACCTTCAACTTGACGATGAAACACAGAAATTGCATCGGAATTGATTACAACAGGCAACATGCCGATTTCTCTCCGGGAGAGTAATGCTTCTAAATGTCTGTGCTTCGATTCCTTCCTGGGATTCCAGTGATAGATTCAGATGGACATGGGAAGATTTACTGTAACCTGTGGACCTTCAACTTGACGATGAAACACAGAAATTGCGTCGGAATTGAATACAACAGGCACCATGCCGACTTCTGTCCGGGAGAGTAATGCTTCTAATTGTCTGTGCTTTGATTCTTTCCTGCGATTCCAGTAATAGATTCCGATGGACATGGGAAGCTTTACTGTAACCTGTGGACCTTCAACTTGACGATGAAACACTGAAAATGCGTTCGGAATTGAATATAAAAGACACCATGCCGACTTCTGTCCGGAAGAGTAATGCTTCAAACTGCCTGTGCTTTGATTCTTTCCCGGGATTCCAGTAATAGATTCCGATGGACATAGGAAGATTTACTGTAACCTGTGCACCTTCAAATTGACGATAAAACACAGAAATTGCGTCGGAATTGAATACAACAAGCACCATGCCGACTTCTCTCCGGGAGAGTAATGCTTCTAACTGTCTGTGCTTTGATTCCCTCCTGGGATTCCAGTAATAGATTCCGATGGACATGGGAAGGTTTACTGTAACCTGTGGACCTTCAAATTGACGATGAAACACAGAAATTGCGTCGGATTTGAATACAACAGGCCCCATGCCGAGATCTCTCTGGGAGAGTAATGTTTCCAACTGTCTCTGCTTTGATTCTGTCCTGGATTTCCCGTAATAGATTCCGACGGACATGGGATGGTTTACTGTAACCTGTGGACCTTAAACTTAACGATGAAACACAGAAATTGCGTCGGAATTGAATACAACAGGCACCATGCCGACTTCTGTCCGGGAGAGTAATGCTTCTAATTGTCTGTGCTTTGATTCTTTCCTGCGATTCCAGTAATAGATTCCGATGGACATGGGAAGCTTTACTGTAACCTGTGGACCTTCAACTTGACGATGAAACACTGAAAATGCGTTCGGAATTGAATATAAAAGACACCATGCCGACTTCTGTCCGGAAGAGTAATGCTTCAAACTGCCTGTGCTTTGATTCTTTCCCGGGATTCCACTAATAGATTCCGATGGACATAGGAAGATTTACTGTAACCTGTGCACCTTCAAATTGACGATAAAACACAGAAATTTCGTCGGAATTGAATACAACAGGCACCATGCCGACTTCTGTCCCGGAGAGTAACGTTTCTAACTGTCTGTGCTATGATTCATTCCTGGGATTCCAGTAACAGATTCCGATGGATATGGGAGGGTTTACTGTAACCTGTGGACCTTCAACTCGACGATGAAACACAAAAATTGCTTTGGAATTGAATACAACAGGCTCAATGCCGACTTCTGTCCGGGAGAGAAATGATTCTAACTGTCTGTGCATTGATTCCTTCTTGGGATTCCAGTAATAGATTCCGATGGACATGGGAAGGTTTACTGTAACCTGTGGACCTTCAACATGACGATGAAACACAGAAATTGCGTCGGAATTGAATACAACAGGCGCCATGCTGACTTCTATCTGGGAGAGTAATGCTTCTGACTTTCGGCGCTTTGATTCTACCCTGGGATTCCATTAATAGATTCCGATGGACATGGGAAGGTTTACTGTAACCTGTGGACCTTCAACCTGACGATGAAACACAGAAATTGCATCGCAATTGAGTACAACAGGCACCATGCCGACATCTGTTCGGGGGAGTAATGCTTCTAATTGTCTGTGCTTTGATTCTTTACTGCGATTCCAGTAATTGATTCCGATGGACATGGGAAGGTTTACCGTAACCTGTGGACTTTCAACTTGACAATGAAGCTAAGAAATTGCGTCGGAATTGAATACAACAGGCACCATGCCGACTTCTGTCCGGTAGAGTAATGCTTCTAACTGTCTGTGTTTTGATTCTTTCCTGGGATTCCAGTAATAGATTCCGATGGACATGGGAAGGTCTCTTGTGACGTGTGGACCTTCAACTTGACGATGAAACACAGAAATTTCGTCGGAATTGAATCCAACAGGCACCATGCCCACTTCTGTCCGGGAGAGTAATGCTTCTAATTGTCTGTGCTTTGATTCTTTCCTGGGATTCCAGTAATAGATTCCGATGGACATGGGAAGGTTTACTGTAATCTGTGGAACTTCATCCTGACGACGAAAGACAGATATTGCGTCGGAATTCAATGCAACAAGCACCATGCGGACTTCTCTCCGGGAGAGTAATGCTTCTAACTGTCTGTGCTCTGATTCTTTCCTGGGATTCCAGTAATAGTCTCCGATGGACATGGGAAGGTTTACTGTAACCTGTGGACCTTCAATTTGACGAAGAAACACAGAAATTGCGCCGGAATTGAATACAACAGGCACCATGCCGGCTTCTGTCCGAAAGAGTAATGCTTCTAACTGTCTTTGCTTTGATTCATTCCTTGGATTCCAGTAATAGATTATGATAGAAATGGGTAGGTTTACTGTAACCTGTGGACCTTCACCTTGACGATGAACCACAGAAATTACGTCAGAATTGAATACAACTGGCTCCTTGCCGACATTTGTCAGGGAGGGTAAACTTTCTAACTGCCTGTGATTTGATTCTCTCCTGGAATTCCAGTAATAGATTCCGATGGGCATGGGAAGTATTACTGTAACCTGTGGACCTTCAACTTGACGATGAAACACAGAAATGGCGTCGGTAGTGAATACAACAGGCACCTTGCCGACTTCTGTCCGGGAGAGTAATTCTTCTAACTGTCTGTGCTTTGATTTTTTCCTGGGATTCCAGTAATAGATTCCGATGGACATGGGAAGGTTTACTGTAACCTGTGGATCTTCAACTTGACGATGAAACACAGAAATTGCGTCGGAATTGAATACAACTGACACCATGCCAACTTCTCTCCGGGAGAGACATGCTTCTAACTGTCTGTGCTTTGATTCTTTCCTGGGATTCCAGTAATAGATTCTACGAACATGGGAAGGCTTACTGTAACCTGTGGACCTTCAAAGTGACGATGAAACACAGAAATTGCGTCGGAATAGAATACAACGGGCACCATGCCGACTTCTATCCGGGAGAGTAATGCTTCTAAGTGTCTGTGCTTTGATTCTCTCCTGGGATTCCAGTAATAGATTCCGAACGACATGGGAAGGATTACTGTAACCTGTGGACCTTCAGCTTGACGATGAAACACAGAAATTGCGTCGGAATTGAATCAAACAGGCACCATGCCGACTTCTGTCCGGGAGAGTAATACTCTATCTGTCTGTGCTTTGATTCTTTACTGCGATTCCAGTAATAGATTCCGATGGACATGGGAAGGTTTCCTGTAACCGGTGGACCTTCAACCTGACGATGAAAGACAGATATTGCGTCGTAATTGACTACAACAGGCACCATGCGAGCTTCTCTCCGGGAGAGTAATGCTTCTACCTGTCTCTGCTCTGACTCTTTGCTGGGATTCCAGTAATAGTTTCCGATGGACATGGGAAGATTAACTGTAAGCTGTGGACCTTCTACTTGACGATGAAACACAGAAATTGCGTCGGAATTGAATATAACAGGCACCATGCCGACTTCTCTCTGGGAGAGTAATGCTTCTAACTGTCTGTTCTTTGATTTTTTCCTGGAATTGCAGTAATAGATTCCGACGGACATGGGAAGGTATTCTGTAACCTGTGGACTATCAAATTGTCGATGAAACATTGAAATTGCGTCGGAATTGAATACAACAGGCACCATGCTGACTTCTCTCTGGGAGAGTAATGCTTCTAACTGTCGGAGCTTTGATTCTACCCTGGGAATCCATTAATAGATTCCGATGGACATGGAAAGGTTCACTGTAACCTGAGGACCTTCAAATCTACGATGAAACACAGAAATTGCGTCGGAATTGAATCCAACAGGTACTATGCCGACTTCTCAATGGGAGAGTAATACTCTATCTGTCTGTGCTTTGATTCTTTCCATGGATTCCAGTATAAGATTCCGATGGACATGCTGGGGTTTACTGTAACCTGTGGACCTTCAACTTGACGATGAAACACAGAAATTGCGGCGGAATTGAATCCAACAGGCACCATGCCGACTTCTGTCCGGGAGAGTAATGCTTCTAAATGTCTGTGCTTTGATTCTTTCCTGGGATTCCAGTAACTGATTGCGATGGAAATGGGAAGATTTACTGTAACTTGTGGAACTTCAACTTGACGATGAAACACAGAAATTGCGTCGGAGTTAAACACATGGGGCACCATGCTGACTTCTGCCCGGGACAGTAATGCTTCTAATTGTCTGTGCTTTGATTCTTTCCTGGGATTCCAGTAATAGATTCCGACGGACATGGGAATGTTTACTGTAACCGTGGACCTTCAACGTGACGATGAATCACAGATATTAAGTCGGATTTGAATATAAGAGGCAATATGCCGACTTCTGTCCGGAGAATAATGCTTCTAATTGTCTGTGCTTTGATTCTTTCCTGGGATTCCAGTAATTGATTCCGATGGACATGGGAAGATTTACTGTAACCTGTGGACCTTTATCTTGACGATGAAACACAGAAATTGCGTCGGAATTGTATCCAACAGGCACCATGCCGACTTCTCTCCGGGAGAGTAATACTCTATCTGTCTGTGCTTTGATACTTTCCTGGGATTCCAGGAATAGATTCCGATTGACATAGGAAAGCTTACTGTAACCTGTGGACCATCAACTTGACGATGAAGCACAGAAATTGCGTCGGATTTGAATACAACAATAACCATGCCGACTTCTGTCAGGGACAGTAATGCTTCTAACTGTCTGTACATTGATTGTGTCCTGGGATTCCAGTAATAGATTCCGATGGACATGGGAAGGTCTACTGTAACCTGTGGACCTTCAACCTGATGATGAAAACAGAAATTGCGTCGCAATTGAATATAACAGGCACCATGCCCAATTCTGTCCGGGAGAGTAATGCTTCTAACTGTCTGTGCTTTGATTCTTTCCTGGGATTCCAGTAATAGATTCCGATGGACATGGGAAGGTATCTTGTGACGTGTGGACCTTAAACATGACGATGAAGCAGAGACGTTGCGTCGGAATTGAAAACAACAGGCACCATGCCGACTTCCCTCCGGGAGAGTAGTGCTTCTAACTGTCTGTGCTTTGGTTCTTTCCTGGGATTCCAGTAATAGATTCCGATGGACATGGGATGGCTTACTGTAACCTGTGGACCTTCAACTTGACGATGGAACACAGATATTGTGTCGGAATTAAATGCAACAAGCACCATGCGGACTTCTCTCCGGGACAGTAATGCTTCTAACTGTCTGTGCTCTGATTCTTTCCTGGGATTCCAGTAACAGTTTCCGATGGACATGGGAAGGTTTACTGTATCCTGTGGACCTTCAACATGACGTTGAAACACAGAAATTGCGTCGGAATTGAATACAACAGGCACCATGCCCACTTCTGTCCGGGAGAGTAATGTTTCTAATTGTCTGTGCTTTGATTCATTACTGCGATTCTAGTAACAGATTCCAATGGACATGGGAAGGTTTACCGTAACCTGTGGACTATCAACTTGACAATGAAACATAGAAATTGCGTCGGATTTGAATATAAGAGGCACCATGCCGACTTCTGTCTGGAGAGTAATGCTTCTAAATGTCTGTGCTTTGATTATTTCCTGGGATTCCAGTAATTGATTCCGATGGACATGGGAAGATTTACTGTAACCTGTGGACCTTCAACTTGACGATGAAACTAACAAATTGCGTCGGAATTGAATACAACAGGCACCATGCCGACTTCTGTCCGGTAGAGTAATGCTTCTAACTGTCTGTGCTTTGATTCTTTCCTGGGATTCCAGTAATGGATTCCGAAGGACATGGGAATGTTTACTGTATTCGGCGGTTTTCAACGTGACGATGAAACACAGAAATTGCGTCGTAATTGAATACAACAGGCACCATGCTGACTTCTCTCTGGGAGAGTAATGCTTCTAACTGTCGGCGCTTTGATTCTACCCTGGGATTCCATTAATAGATTCCGATGGACATGGGAAGGTTTACTGTAACCTGTGGACCTTCAACTTGACGATAAAACTAAGAAATTGCGTCGGAATTGAATACAACAGGCACCATGCCGACTTCTGTCCGGGAGAGTAATTCATCTAACTGTCTGTGCTTTGATTCTTTTCTGCGATTCCAGTAACATATTCCGCTGGACATGGGAAGGTTTCCTGTAACCTGTGGACCTTCAACCAGACGATGAAAGACAGATATTGCGTCGGAATTCACTACAACAGGCACCATGCGAGCTTCTCTCCGGGAGAGGAATGCTTCTGCCTTTCTGTGCTCTGACTCTTTCCTGGGATTCCAGTAATAGTTTCCGATGGACATGGGAAGATTAACTGTAACCTGTGGGACTTCAACTTGACGATGAAACACAGAAATTGGGTCGGAATTGAATACAACAGGCACCATGCCGACATCTCTCCGGGAGAGTAATGCTTCTAATTGTCTGTGCTTTGATTCTTTCCCGGGATTCCAGTCATAGATTCCGATGGACATGGGAAGGTTTACTGTATTCTGTGGACCTTCAACGTGACGATGAATCACAGAAATTGTGTCGGAAATGAATACAACAGGCACCATGCTGACTTCTCTCTGGGAGAGTAATGCTTCTAACTGTCGGAGCTTTAATTCTACCCTGGGAATCCATTAATAGATTCCGATAGACATGCGAAAGTTTCCTGTAACCTGTGGACCTTCACATCTACGATGAAACACAGAAATTGCGTCGGAATTGAATCCAACAGGTACTATGCCGACTTCTCATCGGGAGAATAATACTCTATCTGTCTGTGCTTTGATTCTTTCCTGGGATTCCAGTAATAGATTCCGATGGTCATGGGAAGGTTTACTGTATCCTGTGGACCTTCAACTTGACGATGAAACACAGAAATTGCGTCTGAATTGAATCCAACAGGCACCATGCCGACTTCTGTCCGGGAGAGTAATGCTTCTAATTGTCTGTGCTTTGATTCTTTACAGTGATTCCAGTAATAGATTCCGATGGACATGGGAAGGTTTACTGTTACCTGTGGACATTCAAGTTGTCGATGAGACACAAATATTGCGTCGGATTTGAATATAAGAGGCACCATGCTGACTTCTGTCCGGAGAGTAATGCTTCTAAATGTCTGTGCTTTGATTCTTTCCTGGGATTCCAGTAACTGATTGCGATGGACATGGGAAGATTTACTGTAACCTGTGGAACTTCAACTTGACGATGAAACACAGAAATTGCGTCGGAATTGAACACAAGGGGCACCATGCCGACTTCTATCCGGGAGAGTAATGCTTCTAATTGTCTGTGCCTTGATTTTTTCCTGGGATTCCAGTAATAGATTCCAATGGACATGGGAATGTTTAGTGTAACCTGTGGACCTTCAACGTGACGATGAATCACAGAAATTGCGTCGGAATTAAATACAAAATGCACCATGCCGACTTCTCTCCGGGAGAGCAATGCTTCTAACTCTCGGAGATTTGATTCTTCCCTGGGATTCCATTAATAGATTCCGATAGACATGGGAAGGCTTTCTGTAACCTGTGGACCTTCAACTTGACGATGTAACACAGACATTGCGTCGGAATTGAATACAACAGGCACCATGCCGAATTCTCTCCGGGAGAGTAATGCTTCTAATTGTCTGTGCTTTGATTCATTCCTGGGTTTCCAGTAATAGATTATGATGGACATGGGAAGGTTTACTGTAACCTGTGGACCTTCAACTTCACGATGAAACACAGAAATTGCGTCGGAAATGAATACAACAGGCACCTGCCGAAATCTGTCCGGGAGGGTAAACCTTCTAACTGCCTGTGCTTTGATTCTTTCCTGGAATTCCAGTAATAGCTTCCGATGGACATGGGAAGGATGACTGTAACCTGTGGACCTTGAACTTGACGATGAATCACCGAAATTGCGTCGGAATTGAATACAACAGGCACCTTGCCGACTTCTCTCCGGGAGAGTAATTCGTCTAACTGTCTGTGCTTTGATTCTTTCCTGGGATTCCAGTAACAGATTTCGAAGGACATGGGTAGGTTTACTGTAACCTGTGGACCTTCAACTTGACGATGAAACAAAGAAATTGCGTCGGAATTAAAAACAACAGGCACCATGCCGACTTCTGTCCGGTGGAGTAATGCTTCTAACTGTGTGTACATTGATTCTGTCCTGGGATTCCGGTAAGAGATTCCGATGGACATGGGAAGGATGACTGTAACCTGTGGACCTTGAACTTGACGATGAATCACCGAAATTGCGTCGGAATTGAATACAACAGGCACCTTGCCGACTTCTCTCCGGGAGAGTAATTCTTCTAACTGTCTGTGCTTTGATTCTTTCCTGGGATTCCAGTAATAGATTCCGATGGACATTTGAATGTTTACTGTATTCTGTGGTTCTTCAACGTGACGATGAAACACAGAAATTGCGTCGGAATTGAATACAACAGGCACCATGCTGACTTCTCTCTGGGAGAGTAATGCTTCTAACTGTCGGCGCTTTTATTCTACTATGGGACTCCATTAATAGATTCCGATGGACATGGGAAGCTTTTCTGTAACCTGTGGACCTTCAAATTGACGATGAATCATAGAAATTGCGTCGGAATTGGATACAAAAGGCACCATGCCGACTTCTCTCCGGGAGAGCAATGCTTCTAACTGTCGGAGGTTTAATTCTACCCTGGGATTCCATTAATAGATTCCGATGGACATGGGAAGGCTTTCTGTAACCTGTGGACCTTCACCTTGACGATGTAACACAGGCATTGCCTTAGAATTGAATACAACGGGCATCATGCCGACTTTTGTCCGGGAGAGTAATGCTTCTAACTGCCTGTGCTTTGATTCATTCCTGGGATTCCTGTAATAGATTATAATGGACATGGGAAGGTTTACTGTAACCTGTGGATCTTCAACTTGACGATGAAACACAGACATTGCGTCGGAATTGAATACAACAGGCACCATGCTGACTTCTCTCCGGGAGAGTAATGCTTCTAATTGTCAGTGTTTTGATTCATTCCTGGGATTCCAGTAATAGAATATGATGGACATGGGAAGGTTTACTGTAACCTGTGGAACTTGAAATTGACGATGAAACACAGAAATTGCGTCGGAATTGAATACAACTGGCACCTTTCCGAAATCTGTCCGGGAGGGTAAACCTTCTAACTGCCTGTGCTTTGATTCTTTCCTGGAATTCCAGTAATAGTTTCCGATGGACATGGGAAGGATGACTGTAACCTGTGGACCTTCAACTTGACGATGAATCACCTAAATTGCGTCGGAATTAAATAAAACAGGCCCCTTGCCGACTTCACTCCGGGAGAGTAATTCTTCCAACTGTCTGTACTTTGATTCTTTCCTGGGATTCCAGTAATAGATTCCGATGGACATGGGAAGGTTTACTGTAACATGTGGACCTTCAACTTCACGATGAAATACAGAAAATGCGTCGAAATTGATAACAACTTACACCATGTCAACTTCTTTCCCCTAGAGAAATGCTACTAACTGCGTGTGCTTTGATGCTTTCATGGCATTCCAGTAGTAGTTTCCGATGGACATGGGAAGGTTTGCTGTAACCAGTAGGGCTTCAAAGTGTAGATAAAACACAGAAATTGCGTCGGAATTGAATACAACAGGCACCATTCCAACTTCTATCCGGGAGAGTAATGCTTCTAACTGTCTGTGCTTTGATTCTTTCCTTCGATTCCAGTAATAGTTTCCGATGGACATGGGAAGGTTTACTGTAACCTGTGAACCTTCAAATTGACGATGAAACCCTGAAATTGCGACTGAATTGAATACAACAGGCACCATGCCGACTTCTGTATGGGAGAGTAATGCTTCTGACTATCTGTGCTTTGATTCTTTCCTGGGATCCCAGTAATAGATTCCGATGGACATGGGAAGGATTACTGTAACCTGTGGACCTTCAACTTGGCGATGGAACAAAGAAATTGCGTCGGAATTGAAAACAACAGGCACCATTCCGACTTCTCTCCGGAAGAGTAATGCTTCTAACTGTGTGTACATTGATTCTGTCCTGGGATTCCAGTAATAGATTCCGATGGACATGTTAAGGTTTCGTGTAACCTGTGGACCTTCAACCTGACGATGAAAAACAGATATTGCGTCGGAATTGGATACAACAGGCACCATGCTAACATTTCTCCGGGAGAGTAATGCTTCTAACTGTCTGTGCTTTGAATCTTTCCTGGGAATCCAGTAATAGATTCCGATGGACATGGAAAGATTTACTGTAACCAGTGGACGTTCAGCTTGACGATGAAACACAGAAATTGCATCGGATTTGAATCCAACAGGCACCATGCCGACTTCTCAACGGGAGAGTAATTCTCTATCTGTCTGTGTCTTGATTCTTTCATGGGATTCCAGTAATAGATTCCGATGGACATGGGAAGGTTTACTGTTACCTGTGGACCTTCAAGTTGTCGACGAGACACAGATATTGCGTCGGATTTAAATATAAGAGGCACCATGCTGACTTCTGTCCGTTGTGTAATGCTTCTAAATGTCTGTGCTTTCACTCTTTCCTGGGATTCCAGTAACTGATTGCGATGGACATGGGAAGATTTACTGTAACCTGTGGAACTTCAACTTGACGATGAAACACAGAAATTGCGTCGGAATTGAACACAAGGGGCACCATGCCGACATCTGTCCGGGAGAGTAATGCTTCTAATTGTCTGTGCTTTGATTTTTTCCTGGGATTCCAGTAATAGATTCCTATGGACATGGGAATGTTTACTGTAACCTGTGGCCCTTCAACGTGACGATGAATCACAGAAATTGCGTCGGAATTGAATACAAAAGGCACCATGCCGACATCTCTCCGGGAGAGCAATGCTTCTAACTGTCGGAGATTTAATTCTACCCTGGGATTTCATTAATAGATTCCGATGGACATGGGAAGGCTTTCTGTAACCTGTGGACCTTCAACTTGGCGATGTAACACAGGCATTGCGTTGGAATTGAATGCAACGGGCATCATGCCGACTTTTGTCCGGGAGAGTAATGCTTCTAACTGCCTGTGGTTTGATTCATTCCTGGGATTCCAGTAATAGATTATAATGGACATGGGAAGGTTTACTGTAACCTGTGGACCTTCAACTTGGCGATGTAACACAGGCATTGCGTTGGAATTGAATGCAACGGGCATCATGCCGACTTTTGTCCGGGAGAGTAATGCTTCTAACTGCCTGTGGTTTGATTCATTCCTGGGATTCCAGTAATAGATTATAATGGACATGGGAAGGTTTACTGTAACCTGTGGATCTTCAACTTGACGATGAAACACAGAAATTGCGTCGGAATTGAATACAACTGGCACCTTGCCGAAATCTGTCCGGGCGGGTAAACCTTCTAACTGCCTGTGCTTTGATTCTTTCCTGGAATTCCAGTAATAGTTTCCGATGGACATGGGAAGGACGACTGTAACCTGTGGACCTTCAACTTGACGATGAATCACCTAAATTGCGTCGGAATTAAATATAATGGGCACCTTGCCGACTTCTCTCCGGGAGAGTAATTCTTCCAACTGTCTGTGCTTTGATTCTTTCCTGGGATTCCAGTAATAGATTCCGATGGACATGGGAAGGTTTACTGTAACATGTGGACCTTCAACTTCACGATGAAACACAGAAAATGCGTCGAAATTGACAACAACTGACACCATGTGAACTTCTCTCCCCTAGAGAAATGCTACTAACTGCGTGTGCTTTGATGCTTTCTTGGCATTCCAGTAGTAGTTTCCGATGGACATGGGAAGGTATGCTGTAACCCGTAGGGCTTCAAAGTGTAGATAAAACACAGAAATTGCGTCGGAATTGAATACAACAGGCACCATTCCAACTTCTACCCGGGAGAGTAATGCTTCTAACTGTCTGTACTTTGATTCTTTCCTTCGATTCCAGTAATAGTTTCCGATGGACATGGGAAGGTTTACTGTAACCTGTGAACCTTCAAATTGACGATGAAACCCTGAAATTGCGACTGAATTGAATACAACAGGCACCATGCCGACTTCTGTATGGGAGAGTAATGCTTCTGACTATCTGTGCTTTGATTCTTTCCTGGGATTCCAGTAATAGATTCCGATGGACATGGGAAGGATTACTGTAACCTGTGGACCTTCAACTTGACGATGAAACAAAGAAATTGCGTCGGAATTGAAAACAATAGGCACCATGCCGACTTCTGTCCGGAAGAGTAATGCTTCTAACTGTGTGTACATTGATTCTGTCCTGGGATTCCAGTAATAGATTCCGATGGCCATGGGAAAGTTTACTGTATTCTGTGGTCCTTCAACGTGACGATGAATCACAGAAATTGCGTCGTAATTGATTACAAAAGGCACCATGCCGACTTCTCTCCAAAAGAGTGATGCTTCTAACTGTCTGTGCTTTGATTCTTTCCTGGGATTCCAGTAATAGATTCTACGGGCATGGGATGGTTTACTGTAACCTGTGGACCTTCAAAGTGACGATGAAACACAGAAATTGCGTCGGAATTGAATACAACGGGCACCATGCCGACTTCTATCCGGGAGAGTAATGCTTCTAACTGTCTGTGTTTTGATTCTTTCCTGTGATTCCAGTAATAGATTCCGATGGACATGGAAAGATTTACTGTAACCTGTGGACGTTCAGCTTGACGATGAAACACAGAAATTGCGTCGGAATTGAATCCAACAGGCACCATGCTGACATCTCAACGGGAGAGTAATACTCTATCTGTCTGTGTTTTGATTCTTTCCTGGAATTCCAGTAATTGATTCCAATGGACATGGGAAGATTTACTGTAACCTGTGGACCTTCAACTTGACGACCAATCTCAGAAACTGCGTCGGAATTGAATCCAACAGGCACCGTGCCGACTTCTGACCGGTAGAGTAATGCTTCTAACTGTCTGTGTTTTGATTCTTTCCTGGGATGTCAGTAATAGATTCCAATGGATATGGGAAGATTTCCTGTAACCTGTGGACGTTCAACTTGACGATGGAACCGAGAAGTTGCGTCGCAATTGAATAGAACAGGCACCATGCCGACTTCTCTCCGGGAGAGTAATGCTTCTACCTGTCTGTGCTTTGATTCTTTCGTGGAATTCCAGTAATAGATTCCGATGGTCATGAGATGGCTTACTGTAACCTGTGGACCTTCAACGTGACGATGAAACACAAATATTGTGTCGGAATTTAATCCAATAGGCACCATGCCGAATTCTCAACGGGTGTGTAAGGCTTAAAACTGTCTGTGCTTTGACTCTTTCCTGGGATTCCAGTATTAGATTCCGATGGACATGGGATGGTTTACTGTAACCTGTGGACCTTCAACTTGACGATGAAACACAGAAATTGCGTCGGAACCTAATACACCAGGCACCATGCCGACTTCTGTCCGGAAGAGTAATGCTTCTGACTATCTGTCCTCTGATTCTTTCCTGGGATTCCAGTAATAGATTCCAATGGACATGGGAAGGTTTACTGTAACCTGTGGACCTTCAACTTGACGATGAAACAAAGAAATTGCTTCGGAATTGAATATAACAGGCACCATGCCGACCTATGTCCGGGAGAGTAATGCGTCTAACAGTCTGTACTTTGATTCTGTCCTGGGATTCCAGTAATAGATTCCGATGGACATGGGAAGGTTTACTGTAACCTGTGGTATTTCAACTTGACGAAGACACACGGAAATTACTTCGGAATTGAATACAACAGGCATCATGCAGACTTTAGTCCGGGAGAGTAATGCTTCTAATTGTCTGTGATTTGATTCTTTCCTGGGATTCTAGTAATAGATTCCGATGGGCACGAGAAGGTTTCGTGTAACCTGTGGGCCTTCAACCTGACGATGAAACACAGAAATTGCGTCGGAATTGAATACAACCGGCACCTTGCCGACTTCTATCTGGGAGAGTAATTCTTCTAACTGTCTGTGCTTTGATCCTTTCCTGGTATTCCGATAATAGATTCCGATGGACATGGGAAGTTCTACTGTAGCCTGTGGACCTTCAACTTCACGATGAAACACAGAAATTGGGTAGGATTTGAATACAACAGGCACCATGCCGACTTCTCTCCGGGAGAGTAATGCTTCTAACTGTCTGTGCTTTGATTCTTTCCTGGGACTCCAGTTATAGATTCCGATGGACATGGGAAGGTTTATTGTATTCTGTGGACCTTCAACGTGACAATGAATCGCAGAAATTGCGTCGGAATTGAATACAAATGGAACCATGCCGACTTCTCTCCGGGAGAGTAATGCTTCTAACTGTCTGTGCTTTGATTTTTTCCTGGGATTCCAGTAATAGATTCCGATGGACATGGGAAGCTTTTCTGTAACCTGTGGACTTTCAAATTGACGATAAATCACAGAAATTGCGTCGGAATTGAATACAACAGGCACCATGCTGACTTCTCTCTGGGAGAGTAATGCTTCTAACTGTCGGAGCTTTGATTCTACCCTGGGAATCCATTAATAGATTCCGATGGACATGGGAAGGTTTACTGTAACCTGTGGACCTAAAAACTTGACGATGAAACACAGAAATTGCGTCGGAATTCAATCCAACAGGCACCATGCAGTCTTCTGTCCGGGAGAGTAATGCTTCTAATTGTCTGTGCTTTGATTCTTTACAGTGGTTCCAGTAATAGATTCCGATGGACATGGGAAGGTTTACTGTTACCTGTGGACCTTCAAGTTGTCGATGAGACACAGATATTGCGTCGGATTTAAATATAAGAGGCACCATGCTGACTTCTGTCCGTTGTGTAATGCTTCTAAATGTCTGTGCCTTCACTCTTTCCTGGGATTCCAGTAACTGATTGCGATGGACGTGGGAAGATTTACTGTAACCTGTGGAACTTCAACTTGACGATGAAACACAGAAATTGCGTCGGAATTGAACACAAGGGGCACCATGCCGACATCTGTCCGGGAGAGTAATGCCTCTAAATGTCTGTGCTTTGATTTTTTCCTGGGATTCCAGTAATAGATTCCGATGGACATGGGAATGTTTACTGTAACCTGTGGCCCATCAACGTGACGATGAATCACAGAAATTGCGTCGGAATTGAATACAAAAGGCACCATGCCGACATTTCTCCGGGAGAGCAATGCTTCTAACTGTCGGAGATTTAATTCTACCCTGGGATTCCATTAATAGATTCCGATGGACATGGGAAGGCTTTCTGTAACCTGTCTACCTTCAACTTGGCGATGTATCACAGGCATTGCGTTGGAATTGAATGCAACGGGCATCATGCCGACTTTTGTCCGGCAGAGTAATGCTTCTAACTCCTGTGGCTTGATTCATTCCTGGGATTCCAGTAATAGATTATAATGGACATGGGAAGGTTTACTGTAACCTGTGGATCTTCAACTTGACGATGAAACACAGAAATTGCGTCGGAATTGAATACAACAGGCACCATGCCGACTTCTCTCCGGGAGAGTAATGCTTCTAATTGTCTGTGTTTTGCTTCATTCCTGGGATTCCAGTAATAGAATATGATGGACATGGGAAGGTTTACTGTATCCTGTCGACCTTCAAATTGACGATGAAACACAGAAATTGCGTCGGAATTGAATACAACTGGCACCTTGCCGAAATCTGTCCGGGCGGGTAAACCTTCTAACTGCCTGTGCTTTGATTCTTTCCTGGAATTCCAGTAATAGTTTCCGATGGACATGGGAAGGACGACTGTAACCTGTGGACCTTCAACTTGACGATGAATCACCTAAATTGCGTCGGAATTAAATATAACGGGCACCTTGCCGACTTCTCTCCGGGAGAGTAATTTTTCCAACTGTCTGTGCTTTGATTCTTTCCTGGGATTCCAGTAATAGATTCCGATGGACATGGGAAGGTTTACTGTAACATGTGGACCTTCAACTTCACGATGAAACACAGAAAATGCGTCGAAATTGATAACAACTGACACCATGTCAACTTCTCTCCCCTAGAGAAATGCTACTAACTGCGTGTGCTTTGATGCTTTCTTGGCATTCCAGTAGTAGTTTCCGATGGACATGGGAAGGTATGCTGTAACCTGTAGGGCTTCAAAGTGTAGATAAAACACAGAAACTGCGTCGGAATTGAATACAACAGGCACCATTCCAACTTCTATCCGGGAGAGTAATGCTTCTAACTGTCTGTGCTTTGATTCTTTCCTTCGATTCCAGTAATAGTTTCCGATGGACATGGGAAGGTTTACTGTAACCTGTGAACCTTCAAATTGACGATGAAACCCTGAAATTGCGACTCAATTGAATACAACAGGCACCATGCCGACTTCTGTATGGGAGAGTAATGCTTCTGACAATCTGTGCTTTGATTCATTCCTGGGATTCCAGTAATAGATTCCGATGGACATGGGAAGGATTACTGTAACCTGTGGACCTTCAAGTTGACGATGAAACAAAGAAATTGCGTCGGAATTGAAAACAACAGGCACCATGCCGACTTCTGTCCGGAAGAGTAATGCTTCTAACTGTGTGTACATTGATTCTGTCCTGGGATTCCAGTAATAGATTCCGATGGACATGTTAAGGTTTCGTGTAACCTGTGGACCTTCAACCTGACGATGAAAGACAGATATTGCGTCGGAATTGGATACAACAGGCACCATGCGGACTTTTCTCCGGGAGAGTAATGCTTCTAACTGTCTGTGCTGTGATTCTTTCCTGGGATTCCAGTAATAGATTCCGATGGACACGGGAAGGTTTACTGTATTCTGTGGTCCTTCAACGTGACGATGAATCACAGAAATTGCGTCGTAATTGATTACAAAAGGCACCATGCCGACTTCTCTCCAAAAGAGTAATGCTTCTAACTCTCTGTGCTTTGATTCTTTCCTGGGATTCCAGTAATAGATTTCGATGGACGGGGGAAGGTTTACTGTAACCTGTGGACCTTCAACTTGACGATGAAACACAGAAATTGCGTCGGAATTGAATCCAACAGGCACCAAGCCGACTTCTGTCCGGGAGAGTAATGCTTCTAACTGTCTGTGCTTTGATTCTCTCCCGGGATTCCAGAAATGGATCCCGATGGACATGGGAAGGTTTACTGTAACCCGTGGACCTTCAACTTGACGATGAAACACAGAAATTGCGTCGGAATTGAGTACAACAGGCACCATGCCGTCTTCTTTCCGGGAGAGTAATGCTTCTAACTGTCTGTGCTTTGATTCTTTTCTGGTATTCCAGTAATAGATTCCGATGGACATGTGGAAGTTTACTGTTACCTTTAGACCTTCAACTTGACGATGAAACACAGAAATAGCGTCGGAATTGAATACAACAAGCACCATGCCGACTTCTCTCCATGAGAGTAATGCTTCTAACTGTCTGTGCTTTGATTCCTTCCTGGGATTCCAGTAATAGATTCCGATGGACATGGGAGGGTTTACTGTAACCTGTGGACATTCAACTCGACGATGAAATACAGAAATTGTTTCGGAACTGAATACAACAGGCAACATGACGACTTCTCTGCGAGAGATTAATGATTCTAACTGTCTGTGATTTGATTCTTTCCTGGGATTCCAGTAATACATTCCGATTGACATGGGGAGGTTTACTTTAACCTGTGGACCTTCAACATGACGATGAAACACAGAAATTGCGTCGGAATTGAATACAACAGGCACCATGCCGACTTCGCTCCGGGAGAGTAATGCTTCTAACTCTCTGTGCTTTGATTCCTTCCTGGGATTCCAGTAATAGATTTCGATGGACATGGGAAGGATAACTGTAACCTGTGGACCTTCAACTTGACGATGAAACACAGAAATTGCGTCGAAATTGAATACAACAGGCACCATGCCGACTTCTCTCCGGGAGAGTAATGCTTCTAACTGTATGTGCTTTGATTCATTTCTGGTATTCCAGTGATAGATTCCGATGGACATGTGGAAGTTTACTGTTACCTATAGACCTTCAACTTGACGATGAAACACAGAAATAGCGTCGGAATTGAATACAACAAGCACCATGCCGACTTCTCTCCATGAGAGTAATGCTTCTAACTGTCTGTGCTTTGATTCTTTCCTGGGATTCCAGTAATAGATTCCGATGGACATGGGAAGGTTTGCTGTAACCTGTGGACCTTCAACTTGACGATGAAACACAGAAATTGCGTCGGAATTGAATACAACAGGCACCATGCCGACTTCTCTCCGGGAGCGTAATGCTTCTAACTCTCTGTGCTTTGATTCCTTCCTGGGATTCCAGTAATAGATTTCGATGGACATGGGAAGGATAACTGTAACCTGTGGACCTTCAACTTGACGATGAAACACAGTAATTGCGTCGAAATTGAATACAACAGGCACCATGCCGACTTCTCTCCGGGAGAGTAATGCTTTTAACTGTCTGTGCTTTGATTCTTTTCTGGTATTCCAGTAATAGATTCCGATGGACATGTGGAAGTTTACTGTTACCTTTAGACCTTCAACTTGACGATGAAACACAGAAATAGCGTCGGAATTGAATACAACAAGCACCATGCCGACTTCTCTCCATGAGAGTAATGCTTCTAACTGTCTGTGCTTTGATTCTTTCCTGGGATTCCAGTAATACATTCCGATTGACATGGGGAGGTTTACTTTAACCTGTGGACCTTCAACATGACGATGAAACACAGAAATTGCGTCGGAATTGAATACAACAGGCACCATGCCGACTTCGCTCCGGGAGAGTAATGCTTCTAACTCTTTGTGCTTTGACTCTTTCCTGGGATTCCAGTAATAGATTCTGATGGACATGGGAAGGTTTACTGTAACCCGTGGACCTTCCACTTGACTATGAAACACAGAAATTGCGTCGGAATTGAATACAACAGGCACCATGCCGACTTCTCTCCGGGAGAGCAATGCTTCTAACTGTCTGTGCTTTGATTCTTTCCTGGGATTCCAGTAATAGATTCCGATGGACATGGGAAGGTATACTGTAACCTGTGGACCTTCAACTTGACGACGAAATACAGAAATTGCGTCGGAACTGAATACAACAAACACCACGCCGACTCCTCTCCGGGAGAATAATGCTTCTAACAGTCTGTGTTTTGATTCTTTTATTGGGAATCCAGTAATTGATTCCGATGGATATGGGAAGGTTTATTGTATCCTGTGGACCTTCAAGTTGACGATGAAACACAGAAATTGCGTCGGAATTGAATACAACAGGCACCATGCCGACTTCTCTCCGGGAGAGTAATGCTTCTAACTGTCTGTGCTTTGATTCTTTCCTGGGATTCCAGTGACAGATTCCGATGGACATGTGGATGTTTACTGTTACATGTGGACCTTCAACTTGACGATGAAACACAGAAATTGCGTCGGAATTGAATACAACAGGCACCATGCCGACTTCTCTCCGGGAGAGTAATGCTTCTAACTGTCTGTGCTTTCATTCTTTCCTGGGATTCCAGTAATAGATTCCGATGGACATGGGAAGGTTTACTGTAACCTGTGGACCTTCAACTTGACGATGAAACACAGAAATTGCGTCAAAATTGAATCCAACAGGCACCAAGCCGACTTCTGTCCGGGAGAGTAATGCTACTAACTGTCTGTGCTTTGATTTTTTCCTGGGAGTCCAGCAATAGATTCCGATGGACATTGGAAGGTTTACTGTAACCTTTGGAGCTTCAACGTGACGATGAAACACAGAAATTGCGACGGAATTGAATACAACAGGCACTATGCCGACTTCTCTCCGGGAGAGTAATGCTTCTAAGTCTCTGTGCTCTGATTCTTTCCTGGGATTCCAGTATTAGATTCCGATGGACATGGGAAGGTTTACTGTAACCTGTGGACCTTCAACTTGACGATGAAACACAGAAATTGCTTCGGAATTGAATACAACGGGCACCATGCCGGCTTCTCTCCGGGAGACTAATGCTTCTAACTGTCTGTGCTTTGATTCTTTCCTGGGATTCCAGTAATAGATTCCTATTGACACGGGAAGGTTTACTTTAACCTGTGGACCTTCAACTTGGCGATGAAACACAGAAATTGCGTCGGAACTGAATAGCACAGGCACCATGCCGACTTCTCTCCGGGAGAGTAATGCTTCTAACTCTCTGCGCCTTGTTTCATTCCTGGGACTCCAGTAATAGTTTCCGATGGACACGTGAAAGTTTACTGTAACCTGTGGACCTTCAACTTGACGATGAAACACAGAAATTGCGTCAGAATTGAATACAACAGGCACCATGCCGACTTCTCTCCGGGATTTTAATGCTTCTAATTGTCTGTGCTTTGATTCTTTCCTGGGATTCCAGTAATAGTTTCCGATGGTCATGGGAAGGTTTACTGTAACCTGTGGACCTTCAACTTGATGATGAAACAGAGAAATTGCGTCGGAATTGAATACAATAGGCACCATGACGACATCTCTCCGGGAGAGTAATGCTTCTAACTGTCTGTGCTTTGATTCTCTCCCGGGATTCCAGAGATAGATCCCGATGGACATGGGAAGGATTACTGTAACCCGTGGACCTTCAACTTGACGATGAAACACAGAAATTGCGTCGGAATTGAGTACAACAGGCACCATGCCGTCTTCTTTCCGGGAGAGTAATGATTCTAACTCTCTGTGCTTTGATTCCTTCCTGGGATTCCAGTAATAGATTCCGATGGACATGGGAAGGTTTACTGTAACCTGTGGACCTTCAACTTGACGATGAAACACAGAAATTGCAACGGAATTGAATACAACAGGCACCATGCCGACTTCTCTCCGGGAGCATAATGCTTCTAACTCTCTGTGCTCTTACTCTTTCCTGGGATTCCAGTAATAGATTCCGATGGACATGGGAAGGTTTACTGTAACCTGTGGACCTTCAACTTGACGATGAAACACAGAAATTGCTTCGGAACTGAATACAACAGGCAACATGCCGACTTCTCTGCGGGAGATTAATGATTCTAACTGTCTGTGCTTTGATTCTTTCCTGGGATTCCAGTAATACATTCCGATTGACATGGGAAGGTTTACTTTAACCTGTGGACCTTCAACATGACGATGAAACACAGAAATTGCGTCGGAATTGAATACAACAGGCACCATGCCGACTTCGCTCCGGGAGAGTAATGCTTCTAACTCTCTGTGCTTTGACTCTTTCCTGGGATTCCAGCAATAGATTCTGATGGACATGGGAAGGTTTACTGTAACCCGTGGACCTTCCACTTGACTATGAAACACAGAAATTGCGTCGGAATTGAATACAACAGGCACCATGCCGACTTCTCTCCGGGAGAGCAATGCTTCTAACTGTCTGTGCTTTGATTCTTTCCTGGGATTCCAGTAATAGATTCCGATGGACATGGGAAGGTATACTGTAACCTGTGGACCTTCAACTTGACGATGAAATACAGAAATTGCGTCGGAACTGAATACAACAAACACCACGCCGACTCCTCTCCGGGAGAATAATGCTTCTAACAGTCTGTGTTTTGATTCTTTTATTGGGAATCCAGTAATTGATTCCGATGGATATGGGAAGGTTTATTGTATCCTGTGGACCTTCAAGTTGACGATGAAACACAGAAATTGCGTCGGAATTGAATACAACAGGCACCATGCCGACTTCTCTCCGGGAGAGTAATGCTTCTAACTGTCTGTGCTTTCATTCTTTCCTGGGATTCCAGTAATAGATTCCGGTGGACATGGGAAGGTTTACTGTAACCTGTGGACCTTCAACTTGACGATGAAACACAGAAATTGCGTCGGAATTGAATCCAACAGGCACCAAGCCGACTTCTGTCCGGGAGAGTAATGCTACTAACTGTCTGTGCTTTGATTTTTTCCTGGGAGTCCAGTAATAGATTCCGATGGACATTGGAAGGTTTACTGTAACCTTTGGAGCTTCAACGTGACGATGAAACACAGAAATTGCGACGGAATTGAATACAACAGGCACTATGCCGACTTCTCTCCGGGAGAGTAATGCTTCTAACTGTCTGTGCTTTCATTCTTTCCTGGGATTCCAGTGACAGATTCCGATGGACATGTGGATGTTTACTGTTACATGTGGACCTTCAACTTGACGATGAAACACAGAAATTGCGTCGGAATTGAATACAACAGGCACCATGCCGACTTCTCTCCGGGAGAGTAATGCTTCTAACTGTCTGTGCTTTCATTCTTTCCTGGGATTCCAGTAATAGATTCCGATGGACATGGGAAGGTTTACTGTAACCTGTGGACCTTCAACTTGACGATGAAACACAGAAATTGCGTCGGAATTGAATCCAACAGGCACCAAGCCGACTTCTGTCCGGGAGAGTAATGCTACTAACTGTCTGTGCTTTGATTTTTTCCTGGGAGTCCAGTAATAGATTCCGATGGACATTGGAAGGTTTACTGTAACCTTTGGAGCTTCAACGTGACGATGAAACACAGAAATTGCGACGGAATTGAATACAACAGGCACTATGCCGACTTCTCTCCGGGAGAGTAATGCTTCTAAGTCTCTGTGCTCTGATTCTCTCCTGGGATTCCAGTATTAGATTCCGATGGACATGGGAAGGTTTACTGTAACCTGTGGACCTTCAACTTGACGATGAAACACAGAAATTGCTTCGGAATTGAATACAACGGGCACAATGCCGTCTTCTCTCCGGGAGACTAATGCTTCTAACTGTCTGTGCTTTGATTCTTTCCTGGGATTCCAGTAATAGATTCCTATTGACATGGGAAGGTTTACTTTAACCTGTGGACCTTCAACTTGGCGATGAAACACAGAAATTGCGTCAGAATTGAATACAACAGGCACCATGCCGACTTCTCTCCGGGATTTTAATGCTTCTAATTGTCTGTGCTTTGATTCTTTCCTGGGATTCCAGTAATAGTTTCCGATGGTCATGGGAAGGTTTACTGTAACCTGTGGACCTTCAACTTGATGATGAAACAGAGAAATTGCGTCGGAATTGAATACAATAGGCACCATGACGACATCTCTCCGGGAGAGTAATGCTTCTAACTCTCTGTGCCTTGTTTCTTTCCTGGGATTCCAGTAATAGATTCCGATGGACATGGGAAGGTTTACTGTAACCTGTGGACCTTCAACTTGACGATGAAACACAGAAATTGCGTCGGAATTGAATACAACAGGCACCATGCCGACTTCTCTCCGGGAGACTAATGCTTCTAACTGTCTGTGCTTTGATTCCTTCCTGGGATTCCAGTGATAGATTGCGATAGACATGGGAAGGTTTACTTTAACCTGTGGACCTTCAACTTGGCGATGAAACACAGAAATTGCGTCGGAATTGAATAGCACAGGCGCCATGCCGACTTCTCTCCGGGAGAGTAATGCTTCTAACTCTCTGTGCCTTGTTTCTTTCCTGGGATTCCAGTAATAGATTCCGATGGACATGTGAAAGTTTACTGTAACCTGTGGACCTTCAACTTGACGATGAAACACAGAAAATGCGTCAGAATTGAATACAACAGGCACCATGCCGACTTCTCTCCGGGAGAGTAAAGCTTCTAATTGTCGGTGCTTTGATTCTTTCCTGGGATTCCAGTAATACATTCCGATTGACATGGGAAGGTTTACTGTAACCTGCGGACCTTCAACGTGACGATGAAACACAGAAATTGCGTCGGAATTGAATACAACAGGCACCATGCCGTCTTCTCTCCGGCAGAGTAATGCTTCTAACTGTCTGTGCTTTGATTCTCTCCTGGGATTCCAGTAATAGATTCTGATGGACATTGGATAGGTTTACTGTAACCTGTGGACCTTCAACTTGACGATGAAACACAGAAATTGCTTCGGAAATGAATACAACAGGCACCATGCCGTCTTCTCTCCGGGAGAGTAATGCTTCTAACTGTCTGTGCTTTGATTCTCTCCCGGGATTCCAGAGATAGATCCCGATGGACATGGGAAGGATTACTGTAACCCGTGGACCTTCAACTTGACGATGAAACACAGAAATTGCGTCGGAATTGAGTACAACAGGCACCATGCCGTCTTCTTTCCGGGAGAGTAATGCTTCTAACTCTCTGTGCTTTGATTCCTTCCTGGGATTCCAGTAATAGATTCCGATGGACATGGGAAGGTTTACTGTAACCTGTGGACCTTCAACTTGACGATGAAACACAGAAATTGCAACGGAATTGAATACAACAGGCACCATGCCGACTTCTCTCCGGGAGCATAATGCTTCTATCTCTCTGTGCTCTTACTCTTTCCTGGGATTCCAGTAATAGATTCCGATGGACGTGGGAAGGTTTACTGTAACCTGTGGACCTTCAACTTGACGATGAAACACAGAAATTGCTTCGGAACTGAATACAACAGGCAACATGCCGACTTCTCTCCGGGAGAGTAATGCTTCTAACTGTCTGTGCTTTGATTCTCTCCCGGGATTCCAGAGATAGATCCCGATGGACATGGGAAAGATTACTGTAACCCGTGGACCTTCAACTTGACAATGAAACACAGAAATTGCGTCGGAATTGAGTACAACAGGCACCATGCCGTCTTCTTTCCGGGAGAGTAATGCTTCTATTTCTCTGTGCTTTGATTCCTTCCTGGGATTCCAGTAATAGATTCCGATGGACATGGGAAGGTTTACTGTAACCTGTGGACCTTCAACTTGACGATGAAACACAGAAATTGCAACGGAATTGAATACAACAGGCACCATGCCGACTTCTCTCCGGGAGCATAATGCTTCTAACACTCTGTGCTCTTACTCTTTCCTGGGATTCCAGTAATAGATTCCGATGGACATGGGAAGGTTTACTGTAACCTGTGGACCTTCAACTTGACGATGAAACACAGAAATTGCTTCGGAACTGAATACAACAGGCAACATGCCGACTTCTCTGCGGGAGATTAATGATTCTAACTGTCTGTGCTTTGATTCTTTCCTGGGATTCCAGTAATACATTCCGATTGACATGGGAAGGTTTACTTTAACCTGTGGACCTTCAACATGACGATGAAACACAGAAATTGCGTCGGAATTGAATACAACAGGCACCATGCCGACTTCGCTCCGGGAGAGTAATGCTTCTAACTCTCTGTGCTTTGACTCTTTCCTGGGATTCCAGTAATAGATTCTGATGGACATGGGAAGGTTTACTGTAACCCGTGGACCTTCCACTTGACTATGAAACACAGAAACTGCGTCGGAATTGAATACAACAGGCACCATGCAGACTTCTCTCCGGGAGAGTAATGCTTCTAACTGTCTGTGCTTTGATTCTTTCCTGGGATTCCAGTAATAGATTCCGATGGACATGGGAAGGTATACTGTAACCTGTGGACCTTCAACTTTACGATGAAATACAGAAATTGCGTCGGAACTGAATACAACAAACACCACGCCGACTCCTCTCCGGGAGCATAATGCTTCTAACAGTCTGTGTTTTGATTCTTTTATTGGGATTCCAGTAATTGATTCCGATGGATATGGGTAGGTTTATTGTATCCTGTGGACCTTCAAGTTGACGATGAAACACAGAAATTGCGTCGGAATTGAATACAACAGGCACCATGCCGACTTCTCTCCGGGAGAGTAATGCTTCTAACTGACTGTGCTTTGATTCTTTCCTGGGATTCCAGTGACAGATTCCGATGGATATGTGGATGTTTACTGTTACATGTGGACCTTCAACTTGACGATGAAACACAGAAATTGCGTCGGAATTGAATACAACAGGCAGCATGCCGACTTCTCTCCGGGAGAGTAATGCTTCTAATTGTCTGTGCTTTGATTCATTCCTGGGATTCCAGTAATAGATTCCGATGGACATGGGAAGGTTTACTGTAACCTGTGGAGCTTTAACTTGACGATGAAACACAGAAAATGCGTCAGAATTGAATACAACAGGCTCCATGCCGACTTCTCTCCGGGAGAGTAATGCTTCTAATTGTCTGTGCTTTGATTGTTTCCTGGGATTCCAGTAATACATTCCGATTGACATGGGAAGGTTTACTGTAACCTGTGGACCTCCAACGTGACGATGAAACACAGAAATAGCGTCGGAATTGAATACAACAGGCACCATGACGACATCTCTCCGGGAGAGTAATGCTTCTAACTGTCTGTGCTTTCATTCTTTCCTGGGATTCCGGTAATAGATTCCGATGGACATGGGAAAGTTTACTGTAACCTGTGGACCTTCAACTTGACGATGAAACACAGAAATTGCTTCGGAAATGAATACAACAGGCACCATGCCGTCTTCTCTCCGGGAGAGTAATGCTTCTAACTGTCTGTGCTTTGATTCTCTCCCGGGATTCCAGAGATAGATCCCGATGGACATGGGAAGGATTACTGTAACCCGTGGACCTTCAACTTGACGATGAAACACAGAAATTGCGTCGGAATTGAGTACAACAGGCACCATGCCGTCTTCTTTCCGGGAGAGTAATGCTTCTAACTCTCTGTGCTTTGATTCCTTCCTGGGATTCCAGTAATAGATTCCGATGGACATGGGAAGGTTTACTGTAACCTGTGGACCTTCAACTTGACGATGAAACACAGAAATTGCAACGGAATTAAATACAACAGGCACCATGCAGACTTCTCTCCGGGAGCATAATGCTTCTAACTCTCTGTGCTCTTACTCTTTCCTGGGATTCCAGTAATAGATTCCGATGGACATGGGAAGGTTTACTGTAACCTGTGGACCTTCAACTTGACGATGAAACACAGAAATTGCTTCGGAACTGAATACAACAGGCAACATGCCGACTTCTCTGCGGGAGATTAATGATTCTAACTGTCTGTGCTTTGATTCTTTCCTGGGATTCCAGTAATACATTCCGATTGACATGGGAAGGTTTACTTTAACCTGTGGACCTTCAACATGACGATGAAACACAGAAATTGCGTCGGAACTGAATACAACAGGCACCATGCCGACTTCGCTCAGGGAGAGTAATGCTTCTAACTCTCTGTGCTTTGACTCTTTCCTGGGATTCCAGTAATAGATTCTGATGGACATGGGAAGGTTTACTGTTACCCGTGGACCTTCCACTTGACTATGAAACACAGAAATTGCGTCGGAATTGAATACAACAGGCACCATGCCGACTTCTCTCCGGGAGAGTAATGCTTCTAACTGTCTGTGCTTTGATTCTTTCCTGGGATTCCAGTAATAGATTCCGATGGACATGGGAAGGTATACTGTAACCTGTGGACCTTCAACTTGACGATGAAATACAGAAATTGCGTCGGAACTGAATACAACAAACACCACGCCGACTCCTCTCCGGGAGCATAATGCTTCTAACAGTCTGTGTTTTGATTCTTTTATTGGGATTCCAGTAATTGATTCCGATGGATATGGGTAGGTTTATTGTATCCTGTGGACCTTCAAGTTGACGATGAAACACAGAAATTGCGTCGGAATTGAATACAACAGGCACCATGCCGACTTCTCTCCGGGAGAGTAATGCTTCTAACTGTCTGTGCTTTGATTCTTTCCTGGGATTCCAGTGACAGATTCCGATGGATATGTGTATGTTTACTGTTACATGTGGACCTTCAACTTGACGATGAAACACAGAAATTGCGTCGGAATTGAATACAACAGGCACCATGCCGACTTCTCTCCGGGAGAGTAATGCTTCTAACTGTCTGTGCTTTCATTCTTTCCTGGGATTCCAGTAATAGATTCCGATGGACATGGGAAGGTTTACTGTAACCTGTGGACCTTCAACTTGGCGATGAAACACAGAAATTGCTTCGGAATTCAATACAACAGGCAGCATGCCGACTTCTCTCCGGGAGAGTAATGCTTCTAATTGTCTGTGCTTTGATTCATTCCTGGGATTCCAGTAATAGATTCCGATGGACATGGGAAGGTTTACTGTAACCTGTGGAGCTTTAACTTGACGATGAAACACAGAAAATGCGTCAGAATCGAATACAACAGGCTCCATGCCGACTTCTCTCCGGGAGAGTAATGCTTCTAATTGTCTGTGCTTTGATTGTTTCCTGGGATTCCAGTAATACATTCCGATTGACATGGGAAGGTTTACTGTAACCTGTGGACCTTCAACGTGACGATGAAACACAGAAATAGCGTCGGAATTGAATACAACAGGCACCATGACGACATCTCTCCGGGAGAGTAATGCTTCTAACTGTCTGTGCTTTCATTCTTTCCTGGGATTCCGGTAATAGATTCCGATGGACATGGGAAAGTTTACTGTAACCTGTGGACCTTCAACTTGACGATGAAACACAGAAATTGCGTCGGACTTGAATCCAACAGGCACCAAGCCGACTTCTGTCCGGGAGAGTAATGCTTCTAACTGTCTGTGCTTTGATTCTTTCCTGGGAGTCCAGTAATAGATTCCGATGGACATTGGAAGGTTTACTGTAACCTTTGGAGCTTCAACGTGACGATGAAACACTGAAATTGCGACGGAATTGAATACAACAGGCACTATGCCGACTTCTCTCCGGGAGAGTAATGCTTCTAAGTCTCTGTGCTCTGATTCTTTCCTGGGATTCCAGTATTAGATTCCGATGGACATGGGAAGGTTTACTGTAACCTGTGGACCTTCAACTTGACGATGAAACACAGAAATTGCTTCGGAATTGAATACAACAGGCACCATGCCGACTTCTCTCCGGGATTTTAATGCTTCTAATTGTCTGTGCTTTGATTCTTTCCTGGGATTCCAGTAATAGTTTCCGATGGTCATGGGAAGGTTTACTGTAACCTGTGGACCTTCAACTTGATGATGAAACACAGAAATTGCGTCGGAATTGAATACAATAGGCACCTTGACGACATCTCTCCGGGAGAGTAATGCTTCTAACTCTCTGTGCCTTGTTTCTTTCCTGGGATTCCAGTAATAGATTCCGATGGACATGGGAATGTTTACTGTAACCTGTGGACCTTCAACTTGACGATGAAACACAGAAATTGCGTCGGAATTGAATACAACAGGCACCATGCCGACTTCTCTCCGGGAGACAAAAGCTTCTAACTGTCTGTGCTTTGATTCCTTCCTGGGATTCCAGTGATAGATTCCGATAGACATGGGAAGGTTTACTTTAACCTGTGGACCTTCAAGTTGGCGATGAAACACAGAAATTGCGTCGGAATTGAATAGCACAGGCGCCATGCCGACTTCTCTCCGGGAGAGTAATGCTTCTAACTCTCTGTGCCCTGTTTCTTTCCTGGGATTCCAGTAATAGATTCCGATGAACATGTGAAAGTTTACTGTAACCTGTGGACCTTCAACTTGACGATGAAACACAGAAAATGCGTCAGAATTGAATACAACATGCACCATGCCGACTTCTCTCCGGGAGAGTAAAGCTTCTAATTGTCTGTGCTTTGATTCTTTCCTGGGATTCCAGTAATACATTCCGATCGACATGGGAAGGTTTACTGTAACCTGCGGACCTTCAACGTGACGATGAAACACAGAAATAGCGTCGGAATTGAATACAACAGGCACCATGACGACATCTCTCCGGGAGAGTAATGCTTCTAACTGTGTGTGCTTTCATTCTTTCCTGGGATTCCGGCAAGAGATTCCGATGGACATGGGAAAGTTTACTGTAACCTGTGGACCTTCAACTTGGCGATGGAACACAGAATTTGCGACTGAATTGAATACATCAGGCACCATGCCGACTTCTCTCCGGGAGAGTAATGCTTCTAACTGTCTGTGCTTTGATTCTTTCCTGGGATTCCAGTAATAGATTCCGATGGACATGGGGAGGTTTACTGTAACCTGTGGACCTTCAACTTGACGATAAAACCCAGAAATTGCGTCGGAATTGAATACAACAGGCACCATGCAGACTTCTCTCCGGGAGAGTTATGCTTCTAACTGTCTGTGCTTTGATTCTTTCCTGGGATTCCAGTAATAGATTCTGATGGACATTGGATAGGTTTACTGTAACCTGTGGACCTTCAACTTGACGATGAAACAAAGAAATTGCGTCGGAATTGAATACAACAGGCACCATGCCGACTTCTCTCCAGGAAAGTAATGCTTCTACCTCTCTGTGCTTTGATTCTTTCCTGGGATTCCAGTAATACATTCCGATGGACATGGGAAGGTTTACTGTAACCTGTGGACCTTCAACTTGACGATGAAACACAGAAATTGCTCCGGAATTGAATACAACAGGCACCATGCCAACTTCTCTCCGGGAGAGTAATGCTTCTAATAGTCTGTGCTTTGATTCCTTCCTAGGATTCCAGTAATAGATTCCGATGGGATTGGGAAGGTTTACTGTAACCTGTGGACCTTCAACTTGACGATGAACCACAGAAATTGCGTCGGAAATGAATACAACAGGCACCATGCCGACTTCTCTCCGGGAGAGTAATGCTTCTAACTGTCTGTGCTTTGATTCTTTCCTGGGATTCCAGTAATAGTTTCCGATGGTCATGGGAAGGTTTACTGTAACCTGTGGACCTTCAACTTGACGATGAAACACAGAAATTGCTTCGGAATTGAATACAACAGGCACCATGCCAACTTCTCTCCGGGAGAGTAATGCTTCTAATTGTCTGTGCTTTGATTCATTCCTGGGATTCCAGTAATAGATTCCGATGGACATGGGAAGGTTTACTGTAACCTGTGGAGCTTTAACTTGACGATGAAACACAGAAAATGCGTCAGAATTGAATACAACAGGCTCCATGCCGACTTCTCTCCGGGAGAGTAATGCTTCTAATTGTCTGTGCTTTGATTGTTTCCTGGGATTCCAGTAATACATTCCGATTGACATGGGAAGGTTTACTGTAACCTGTGGACCTTCAACGTGACGATGAAACACAGAAATAGCGTCGGAATTGAATATAAAAGGCACCATGACGACATCACTCCGGGAGAGTAACGCTTCTAACTGTCTGTGCTTTCATTCTTTCCTGGGATTCCGGTAATAGATTCCGATGGACATGGGAAAGTTTACTGTAACCTGTGGACCTTCAACTTGACGATGAAACACAGAAATTGCGTCGGAATTGAATCCAACAGGCACCAAGCCGACTTCTGTCCGGGAGAGTAATGCTTCTAACTGTCTGTGCTTTGATTCTTTCCTGGGAGTCCAGTAATAGATTCCGATGGACATTGGAAGGTTTACTGTAACCTTTGGAGCTTCAACGTGACGATGAAACACAGAAATTGCGACGGAATTGAATACAACAGGCACTATGCCGACTTCTCTCCGGGAGAGTAATGCTTCTAAGTCTCTGTGCTCTGATTCTTTCCTGGGATTCCAGTATTAGATTCCGATGGACATGGGAAGGTTTACTGTAACCTGTGGACCTTCAACTTGACGATGAAACACAGAAATTGCTTCGGAATTGAATACAACAGGCACCATGCCGACTTCTCTCCGGGATTTTAATGCTTCTAATTGTCTGTGCTTTGATTCTTTCCTGGGATTCCAGTAATAGTTTCCGATGGTCATGGGAAGGTTTACTGTAACCTGTGGACCTTCAACGTGACGATGAAACACAGAAATAGCGTCGGAATTGAATACAACAGGCACCATGACAACATATCTCCGGGAGAGTAATGCTTCTAACTGTGTGTGCTTTCATTCTTTCCTGGGATTCCGGTAAGAGATTCCGATGGACATGGGAAAGTTTACTGTAACCTGTGGACCTTCAACTTGGCGATGGAACACAGAATTTGCGACTGAAATGAATACCTCAGGCACCATGCCGACTTCTCTCCGAGACAGTAATGCTTCTAACTGTCTGTGCTTTGATTCTTTCCTGGGATCCCAGTAATAGATTCCGATGGACATGGGGAGGTTTACTGTAACCTGTGGACCTTCAACTTGACGATAAAACACAGAAATTGCGTCGGAATTGAATACAACAGGCACCATGCAGACTTCTCTCCGGGAGAGTTATGCTTCTAACTGTCTGTGCTTTGATTCTTTCCTGGGATTCCAGTAATAGATTCTGATGGACATTGGATAGGTTTACTGTAACCTGTGGACCTTCAACTTGACGATGAAACAAAGAAATTGCGTCGGAATTGAATACAACAGGCACCATGCCGACTTCTCTCCAGGAAAGTAATGCTTCTACCACTCTGTGCTTTGATTCTTTCCTGGGAATCCAGTAATAGATTCCGATGGACATGGGAAGGTTTACTGTAACCTGTGGACCTTCAACTTGACGATGAAACACAGAAATTGCTTCGGAATTGAATACAACAGGCACCATGCCAACTTCTCTCCGGGAGAGTAATGCTTCTAATAGTCTGTGCTTTGATTCCTACCTAGGATTCCAGTAATAGATTCCGATGGGAATGGGAAGGTTTACTGTAACCTGTGGACCTTCAACTTGACGATGAACCACAGAAATTGCGTCGGAATTGAATACAACAGGCACCATGCCGACTTCTCTCCGGGAGAGTAATGCTTCTAACTGTCTGTGCTTTGATTCTTTCCTGGGATTCCAGTAATAGTTTCCGATGGTCATGGGAAGGTTTACTGTAACCTGTGGACCTTCAACTTGACGATGAAACACAGAAATTGCTTCGGAATTGAATACAACAGGCACCATGCCAACTTCTCTCCGGGAGAGTAATGCTTCTAATAGTCTGTGCTTTGATTCCTTCCTAGGATTCCAGTAATAGATTCTGATGTCAATGGGAAGGTTTACTGTAACCTGTGGACCTTCAACTTGACGATGAACCACAGAAATTGCGTCGGAATTGAATACAACAGGCACCATGCCGACTTCTCTCCGGGAGAGTAATGCTTCTAATAGTCTGTGCTTTGATTCCTTCCTAGGATTCCAGTAATAGATCCGATGGGAATGGGAAGGTTTACTGTAACCTGTGGACCTTCAACTTGACGATGAACCACAGAAATTGCGTCGGAATTGAATACAACAGGCACCATGCCGACTTCTCTCCGGGAGAGTAATGCTTCTAACTGTCTGTGCTTTGATTCTTTCCTGGGATTCCAGTATTAGATTCCGATGGACATGGGAAGGTTTACTGTAACCTGTGGACCTTCAACTTGACGATGAAACACAGAAATTGCTTCGGAATTGAATACAACAGGTACCATGCCGACTTCTCTCCGGGATTTTAATGCTTCTAATTGTCTGTGCTTTGATTCTTTCCTGGGATTCCAGTAATAGTTTCCAATGGTCATGGGAAGGTTTACTGTAACCTGTGGACCTTCAACTTGATGATGAAACACAGAAATTGCGTCGGAATTGAATACAATAGGCACCATGACGACATCTCTCCGGGAGAGTAATGCTTCTAACTCTCTGTGCCTTGTTTCTTTCCTGGGATTCCAGTAATAGATTCCGATGGACATGGGAAGGTTTACTGTAACCTGTGGACCTTCAACTTGACGATGAAACACAGAAATTGCGTCGGAATTGAATACAACAGGCACCATGCCGACTTCTCTCCGGGAGACTAATGCTTCTAACTGTCTGTGCTTTGATTCCTTCCTGGGATTCCAGTGATAGATTCCGATAGACATGGGAAGGTTTACTTTAACCTGTGGACCTTCAACTTGGCGATGAAACACAGAAATTGCGTCGGAATTGAATAGCACAGGCGCCATGCCGACTTCTCTCCGGGAGAGTAATGCTTCTAACTCTCTGTGTCCTGTTTCTTTCCTGGGATTCCAGTAATAGATTCCGATGGACATGTGAAAGTTTACTGTAACCTGTGGACCTTCAACTTGACGATGAAACACAGAAAATGCGTCAGAATTGAATACAATAGGCACAATGCCGACTTCTCTCCGGGAGAGTAAAGCTTCTAATTGTCTGTGCTTTGATTCTTTCCTGGGATTCCAGTAATACATTCCGATTGACATGGGAAGGTTTACTCTAACCTGCGGACCTTCAACGTGACGATGAAACACAGAAATAGCGTCGGAATTGAATACAACAGGCACCATGACGACATCTCTCCGGGAGAGTAATGCTTCTGACTGTGTGTGCTTTCATTCTTTCCTGGGATTCCGGTAAGAGATTCCGATGGACATGGGGAGGTTTACTGTAACCTGTGGACCTTCAACTTGGCGATGGAACACAGAATTTGCGACTGAATTGAATACATCAGGCACCATGCCGACTTCTCTCCGGGAGAGTAATGCTTCTAACTGTCTTTGCTTTGATTCTTTCCTGGGATTCCAGTAATAGATTCCGATGGACATGGGGAGGTTTACTGTAACCTGTGGACCTTCAACTTGACGATAAAACACAGAAATTGCGTCGGAATTGAATACAACAGGCACCATGCAGACTTCTCTCCGGGAGAGTTATGCTTCTAACTGTCTGTGCTTTGATTCTTTCCTGGGATTCCAGTAATAGATTCTGATGGACATTGGATAGGTTTACTGTAACCTGTGGACCTTCAACTTGACGATGAAACAAAGAAATTGCGTCGGAATTGAATACAACAGGCACCATGCCGACTTCTCTCCAGGAAAGTAATGCTTCTACCTCTCTGTGCTTTGATTCTTTCCTGGGATTCCAGTAATAGATTCCGATGGACATGGGAAGGTTTACTGTAACCTGTGGACCTTCAACTTGACGATGAAACACAGAAATTGCTTCGGAATTGAATACAACAAGCACCATGCCAACTTCTCTCCGGGAGAGTAATGCTTCTAATAGTCTGTGCTTTGATCCTTCCTAGGATTCCAGTAATAGATTCCGATGGGAATGGGAAGGTTTACTGTAACCTGTGGACCTTCAACTTGACGATATACCACAGAAATTGCGTCAGAATTGAATACAACAGGCACCATGCCGACTTCTCTCCGGGAGAGTAATGCTTCTAATTGTCTGTGCTTTGATTCTTTCCTGGGATTCCAGTAATAGATTCCGATGGTCATGGGAAAGTTTACTGTAACCTGTGGACCTTCAACATGACGATGAAACATAGAAATTGCGTCGGAACTGAATACAACAGGCACCATGCCGACTTCTCTCCGGGATTTTAATGCTTCTAATTGTCTGTGCATTGATTCTTTCCTGGGACTCCAGTAATAGATTCCGATGGTCATGGGAAGGTTTACTGTAACCTGTGGACCTTCAACTTGACGATGAAACACAGAAATTGCTTCGGAATTGAATACAACAGGCACCATGCCGACTTCTCTCCGGGAGAGTAATGCTTCTAATTGTCTGTGCTTTGATTCTTTCCTAGGATTCCAGTAATAGATTCCGATGGGTATGGGAAGGTTTACTGTAACCTGTGGACCTTCAGCTTGACGATGAAACACAGAAATTGCGTCGGAATTGAATACAACAGGCACCATGCCGACTTTTGTCCGGGAGAGTAATGGTTCTAACTGTCTGTGCTTTGATTCTTTCCTGGGATTCCAGTAATAGATTCCGATGGACATGGGAAGGTTTACTGTAACCTGTGGACCTTCAACTTGACGATGAAACACAGAAATTGCGTCGGAACTGAATACAACAAACACCACGCCAAGTCCTCTCTGGGAGAAAAATGCTTCTAACCGTCTGTGTTTTGATTCTTTTATTGGGATTCCAGTAATAGATTCCGATGGACATGGGAAGGTTTACTGTATCCTGTGGAACTTCAAGTTGACGACGAAACACTGCAATTGCGTCGGAATTGAATACAACATTCACCATGCCGACTTCTCTCCGGGAGAGTAATGCTTCTAACTGTCTGTGCTTTGATTCTTTCCTGGGATTCCGGTAATAGATTCCGATGGACATGTGGAAGTTTACTGTTACCTGTGGACCTTCAACTTGACGATGAAACACAGAAATTGCGTCGGAATTGAATACAACAGGCACCATGCCGACTTCTCTCCGGGAGAGTAATGCTTCTAACTGTCTGTGCTTTCATTCTTTCCTGGGATTCCAGTAATAGATTCCGATGGACATGGGAAGGTTTACTGTAACCTGTGGACCTTCAACTTGGCGATGAAACACAGAAATTGCTTCGGAATTGAATACAACAGGCACCATGCCGACTTCTCTCCGGGAGTGTAATGCTTCTAACAGTCTGTGCTTTGATTCTTTCCTGGGATTCCAATAATAGATTCCGATGGACATGAGAAGGTTAACTGTAACCTGTGGACCTTCAACTTGACGATGAAACACAGAAATTGCTTCGGAATTGTATCCAACAAGCACCATGCCGACTTCTGTCCGGGAGAGTAATGCTTCTAACTGTCTGTGGTTTGATTCTTTCCTGGGATTCCAAAAATAGATTCCGATGGACATCGGAAGGTTTACTGTAACCTGTGGACCTTCAACTTGACGATGAAACACAGAAATTGCGTCGGAATTGAATACAACATGCACCATGCCGACTTTTCTCCGGGAGAGTAATTCTTGTAACTCTCTGTGCTTTGATTCTTTCCTGGGATTCCAGTAATAGATTTAGATGGACATGAGAAGGTTTACTGTAACCTGTGTACCTTCAACTTGAAGATGAAACACAGAAATTGCGTCGGAAATGAATGCAACATGCACCATGCTGACTTCTCTCCGGGAGAGTAATGCTTCTAACTGTCTGTGCTTTGATTCTTTCCTGGGATTCCAGTAATAGATTCCGATGGACATGGGGAAGTTTAAAGTAACCTGTGGACCTTCAACTTGACGATGAAACACAGAAATTGCGTCGGAATTGAATACAACAGGCACCATGCCGACTTCTCTTTGGGAGAGTAATGCTTCTAACTCTCTGTGCTTAGACACTTTCCTGGGATTCCAGTAATAGATTCTGATGGACATGGGAAGGTTTACTGTAAGCTGTGGACCTTCAACGTAACGATGAAACACAGAAATTGCGTCGGAATTGATTACAATAGGCACCATGCCGACTTCTCTCTGGGAGAGTAACGCTTCTAATTCTCTGTGCTTTGATTCTTTCCTGGAATTCCAGTAATAGATTCCGATGGACAAGGGGAGGTTTACTGTAACCTGTGGACCTTCAACTTGACAATGTAACACAGAAATTGCGTCGGAATTAAATACAACAGTCACCACGCCGACTTCTGTCCGGGAGAGTAATGCTTCTATCTGTCTGTGCTTTGATTCTTTCCTGGGATTCCAGTAATTGTCTCCGATGGACATGGGAAGGTTTACTGTAACCTGTGGACCTTCAACTTGACGATGAAACACAGAAATTGCGTCGGAATTGAATACAACAGGCACCATGCCGAATTCTCACCAGGAGAGTATTGCTTCTAACTCTCTGTGCTTTGATTTTTTCCTGGGATTCCATTAAAGGTTCCGATGGACATGGGAAGGTTTACTGTAACCTGTGGACCTTCAACTTGACGATGAAACACAGAAATTGCGTCGGAATTGAATACAACAGGCACCATGCCGACTTTTGTCCGGGCGAGTAATGCTTCTATCTGTCTGTGCTTTGATTCTTTCCTGGGATTCCAGTAATAGATTCTGATGGACATTGGATTGGTTTACTGTAACGTGTGGACCTTCAACTTGACGATGAAACACAGAAATTGCGTCGGAATTGAATACAACAGGCACCATGCCGACTTCTCTCCGGGAGAGTAATGCTTCTAACTGTCTGTGCTTTCATTCTTTCCTGGGATTCCAGTAATAGATTCCGATGGACATGGGTAGGTTTACTGTAACCTGTGGACCTTCAACTTGACGGTGAAACACAGAAATTGCGTCGGAATTGAATCCAACAGGCACCAAGCCGACTTCTGTCCGGGAGAGTAATGCTTCTAACTGTCTGTGCTTTGATTCTTTCCTGGGATTCCAGAAATAGATTACGATGGACATGGGAAGGTTTACTGTAACCTGTGGACCTTCAACTTGACGATGAAACACAGAAATTGCGTCGGAATTGAATACAACAGGCACCACGCCGACTTCTCTCCGGGAGAGTAATTTTTGTAACTCTCTGTGCATTGATTCTTTCCTGGGATTCCAGTAATAGATTTCGATGGACATGGGAAGGTTTACTGTAACCTGTGTACCTTGAAATTGACGATGAAACACAGAAATTGCGTCGGAATTGAATACAACATGCACCATGCCGACTTCTCTCCGGGAGAGTAATGCTTCTAACTGTCTGTGCTTTGATTCTTTCCCTGGATTCCAGTAATAGATTCCGATGGACATGGAGAAGTTTACTGTAACCTGTGGACCTTCAACTTGACGATGAAACGCAGAAATTGCGTCGGAATTGAATACAACAGGCACCATGCCGACTTCCATTCGGGAGAGTAATGATTCTAACTGTCTGTGCTTTGATTCTTTCCTGGGATTCCAGTAATAGATTCCAATGGACATGGGAAGGTTTACTGTAACCTGTGGACCTTCATTTTGACGACGAAACACAGAAATTGCGTCGGAATTGAATCCAACAGGCACCAAGCCGACTTCTGTCAGGGAGAGTAATGCTTCTAACTCTCTGTGCTTTGATTCTTTCCTGGGATTCCAGTAATAGATTCCAATGGACATGGGAAGGTTTACTGTAATCTGTGGACCTTCATTTTGACGATGAAACACAGAAATTGCGTCGGAATTGAATCCAACAGGCACCAAGCCGACTTCTGTCCGGGAGAGTAATGCTTCATACTGTCTGTGCTATGATTCTTTCCTGGGATTCCAGAAATAGATTCCGATGAGCATGGGAAGGTTTACTGTAACCTGTGGACCTTCAACGTGACGATGAAACACAGAAAATGCGTCGGAATTGAATACAACAGGCACCATTCCGACTTGTCTCCCGGAGAGTAATTCTTGTAACTCTCTGTGCTTTGATTCTTTCCTGGGATTCCAGTAATAGATTTCGATGGACATGGGAAGGTTTACTGTAACCTGTGTACCTTCAACTTGACGATGAAACACAGAAATTGCGTCGGAATTGAATACAACATGCACCATTCCGACTTCTCTCCGGGAGAGTAATGCTTCTAACTGTCTGTGCTTTGATTCTTTCCTGGGATTCCAGCAATAGATTCCGATGGACATGGGGAAGTTTACTGTAACCTGTGGACCTTCAACTTGACGATGAAACACAGGAATTGCGCCGGAATTGAATTCAACAGGCACCATGCCGACTTCTCTCCGGGAGAGTAATGCTTCTAACTCTCTGTGCTTTGATTCTTTTATGGGATTCCAGTAATAGATTCCGATGGACATGGGATGGTTTACTGTAACCTGTGGACCTTCAACTTGCCGATGAAACACAGAAATTTCGTCGGAATTGAATACAACAGGCACCATTCCGACATCTCTCCGGGAGAGTAATGGTTCTAACTCTCTGTGCTTTGATTCTTTCCTGGGATTCCAGTAATAGATTCCGATGGACATGGGAAGGTTTACCGTAACCTGTGGACCCTCAACTTGACGATGAAACACAGAAATTGCGTCGGAATTGAATACAACAGGCACCATGCCGACTTCTGTCCGGGAGAGTTATGCTTCTAACTGTCTGTGCTTTGATTCTTTCCTGGAATTCCAGTAACAGATTCCGGTGGACATGGGAAAGTTTACTGTAACCTGTGGACGTTCAACTTGACGATGGAACACAGAAATTGCGTCGGAATTGAATACAACAGGCACCATGCCGACTTTTCCCCAGCAGAGTAATGATTCTAACTGTCTGTGTTTTGATTGTTTCCTGGGATTCCAGTAATAGATTCCGATGGACATGGGAAGGTTTACTGTAACCTGTGGACCTTGAACTTGACAATGAAACACTGACATTGCGACGGAATTAAATAGAACTGGCACCATGCCGATTTCTGTCCAGGAGAGTAATGCTTCTAACTGTGTGTGCTTCGATACTTTCCTGGGAATCCAGTAATAGGTTCCGATGGACTTGGGAAGGTTAACTGTAACCTGTGGACCTTCAACTTGACGATGAAACACAGAAATTGCGTCAGTTGAATACAACAGGCACCATGCCGAATTCTATCCAGGAGAGTAATGCTTCTAACTGTCTGTGCTTTGATTCTTTCCTGGGTACCAGTAATAGATTCCGATGGACATGGGAAGGATTACTGTAACCTGTGGACCTTCAACTTGACGAAGATACACAGAAATTGCGTCGGAATTGGATGCAACAAACACCATGCCGACTTCTCTCCGGGAGAGTAATGCTTCTAACTGTCTGTGTTTTAATTCTTTCCTTGGATCCCAGTAATAAATTCCGATAAAAATGGGAAGGATTACTGTAACCTGTGGACCTTCAACTTGACGATGAAACACAGAAATTGCGTCGGAATTGAATACAACAGGAACCATGCCTACTTCTCCCCAGGAGAGTAATGCTTCTAACTGTCTGTGGTTTGATTCTCTCCCGGTATTCCAGTAATAGATTGCCATGGTCATGGGAAAGTTTACTGTAACCTGTGTACCTTCAACTTGACGATGAAACACAGTATTTGCGTCGGAATTGAATACAACAGGCAACATGCCTACTTCTCTCCGGGAGAGTAATGCTTCTAACTGTCTGTGCTTTGATTCTTTCCTGGGATTCCAGTAATAGATTCCGATGGAAATGGGTAGGTTTACTGTAACCTGTAAACCTTCAACTTGACAATGAAACAAATAAATTGCGTTGGAATTGAATACATGAAGCACCATGCCGACTTCTCTCCGGGAGAGTAATGCTTCCAACTGTCTGTGCTTTGATTCTTTCCTGGGACTCCAGTAATAGATTCCGATGGACATGGGAAGGTTTACTGTAACCTGTGGACCATCAACTTGACGAAAAAACACAGAAATAGCGTCGGAATTGAATACAACATACACCATGCCGACTTCTCTCCGGGAGAGTAATGCTTCTAACTGTCTGTGTTTTAATTCTTTCCTTGGATCCCAGGAATAAATTCCGATAAAAATGGGAAGGATTACTGTAACCTGTGGACCTTCAACTTGACGATGAAACACAGAAATTGCGTCGGAATTGAATACAACAGGAACTATGCCTACTTCTCCCCAGGAGAGTAATGCTTCTAACTGTCTGTGGTTTGATTCTCTGCTGGTATTCCAGTAATAGATTGCCATGGTCATGGGAAAGATTACTGTAACCTGTGGACCTTCAACATGACGATGAAACACAGAAATTGCGTCGGAATAGAATACAACAGGCACCATGCCGACTTCTCTCCGGGAGAGTAATGCTTCTAACTAACTGTGCTTTGATTCTTTCCTGGGATTCCAGTAATGGATTGCGATGGACATGGGAAGGCTTACTGTAACCTGCAAACCTTCAACTTGACGATGAAACACCGAAATTGCGTCGGAATTGAATACAACAGGCACCATGCCGACTTCTGTCCGGGAGAGTAATGCTTCTAACTGTCTGTGATTTGATTCTTTCCTGGGATTCCAGTAATAGATTCCGATGGACATGGGAAGGTTAACTGTAACCTGTGGACCTTCAACTTGACGATGAAACAAAGATATTGCGTCAGTTGAATACAACAGGCACCATGCCGACTTCTATCCGGGAGAGTAACGCTTCTAACTGTCTGTGCTTTGGTTCTTTCCTCGGATTCCAGTAATAGATTCCGATGGACATGGGAAGGTTTACTGTAACCTGTGGACCTTCAACGTGACGATGATACACAGAAATTCCGTCGGAATTGAATACAACAGGCACCATGCCGACTTCTCTCCGGGAGAGTAATGCTTCTAACTGTCTGTGCTTTGATTCTTTCCTCGGTTTCCAGTAATAGATTCCGATGGACATGGGAAGGTTTACTGTAACCTGTGGACCTTCAACTTGACGATGAAACAAAGAAATTGCGTCAGTTGAATACAACAGGCACCATGCCGACTTCTCTCCGGGAGAGTAATGCTTCTAACTATCTGTGCTTTGATTCTTTCCTGGGATTCCAGTAACAGATTCCAATGGACATGTGAAAGTTTACTGTAACCTGTGGACCTTCAACTTGGCGATGAAACACAGAAATTGCGTCGGAATTGATACAACAGGCACCAAGCCGACATCTCTCCGGCAGAGTAATGATTCTAACTGTCTGTGCTGTGATTCTATCCTGGGATTCCAGTAATAGATTCCGATGGACATGGGAAGGTTTACTGTAACCTGTGGACCTTCAACTTGACGATGAAACACAGAAATTGCGTCAGTTGAATACAACAGGCACCATGCCGACTTCTATCCGGGAGAGTAATGCTTCTAACTATCTGTGCTCTGATTCTTTCCTGGGATTGCAGTAATAGATTCCGATGGACATGGGAAGGTTTACTGTAACCTGTGGACCTTCAACTTGACAATGAAACACAGACATTGCGTCGGAATTGAATACAACAGGCACCATGCCGATTTCTGTCCAGGAGAGTAATGCTTCTAACTGTGTGTGCTTTGATTCTTTCCTGGGATTCCAGCAATAGGTTCCGATGGACATATGAAGGTTTACTGTAACGTGTGGACCTTCAACTTGACGATGAAACACAGAAATTGCGTCGGAATTGATTACAACAGGCACCGTGCCGATTTCTCTCCGAGAGAGTAATGCTTCGAACTGTCTGTGCTTTGATTCTTTCCTGGGATTGCAGTAATAGATTCCGATGGACATGGGAAGGTTTACTGTAACCTGTGGACCTTCAACTTGACGATGAAACACAGAATTTGCGTCAGTTGAATACAACAGGCACCATGCCGACTTCTATCCGGGAGAGTAATGCTTCTAACTATCTGTGCTCTGATTCTTTCCTGGGATTGCAGTAATAGATTCCGATGGACATGGGAAGGTTTACTGTAACCTGTGGACCTTCAACTTGACAATGAAACACAGACATTGCGTCGGAATTGAATACAACAGGCACCATGCCGATTTCTGTCCAGAAGAGTAATGCTTCTAACTGTGTGTGCTTTGATTCTTTCCTGGGATTCCAGTAATAGGTTCCGATGGACATGGGAAGGTTTACTGTAACGTGTGGACCTTCAACTTGACGATGAAACACAGAAATTGCGTCAGTTGAATACAACAGGCACCATGCCGACTTCTGTCCTGGAGAGTAATGCTTCTAACTGTCTGTGCTTTGATTCTTTCCTGGGATTGCAGTAATAGATTCCGATGGACATGGGAAGGTTAACTGTAACCTGTGGACTTTCAACGTGACGATGAAACACAGAAATTGCGTCAGTTGAATACAACAGGCACCATGCCGAATTCTATCCAGGAGAGTAATACTTCTAACTGTCTGTGCTTTGATTCTTTCCTGGGTACCAGTAATAGATTCCGATGGACATGGGAGGGATTACAGTAACCTGTGGACCTTCAACTGGACGAAGAAACACAGAAATTGCGTCGGAATTGAATACAACGGGCACCATGCCGACTTCTCTGCTGGAGAGTAATGCTTCCAATTCTCCGTGCTTTGATTCTTTCCTGGGTACCAGTAATAGATTCCGATGGACATGGGAAGGTTAACTGTAACCTGTGGACCTTCACCTTGACGTTGAAACACAGAAATTGCGTCAGTTGAATACAACAGGGACCATGCCGAATTCTATCCAGGAGAGTAATGCTTCTAACTGTCTGTGCTTTGATTCTTTCCTGGGTACCAGTAATAGATTCCGATGGACATGGGAGGGATTACTGTAACCTGTGGACCTTCAACTTTACAATGAAACACAGACATTGCGTCGTAACTGAATACAACAGGCACCATGCCGATTTCTGTCCATGAGAGTAATGCTTCTAAATGTGTGTGCTTTGATTCTTTCCTGGGACTCCAGTAATAGCTTCCGATGGACATGGGAAGGTTCACTGTAACCTGTGGACCATCGACTTCACGATGAAACACAGAAATTGCGTCGGAATTGAATACAACCCGCACCATGCTGACTTCTGTCCGGGAGAGTAATGCTTCCAACTGTCTGAGCTATTATTCTTTCCTGGGATTCCAGTAATAGAATCCGATGGACATGGGAAGGTTAACTGTAACCTGTGGACCTTCAACTTGACGATGAAACAAAGAAATTGCGTCAGTTGAATACAACAGGCACCATGCCGACTTCTATCCGGGAGAGTGACGCTTCTAACTGTCTGTGCATTGATTCTTTCCTCTGATTCCAGTAATAGATTCCGATGGACATGGGAAGGTTTACTGTAACCTGTGGACCTTCAACGTGACGATGTTACACAGAAATTCCGTCGGAATTGAACACAACAGGCACCATGCCGACTTCTCTCCGGGAGAGTAATGCTTCTAACTGTCTGTGCTTTGATTCTTTCCTCGGTTTCCAGTAATAGATTCCGATGGACATGGGAAGGTTTACTGTAACCTGTGGACCTTCAACTTGACGATGAAACAAAGAAATTGCGTCAGTTGAATACAACAGGCACCATGCCGACTTCTCTCCGGGAGAGTAATGCTTCTAACTATCTGTGCTTTGATTCTTTCCTGGGATTCCAGTAACAGATTCCAATGGACATGTGAAAGTTTACTGTAACCTGTGGACCTTCAACTTGGCGATGATACACAGAAATTGCGTCGGAATTGATACAACAGGCACCAAGCCGACATCTCTCCGGCAGAGTAATTATTCTAAGTGTCTGTGCTGTGATTCTTTCCTGGGATTTAAGTAATAGATTCCGATGGACGTGGGAAGGTTTACTGTAACCTGTGGACCTTCAACTTGACGAAGAAACACAGAAATTGAGTCGGAATTGAATACAACGGGCACCATGACGACTTCCCTCCGGGAGAGTAATGCTTCCATTTCTCTGTGCTTTGATTCTTTCCTGGGATTCCAGTAATAGATTCCGATGGACATAAGAAGGGTAACTGTAACCTGTAGACCATCAACTTGACGATAAAACACAGAATTCGCGGCTTAATTAAATACAACAAACACGATGCCGATTTCTCTCCGGGAGAGTAATGCTTCCAACTGTCTGTGCTTTGATTCTTTCCTGGGATTGCAGTAATAGATTCCGATGGACATGGGAAGGTTTACTGTAACCTGTGGACCTTCAACGTGACGATGAAACGCAGAAATTGCGTCGGAATTGAATATAACAGGCACCCAGCCGACTTCTGTCCGGGAGAGTAATGCTTCTGACTGTCTGTGCTTTGATTCTTTCCTGGGATTCCAGTAATAGCTGCCGATGGACATGGGAAGGTTTACTGTAACCTGTGGACCTTCAACTTGACGATGAAACACAGAAATTGCGTCGGAATTGAATACAACAGCCACCATACCGACTTCTCTCCGGGAAAGTAATGCTTCTAACTGTCTGTGCGTTGATTCTTTCCTGGGATTCCAGTAATAGATTCCGATGGACATGGGAAGGTTTACTGTAACCTGTGGACCTTCAACTTGACGATGAAACACAGAAATTGGGTCGGAATTGAATACAACAGGCACCATGCCGACTTCGCTCCGGGAGTGTAATGCTTTTAACTCTCTGTGCTTTGATTCTTTCCTGGGAATTCAGTAATAAATTCCGATGGACATGGGAATGTTTACTGTAACCTGTGGATCTTCAACTTGACAATGAAACACAGACATTGCGTCGGAATTGAATACAACAGGCACCATGAGGATTTCTGTCCAGGAGAGTAATGCTTCTAACTGTGTGTGCTTTGATTCTTTCCTTTGATTCCAGTAATAGGTTCCGATGGACAGGGGAAGGATTACTGTAACCTGTGGACCTTCAACTTGACGATGAAGCACAGAAATTGCGTCGGAATTGAATACAACAGGCACCATGCCGACATCTCTCCTGCAGAGTAATGATTCTAACTGTCTGTGCTTTGATCGTTTCCTGGGATTCCAGTAATAGATTCCGATGGACATGGGAAGGTTTACTGTAACCTGTGGACCTTCAACGTGACGATGAAACACAGAAATTGCGTCGGAATTGAATACAACAGGCACTATGCCGACATTTCTCCGGCAGAGTAATGATTCTAACTGTCTGTGCTTTGACTGTTTCCTGGGATTCCAGTAATGGATTCCGATGGACTTGGGAAGGTTTACTGTAACCTGTGGACCTTCTACTTCACGACGAAACACAGAAATTGCGTCAGTTGAATACAACAGGCACCATGCCGACTTCTATCCGGGAGAGTAATGCTTCTTACTATCTGTGCTCTGATTCTTTCCTGGGATTCCAGTAATAGATTCCGATGGACATGGGAAGGTTTACTGTAACCTGCGGACCTTCAACTTGACAATGAAACACAGACATTGCGTCGGAATTGAATACAACAGGCACCATGCCGATTTCTGTCCAGGAGTGTAATGCTTCTAACTGTGTGTGCTTTGATTCTTTCCTGGGATTCCAGTAATAGGTTCCGATGGACATGGGAAGGTATACTGTAACGTGTGGACCTTCAACTGGACGATGAAACACAGAAATTGCGTCGGAATTGATTACAACAGGCACAGTGCCGATTTCTCTCCGAGAGAGTAATGCTTCCAACTGTCTGTGCTTTGATTCTTTCCTGGGATTGCAGTAATAGATTCCGATGGACATGGGAAGGTTTACTGTAACCTGTGGACCTTCAACTTGACGATGAAACACAGAAATTGCGTCAGTTGAATACAACAGGCAGCATGCCGACTTCTATCCGGGAGAGTAATGCTTCTAACTATCTGTGCTCTGATTCTTTCCTGGGATTGCAGTAATAGATTCCGATGGACATGGGAAGGTTTACTGTAACCTGTGGACCTTCAACTTGACAATGAAACACAGACATTGCGTCGGAATTGAATACAACAGGCACCATGCCGATTTCTGTCCAGGAGAGTAATGCTTCTAACTGTGTGTGCTTTGATTCTTTCCTGGGATTCCAGTAATAGGTTCCGATGGACATGGGAAGGTTTACTGTAACGTGTGGACCTTCAACTTGACGATGAAACACAGAAATTGCGTCAGTTAAGTACAACAGGCACCATGCCGACTTCTGTCCTGGAGAGTAATGCTTCTAACTGTCTGTGCTTTGATTCTTTCCTGGGATTGCAGTAATAGATTCCGATGGACATGGGAAGGTTAACTGTAACCTGTGGACCTTCAACTTGACGATGAAACACAGAAATTGCGTCAGTTGAATACAACAGGCACCATGCCGAATTCTATCCAGGAGAGTAATGCTTCTAACTGTCTGTGCTTTGATTCTTTCCTGGGTACCAGTAATAGATTCCGATGGACATGGGATTGATTACTGTAACCTGTGGACCTTCAACTTGACGAAGAAACACAGAAATTGCGTCGGAATTGAATACAACGGGCACCATGCCGACTTCTCTGCTGGAGAGGAATGCTTCCAATTCTCTGTGCTTTGATTCCTTCCTGGGTACCGGTAATAGATTCCGATGGACATGGGAAGGATTACTGTAACCTGTGGACCTTCAACTTGACGAAGATACACAGAAATTGCGTCGGAATTGGATGCAACAAACACCATGCCGACTTCTCTCCGGGAGGGTAATGCTTCCAACTGTCTGTGTTTGATTCTTTCCTGATACTCCAGTAATAGATTCCGATGGACTTGGGAAGGTTTACTGTAACCTGTAGACTTTCAACTTGACGATGAAACACAGAAATTCCGTCGGAACTGAATACAACAGGCACCATGCCGACTTCCTCCGGGAGAGTATTGCATCTATCTCTCTGTGCTTTGATTCTTTCCTGGGAATTCAGTAATAGATTCCGATGGACATGGGAAGGTTTACTGTAACCTGTGGACCTTCAACTTTACAATGAACTACAGACATTGCGTCGTAACTGACTACAACAGGCACCATGCCGATTTTTGTCCAGGAGAGTAATGCTTCTAAATGTGTGTGCTTTGATTCCTTCCTGGGACTCCGGTAATAGGTTCCGATGGACATGGGAAGGTTCACTGTAGCCTGTGGACCATCGACTTCACGATGAAACACAGAAATTGCGTCGCAAGTGGAATACAACCCGCACCATGCCGACTTCTGTCCGGGAGAGTAATGCTTCCAACTGTCTGAGCTATTATTCTTTCCTGGGATTCCAGTAATAGATTCCGATGGACATGGGAAGGTTAACTGTAACCTGTGGACCTTCAACTTGACGATGAAACAAAGAAATTGCGTCAGTTGAATACAACAGGCACCATGCCGACTTCTATCCGGGAGAGTAACGCTTCTAACTGTCTGTGCTTTGATTCTTTCCTCGGATTCCAGTAATAGATTCCGATGGACATGGGAAAGTTTACTGTAACCTGTGGAATTTCAACTTGACGATGAAAACACAGAAATTGCGTCGGAATTGAATCCAACAGGCACCATGAGGTTTTCTGTCCGGGAGAGTAATGCTTCAATCTGTCTGTGCTATGATTCTTTCCTGGGATTCCAGTAATATATTCCGATGGACATGGGAAGGTTTACTGTAACCTGTGGACCTTCAACTTGACGATGAAACACAGAAATTGCGTCGGAATTGAATACAACAGGAACCATGCTGACTTCTATCCGGGAGAGTAATGCTTCTAACTGTCTGTGCTTTGATACTTTCCTGGGATTCCAGTAATGGATTCCGATGGACATGGGAAGGTTTACTGTAACCTGTGGACCTTCAACGTGACGATGAAACACAGAAATTGCGTCGGAATTGAATACAACAGGCACCATGACGGCGTCTTTCCGGGAGAGTAATGCTTCTAACTGTCTGTGCTTTCATTCTTTCCTGGGATTCCAGTAATAGATTGCGATGGACATGGGAAGGTTTACTGTAACCTGTGGACCTTCAACTTGACGATGATACACAGAAATTGCGTCGGAATTGAATACAACAGTCACCATGCCGACTTCTGTCCAGAAGAGTAATGCTTCTAACTGTCTGTGCTTTGATTCTTTCTGGGGTTCCAGTAATAGATTCCGATGGACGTGGGAAGGTTTACTGTAACCTGTGGACCTTCAACTTGACGATGAAACACAGAAATTGCGTCGGAATTGAATACATCAGGCACCAAGCCAACTTCTGTCCGGGAGAGTAAATCTTCCCACTGTCTGTGTTTGATTCTTTTCTGGGATTCCAGTAATAGATTCCGATGGACATGGGAAGGTTTACTGTAACCTGTGGACCTTCAACTTGACGATGAAACACAGAAATTTCTTCGGAATTGTATTCAACAGGCACCATGACGACTTCTGTCCGATAGAGTAAAGCTTCTAACTGTCTGTGATATGATTCTTTCCTGGGATTGCAGTAATATTTTTCGATGGACATGGGAAGTTTAATGTAACCTGTGGAGCTTCAACGTGGCGATGAAACTCAAAAATTGCGTCGGCATTGAATGCAACAGGCACCATGCCGACTACTCTCCGGGAGAGTAATGCTTCCAACTGTCTGTGCTTTAATTCTTTCCTGGGATTCCAGTAATAGATTCCGATGGACATGGGGAAGTTTACTGTAACCAGTGGAATTTCAACTTGACGATGAAAACACAGAAATAGCGTCGGAATTGAATCCAACAGGCACCATGTGGTTTTCTGTCCGGGAGAGTAATGCTTCAATCTGTCTGTGCTATGATACTTTCCTGGGATTCCAGTAATATATTCCGATGGACATGGGAAGGTTTACTGTAACATGTGTACCTTCAACTTGACGATGAAACACAGAAATTGCGTCGGAATTGAATACAACAGGCACCATGCCGGCTTCTGTCCAGGAGAGTAATGCTTCTAACTGTCTGTGTTTTGATTCTTTCCTGGGATTCCAGTAATAGATTCCGATGGACATGGGAAGGTTTACTGTAACCTGTGGACCTTCAACTTGACGATGAAACACAGAATCTTCTTCGGAATTGAATTCAACAGGCACCATAACGACTTCTGTCCAATAGAGTAAAGCTTCTAATTGTCTGTGATATGATTCTTTCCTGGGATTGCAGTAATATTTTTCGATGGACATGGGAAGTTTAATGTAACCTGTGGAGCTTCAACGTGGCGATGAAACTCAGAAATTGCGTCGGAATTGAATACAACAGGCACCATGCCGACTACTCTCCGGGAGAGTAATGCTCGTAACAGTCTGTGCTTTGATTCTTTCCTGGGATTCCAGTAATAGATTCCGATGGACATGGGAAGGTTTACTGTAACCTGTGGACCTTCAACTTGACGGTGAAACACAGAAATTGCGTCGGAATGGAATACAACAGGCACCATGCCGACTTCTCTCCGGGAGAGTAATGCTTCCAACTGTCTGTGCTTTAATTCTATCCTGGGATTCCAGTAATAGATTCCGATGGACATGGGAAAGTTTACTGTAACCTGTGGAATATCAACTTGACGATGAAAACACAGAAATTGCGTCGGAATTGAATCCAACAGGCACCATGAGGTTTTCTGTCCGGGAGAGTAATGCTTCTATCTGTCTGTGCTATGAATCTTTCCTGGGATTCCAGTAATATATTCCGATGGACATGGGAAGGTTTACTGTAACCTGTGGACCTTTAACTTGACGATGAAACACAGAAATTGCGTCGGAATTGAATACAACAGGCACCATGACGACGTCTTTCCGGGAGATTAATGCTTGTAACTATCTGTGCTTTCATTCTTTCCTGGGATTCCAGTAATAGTTTGCGATGGACATGGGAAGGTTTACTGTAACCTGTGGACCTTCAACTTGACGATGAAACACAGAAATTGCGTCGGAATTGAATACAACAGGCACCATGCCGGCTTCTGTCCAGGAGAGTAATGCTTTTAACTGTCTGTGTTTTGATTCTTTCCTGGGATTCCAGTAATAGATTCCGATGGACATGGGAAGGTTTACTGTCACCTGTGGACCTTCACCTTGACGATGAACCACAAAAATTGCGTCGGAATTGAATACAACAGGCACCATGCCAACTTCTGTCCGGGAGAGTAATGCTTCCTACTGTCTGTGTTTGATTCTTTCCTGGGATACCTGTAATAGATTCCGATGGACATGGGAAGGTTTACTGTAACCTGTGGACCTTCAACTTGACGATGAAGCACAGAAAATTCGTCGGAATTGAATACAACAGGCACCATGCCGACTTCTCTCCATGAGAGTTATGCCTCTAACTGTCTGTGGTTTGATTCTTTCCTGGTATTCCAGTAATAGATTGCCATGGTCATGGGAAAGTTTACTGTAACCTGTGTACCTTCCACTTGACGATGAAACACAGTATTTGCGTCGGAATTGAATACAACAGGCAACATGCCGACTTCTCTCCGGGAGTGTAATGCTTCTAACTGTCTGTGCTTTGATTCTTTCCTGGGATTCCAGTAATAGATTCCGATGGAAATGGGTAGGTTTACTGTAACCTGTAAACCTTCAACTTGACGATGAAACACAGAAATTGCGTCAGAATTGAATACAACAGGAACTATGCCTACTTCTCCCCAGGAGAGTAATGCTTCTAACTGTCTGTGGTTTGATTCGCTCCTGGTATTCCAGTAATAGATTGCCATGGTCATGGGAAAGTTTACTGTAACCTGTGGACCTTCAACTTGACGATGAAACACAGAAATTGCGTCGGAATACAATACAACAGGCACCATGCCGACTTCTCTCCGGGAGAGTAATGCTTCTAACTATCTGTGCTTTGATTCTTTCCTGGGATTCCAGTAATGGATTGCGATGGACATGGGAAGGCTTACTGTAACCTGCAAACCTTCAACTTGACGATGAAACACCGAAATTGCGTCGGAAATGAATACAACAGGCACCATGCCGACTTCTGTCCGGGAGAGTAATGCTTCTAACTGTCTGTGATTTGATTCTTTCCTGGGATTCCAGTAATAGATTCCGATGGACATGGGAAGGTTTACTGTAACCTGTGGACCTTCAACTTGACGATGAATCACAGAAATTGCGTCGGAATATAATACAGCAGGCACCATGCCGACTTCTCTCCGGGAGAGTAATGTTTCCAACTGCCTATGCTTTGATTCTTTCCTGGGATTTCAGTAATAGATTCCGATGGACATGGGAAGGTTTACTGTAACCTGTGGACCTTCAACTTGACGATGAAACACAGAAATTGCGTCGGAATTGAATACAACAGGCACCATGCCGACTTCTCTTCGGGAGACTAATGCTTCTAACTGTCTGTGCTTTGATTCCTTCCTGGGATTCCAGTAATAGATTCCGATGGACATGGGAAGGTTTACTGTAACCTGTGGACTTTGAACTTGACAATGAAACACTGACATTGCGACGGAATTAAATAGAACAGGCACCATGACGATTTCTGTCCAGGAGAGTAATGCTTCTAACTGTGTGTGCTTTGATACTTTCCTGGGAATCCAGTAATAGGTTCCGATGGACATGGGAAGGTTTACTGTAACCTGTGGACCTTCAACTTCACGATGAAATACAGAAATTGCGACGGAAATGGAATACAACCCGCACCATACCGACTTCTGTCCGGGAGAGTAATGCTTCCAACCGTCTGTGCTATGATTCTTTCCTGGGATTCCAGTAATAGATTCCGATGGACATGGGAAGGTTAACTGTAACCTGTGGACCTTCACCTTGACGTTGAAACACAGAAATTGCGTCAGTTGAATACAACAGAGACCATGCCGAATTCTATCCAGGAGAGTAATGCTTCTAACTGTCTGTGCTTTGATTCTTTCCTGGGTACCAGTAATAGATTCCGATGGACATGGGAGGGATTACTGTAACCTTTGGACCTTCAACTTGACGAAGAAACACAGAAATTGCGTCGGAATTGAATACAACAGGCATCATGCCGACTTCTCTCCTGGAGTGTAATGCTTCCAACTCTCTGTGCTTTGATTCTTTCCTGGGTACCAGTAATAGATTCCGATGGACATGGGAAGGATTACTGTAACCTGTGGACCTAAAACTTGACGAAGATACACAGAAATGGCGTCGGAATTGGATGCAACAAACACCATGCCGACTTCTCTCCGGGAGGGTAATGCTTCCAACTGTCTGTGTTTGATTCTTTCCTGGTACTCCATTAATAGATTCCGATGGACTTGGGAAGGTTTACTGTAACCTGTGGACCTTCAACTTGACGACGAAACACAGAAATTCCGTCGGAACTGAATACAACAGGCACCAGGCCGACTTCCCTCCGGGAGAGTATTGCTTCTATCTCTCTGTGCTTTATTCTTTCCTGGGAATTCAGTAATAGATTCCGATGGACATGGGAAGGTTTACTGTAACCTGTGGACCTTCAACTTTACAATGAAACACAGACATTGCGTCGTAACTGAATACAACAGGCACCATGCCGATTTCTGTCCAGGAGAGTAATGCTTCTAAATGTGTGTGCTTTGAGTCTTTCCTGGGACTCCAGTAATAACTTCCGATGGACATGGGAAGGTTCACTGTAACCTGTGGACCATCGACTTCACGATGAAACACAGAAATTGCGTCGGAAGTGGAATACAACCCGCACCATGCTGACTTCTGTCCGGGAGAGTAATGCTTCCAACTGTCTGAGCTATTATTCTTTCCTGGGATTCCAGTAATAGAATCCGATGGACATGGGAAGGTTAACTGTAACCTGTGGACCTTCAACTTGACGATGAAACAAAGAAATAGCGTCAGTTGAATACAACAGGCACCATGCCGACTTCTATCCGGGAGAGTAACGCTTCTAACTGTCTGTGCTTTGATTCTTTCCTCGGATTCCAGTAATGGATTCCGATGGACATGGGAAGGTTTACTGTAACCTGTGGACCTTCAACGTGATGATGATACACAGAAATTCCGTCGGAATTGAATACAAAAGGCACCATGCCGACTTCTCTCCGGGAGAGTAATGCTTCTAACTGTCTGTGCTTTGATTCTTTCCTCGGTTTCCAGTAATAGATTCCGATGGACATGGGAAGGTTTACAGTAACCTGTGGACCTTCAACTTGACGATGAAACAAAGAAATTGCGTCAGTTGAATACAACAGGCACCATGCCGACTTCTCTCCGGGAGAGTAACGCTTCTAACTATCTGTGCTTTGATTCTTTCCTGGGATTCCAGTAACAGATTCCAATGGACATGTGAAAGTTTACTGTAACCTGTGGACCTTCAACTTGGCGATGAAACAGAAATTGCGTCGGAATTGATACAACAGGCACCAAGGCGACATCTCTCCGGCAGAGTAATGATTCTAACTGTCTGTGCTGTGATTCTTTCCTGGGATTCCAGTAATAGATTCCGATGGACATGGGAAGGTTTACTGTAACCTGTGGACCTTCAACTTGACGATGAAACACAGAAATTGAGTCGGAATTGAATACAACGGGCACCATGACGACTTCCCTCCGGGAGAGTAATGCTTCCATTTCTCTGTGCTTTGATTCTTTCCTGGGATCCAGTAATAGATTCCGATGGACATAAGAAGGGTAACTGTAACCTGTAGACCATCAACTTGACGATAAAACACAGAATTCGCGGCTTAATTAAATACAACAAACACGATGCCGATTTCTCTCCGGGAGAGTAATGCTTCCAACTGTCTGTGCTTTGATTCTTTCCTGGGATTGCAGTAATAGATTCCGATGGACATGGGAAGGTTTACTGTCACCTGTGGACCTTCACCTTGACGATGAACCACAAAAATTGCGTCGGAATTGAATACAACAGGCACCATGCCAACTTCTGTCCGGGAGAGTAATGCTTCCTACTGTCTGTGTTTGATTCTTTCCTGGGATACCTGTAATAGATTCCGATGGACATGGGAAGGTTTACTGTAACCTGTGGACCTTCAACTTGACGATGAAACACAGAAAATTCGTCGGAATTGAATACAACAGGCACCATGCCGACTTCTCTCCATGAGAGTTATGCCTCTAACTGTCTGTGGTTTGATTCTTTCCTGGTATTCCAGTAATAGATTGCCATGGTCATGGGAAAGTTTACTGTAACCTGTGTACCTTCCACTTGACGATGAAACACAGTATTTGCGTCGGAATTGAATACAACAGGCAACATGCCGACTTCTCTCCGGGAGTGTAATGCTTCTAACTGTCTGTGCTTTGATTCTTTCCTGGGATTCCAGTAATAGATTCCGATGGAAATGGGTAGGTTTACTGTAACCTGTAAACCTTCAACTTGACGATGAAACACAGAAATTGCGTCAGAATTGAATACAACAGGAACTATGCCTACTTCTCCCCAGGAGAGTAATGCTTCTAACTGTCTGTGGTTTGATTCGCTCCTGGTATTCCAGTAATAGATTGCCATGGTCATGGGAAAGTTTACTGTAACCTGTGGACCTTCAACTTGACGATGAAACACAGAAATTGCGTCGGAATAGAATACAACAGGCACCAAGCCGACTTCTCTCCGGGAGAGTAATGCTTCTAACTATCTGTGCTTTGATTCTTTCCTGGGATTCCAGTAATGGATTGCGATGGACATGGGAAGGCTTACTGTAACCTGCAAACCTTCAACTTGACGATGAAACACCGAAATTGCGTCGGAATTGAATACAACAGGCACCATGCCGACTTCTGTCCGGGAGAGTAATGCTTCTAACTGTCTGTGATTTGATTCTTTCCTGGGATTCCAGTAATAGATTCCGATGGACATGGGAAGGTTTACTGTAACCTGTGGACCTTCAACTTGACGATGAATCACAGAAATTGCGTCGGAATATAATACAGCAGGCACCATGCCGACTTCTCTCCGGGAGAGTAATGTTTCCAACTGCCTATGCTTTGATTCTTTCCTGGGATTTCAGTAATAGATTCCGATGGACATGGGAAGGTTTACTGTAACCTGTGGACCTTCAACTTGACGATGAAACACAGAAATTGCGTCGGAATTGAATACAACAGGCACCATGCCGACTTCTCTTCGGGAGACTAATGCTTCTAACTGTCTGTGCTTTGATTCCTTCCTGGGATTCCAGTAATAGATTCCGATGGACATGGGATGGTTTACTGTAACCTGTGGACTTTGAACTTGACAATGAAACACTGACATTGCGACGGAATTAAATAGAACAGGCACCATGACGATTTCTGTCCAGGAGAGTAATGCTTCTAACTGTGTGTGCTTTGATACTTTCCTGGGAATCCAGTAATAGGTTCCGATGGACATGGGAAGGTTTACTGTAACCTGTGGACCTTCAACTTCACGATGAAATACAGAAATTGCGACGGAAATGGAATACAACCCGCACCATACCGACTTCTGTCCGGGAGAGTAATGCTTCCAACCGTCTGTGCTATGATTCTTTCCTGGGATTCCAGTAATAGATTCCGATGGACATGGGAAGGTTAACTGTAACCTGTGGACCTTCACCTTGACGTTGAAACACAGAAATTGCGTCAGTTGAATACAACAGAGACCATGCCGAATTCTATCCAGGAGAGTAATGCTTCTAACTGTCTGTGCTTTGATTCTTTCCTGGGTACCAGTAATAGATTCCGATGGACATGGGAGGGATTACTGTAACCTTTGGACCTTCAACTTGACGAAGAAACACAGAAATTGCGTCGGAATTGAATACAACAGGCATCATGCCGACTTCTCTCCTGGAGTGTAATGCTTCCAACTCTCTGTGCTTTGATTCTTTCCTGGGTACCAGTAATAGATTCCGATGGACATGGGAAGGATTACTGTAACCTGTGGACCTAAAACTTGACGAAGATACACAGAAATGGCGTCGGAATTGGATGCAACAAACACCATGCCGACTTCTCTCCGGGAGAGTAATGCTTCCAACTGTCTGTGTTTGATTCTTTCCTGGTACTCCAGTAATAGATTCCGATGGACTTGGGAAGGTTTACTGTAACCTGTGGACCTTCAACATGACGACGAAACACAGAAATTCCGTCGGAACTGAATACAACAGGCACCAGGCCGACTTCCCTCCGGGAGAGTATTGCTTCTATCTCTCTGTGCTTTATTCTTTCCTGGGAATTCAGTAATAGATTCCGATGGACATGGGAAGGTTTACTGTAACCTGTGGACCTTCAACTTTACAATGAAACACAGACATTGCGTCGTAACTGAATACAACAGGCACCATGCCGATTTCTGTCCAGGAGAGTAATGCTTCTAAATGTGTGTGCTTTGAGTCTTTCCTGGGACTCCAGTAATAGCTTCCGATGGACATGGGAAGGTTCACTGTAACCTGTGGACCATCGACTTCACGATGAAACACAGAAATTGCGTCGGAAGTGGAATACAACCCGCACCATGCTGACTTCTGTCCGGGAGAGTAATGCTTCCAACTGTCTGAGCTATTATTCTTTCCTGGGATTCCAGTAATAGAATCCGATGGACATGGGAAGGTTAACTGTAACCTGTGGACCTTCAACTTGACGATGAAACAAAGAAATAGCGTCAGTTGAATACAACAGGCACCATGCCGACTTCTATCCGGGAGACTAACGCTTCTAACTGTCTGTGCTTTGATTCTTTCCTCGGATTCCAGTAATGGATTCCGATGGACATGGGAAGGTTTACTGTAACCTGTGGACCTTCAACGTGACGATGATACACAGAAATTCCGTCGGAATTGAATACAAAAGGCACCATGCCGACTTCTCTCCGGGAGAGTAATGCTTCTAACTGTCTGTGCTTTGATTCTTTCCTCGGTTTCCAGTAATAGATTCCGATGGACATGGGAAGGTTTACTGTAACCTGTGGACCTTCAACTTGACGATGAAACAAAGAAATTGCGTCAGTTGAATACAACAGGCACCATGCCGACTTCTCTCCGGGAGAGTAACGCTTCTAACTATCTGTGCTTTGATTCTTTCCTGGGATTCCAGTAATAGATTCCAATGGACATGTGAAAGTTTACTGTAACCTGTGGACCTTCAACTTGGCGATGAAACAGAAATTGCGTCGGAATTGATACAACAGGCACCAAGCCGACATCTCTCCGGCAGAGTAATGATTCTAACTGTCTGTGCTGTGATTCTTTCCTGGGATTCCAGTAATAGATTCCGATGGACATGGGTAGGTTTACTGTAACCGGTGGACCTTCAACTTGACGATGAAACACAGAAATTGAGTCGGAATTGAATACAACGGGCACCATGACGACTTCCCTCCGGGAGAGTAATGCTTCCATTTCTCTGTGCTTTGATTCTTTCCTGGGATCCAGTAATAGATTCCGATGGACATAAGAAGGGTAACTATAACCTGTAGACCATCAACTTGACGATAAAACACAGAATTCGCGGCTTAATTAAATACAACAATTACGATGCCGATTTCTCTCCGGGAGAGTAATGCTTCCAACTGTCTGTGCTTTGATTCTTTCCTGGGATTGCAGTAATAGATTCCGATGGACATGGGAAGGTTTACTGTAACCTGTGGACCTTCAACGTGACGATGAAACACAGAAATTGCGTCGGAATTGAATATAACAGGCACCCGGCCGACTTCTGTCCGGGAGAGTAATGCTTTTGACTGTCTGTGCTTTGATTCTTTCCTGGGATTCCAGTAATAGCTGCCGATGGACATGGGAAGGTTTACTGTAACCTGTGGACCTTCAACTTGACGATGAAACACAGAAATTGCGTCGGAATTGAATACAACAGCCACCATACCGACTTCTCTCCGGGAAAGTAATGCTTCTAACTGTCTGTGCGTTGATTCTTTCCTGGGATTCCCGTAATGGATTCCGATGGACATGGGAAGGTTTACTGTAACCTGTGGACCTTCAACTTGACGATGAAACACAGAAATTGGGTCGGAATTGAATACAACAGGCACCATGCCGACTTCGCTCCGGGAGTGTCATGCTTTTAACTCTCTGTGCTTTGATTCTTTCCTGGGAATTAAGTAATAAATTCCGATGGACATGGGAATGTTTACTGTAACCTGTGGACCTTGAACTTGACAATGAAACACAGACATTGCGTCGGAATTGAATACAACAGGCACCATGAGGATTTCTGTACAGGAGAGTAATTCTTCTAACTGTGTGTGCTTTGATTCTTTCCTTTGATTCCAGTAATAGGTTCCGATGGACAGGGGAAGGTTTACTGTAACCTGTGGACCTTCAACTTGACGATGAAACACAGAAATTGCGTCGGAATTGAATACAACAGGCACCATGCCGACATCTCTCCGGCAGAGTAATGATTCTAACTGTCTGTGCTTTGATTGTTTCCTGGGATTCCAGTAATAGATTCCGATTGACATGGGAAGGTTTACTGTAACCTGTGGACCTTCAAAGTGACGATGAAACACAGAAATTGCGTCGGAATTGAATACAACAGGCACCATGCCGACATTTCTCCGGCAGAGTAATGATTCTAACTGTCTGTGCTTTGACTGTTTCCTGGGATTCCAGTAATGGATTCCGATGGACTTGGGAAGGTTTACTGTAACCTGTGGACCTTCTACTTCACGACGAAACACAGAAATTGCGTCAGTTGAATACAACAGGCACTATGCCGACTTCTATCCGGGAGAGTAATGCTTCTAACTATCTGTGCTCTGATTCTTTCCTGGGATTGCAGTAATAGATTCCGATGGACATGGGAAGGTTTACTGTAACCTGTGGACCTTCAACTTGACAATGAAACACAGACATTGCGTCGGAATTGAATACAACAGGCACCATGGCGATTTCTGTCCAGGAGAGTAATGCTTCTAACTGTGTGTGCTTTGATTCTTTCCTGGGATTCCAGTAATAGGTTCTGATGGACATGGGAAGGTTTACTGTAACGTGTGGACCTTCAACTTGACGATGAAACACAGAAATTGCGTCGGAATTGATTACAACAGGCACCGTGGGGATTTCTCTCCGAGAGAGTAATGCTTCCAACTGTCTGTGCTTTGATTCTTTCCTGGGATTGCAGTAATAGATTCCGATGGACATGGGAAGGTTTACTGTAACCTGTGGACCTTCAACTTGACGATGAAACACAGAAATTGCGTCAGTTGAATACAACAGGCACCATGCCGACTTCTATCCGGGAGAGTAATGCTTCTAACTATCTGTGCTCTGATTCTTTCCTGGGATTGCAGTAATAGATTCCGATGGACATGGGAAGGTTAACTGTAACCTGTGGACCTTCAACTTGACAATGAAACACAGACATTGCGTCGGAATTGAATACAACAGGCACCATGCCGATTTCTGTCCAGGAGAGTAATGCTTCTAACTGTGTGTGCTTTGATTCTTTCCTGGGATTCCAGTAATAGGTTCCGATGGACATGGGAAGGTTTACTGTAACGTGTGGACCTTCAACTTGACGATGAAACACAGAAATTGCGTCGGAATTGATTACAACAGGCACCGTGGCGATTTCTCTCCGAGAGAGTAATGCTTCCAACTGTCTGTGCTTTGATTCTTTCCTGGGATTGCAGTAATAGATTCCGATGGACATGGCAGGGTTTACTGTAACCTGTGGACCTTCAACTTGACGATGAAACACAGAAATTGCGTCAGTTGAATACAACAGGGACCATGCCGAATTCTATCCTGGAGAGTAATGCTTCTAACTGTCTGTGCTTTCATTCTTTCCTGGGTACCAGTAATAGATTCCGATGGACATGGGAGGGATTACTGTAACCTGTGGACCTTCAACTTGACGAAGAAACACAGAAATTCCGTCGGAATTGAATACAACAGGCACCATGCCGACTTCTCTGCTGGAGAGTAATGCTTCCAACTCTCTGTGCTTTGATTCTTTCCTGGGTACCAGTAATAGATTCCGATGGACATGGGAAGGATTACTGTAACCTGTGGACCTTCAACTTGACGAAGATACGCAGAAATTGCGTCGGAATTGGATGCAACAAACACCATGCCGACTTATCTCCGGGAGGGTAATGCTTCCAACTGTCTGTGTTTGATTCTTTCCTGGTACTCCAGTAATAGATTCCGATGGACTTGGGAAGGTTTACTGTAACCTGTGGACTTTCAACTTGACGATGAAACACAGAAATTCCGTCGGAACTGAATACAACAGGCACCATGCCGACTTCCCTCCGGGAGAGTATTGCTTCTATCTCTCTGTGCTTTGATTCTTTCCTGGGAATTCAGTAATAGATTCCGATGGACATGGGAAGGTTTACTGTAACCTGTGGACCTTCAACTTTACAATGAACTACAGACATTGCGTCGTAACTGAATACAACAGGCACCATGCCGATTTTTGTCCAGGAGAGTAATGCTTCTAAATGTGTGTGCTTTGATTCCTTCCTGGGACTCTGGTAATAGGTTTCGATGGACATGGGAAGGTTCACTGTAGCCTGTGGACCATCGACTTCACGATGAAACACAGAAATTGCGTCGGAAATGGAATACAACCCGCACCATGCCGACTTCCGTCCGGGAGAGTAATGCTTCCAACTGTCTGAGCTATTATTCTTTCCTGGGATTCCAGTAATAGATTCCGATGGACATGGGAAGGTTAACTGTAACCTGTGGACCTTCAACTTGACGATGAAACAAAGAAATTGCGTCAGTTGAATACAACAGGCACCATGCCGACTTCTATCCGGGAGAGTAACGCTTCTAACTGTCTGTGCTTTGATTCTTTCCTCGGATTCCAGTAATAGATTCCGATGGACATGGGAAAGTTTACTGTAACCTGTGGAATTTCAACTTGACGATGAAAACACAGAAATTGCGTCGGAATTGAATCCAACAGGCACCATGAGGTTTTCTGTCCGGGTGAGTAATGCTTCAATCTGTCTGTGCTATGATTCTTTCCTGGGATTCCAGTAATATATTCCGATGGACATGGGAAGGTTCACTGTAACCTGTGGACCTTCAACTTGACGATGAAACACAGAAATTGCGTCGGAATTGAATACAACAGGCACCATGCTGACTTCTATCCGGGAGAGTAATGCTTCTAACTGTCTGTGCTTTGATACTTTCCTGGGATTCCAGTAATGGATTCCGATGGACATGGGAAGGTTTACTGTAACCTGTGGACCTTCAACTTGACAATGATACACAGAAATTGCGTCGTCAATGAATACAACAGGCACCATGCCGACTTCTGTCCAGGAGAGTAATGCTTCTAACTGTCTGTGCTTTGATTCTTTCTGGGGTTCCAGTAATAGATTCCGATGGACGTGGGAAGGTTTACTGTAACCTGTGGACCTTCAACTTGACGATGAAACACAGAAATTGCGTCGGAATTGAATACATCAGGCACCAAGCCAACTTCTGTCCGGGAGAGTAATTCTTCCTACTGTCAGTGTTTATTCTTTTCTGGGATTCCAGTAATAGATTCCGATGGACATGGGAAGGTTTACTGTAACCTGTGGACCTTCAACTTGACGGTGAAAAACAGGAATTGCGTCGGAATTGAATACAACAGGCACCATGCCGACTTCTCTCCGGAAGAGTAATGCTTCCAACTGTCTGTGCTTTAATTCTTTCCTGGGATTCCAGTAATAGATTCCGATGGACATGGGAAAGTTTACTGTAACCAGTGGAATTTCAACTTGACGATGAAAACACAGAAATTGCGTCGGAATTGAATCCAACAGGCACCATGAGGTTTTCTGTCCGGGAGAGTAATGCTTCAATCTGTCTGTGCTATGATTCTTACCTGGGATTCCAGTAATATATTCCGATGGACATGGGAAGGTTTACTGTAACCTGTGTACCTTCAACTTGACGATGAAACACAGAAATTGCGTCGGAATTGAATACAACAGGCACCATGCTGACTTCTATCCGGGAGAGTAATGCTTCTAACTGTCTGTGCTTTGATACCTTCCTGGGATTCCAGTAATGGATTCCGACGGACATGGGAAGGTTTACTGTAACCTGTGGACCTTCAACGTGACGATGAAACACAGAAATTGCGTCGGAATTGAATACAACAGGCACCATGACGACGTCTTTCCGGGAGAGTAATGCTTCTAACTGTCTGTGCTTTCATTCTTTCCTGGGATTCCAGTAATAGATTGCGATGGACATGGGAAGGTTTACTGTAACCTGTGGACCTTCAACTTGACGATGATACACAGAAATTGCGTCGGAATTGAATACAACATTCACCATGACGCATTCTCTCAGGGAGAGTAATGCTTCTAATTCTCTGTGCTTTGATTCTTTCCTGGGAATTGAGTAATAGATTCCGATGGACATGGGAAGGTTTACTGTAACCTGTGGACCTTCAACTTGACAATGACACACAGAAATTGCGTCGGCAATGAATACAACAGGCACCATGCCGACTTCTGTCCAGGAGAGTAATGCTTCTAACTGTCTGTGCTTTGATTCTTTCTGGGGTTCCAGTAATAGATTCCGATTGACGTGGGAAGGTTTACTGTAACCTGTGGACCTTCAACTTGACGATGAAACACAGAAATTGCGTCGGAATTGAATACATCAGGCACCAAGCAAACTTTTGTCCGGGAGAGTAATTGTTCCTACTGTCTGTGTTTGATTCTTTTCTGGGATTGCAGTAATAGATTCCGATGGACATGGGAACATTTACTGTAACCTGTGGACCTTCAACTTGACGATGAAACACAGAATCTTCTTCGGAATTGAATTCAACAGGCACCATAACGACTTCTGTCCAATAGAGTAAAGCTTCTAATTGTCTGTGATATGATTCTTTCCTGGGATTGCAGTAATATTTTTCGATGGACATGGGAAGTTTAATGTAACCTGTGGAGCTTCAACGTGTCGATGAAACTCAGAAATTGCGTCGGAATTGAATACAACAGGCACCATGCCGACTACTCTCCGGGAGAGTAATGCTCGTAACAGTCTGTGCTTTGATTCTTTCCTGGGATTCCAGTAATAGATTCCGATGGACATGGGAAGGTTTACTGTAACCTGTGGACCTTCAACTTGACGGTGAAACACAGAAATTGCGTCGGAATTGAATACAACAGGCACCACGCCGACTTCTCTCCGGGAGAGTAATGCTTCCAACTGTCTGTGCTTTAATTCTTTCCTGGGATTCCAGGGAAAGTTTACTGTAACCTGTGGAATTTCAACTTGACGATGAAAACACAGAAATTGCGTCGGAATTGAATCCAACAGGCACCATGAGGTTTTCTGTCCGGGAGAGTAATGCTTCTATCTGTCTGTGCTATGATTCTTTCCTGGGATTCCAGTAATAGTTTGCGATGGACATGGGAAGGTTTACTGTAACCTGTGGACCTTCAACTTGACGATTATACACAGAAATTGCGTCGGAATTAAATACAACATTCACCATGACGACTTCTCTCAGGGAGAGTAATGCTTCTAACTCTCTGTGCTTTGATTCTTTCCTGGGAATTGAGTAATAGATTCCGATGGACATGGGAAGGTTTACTGTAACATGTGGACCTTCAACTTGACGATGAAACACAGAAATTGCGTCGGAATTGAATACAACAGGCACCATGCCGGCTTCTGTCCAGGAGAGTAATGCTTCTAACTGTCTGTGTTTTGATTCTTTCCTGGGAATCCAGTAATAGATTCCGATGGACATGGGAAGGTTTACTGTAACCTGTGGACCTTCAACTTGACGATGAAACACAAAAATTGCGTCGGAATTGAATACAACAGGCACCATGCCAACTTCTGTCCGGGAGAGTAATGCTTCCTACTGTCTGTGTTTGATTATTTCCTGGGATACCTGTAATAGATTCCGATGGACATGGGAAGGTTTACTGTAACCTGTGGACCTTCAACTTGACGATGAAACACAGAAAATTCGTCGGAATTGAATACAACAGTCACCATGCCGACTTCTCTCCATGAGAGTAATGCCTCTAACTGTCTGTGGTTTGATTCTTTCCTGGTATTCTAGTAATAGATTGCCATGGTCATGGGAAAGTTTACTGTAACCTGTGTACCTTCAACGTGACGATGAAACACAGTATTTGCGTCGGAATTGAATACAACAGGCAACATGCCGACTTCTCTCCGGGCGAGTAATGCTTCTAACTATCTGTGCTTTGATTCTTTCCTGGGATTCCAGTAATGGATTGCGATGGACATGGGAAGGTTTACTGTAACCTGTGGACCATCAACTTGACGAAAAAACACAGAAATAGCGTCGGAATTGAATACAACATACACCATGCCGACTTCTCTCCGGGAGAGTAATGCTTCTAACTGTCTGTGTTTTAATTCTTTCCTTGGATCCCAGTAACAAATTCTGATAAAAATGGGAAGGATTACTGTAACCTGTGGACCTTCAACTTGACGATGAAACACAGAAATTGCGTCGGAATTGAATACAACAGGAACTATGCCTACTTCTCCCCAGCAGAGTAATGCTTCTAACTGTCTGTGGTTTGATTCTCTCCTGGTATTCCAGTAATAGATTGCCATGGTCATGGGAAAGTTTACTGTAACCTGTGGACCTTCAACTTGACGATGAAACACAGAAATTGCGTCGGAATAGAATACAACAGGCACCATGCCGACTTCTCTCCGGGAGAGTAATGCTTCTAACTATCTGTGCTTTGATTCTTTCCTGGGATTCCAGTAATGGATTGCGATGGACATGGGAAAGCTTACTGTAACCTGCAAACCTTCAACTTGACGATGAAACACCGAAATTGCGTCGGAATTGAATACAACTGGCACCATGCCGACTTCTGTCCGGGAGAGTAATGCTTCTAACTGTCTGTGCTTTGATTCCTTCCTGGGATTCCAGTAATAGATTCCGATAAACATGAGAAGGTTTACTGTAACCTGTGGACTTTGAACTTGACAATGAAACACTGACATTGCGACGGAATTAAATAGAACAGGCACCATGCCGATTTCTGTCCAGGAGAGTAATGCTTCTAACTGTGTGTGCTTTGATACTTTCCTGGTAATCCAGTAATAGGTTCCGATAGTCATGGAAAGGTTTACTGTAACCTGTGGACCTTCAACTTCACGATGAAATACAGAAATTGCGACGGAAATGGAATACAACCAGCACCATGCCGACTTCTGTCCGGGAGAGTAGTGCTTCCAACCGTCTGTGCTATGATTCTTTCCTGGGATTCCAGTAATAGATTCCGATGGACATGGGAAGCTTAACTGTAACCTGTGGACCTTCACCTTGACGTTGAAACACAGAAATTGCGTCAGTTGAATACAACAGGGACCATGCCGAATTCTATCCAGGAGAGTAATGCTTCTAACTGTCTGTGCTTTGATTCTTTCCTGGGTACCAGTAATAGATTCCGATGGACATGGGAGGGATTACTGTAACCTTTGGACCTTCAACTTGACGAAGAAACACAGAAATTGCGTCGGAATTGAATACAACAGGCACCATGCCGACTTCTCTCCTGGAGTGTAATGCTTCCAACTCTCTGTGCTTTGATTCTTTCCTGGGTACCAGTAATAGATTCCGATGGACATGGGAAGGATTACTGTAACCTGTGGACCTTCAACTTGACGAAGATACACAGAAGTGGCGTCGGAATTGGATGCAACAAACACCATGCCGACTTCTCTCCGGGAGGGTAATGCTTCCAACTGTCTGTGTTTGATTCTTTCCTGGTACTCCAGTAATAGATTCCGATGGACTTGGGAAGGTTTACTGTAACCTGTGGACCTTCAACTTGACGATGAGACACAGAAATTCCGTTGGAACTGAATACAACAGGCACCAGGCCGACTTCCCTCCGGGAGAGTATTGCTTCTATCTCTCTGTGCTTTGATTCTTTCCTGGGAATTCAGTAATAAATTCCGATGGACATGGGAAGGTTTACTGTAACCTGTGGACCTTCAACTTTACAATGAAACACAGACATTGCGTCGTAACTGAATACAACAGGCACCATGCCGATTTCTGTCCAGGAGAGTAATGCTTCTAAATGTGTGTGCTTTGATTCTTTCCTGGGACTCCAGTAATAGCTTCCGATGGACATGGGAAGGTTTACTGTAACCTGTGGACCTTCAACGTGACGATGATACACAGAAATTGCGTCGGAATTGGATACAACAGGCACCATGCCGACTTCTCACCGGGACAGTAATGCTTCCAACTGTCTGTGCTTTGATTTTTTCGTGGGATTCCAGTAAGAGATTCCGATGGACATGGGAAGGTTTACTGTAATCTGTGGACCTTCAACTTGACGATGATACACAAAAATTGCGTCGGAATTGAATACAACATTCACCATGACGACTTCTCTCCGGGAGAGTAATGCTTCTAACTGTCTGTGCTTTCATTCTTTGCTGGGATTCCAGTAATAGATTCCGATGGACATGGGATGGTTTACTGTAACCTGTGGACCTTCAACTTGACGATGAAACACAGAAATTGCGTCGGAATTGGATACAACAAACACCATGACGGCTTCTCTCCGGGAGAGTAATGCTTCTAACTGTCTGTGTTTTGATTCTTTCCTGGGATTCCAGTAATAGATTCCGATGGACATGGGAAGGTTTACTGTAACCTGTGGTCCTTCAACTTGACGATGAAACACAGAAATTGCGTCGGAACTTAATACAACAAACAACACGCCGACTTCTCTCCGGGAGAATAATGCTTCTAACCGTCTGTGTTTTGATTCTTTTATTGGGATTCCAGTAATAGATTCCGATGGACATGGGAAGCTTTACTGTATCCTGTGGGCCTTCAACTTGGCGATGAAACACAGAAATTGCGTCGGAATTGAATACAACTGGCACCATGCCGACTTCTCTCCGGGAGAGTAATGCTTCTAACTGTCTGTGCTTTCATTCTTTGCTGGGATTCCAGTAATAGTTTCCGATGGACATGGGAAGGTTTACTGTAACCTGTGGACCTTCAACTTGACGATGAAACACAGAAATTGCGTCGGAACTTAATACAACAAACACCATGCCGACTTCTCTCCGGGAGAATAATGCTTCTAACCGTCTGTGTTTTGATTCTTGTATTGGGATTCCAGTAATAGATTCCGATGGACATGGGAAGGTTTACTGTAACCTGTGTACCTTCAACTTGACGAAGAAACACAGAAATTGCGTCGGAATTGAATACAACAGTCACCACGCCGACTTCTGTCCGAGAGAATAATGCTTCTAACTGTCTGTGCTTTGATTCTTTCCTGGGTGGTGGTGGTTGTTGGCATGTTTAAGGGGGACTAATCAGCGAAGGTCATCAGTCCCCCATTCCAAAATCAGGCGAGCCGAAAATCTACGGAGCAGATAAAAACCAAAGGGGGAGGAGACGTCCCCCCAGGCGCTAAAAGAACACAAATGCAGCAAGAAACACTACAGACAAGAACAGGACAGACCAACACCAGACAGAAAGAAACAGAAGAAAGGAAGATGGCCGGAGACTGATTGACTGACCATGAGAAAAAAAAAGGGAAAGAGTCAACCATCTGACGGCACACCAGAACAGCAACAGACACAAGGACAAAAGACACAGAAAGGGAAAGGCGCAGGACCTCCCTAAATCGAACCATAAAAACGACTACTACGGATAAAATGTAAAACAATGTCAGCCATGGAGGCATCGCCGGATAAAACCAAAGCCAAAGTGCCCGGGAGATTAAAAGATTGCCGGAGTGTGCGCAGTCGAGGACACTCCAGCAAAATGTGGCCGACCGTCAGCCGGGACCCACACCAACACAAGGGGGGATCCTCCTGACGCAACAGATGGCCGTGCGTCAGGTATGTATGGCCGATGCGCAGCCGACACAGGACTATCGAGTCCCTGCGAGAAGCCTGCAGGGAGGAACGCCACACATCGGTCGTCCCCTTGACAGCCCGCAGTTTATTCGGGGCTGTCATGCCACGCCACTCAGCAGCCCACATCCCAATCAGCTTACGGCGCAACACCATCTGCTGGTCGCGAGCCGTAAGGCCGACCTCCAAAGCCGGGGCGTCGATCGCCCCTTTGGCCAGCCTGTCTACACGTTCGTTCCCTGGGATGCCAACATGACCGGGCGTCCAAACCAAGACCACCAAACGACCAGAACGGGCAATGGCGGAAACAGTCTCCTGAATGGAGGACACCAGAGGAGATGAGGGATAGCAGCGGTCGATGGCCTGAAGGCTGCTCAGGGAGTCACTGCAGATCACGACGGACCTACCTGAGCAGAAACGCATATGCTCAAGAGCGCGCAATATGGCCACCAGCTCTGCAGTAAAAATACTGCAGCCAGTCGGCAAGGAGCGCTGCTCAACATGGGCAGCGTGAGCAAAAGAGTAGGCAGTGCGACCATCAACCAGGGAACCATCCGTGTAGACAGGCTCACAGCCCAGAAATGATTCGAGGAGCGCAAGAAAACGGCGACGGAGGGCCACAGGCGGAACCGAGTCCTTAGGTCCCTGTGCCAAATCCAGACGGACGGACGGCCGGGACAAACACCAGGGAGGCGTAGGTGTACGTACCCGGAAGGGAGGCAGAAGAGGGAATGACCCCAGTTCTGACAGCAGAGACTGGACACGGACAGCGACGGAAAGCCCAGACCTAGGTCGCCGTTCGGGTAGATGGAGGACCATAGCAGGGAAAAGCAGGCGACGATTGGGATGATCTGGCGAGCAATGAACGTGGACAGCATAGTCGGCGAGCAGACGATGGCGGTGAATCCGCAGCGGGGGAACCCCGGCCTCCACCAGTAGACTATCCACGGGGCTGGTGCGAAAAGCGCCAGTGGCAAGCCTAACCCCACAGTGGTGTATGGGGTCTAACAACTTCAACACTGAGGGGGGCGCAGACCCATAGGCCAGGCTCCCATAATCAAGCCGGGACTGCACAAGGGCTCTGTACAACCGCTGCAGCGTGCAGCGATCTGCACCCCAAGACGTGTGGCTAAGGCAGCGGAGGGCGTTGAGGTGCCGCCAGCATTTTTGCTTCAGCTGAGTAACATGAGGAATCCATGTGAGCCGGGCATCAAACACGAGTCCCAAGAAGTGGCAAGTGTCCACCACTTCAAGCAGGTGGCCATCGAGGTAAAGTGCAGGATGAGGGTGGACCGTCCGACGCCTGCAGAAGTGCATAACTCGAGTCTTGGCAGCAGAGAACTGAAAACCATGAGTCAGAGCCCATGATGCTGCCATGCGAACGGCGACTTGCAGCCTGCGTTCGGCGACTCCCGTAGTCGTGGAGCTAAAAGAGAGGCAGAAGTCGTCGGCATACAAAGAAGGAGACACCGACGACCCCACTGCTGCAGCCAGACCATTAATGGCCACTAAAAATAAGGAGACGCTCAACACCGAGCCCTGCGGGACCCCATTTTCCTGTATATAAGAGGGACTAGAGGTGGCACCGACTTGCACCCGGAAAGAGCGGCGCAATAAGAAGTTTTGAAGAAAAGCCGGGAGCCGACCACGAAGACCCCACCCATGCAACGTGGCGAGGATGTGATGCCTCCATGTGGTGTCATACGCCTTCCGCAGATCGAAAAATACAGCAACGAGATGCTGACGTCGGGCAAAGGCCGTACGGACAGCAGATTCCAGCCGCACCAAATTGTCCACTGCAGACCGGCCCCGACGGAAGCCACCCTGGGATGGAGCGAGGAGACCGCGCGACTCAAGGACCCAACACAAACGCCGCCCCACCATACGTTCGAGCAATGTGCACAATACGTTGGTGAGGGTAATGGGACGATAGCTGTCCACCACCAGTGGGTCCGCACCGGGCGTCAAGATGGGGACAATAAGACCCTCTCGCCATTGCGACGGGAACACGCCTTCGCTCCAAATGCGATTAAATATCGCGAGAATGTGTCTCTGGCAGTCCCTGGAGAGATGCTTCAGCATCTGTGCGTGGATGCAGTCCGGTCCTGGTGCTGTATCAGGGCAATCGGCGAGGGCAGCGAGGAATTCCCTCTCGCTGAAAGGAGCATTGTATGTTTCATAATGACGCGTGTGGAATGAGAACGGCGTCCGCTCGGCTCGCTCCTTTAGAGAGCGAAAGGCGGGGGGATAGGATGCAGTCGCAGAGCTCTGAGCAAAGTGCGCGGCTAGCCGTTCAGCAATGGCGGCAGCGTCCGTGCAGACAGCGCCGTCCAAGGAGAGCCCAGGGACACCCATAGGGGTCTGGGATCCAGAAATCCGCCGGATCCGGGACCACACGAGCGAGGAGGAGACACGGGAGCCCAGGGACGAGACGTACCTCTCCCAGCACTCCTGCTTACACCGTGCAATAAGACGACGGGCGAAGGCACGGAGCCTCTTAAAGGCGATGAGGGTCTCCAGAGACGGGTGCCGCCTATGACGCTGGAGAGCCCGCCTACGGTCGCGAATAGCCTCAGCAATCACCAGGGGACAGCCTTCCGCCGAGGGAGGCCAGAGGAACGGGGGATGGCAGCCTCGGCCGCTGAAATGATGGACGTGGTGAAAACACGGACCACCTCGTCAATGTCACCCTGTGGGGGAGATGCAATGGTGACAGCGGAAGTAAAAGCTGGCCAGTCAGCCCTGTGGAGAGCCCAGCGGGGCAAGCGCCCAGAAGAATGACACTGGGGCAGTGACAAATAGATGGGAAAATGGTCACTACCACACAGGTCAGGATGCGCCCTCCAGTGGAGGGATGGGACAAGTCCAGGGCTGCAAATAGAGAGATCGATGGCCGAGAACGAGCCATGGGCCACACTGAAATGCGTGGGAGCACCGGTGTTCAAGAGGCTAAGTTCGAGCTGAGCCATCACATGCTCCACGGCACAACCACGAACATCGGAGACAGTCCCACCCCATAGAGGGTTGTGGGCATTGAAATCGCCCAGCAGCAAAAAAGGTGGCGGCAGTTGTGCTATCAGAGCAGCCAGGACATGCTGCGCTACAGCACCATCGGGTGGAAGGTAAATACTGCAGACGGTGATAGCCTGTGGCGTCCACACCCGAACAGCGACAGCCTCTAAAGCTGTTTGTAGAGGTACAAACTCGCTGTGAAGAGAGTTAAGGACATATATGCAGACGCCACCAGACACCCTTTCATAAGCTGCCCGGTTCTTAAAATAACCCCGATAGCCACGGAGGGCGGGGGTTTGCATTGCTGGAAACCAAGTTTCCTGCAGAGCAATGCAAAGGAAAGGATGACGGCTGATAAGTTGGCGGAGCTCAGCTAGATGGTGGAAAAAACCGCTGCAGCTCCACTGGAGGATGGTATTAGCCATGGATGGGAAAGGCGTGAAGGGATTGGGGAGGCAGATTACGCCTCCGGGGCCCCTGCTGCTACTGAGTCACCACCTGCACAACAGCCATCTACTGCATCCGAGGGACCGGCGAGATCCATGTCCTCAGCGGACGCCAGAATCTCCACCTCATCCTCAGACACAGAGCTTTTAGGAAGCGGTGGAATGGGTGCCACCGCAATGTCGGTAGCCTTGGGGAGTTTCTTCTTCTTCTGCTTCTCGCGCTGCGCCTTGGGTGGATCAGGCTGGGAGGGCGTCACCGGGTCAGTCTCAGGGACAGACGAAGACCGTGTGTCCCGACGACCAGGGACTGGCGGTTGTTTGAGCCACTTGCGGCCGTCGGCTTTAGAACCGGTCGGAGCGTGCGAAGGAAGGTCCCCAAGGGACCCCTTCCTTACGAGAGTAGCCGAAGAAGTCTTACGCTTCTCCGGCTGGGAAGGGGGGACTGATGTCCCCGATGATTGGGGGGGGGGGGGTGTTGCTCCTGAAGTAGATGGAGCAGGAGCAACAGGAGGTTTAGTGCCCCCCATCATCAAGGGGGCAGGTGTGGGACTTCGACTGTGAGAGCTGACTGGAGCAGATGGAATTGTAGAAGGAGTGACAGTTGCGGCGTAAGAAGCTGTCATGCGCACCGGATGAAGCCGATCATATTTCCGCTTCGCCTCAGTGTATGTCAGGCGGTCGAGAGTCTTTATTTCCATGATCTTCCGCTCCTTCTGCAGAATCGGACAGTCTGGCGAGCAAGGCGGATGGTGCGCACCACAGTTCACACAGATTGGAGGCGGCGCACAGGGATGATCAGGATGGGAAGGTCGACCGCAATCGCGACAGACGAGGTCGGACGCACAGCGTGAAGACATGTGGCCGAACTTCCAACACTTGAAGCACCGCATCGGGGGAGGGATATACGGCTCGACATCACAACGGTACACCATCACCTTGACCTTCTCAGGTAACGTGTCACCCTCGAAGGCCAAGATGAAGGCACCGGTGGCAACTTGACGATCCCTCGGACCCCGGTGGACGCGCCAGACGAAATGGACACCTCGGCGCTCCAAGTTGGCGCGCAGCTCGTCTTCGGACTGTAAAAGGAGATCCCTGTGAAAGATAATGCCCTGGACCATGTTCAGACTCTTATGGGGCGTGATAGTGACAGAGACATCCCCCAGCTTAGTACAAGCGAGCAAGGCCCGCGACTGGGCGGAGGATGCCGTTTTGATCAACACCGATCCGGACCGCATCTTGGACAAGCCCTCCACCTCCCCAAACTTGTCCTCTAAATGCTCTATAAAGAACTGAGGCTTCACGGACATAAAAGATTCCCCGTCAGCTCTGGTACAGACGAGATACCGGGGCGAGTATCTTTCGCTCTCATTCATAGCCCTTCGTTCCTCCCATGGTGTGGCCAGGGAGGGGAACGATTTGGGGTCATACACATTAGCCTTGAAGTGAGCTTTGGAACGCTTAGAGACTGCTGACGACTGGCCGCCAGCGAGAGATGATGTACCACGCTTCATTGCGGGTCATCCGCCCTGATGCCACCTACTCCGACCAAGGGCCCTCCCCACAGGCGCCACCCAGCCACAGCAATAGCCACCTGGCAGGATGGCCATTGCCGGGAGTCCTGATGCCCCAGGGCGATGGGGATCTACTCCTTGGCATACGTGGGGAGTGAACGGCGCAGGCATCAGTAGAGCGATCCCTGTGTTGTCAGGGGGCTACAACCAAGAGGGTACATGGCGGCCCCACCACAACGGACTGGCTACCGTGCTGGATTTTAGGTGCAAAAATGGCCAAGGTCGTCGTCGCAGTTAAAAGAAACACTGCAGAGTGCAGCGTGGTAATCGCCCAAGAGATCGAAAACGAGCGGGACACCATTGTAATGACGAGAAAGACGGCTAAAGGTCTAATTGCACGACGGATACAGTGCACCATGTAAGGCGTCCTTCCCCAATTGGCTCGCTCTTCGGAATAATTTAGAAAGATGGAGGTCAAACCCGAGAGGGGACCATCACATAAGGCCGAAACATGTGAGAGTCCGTTTAGTCGCCTCGTACGACAGGCAGGAATATCGCGGGCCTATTCTAACCCCAGAACCCGCAAGGGGATCTTTCCTGGGATTCCAGTAATTGTCTCCGATGGACATGGGAAGGTTTACTGTAACCTGTGGACCTTCAACTTGACGATGAAACACAGAAATTGCGTCGAAATTGAATACAACAGGCACCATGCCGACTTCTCTCCGGGAGAGTAATGCTTCTAACTGTCTGTGCTTTGATTCTTTCCTGGGATTCCAGTAAAAGATTCCGATGGACATTGGATAGGTTTACTGTAACCTGTGGACCTTCAACTTGACGATGAAACACAGAAATTGCGTCGGAATTGAATACAACAGGCACCATGCCGACTTCTCTCCGGGAGAGTAATGCTTCTAACTGTCTGTGATTTGATTCTTTCCTGGGATTCCAGTAATAGATTCCGATGGACATGGGAAGGTTTACTGTGACCTGTGGACCTTCAACGTGACGATGAAACACACAAATTGCATCGGAATTGAATCCAACAGGCACCATGCCGACTTCTCTCCGGGAGAGTAATCTTTCTAACTGTCTGTGCTTTGATTCTTTCCTGGGATTCCAGTAACAGATTCCAATGGCCATGTGAAAGTTTACTGTAACCTGTGGATCTTCAACTTGGCGATAAAACACAGAAATTGCGTCGGAATTGAATACAACAGGCACCAAGCCGACATCTCTCCGGCAGAGTAATGATTCTAACTGTCTGTGCTTTGATTCTTTCCTGGGATTCCAGTAATAGATTCCGATGGACATGGGAAGGTTTACTGTAACCTGTGGACCTTCAACTTGGCGATGAAACAGAGAAATTGAGTCGGAATTGAATATAACGGGCACCATGACGACTTCCCTCCGGGAGAGTAATGCTTCCATTTCTCTGTGCTTTGATTCTTTCCTGGGATTCCAGTAATAGATTCCGATGGACATAAGAAGGGTAACTGTAACCTGTGGACCATCAACTTGACGATAAAACACAGAATTCGCGGCTTAATTAAGTACAACAAACACGATGCCGATTTCTCTCCGGGAGAGTAATGCTTCCAACTGTCTGTGCTTTGATTCTTTCCTGGGATTGCAGTAATAGATTCCGATGGACATGGGAAGGTTTACTGTAACCTGTGGACCTTCAACGTGACGATGAAACACAGAAATTGCGTCGGAATTGAATATAACAGGCACCCGGCCGACTTCTGTCCGGGAGAGTAATGCTTCTGACTGTCTGTGCTTTGATTCTTTCCTGGGATTCCAGTAATAGATGCCGATGGACATGGGAAGGTTTACTGTAACCTGTGGACCTTCAACTTGACGATGAAACACAGAAATTGCGTCAGTTGAATACAACAGGCACCATGCCGACTTCTATCCGGGAGAGTAATGCTTCTAACTATCTGTGCTCTGATTCTTTCCTGGGATTGCAGTAATAGATTCCGATGGACATGGGAAGGTTTACTGTAACCTGTGGACCTTCAACTTGACAATGAAACACAGACATTGCGTCGGAATTGAATACAACAGGCACCATGCCGATTTCTGTCCAGGAGAGTAATGCTTCTGACTGTGTGTGCTTTGATTCTTTCCTAGGATTCCAGTAATAGGTTCCGATGAACATGGGAAGGTTTACTGTAACCTGTGGACCTTCAACTTCACGATAAAACACAGAAATTGCGTCGGAAATGGAATACAACACGCACCATGCCGACTTCTGTCCGGGAGAGTAATGCTTCCAACCGTCTGTGCTATGATTCTCTCCTGGGATTCCAGTAATAGATTCCGATATTCATGGGAAGGTTAACTGTAACCTGTGGACCTTCAGCTTGAGGATGAAACACAGAAATTGCGTCAGTTGAATACAACAGGCACCATGCCGACTTCTCTCCGGGGGAGTAATGCTTCTAACTGTCTGTGCTTTCATTCTTTCCTGGGATTCCAGTAATAGATTCCGATGGACATGGGAAGGTTTACTGTAACCTGTGGACCTTCAACTTGACGATGAAACACAGAAATTGCGTCGGAATTGAATACAACAGGCACCATGCCGACATTTCTCCGGCAGAGTAATGATTCTAACTGTCTGTGCTTTGACTGTTTCCTGGGATTCCAGTAATGGATTCCGATGGATTTGGGAAGGTTTACTGTAACCTGTGGAGCTTCTACTTCACGATGAAACACAGAAATTTCGTCGGAAATGGAATACAACACGCACCATGCCGACTTCTGTCCGGGGGAGTAATGCTTCCAACCGTCTGTGCTATGATTCTTTCCTGGGATTCCAGTAATAGATTCCGATATTCATGGGAAGGTTAACTGTAACCTGTGGACCTTCAGCTTGACGATGAAACACAGAAATTGCGTCAGTTGAATACAACAGGCACCATACCGACGTCTCTCCGGGGGAGTAATGCTTCTAACTGTCTGTGCTTTGATTCTTTCCTGGGATTCCAGTAATAGATTCCGATGGACATGGGAAGGTTTACTGTAACCTGTGGACCTTCAACTTGACGATGAAACACAGAAATTGCGTCGGAATTGAATACAACAGGCACCATGCCGACTACTCTCCTGGAGAGTAATGCTTCCAACTCGCTGTGCTTTGATTCCTTCCTGGGTTCCAGTATCAGATTCCGATGGACATGGGAAGGACTACTGTAACCTGTGGATCTTCAACTTGACGAAGGAACACAGAAATTGCGTCGGAATTGAATACAGTAAACACCATGCCGACTTCTCTCCGGGAGAGTAATGCTTCCAAACTGTCTGTGTTTGATTCTTTCCTGGGATTCCAGTAATAGATTCCGATGGACATGGGAAGGTTTACTGTAACCTGTGTACCTACAACTTGACGATGAAACACACAAATTGCGTCGGAATTGATTACAACAGGCACCGTGCCGATTTCTCTCCGAGAGAGTAATGCCTCCAACTGTCTGTGCTTTGATTCTTTCCTGGGATTGCAGTAATAGATACCGATGGACATGGGAAGGTTTACTGTAACCTGTGGACCTTCAACTTGACAATGAAACACAGACATTGCGTCGGAATTGAATACAACAGGCACCATGCCGATTTCTGTCCAGGAGAGTAATGCTTCTAACTGTGTGTGCTTTGATTCTTTCCTGGGATTCCAGTAATAGGTTCCGATGGACATGGGAAGGTTTACTGTAACCTGTGGACCTTCAACTTGACGATGAAACGCAGAAATTGCGTCAGTTGAATACAACAGGCACCATGCCGACTTCTATCAGGGAGAGTAATGCTTCTAACTGTCTGTGATTTGATTCTTTCCTGGGATTGCAGTAATAGATTCCGATGGACATGGGAAGGTTTACTGTTACCTGTGGACCTTCAACTTGACAATGAAACACAGACATTGCGACGGAATTGAATACAACAGGCACCATGCCGATTTCGGTCCAGAAGAGTTATGCTTCTAACTGTCTGAGATTTGATTCTTTCCTGGGAATGCAGTAATAGATTTCGTTGTGGAACTTCAACTTCACGATGAAACACAGAAATTGCGTCGGAAGTGGAATACAACACGCACCATGCCGATTTCTGTCCGGGAGAGTAATGCTTCCAACTGTCTGTGCTATGATTCTTTCCTGGGATTCCAGTAATAGATTCCGATGGACATGGGAAGGTTAACTGTAACCTGTGGACCTTCAACTTGACGATGAAACACAGAAATTGCGTCAGTTGAATACAACAGGCACCATGCCGGCGTCTATCCTGGAGATTAATGCTTCTAACTGTCTGTGCTTTGATTCTTTCCTCGGATTCCAGTAGTAGATTCCAATGGACATGGGAAAGTGTACTGTAACCTGTGGACTTTCAACTTGACGATAAAACACAGAAATTGCGTCGGAATTAAATACAACAGGCATCATGCCGACTTCTCTCCTGGAGAATGATGCTTCCAACTCTCTGTGCTCTGATTTTTTCCTATGTTCCAGTAATAGATTCCGATGGACATGGGAAGGATTACTGTAACTTGTGGACCTTCAACCTGATGAAGAAACACAGAAATTGCGTCGGAATTGATAACAACAAACACCATGCCGACTTCTCTCCGGGTGAGTAATGCTCCCAACTGTCTGTGTTTGATTCTTTCCTGGGATTCCAGTAATAGATTCCGATGTACATGGGAAGGTTTACTGTAACCTGTGGACCGTCTACTTAATGATGAAACACAGAAATTGCGTCGGAATTGAAACAACATGCACCATGCAGACTTTTGTCCGGGAGAGTAATGCTTCTAACTTTCTGTGCTTTGATCCTTTCCTGAGACTCCAGCAATAGGTTTCGATGGACATGGGAAAGTTTAATGTAACCTGTGGACTTTCATCTTGACGATGAAACACAGAAATTGCGGCGAAACTGAATACAACAGGCACCATGCCGACTTCTCTCCGGGAGAGTAATGCTTCTGACTGTCTGTGCTTTGATTCTTTCCTGGGATTCCAGTAATAGGTTCCGATGGACATAAGAAGGATTACTGTAACCTGTGGACCATCAACTTGACGATGAAACACAGAAATTGCGGCTTAATTAAATACAACAAACACCACGCCGACTTCTCTCCGGGAGAGTAATGCTTCCAACTGTCTGTGCTTTGATTCTTTCCTGGGATTGCAGTATTAGATTCCGATGGACATGGGAAGGTTTACTGTAACCTGTGGACCTTTAACTTAACGATGAAACACTGAAATTGCGTCAGTTGAATACAACAGGCACTATGCCGCCTTCTACCCGGGTGAGTAATGCTTCCAACTGTCTGTGCTTTGATTCTTTCCTGGGATTGCAGTAATAGATTCCGATGGACATGGGAAGATTTACTGTAACCTGTGGACCTTCAACTTGACGATGAAACAAAGAAATTGCGTCGGAATTGAATACAACAGGCACAATGCCGACTTCTTTCCGGGAGAATAATGCTTCTAACTGTCTGTGCTTTCATTCTTTCCTGGGATTCCAGTAATAGATTCCGATGGACATGGGAGGGATTACTGTAACCTGTGGACCTTAAACTGGACGATGAAACACAGAAATTGCGGCTTAATTAAATACAACAAACACCACGCCGACTTCTCTCCGGGAGAGTAATGCTTCCAACTGTCTGTGCTTTGATTCTTTCCTGGGATTGCAGTATTAGATTCCGATGGACATGGGAAGGTTTACTGTAACCTGTGGACCTTCAACTTAACGATGAAACACAGAAATTGCGTCAGTTGAATACAACAGGCACTATGCCGCCTTCTACCCGGGTGAGTAATGCTTCCAACTGTCTGTGCTAAGATTCTTTCCTGGGATTCCAGTAACAGATTCCGATGGACATGGGAAGGTTAACTGTAACCTGTGGACCTTCAACGTGACGATGAAACACAGAAATTGCGTCAGTTGAATACAACAGGCACCATGCCGGCGTCTATCCGGGAGATTAATGCTTCTAACTGTCTGTGCTTTGATTCTTTCCTCGGATTCCAGTAGTAGATTCCAATGGACATTGGAAAGTTTACTGTAACCTGTGGACTTTCAACTTGACGATAAAACACAGAAATTGCGTCGGAATTTAATACAACAGGCATCATGCCGACTTCTCTCCTGGAGAATGATGCTTCCAACTCTCTGTGCTCTGATTTTTTCCTATGTTCCAGTAATAGATTCCGATGGACATGGGAAAGTTTAATGTAACCTGTGGACTTTCATCTTGACGATGAAACACAGAAATTGCGACGAAATTGAATACACAGGCACCATGCCGACTTCTCTCCGGGAGAGTAATGCTTCTGACTGTCTGTGCTTTGATTCTTTCCTGGGATTCCAGTAATAGGTTCCGATGGACATAAGAAGGATTACTGTAACCTGTGGACCATCAACTTGACGATGAAACACAGAAATTGCGGCTTAATTAAATACAACAAACACCAGCCGACTTCTCTCCGGGAGAGTAATGCTTCCAACTGTCTGTGCTTTGATTCTTTCCTGGGATTGCAGTATTAGATTCCGATTCCTTGTGGACCTTGAACTTGACAATGAAACACTGACATTGCGACGGAATGAAATAGAACTGGCACCATGCAGATTTCTGTCCAGGAGAGTAATGCTTCTAACTGTGTGTGCTTTGATACTTTCCTGGGAATCCAGTAATAGGTTCCGATGGACATGGGAAGGTTCACTGTGACCTGTGGACCTTCAACTTGACGATGAAACAGAAGTTCCGTCGGAACTGAATACAACAGGCACCATGCCGACTTCTCTCCTAGAGAGTAATGCTTCCAACTCTCTGTGCTTTGATTCTTTCCTGGGTACCAGTAATAGATTACGATGGACATGGGAAGGATTACTGTAACCTGTGGACCTTCAACTTGACGATGAAACAGAAATTCCGTCGGAACTGAATACAACAGGCACCATGCCGACTTCCCTCCGGGAGAGTATTGCTTCTATCTCTCTGTGCTTTGATTCTTTCCTGGGAATTCAGTAATAGATTCCGATGGACATGGGAAGGTTTACTGTAACCTGTGGACCCTCAACTTGACAATGAAACACAGAAATTGCGTTGAAAATTTGTACAACAGGCTCCATGTCGACTTCTCTCCCGGAGGGTAATGCTTCTAACTGTCTGTGTTTGATTCATTCCTGAGATTCCCGTAATAGATTCCGATGGACATGGGCAGGTTTACTGTAACCTGTGGACCTTCAACTTGACGATGAAACACACAAATTTCTTCGGAATTGAATTCAAGAGGCACCATGCCGACTTCTCTCCGGGAGAGTAATGCTTCTAACTGTCTGTGATTTGATTCTTTCCTGGGATTCCAGTAATAGATTCCGATGGACATGGGAAGGTTTACCATGCCGACTTCTCTCCGGGAGAGTAATGCTTCTGACTGTCTGTGCTTTGATTCTTCCCTGGGATTCCAGTAATAGGTTCCGATGGACATAAGAAGGATTACTGTAACTTGACGATGAAACACAGAAATTGCGGCTTAATTAAATACAACAAACACCACGCCGACTTCTCTCCGGGAGAGTAATGCTTCCAACTGTCTGTGCTTTGATTCTTTCCTGGGATTGCAGTATTAGATTCCGATTCCTTGTGGACCTTGAACTTGACAATGAAACACTGACATTGCGACGGAATGAAATAGAACTGGCACCATGCCGATTTCTGTCCAGGAGAGTAATGCTTCTAACTGTGTGTGCTTTGATACTTTCCTGGGAATCCAGTAATAGGTTCCGATGGACATGGGAAGGTTCACTTTAACCTGTGGACCTTCAACTTGACGATGAAACAGAAGTTCCGTCGGAACTGAATACAACAGGCACCATGCCGACTTCTCTCCTAGAGAGTAATGCTTCCAACTCTCTGTGCTTTGATTCTTTCCTGGGTACCAGTAATAGATTACGATGGACATGGGAAGGATTACTGTAACTTGTGGACCTTCAACTTGACGAAGATACACAGAAATTGCGTCGGAATTGGATGCAACAAACACCATGCCGACTTCTCTCCGCGAGGGTAATGCTTCCAACGGTCTGTGCTTTGATTCTTTCCTGGTACTCCAGTAATAGATTCCGATGGACATGGGAAGGTTTACTGTAACCTGTGGACCTTCAACTTGACGATGAAACAGAAATTCCGTCGGAACTGAATACAACAGGCACCATGCCGACTTCCCTCCGGGAGAGTATTGCTTCTATCTCTCTGTGCTTTGATTCTTTCCTGGGAATTCAGTAATAGATTCCGATGGACATGGGAAGGTTTACTGTAACCTGTGGACCTTCAACTTTACAAGAAACACAGACATTGCGTCGTAACTGAATACAACAGGCACAATGTTGATTTCTCTCCAGGAGAGTAATGCTTCTAAATGTGTGTGCTTTGATTCTTTCCTGGGACTCCAATAATAGGTTCCGATGGACATGGGAAGGTTCACTGTAACCTGTGGACCATCGACGTCACGATGAAACACAGAAATTGCGTCGGAAGTGGAATACAACCCGCACCATGCCGACTTCTGTCCGGGAGAGTAATGCTTCCAACTGTCTGAGCTATTATTCTTTCCTGGGATTCCAGTAATAGATTCCGATGGACATGGGAAGGTTAACTGTAACCTGTAGACCTTCAACTTAACGATGAAACAAAGAAATTGAGTCAGTTGAATACAACAGGCACCATGCCGACTTCTATCCGGGAGAGTAACGCTTCTAACTGTCTGCGCTTTGATTCTTTCCTCGGATTCCAGTAATAGATTCCGATGGACATGGGAAACTTTACTGTAACCTGTGTACCTTCAACGTGACGATGACACACAGAAATTCCGTCGGAATTGAATACAACAGGCACCATGCCGACTTCTCTCCGGGAGAGTAATGCTTCTAACTGTCTGTGCTTTGATTCTTTCCTCGGTTTCCAGTAATAGATTCCGATGGACATGGGAAGGTTTACTGTAACCCGTGGACCTTCAACGTGACGATGATACACAGAAATGAAGTCGGAATTGAATACAACAGGCACCAGGCCGACTTCTCACCGGGACAGTAATGCTTCCAACTGTCTGTGCTTTGATTTTGTCGTGGGATTCCAGTAACAGATTCCGATGGACATGGGAAGGTTTACTGTAACCTGTGGACCTTCAACTTGACGACGAAACAAAGAAATTGCGTCGGAATTGAATACAACAGGCACCGTGACGACATCTTTCCGGGAGAGTAATGCTTCTAACTGTCTGTGCTTTCATTCTTTCCTGGGAGTCCAGTAATAGATTCCGATGGACGTGGGAAGGTTTAATGTAACCTGTGGACCTTCAACTTGACGATGAAACACAGAAATTGCGTCGGAATTGAATACATCAGGCACCAAGCCAACTTCTGTCCGGGAGAGTAATTCTTCCTACTGTCTGTGTTTGATTCTTTTCTGGGATTCCAGTAATTGATTCCGATGGACATGGGAAGGTTTACCATGCCGACTTCTCTCCGGGAGAGTAATGCTTCTGACTGTCTGTGCTTTGATTCTTCCCTGGGATTCCAGTAATAGGTTCCGATGGACATAAGAAGGATTACTGTAACTTGACGATGAAACACAGAAATTGCGGCTTAATTAAATACAACAAACACCACGCCGACTTCTCTCCGGGAGAGTAATGCTTCCAACTGTCTGTGCTTTGATTCTTTCCTGGGATTGCAGTATTAGATTCCGATTCCTTGTGGACCTTGAACTTGACAATGAAACACTAACATTGCGACGGAATGAAATAGAACTGGCACCATGCCGATTTCTGTCCAGGAGAGTAATGCTTCTAACTGTGTGTGCTTTGATACTTTCCTGGGAATCCAGTAATAGGTTCCGATGGACATGGGAAGGTTCACTTTAACCTGTGGACCTTCAACTTGACGATGAAACAGAAGTTCCGTCGGAACTGAATACAACAGGCACCATGCCGACTTCTCTCCTAGAGAGTAATGCTTCCAACTCTCTGTGCTTTGATTCTTTCCTGGGTACCAGTAATAGATTACGATGGACATGGGAAGGATTACTGTAACTTGTGGACCTTCAACTTGACGAAGATACACAGAAATTGCGTCGGAATTGGATGCAACAAACACCATGCCGACTTCTCTCCGCGAGGGTAATGCTTCCAACGGTCTGTGCTTTGATTCTTTCCTGGTACTCCAGTAATAGATTCCGATGGACATGGGAAGGTTTACTGTAACCTGTGGACCTTCAACTTGACGATGAAACAGAAATTCCGTCGGAACTGAATACAACAGGCACCATGCCGACTTCCCTCCGGGAGAGTATTGCTTCTATCTCTCTGTGCTTTGATTCTTTCCTGGGAATTCAGTAATAGATTCCGATGGACATGGGAAGGTTTACTGTAACCTGTGGACCTTCAACTTTACAAGAAACACAGACATTGCGTCGTAACTGAATACAACAGGCACAATGTTGATTTCTCTCCAGGAGAGTAATGCTTCTAAATGTGTGTGCTTTGATTCTTTCCTGGGACTCCAGTAATAGGTTCCGATGGACATGGGAAGGTTCACTGTAACCTGTGGACCATCGACGTCACTATGAAACACAGAAATTGCGTCGGAAGTGGAATACAACCCGCACCATGCCGACTTCTGTCCGGGAGAGTAATGCTTCCAACTGTCTGAGCTATTATTCTTTCCTGGGATTCCAGTAATAGATTCCGATGGACATGGGAAGGTTAACTGTAACCTGTAGACCTTCAACTTAACGATGAAACAAAGAAATTGAGTCAGTTGAATACAACAGGCACCATGCCGACTTCTATCCGGGAGAGTAACGCTTCTAACTGTCTGCGCTTTGATTCTTTCCTCGGATTCCAGTAATAGATTCCGATGGACATGGGAAACTTTACTGTAACCTGTGTACCTTCAACGTGACGATGACACACAGAAATTCCGTCGGAATTGAATACAACAGGCACCATGCCGACTTCTCTCCGGGAGAGTAATGCTTCTAACTGTCTGTGCTTTGATTCTTTCCTCGGTTTCCAGTAATAGATTCCGATGGACATGGGAAGGTTTACTGTAACCTGTGGACCTTCAACGTGACGATGATACACAGAAATGAAGTCGGAATTGAATACAACAGGCACCATGCCGACTTCTCACCGGGACAGTAATGCTTCCAACTGTCTGTGCTTTGATTTTGTCGTGGGATTCCAGTAACAGATTCCGATGGACATGGGAAGGTTTACTGTAACCTGTGGACCTTCAACTTGACGACGAAACAAAGAAATTGCGTCGGAATTGAATACAACAGGCACCGTGACGACATCTTTCCGGGAGAGTAATGCTTGTAACTGTCTGTGCTTTCATTCTTTCCTGGGAGTCCAGTAATAGATTCCGATGGACGTGGGAAGGTTTAATGTAACCTGTGGACCTTCAACTTGACGCTGAAACACAGAAATTGCGTCGGAATTGAATACATCAGGCACCAAGCCAACTTCTGTCCGCGAGAGTAATTCTTCCTACTGTCTGTGTTTGATTCTTTTCTGGGATTCCAGTAATTGATTCCGATGGACACGGGAAGGTTTACTGTAACCTGTGGACCTTCAACTTGACGATGAAACACAGAAATTTCTTCGGAATTGAATTCAACAGGCACCATAACGACTTCTGTCCGATAGAGTAAAGCTTCTAACTGTCTGCGATATGATTCTTTCCTGGGATTGCAGTAATATTTTTCGATGGACATGGGAAGTTTAATGTAACCTGTGGAGCTTCAACGTGGCGATGAAACTCAGAAATTGCGTCGGAATTGAATACAACAGGCACCATGCCGACTACTCTCCGGGAGAGTAATGCTCGTAACTGTCTGTGCTTTGATTCTTTCCTGGGATTCCAGTAATAGATTCCGATGGACATGGGAAGGTTTACTGTAACCTGTGGACCTTCAACTTGACGGTGAAACACAGAAATTGCGTCGGAATTGAATACAACAGGCACCATGCCGACTTCTCTCCGGGAGAGTAATGCTTCCAACTGTCTGTGCTTTAATTCTTTCCTGGGATTCCAGTAATAGATTCCGATGGACATGGGAAAGTTTACTGTAACCTGTGGAATTTCAACTTGACGATGAAAACACAGAAATTGCGTCGGAATTGAATCTAACAGGCACCATGAGGTTTTCTGTCCGGGAGAGTAATGCTTCTATCTGTCAGTGCTATGATTCTTTCCTGGGATTCCAGTAATAGTTTCCGATGGAAATGGGTAGGTTTACTGTAACCTGTAAACCTTCAACTTGACGATGAAACACATAAATTGCGTTGGAATTGAATACATCAAGCACCATTCCGACTCCTCTCCGGGAGAGTAATGCTTCCAACTGTCTGTGCTTTGATTCTTTCCTGGGACTCCAGTAATTGATTCCGATGGACATGGGAAGGTTTACTGTAACCTGTGGACCATCAACTTGACGATGAAACACAGAAATTGCGTCGAAATTGAATACAACAGGCACCATGCCAACTTCTGTCCGGGAGAGTAATGCTTCCTACTGTCTGTGTTTGATTCTTTCCTGGGGTACCTGTAATAGATTCCGATGGACATGGGAAGGTTTACTGTAACCTGTGGACCTTCAACGTGACGATGAAACACAGAAAATTCGTCGGAATTGAATACAACAGGCGCCATGCCGACTTCTCTCCATGAGAGTAATGCCCCTAACTGTCTGTGGTTTGATTCTTTCCTGGTATTCCAGTAATAGATTGCCATGGTCATGGGAAAGTTTACTGTAACCTGTGTACCTTCAACTTGACGATGAAACACAGTATTTGCGTCGGAATTGAATGCAACAGGCAATATGCCGACTTCTCTCCGGGAGAGTAATGCTTCTAACTGTCTGTGCTTTGATTCTTTCCTGGGATTCCAGTAATAGTTTCCGATGGAAATGGGTAGGTTTACTATAACCTGTAAACCTTCAACTTGACGATGAAACACATAAATTGCGTTGGAATTGAATACATCAAGCACCATTCCGACTCCTCTCCGGGAGAGTAATGCTTCCAACTGTCTGTGCTTTGATTCTTTCCTGGGACTCCAGTAATTGATTCCGATGGACATGGGAAGGTTTACTGTAACCTGTGGACCATCAACTTGACGATGAAACACAGAAATTGCGTCGGAATTGAATAAAACAGGCACCATGCCAACTTATGTCCGGGAGAGTAATGCTTCTAACTGTCTGTGTTTTAATTCTTTCCTTGGATTCCAGTAAGAAATTCCGATGGAAATGGGAAGGATTACTGTAACCTGTGGACCTTCAACGTGACGATGATACACAGAAATTATGTCGGAATTGAATACAACAGGCACCATGCCGTCTTCTCACCGGGACAGTAATGCTTCAAACTGTCTGTGCTTTGATTTTTTGTGGGATTCCAGTAACAGATTCCGATGGACATGGGATGGTTTACTGTAACCTTTGGACCTTCAACTTGACGACGAAACAAAGAAATTGCGTCGGAATTGACTACGAAAGGCACCATGACGACGTCTTTCCGGGAGAGTAATGCTTCTAACTGTCTGTGCCTTCATTCTTTCCTGGGATTCCAGTAATAGATTGCGATGTACATGGGAAGGTTTACTGTAACCTGTGGACCTTCAACTTGACGATGATACACAGAAATTGCGTCGGAATTGAATACAACAGGCACCATGCCGACTACTCTCCGGGAGAGTAATGCTCGTAACTGTCTGTGCTTTGATTCTTTCCTGGGATTCCAGTAATAGATTCCGATGGACATGGGAAGGTTTACTGTAACCTGTGGACCTTTAACTTGACGGTGAAACACAGAAATTGCGTCGGAATTGAATACAACAGGCACCATGCCAACTTCTCTCCGGGAGAGTAATGCTTCCAACTGTCTGTGCTTTAATTCTTTCCTGGGATTCCAGTAATAGATTCCGATGGACATGGGAAAGTTTACTGTAACCTGTGGAATTTCAACTTGACAATGAAAACACAGAAATTGCGTCGGAATTGAATCCAACAGGCACCATGAGGTTTTATGTCCGGGAGAGTAATGCTTCTATCTGTCTGTGCTATGATTCTTTCCTGGGATTCCAGTAATATATTCCGATGGACATGGGAAGGTTTACTGTAACCTGTGGACCTTCAACTTGACGATGAAACACAGAAATTGCGTCGGAAGTGGAATACAACCCGCACCATGCCGACTTCTGTCCGGGAGAGTAATGCTTCCAACTGTCTGAGCTATTATTCTTTCCTGGGATTCCAGTAATAGATTCCGATGGACATGGGAAGGTTAACTGTAACCTGTGGACCTTCAGCTTGACGATGAAACAAAGAAATTGCGTCAGTTGAATACAACAGGCACCATGCCAACTTCTATCCGGGAGAGTGACGCTTCTAACTGTCTGTGCTTTGATTCTTTCCTCGGATTCCAGTAATAGATTCCGATGGACATGGCAAAGTTTACTGTAACCTGTGAACCTTCAACTTGACGATGATACACAGAAATTCCGTCGGAATTGAATACAACAGGCACCATGCCGACTTATCTCCGGGAGAGTAATGCTTCTAACTGTCTGTACTTTGATTCTTTCCTCGGTTTCCAGTAATAGATTCCGATGGACATGGGAAGGTTTACTGTAACCTGTGGACCTTCAACGTGATGATGATACACAGAAATTCCGTCGGAATTGAACAGAACAGGCACCATGCCGACCTCTCTCCGGGAGAGTAATGCTTCTAACTGTCTGTGCTTTGATTCTTTCCTCGGTTTCCAGTAATAGATTCCGATGGACATTGGAAGGTTTACTGTAACCTGTGGTCCTTCAATGTGACGATGATACACAGAAATTGCGTCGGAATTGAATACAACAGGCAACATGCCGACATCTCACCGGGACAGTAATGCTTCCAACTGTCTGTGCTTTGATTTTTTCGTGGGATTACAGTAAGAGATTCCGATGGACATGGGAAGGTTTACTGTAACCTGTGGACCTTCACCTTGACGATGATACACAGAAATTGCGTCGGAATTGAATACAACATTCACCATGACGACTTCACTCCGGGAGAGTAATGCTTCTAACTCTCTGTGCTTTGATTCTTTCCTGGGAATTGAGTAATAGATTCCGATGGACATGGGAAGGTTTACTGTAACCTGTGGACCTTCAACTTGACGATGATACACAGAAATTGCGTCGGAAATGAATACAACAGGCACCATGCCGACTTCTGTCCAGGAGAGTAATGCTTCTAACTTTCTGTGCTTTGATTCTTTCTGGGGTTCCAGTAATAGATTCCGATGGAAGTGGGAAGGTTTACTGTAACCTGTGGACCTTCAACTTGACGATGAAACACAGAAATTGCGTCGGAATTGAATACATCAGGCACCAAGCCAACTTCTGTCCGGGAGAGTAATTGTTCCTACTGTCTGTGTTTGATTCTTTTCTGGGATCCCAGTAATAGATTCCGATGGACATGGGCAGGTTTACTGTAACCTGTGGACCTTCAACTTGACAATGAAACACAGAAATATCCTCGGAATTGAATTCAACAGGCACCATAACGACTTCTGTCCGATAGAGTAAAGCTTCTAACTGTCTGTGATATGATTCTTTCCTGGGATTGCAGTAATATTTTTCGATGGACATGGGAAGTTTAATGCAACCTGTGGAATTTCAACTTGAGGATGAAAACACAGAAATTGCGTCGGAATTGAATCCAACAGGCACCATGAGGTTTTCTGTCCGGGAGAGTAATGCTTCTATCCGTCTGTGCTATGATTCTTTCCTGGGATTCCAGTAATATATTCCGATGGACATGGGAAGGTTTAATGTAACCTGTGGACCTTCAATTTGACGGTGAAACACAGAAATTGCGTCGGAATTGAATACAACAGGCACCATGCCGACTTCTCTCCGGGAGAGTAATGCTTCCAACTGTCTGTGCTTTAATTCTTTCCTGGGATTCCAGTAATAGATTCCGATGGACATGGGAAAGTTTACTGTAACCTGTGGAATTTCAACTTGACGATGAAAACACAGAAATTGCGTCGGAATTGAATCCAACAGGCACCATGAGGTTTTCTGTCCGGGAGAGTAATGCTTCTATCTGTCTGTGCTATGAATCTTTCCTGGGATTCCAGTAATATATTCCGATGGACATGGGAAGGTTGACTGTAACCTGTGGACCTTCAACTTGACAATGAAACACAGAAATTTCTTCGGAAATGAATTCAACAGGCACCATAACGACTTCTGTCCGATAGAGTAAAGCTTCTAACTGTCTGTGCTTTGATTCTTTCCTGGGATTCCAGTAATAGATTTCGATGGACATGGGAAGGTTAACTGTAACCTGTGGACCTTCAACTTGACGATGAAACACAGAAATTACGTCGGAATTGAATACAACAGGCACCATGCCAACTTCTGTCCGGGATAGTAATGCTTCCTACTGTCTGTGTTTGATTCTTTCCTGGGATACCTGTAATAGATTCCGATGGACATGGGAAGGTTTACTTTAACCTGTGGACCTTCGACGTGACAATGAAACACAGAAAATTCGTCGGAATTGAATACAACGGGCACCATGCCGACTTCTCTCCATGAGAGTAATGCCTCTAACTGTCTGTGGTTTGATTCTTTCCTGGTATTCCAGTAATAGATTGCCATGGTCATGGGAAAGTTTACTGTAACCTGTGGACCTTCAACTTGACGATGAAACACAGTATTTACGTCGGAATAGAATACAACAGGCAACATGCCGGCTTCTATGCGGGAGAGTAATGCTTCTAACTGTCTGTGCTTTGATTCTTTCCTGGGATTCCAGTAATAGATTCCGTTGGAAATGGGTAGGTTTACTGTAACCTGTAAACCTTCAACTTGACGATGAAACACAGAAATTGTTTTGGAATTGAATACATCAAGCACCATGCCGACTTCTCTCCGGGGGAAGTAATGCTTCCAACTGTCTGTGCTTTGATTCTTTCCTGGGATTCCAGTAATTGATTCCGATGGACATGGGAAGGTTTACTGTAACCTGTATACCACCAACTTGACGAAAAAACACATAAATAGCGTCGGAATTGAATACAACATACACCATGCCGACTTCTCTCCGGGAGAGTAATGCTTCTAACTGTCTGTGTTTTATTTCTTTCCTGGGATTCCAGTAATAAATTCCGATGGAAATGGGAAGGGTTACTGTAACCTGTGGACCTTCAACTTGACGATGAAACACCGAAATTGCGTCGGAATTGAATACAACAGGAACTATGCCTACTTCTCCCCGGGAGAGTAATGCTTCTAACTGTCTGTGGTTTGATTCTTTCCTGGGATTCCAGTAATAGATTCCCATGGTCATGGGAAAGTTTACTGTAACCTGTGGACCTTCAACTTGACGATGAAACACAGAAATTGCGTCGGAATTGAATCCAACAGGCACCATGCCGACTTCTCTCCGGGAGAGTAATGCTGCTAATTGTATTTGCTTTGATACTTTCCTGGGATTCCAGTAATAGATTCCGATGGACATGGGAAGTTTTACTGTAACCGGTGGACCTTCAACTTGACGATAAAACACAGAAATTGCGTCAGTTGAATACAAGAGGCACCATGCCGACTTCTATCCTGGAGAGTAATGCTTCTAACTGTCTGTGCTTTGATTCTTTCCTGGGATTGCAGTAATAGATTCCGATGGACATGGGAAGGTTTACTGTAACCTGTGGACCTTCAACTTGACGATGAAACACAGAAATTGTTTTGGAATTGAATCCAACAGGCACCATGCCGACTTCTCTCCGGGAGATTAATGCTGCTAGTTGTATTTGCTTTGATACTTTCCTGGGATTCCAGTAATAGATTCCGATGGAAATGGGAAGGGTTACTGTAACCTGTGGACCTTCAACTTGACGGTGAAACACAGAAATTGCGTCGGAATTGAATACAACAAGCACCATGCCGACTTCTCTCCGGGAGAGTAATGCTTCTAACCGTCTGTGCTTTGATTCTTTCCTGGGATTCCAGTAATAGATTCCGATGGGCATGGGAAGGTTTACTGTAACATGTGGACCTTCAACGTGACCAAGAATCTAAGAAATACCGTCGGAATTGAATACAACAGGCACCATGCCGACTTCTGTCCCGGAGAGTAATGCTTCTAACTATCTGTGCTTTGATTCTTTCCTGGGATTCCAGTAATAGATTCCGATGGAAATGGGTAGCTTCACTGTAACCTGTGGACCTTCAACTTGACGGTGAAACACAGAAATTGCGTCGGAATTGAATACAACAAGCACCATGCCGACTTCTCTCCGGGAGAGTAATGCTTCTAACTGTCTGTGTTTTATTTCTTTCCTGGGATTCCAGTAATAAATTCCGATGGAAATGGGAAGGGTTACTGTAACCTGTGGACCTTCAACTTGACGAAGAAACACAGAAATTGCGTCGGAATTGAATACAACAGGCACCATGCCGACTTCTGCCCGGAAGAGTGGTGCTTCTAACTGTCTGAGCTTTGATTGTTTCCTGGGAGTCCAGTAATAGATTCCGATGGACATGGGAAGGTTTACTGTAACCTGTGGACCTTCAACGTGACGATGAAACACAGAAATTGCGCCGGAAGTGAATACAACAGGCACCATGCCGACTTCCCTCCGGGAGAGTAATGCTTCTAACTCTCTGTGCTTTGATTCTTTCCTGGGTAGCAGTAATAGATTCCGATGTACATGGGAAGGATTACTGTAACCTGTGGACCTTCAACGTGACGAAGAAACACAGAAATTGCGTCGGATTTGGATACAACAAACACCATGCCGACTTCTCCCCGGGAGAGTAATGCTTCCAACTGTCTGTGTTTGATTCTTTCCTGGTATTCCAGTAATAGATTCCGATTGACATGGGAAGGTTTACTGTAACCTATGGACCTTCAACTTGACGATGAAACACAGAAATTGCGTCGGAATTGAATACAACAGGCACCATGCGGACTTCTCTCCGGGAGAGTAATGCTTCTAACTCTCTGTGCTTTGATTCTTTCCTGGGAATTCAGTAATAGATTCCGATGGACATGGGAAGGTTTACTGTAACCTGTGGACCTTCAACTTCACGATGAAACACAGAAATTGCGTCGGAAATGGAATACAACCAGCACCATGCCGACTTCTGTCCGGGAGAATAATGCTTCCAACTGTCTGTGCTATTACTCTTTCCTGGGATTCCAGTAATAGATTCCGATGGACATGGGAAGATTAAATGTAACCTGTGGACCTTCAACTTGACAATGAAACACAGAAATTGCGTCGGAATTGAATACAATAGGCACCATGCCGATTTCTCTCCGGGAGAGTAATGCTTCTAACTGTCTGTGCTTTGATTCTTTCCTGGGATTCCAGTAATAGATTCCGAGGGACATGGGAAGGTTTACTGTAACCTGTGGACCTTCAACTTGACGATGAAACACAGAAATTGCGTCGGAATTGAATACAACAAACACCATGCCGACTTCTCTCCGGGAGAGTAATGGTTCTAACTGTCTGTGCTTTGATTCTTTCCTGGGATTCCAGTAATAGATTCCGATGGACATGGGAAGGTTTACTGTAACCTGTGGACATTCAACTTGACGATGAAACAAAGAAATTGCGTCGGAATTGAATACAACTGGCACCATGCCGACTTCTCACCGGGACAGTAATGCTTCCAACTGTCTGTGCTTTGATTCTTTCTTGGGATTCCAGTGACAGATTCTGATGGACATGGGAACGTTTACTGTAACCTGTGGACCTTCAACTTGACGATGAAACAAAGAAATTGCTTCGGAATTAATTGCAACAGGCACCATGCCGACGTCTTTACGGGAGAGTAATGCTTCTAACTGTCTGTGCTTTGATTCTTTCCTGGGATTCCAGTAATAGATTCCGATGGACATGGGAAGGTTTACTGTAACCTGTGGACATTCAACTTGACGATGAAACACAGAAATTGCGTCGGAAATGAATACAACAGGCACCATGCCGACTTCTGTCCAAGAGAGTAATGCTTCTAACCGTCTGTGCTTTGATTCTTTCTGGGGTTCCAGTAATAGATTCCGATGGACGTGGGAAGGTTTACTGTAACCTGTGGACATTCAACTTGACGATGAAACACAGAAATTGCGTCGGAATTGAATACAACAGGCACCATGCCAACTTATGTCCGGGAGAGTAATGCTTCCTACTGTCTGTGTTTGATTCTTTCCTGGGATTCCAGTAATAGATTCCGATGGACATGGGCAGGTTCACTGTAAACTGTGGACCTTCAACTTGACGGTGAAACACAGAAATTGCTTCGAAATTGAATAAAACAGGCACCATGCCGACTTTTCTCCGGGAGAGTAATGCTTCCAACTGTCTGTACTTTAATTCTTTTCTGGGATTCCAGTAATAGATTCCGATGGACATGGGAAAGTTTACTGTAACCTGTGGAATTTCAACGTGACGTTGAAAACACAGAAATTGCGTCGGAATTGAATCCAACAGCACCATGGGGTTTTCTGTCCGGGAGAGTAATGCTTCTATCTGTCTGTGCTATGATTCTTTCCTGGGATTCCAGTAATATATTCCGATGGACATGGGAAGGTTTACTGTAACGTGTGGACCTTCAGCTTGACGATGAAACACAGAAATTGCGTCGGGAATTGAATACAACAGGCACCATGCTGACTTCCCTCCAGGAGAGTAATGCTTCTACCTGTCTGTGCTTTCGTTCTTTCCTGGGATTCCAGTAATAGATTCCGATGGACATGGGATGGTTCACTGTAACCTGTGGACGTTCAACTTGACAATGAAACACAGAAATTGCGTCGGAATTGAATACAACAGGCACCATGCCGGCTTCTGTCCAGGAGAGTAATGCTTCTAACTGTCTGTGCTTTGATTCTTTCCTGGGATTCCAGTAATAGATTCCGATGGACATGGGAAGATTTACTGTAACCTGTGGACCTTCAACTTGACGATGAAACACAGAAATATCGTCGGAATTGAATACAACCGGCACCATGCCAACTTCTGTCCGGGAGAGTAATGCTTCCTACTGTCTGTGTTTGATCCTCTCCTGGGATACCAGTAATAGATTCCGATGGACATGGGAAGTTTTACTGTAACCTGTGGACCTTCAACTTGACGATGAAACACAGAAATTGCGTCGGAATTGAATACAACAGGCACCATGCCTACTATTCTCCGGGAGGGTAATGCTTCTAACTGTCTGTGTTTTAATTCTTTCCTGGGATTCCAGTAATAAATTCCGTTGGAAATGGGAAGGATTACTGTAACCTGTGGCCCTTCAACTTGACGATGAAACACAGAAATTGCGTCGGAATTGAATACAACAGGAACTATGCTTACTACTCCCCAGGAGAGTAATGCTTCTAACTGTCTGTGCTTTGATTCTTTCCTTGGATTCCAGTAATAGATTTCGACGGACATGGGAAGGTTTACTGTAACCTGTGGACCTTCAACTGTACAATGAAACACAGAAATTGTGTCGCAATTGAATACAACAAGCACCGATGCCGACTTCTGTCCATGAGAGTAATGCTTCTAACTTTCTGCGCTTTGATTCTTTCCTGGGATTCCAGTAATAGATTCCAATGAACATGCGAAGGTTAACTGTAACCTGTGCACATTCAACTTCACGATGAATCACAGAAATTGCGTCGGAATTTAATACAACAGGCACCATGACGACTTCTGCCCGAGTGAGAAATGCTTCCAACTGTCCGTGCTTTGATTGTCTCTTATGTTTCCAGTGATAGATTCCGATGGACATGGGAAGGTTTACTGTAACCTGTGGACCGTCAACTTAACGATGAAACACAGACATTGCGTCGGAATTGAATACAACAAACACCATGCAGACTTCTCTCCGAAAGAGTAATGTTTCTAACCGTCTGTGCTTTGATTCGTTCCTGGGATTGCTGTAATAGATACCGATGGACATGGGAAATATTACTGTAACCTGTGGACCTTGAATTTGACGATGAGACACAGAAATTGCGTCGGAATTGAATTCAACAGGCACCATGCGACTTCTCTCCGGGAGAGTAATGCTTCTAATTGTCTGTGCTTTAATTCTTTCCTGGGAATTCAGTAATAGATTCCGATGGACATGGGAAGGTTTACTGTGACCTGTGGACCTTCAACCTGACAAGGAAACACAGAAATTGCGTCGCAATTGAATACAACAAGCACCGATGCCGACTTCTGTCCATGAGAGTGATGCTTCTAACTGTCTGTGCTTTGATTCTTTCTTGGGATTCCAGTAATAGATTCCGATGGACATGGGAAGGTTAACTGTTACCTATGGACCTTCAACTTTACAATGAAACACAGACATTGCGTCGTAATTGAGCACAACAGGCACCATGTCGACTTCTGTCCAGGAGAGTAATGCTTCTAAATGTGTGTGCTTTGATTCTTTCCTGGGATTCCAGTAATGGGTTCCGATGGATATGGGAAGGTTCACTGTAACCTGTGGACCTTCAACGTCACAATGAAACACAGAAATTGCGTCGGAAATGGAATAGAACTTGCACCATGCCGACTTCTGTCTGGGAGAATAATGAATCCAACTGTCTGTGCTATTATTCTTTCCTTGGATTCCAGTAATAGATTCCGATGGACATGGGAGGGTTAACTGTAACCTGTGGACCTTCAACTTGACGATGAAACAAAGAAATTGCGTCAGTTGAATACAACATGCACGATGCCGACTTCTATCCAGAAGAGTAACGCTTCTAGCTGTCTGTGCTTTGATTCTCTCCTCGGATTCCAGTAATAGATTCCGATGGACACGGGAAAGTTTACTGTAACCTGTGGACCTTCAACTTGACGATGATACACAGAAATTGCGTCGGAATTGAATACAACAGGCACCATGCCGACTTCGCTCCGGGAGAGTAATGCTTCTAACTGTCTGTGCTTTAACTCTTTCCTCGGTTTCCAGTGATAGATTCCGATGGACATGGGAAGGTTTACTGTAACCTGTGGACCTTCAACTTGACGTTGAAACACAGAAATTGCGTCGGTATTCAATACAACAGGCACCATGCCGACTTCTCTCCGGGAGAGTAATGCTTCCAACTGCCTGTGTTTGATTCTTTCCTGGGATCCCAGTAACAGATTCTGATGGACATGGGAAGGTTTACTGTAACCGGTGGACCTTCAACTCCACGATGAAACACAGAAATTGCGTCGGAATTGAATACAACTGGCACCATGCCGACTTCTGTCCAGGAGAGTAATGCTTCTAACTGTCTGTGCTTTGATTCTTTCTGGGGTTCCAGTAATAGATTCCGATGGTCGTGGGAAGGTTAACATTAACCTGTGGACCTTCAAATTGACGATGAAACACAGAAATTGAATCGGAATTGATTACAACAGCCACCAAGCGAACTTCTGTCCGGGAGAGTAATGCTTCCTACTGTCTGTGTTTGATTCAATCCTATGATTCCAGTAATAGATTCCGATGGACATGGAAAGGTTTACTGTAACCTGTGGACTTTCAACTTGACGATGAAACACAGAAATTGCGTCGGAATTGAAAACAACATGCACCATGCCGACTTCTGTCCGAGAGTGTAATTCTTTAACCATCTGTGCTTTGATTCTTTCCTATTTTATTTCAGCAATAGATTCCGATGGACATGGAAAGGTTTACTGTAACCTGTGGACTTTCAACTTGACGATGAAACACAGAAATTGCTTCGGAATTGAAAACAACATGCACCATGCCGACTTCTGTCCGAGAGAGTAATTCTTCAAACTATCTGTGCTTTGATTCTCTCCTGGGACTCCAGCAATAGGTTCCGATGGACATGGGAAAGTTTAATGTAACCTGTGGACTTTCAACTTGACGATGAAACACTGAAATTGTGTCGGAATTGAATGCAACAGGCACCATGCCGACGTATTTCCGGGAGATTAATGCTTCTAACTGTCTGTGTTTTAATTCTTTCTTGGGATTCCAGTAACAGATTCCGATGGACATGGGAAGGTTTACTGTAACCTGTGGACTTTCAACTTGAAGATGAAACACAGAAATTGCGTCGGAATTGAATCCAACAGGCACCATGCGGATTTCTGTCCGGGAGGGTAAGGCTTCTATCTGTCTGTGCTTTGATTCTTTCCTGGTATTCCAGTAATACATTCCGATGGACATGGGAAGGTTTACTGTAACCTGTGGACCTTGAACTTGACGATGAAACACAGAAATTGCGTCGGAAGTGAATACAACAGGCACCATGCTGACTTCTAACCGGGAGAGTAATGCTTCTAACTGTCTGTGCTTTCATTCTTTTTTTGGATTCCAGTAATAGATTCCGATGGACATGGGATGGTTTACTGTAACCTGTGGACCTTTAACTTGACAATGAAACAGAGAAATTGCGTCGGAATTGAAAACAACAGGCATCACGCCGGCTTCTGTCCAGGAGAGTAATGCTTCTAACTGTCTGTGCTTTGATTATTTCCTGGGATTCCAGTAATAGATTCCGATGGACGTGAGAGGGTTTACTGTAACCTGCGGACCTTCAAGTTGACGATGAAACACAGAAATTGCGTCGGAATTGAATACAACAGGCACCATGCCGACTTCTGTCCGGGAGAGTAATGCTTCTAACTGTCTGTGGTTTGATTCTTTCGTGGGATTGCAGTAATAGATTTCGATGGACATGGGAAGTTTAATGTAACCTGTGGACCTTCAACTTGGCGATGAAACACATAAATTGCGTTGGAATTGAATACAACAAGCACCATGCCGACTCCTCTCCGGGAGAGTAATGCTTCCAACTGTCTGTTCTTTGATTCTTTCCTGGGATTCCAGTAATACATTCCGATGGACATGGGAAGGTTTACTGTAACCTGTGGACCTTCACCTTGACGATGAGACACAGAAAGGGACCTTGCCGACTTCCCTCCGGGAGAGTAATGCCTCTAACTGTCTGTGCTTTGATTCTTTCCTGGGATTCCAGTAATAGATTCCGATGGACATGGGAAGGTTTACTGTAACCTGTGGACCTTCAACTTGACGATGAAACACAGAAATTAAGTTGGAATTGAATACAACAGGCACAATGCCGACTTCTCTCCAGGAGAGTAATGCTTCTAACTGTCTGTGCTTTGATTCTTTCCTGGGAATTCAGTAATGGATTGCGATGGACATGGGAGGGTTTACTGTAACCTGTGGACCTTCAACTTGACAATGAAACACAGAAATTGCGCCGAAATTGAATACAACAGGCATCATGCCGACCTCTGTAACGAAAGTAATGCTTGTAACTGTCTGTGCTTTTATTCTTTTCTGGGATTCCTGTAATAGATTCCGATGGACATGGGATGGGTTACTGTAACCTGTGGATCTTCAACTAGACGATGAAACACAGAAATTACGTTGGAATTGAATACAACAGGCACCATGCCGACTTCTCTCCGGGAGAGTAATGCTTCTAACTGTCTGTGCTTTGATTGCTTCCTGTGATTGCTGTAATAGATTCCGCTGGACATGGGAAATATAACTGTAACCTGTGGACCTTCAAATTGACGATGAAACACAGAAATTGCGCCGGAATAGATTACAACAGGCACCATGCCGACTTCTCTCCAGGTGAGTAATGCTTCCAACTGTCTGTGCTTTGATTGTTTCCTATGATTCCAGTGATAGATTCCGATGGACATTGGAAGGTTTACTGTAACCTATGGACCTTCAACTTGACGATGAAGAACAGAAATTGCGTCGGAACTGAATACAACAAACACAATGCCGACTTCTCTCCGGAAGAGTAATGCTTCTAACCGTCTGTGCTTTGATTCTTTCCTGGGATTCCAGTAATAGATTCCGATGGGCATGCGAAGGCTTACTGTAACCTGTGGACCTTCAACTTGACGGAGAAACAAAGAAATAGCGTCGGAATTGAATACAACAGGCACAATGCCGACTTCTGTCCGGGAGAGTAATGCTTCTAACTGTCAGTGCTTTGATTCTTTCCTGGGATTCCGGTAATTGATTCCGATGGACATGGGAAGGTTTATTGTAACCTGTGGACCTTCACCATGACGATGAAACACAGAAATTTCGTCGGATTTGAATACAGAAGGCATCTTGCCGACAACCCTCCGAGAGAGTAATGCTTCTAACTGTCTGTGCTTTGATTCTTTCCTGGGATTCCAGTAATAGATTCCGATGGACATGGGAAGGTTTACTGTAACCTGTGGACCTTCAACGTGACGAAAAAACACAGAAATTGCGTCGGAATTGAATACAACAGGCACCATGCAGACTTCTGTCCGGAAGAGTAGTGTTTCTAACTGTCTGTGCTTTGATTGTTTCCTGGGATTCCAGTAATAGATTCCGATGGACATGGGAAGGTTTACTGCAACCTGTGGACCTTCAACTTGACAATGAAACACAGAAATTGCGTCGGAATTGAAAACAACATGCACCATGCCGACTTCTGTCCGAGAGAGTAATTCTTCTAACTATCTGTGCTTTGATTCTTTCCTGGGACTCCAGCAATAGGTTCCGATGGACATGGGAAAGTATAATGTAACCTGTGGACTTTCAACTATACGATGAAACACAGAAATTGTGTCGGAATTGAATGCATCAGGCACCATGCCGACGTATTTCCGGAGAGTAATTCTTCTAACTATCTGTGCTTTGATTCTTTCCTGGGACTCCAGCAATAGGTTCCGATGGACATGGGAAAGTTTAATGTAACCTGTGGACTTTCAACTTGGCAATGAAACACAGAAATTATGTCGGAATTGAATGCAACAGGCACCATGCCGACGTATTTCCGGGAGAGTAATGCTTCTAACTGTCTGTGCTTTCATTCCTTCCTGGGATTCCAGTAATAGATTCCGATGGACATGGGAAGATTTACTGTAACCTGTGGACCTTCAACTTGACGATGATACACAGAAATTGTGTCGGAATTGATTACAACAGGCACCAAGCCAACTTCTGTCCGGGAGAGTAATGCTTCCTACTGTCTGTGTTTGATTCAATCCTATGATTCCAGTAATAGATTCCGATGGACATGGGCAGGTTTACCGTAACCTGTGGACTTTCAGCTTGACGATGAAACACAGAAATTTCTTCAGAATTGAATACAACAGGCACCATAACGACCTCTGTCCGGGAGAGTAATGCTTCTAACTGTCTGTGATATGATTCTTTCCTGGGATTGCAGTAATAGATTTCGATGGACATGGGATGTTTAATGTAACCTGTCGACCTTCAACGTGGCGATGAAACTCAGAAATTGCGTCGGAATTGAATACAACAGGCACCATGCCGACTACTCTCCGGGAGAGTAATTCTTCTAACTATCTGTGATTTGATTCTTTCCTGGGATTCCAGTAATAGATTCCGATGGACATGGGAAGGTATACTGTAACCTGTGGACATTCAACTTGACGATGAAACACAGAAATTGCGTCGGAATTGAATACAACAGTTACCATGCCGACTTCTCTCCGGGAGAGTAATGCTTCCAACTGTCTGTGCTTTGATTCTTTCCTGGGAATTCAGTAATAGATTCCGATGGACATGGGAAGGTTTACTGTGACCTGTGGACCTTCAACCTGACAAGGAAACACACAAATTGCGTCGCAATTGAATACAACAAGCACCGATGCCGACTTCTGTCCATGAGAGTAATGCTTCTAACTGTCTGTGCTTTGATTCTTTCCTGGGAATCCAGTAATAGATTCCGATGGACATGGGAAGGTTAACTGTTACCTATGGACCTTCAACTTTACAATGAAACACAGACATTGCGTCGTAATTGAGCACAACAGGCACCATGTCGACTTCTGTCCAGGAGAGTAATGCTTCTAAATGTGTGTGCTTTGATTCTTTCCTGGGATTCCAGTAATGGGTTCCGATGGATATGGGAAGGTTCACTGTAACCTGTGGACCTTCAACGTCACAATGAAACACAGAAATTGCGTCGGAAATGGAATAGAACTTGCACCATGCCGACTTCTGTCTGGGAGAATAATGAATCCAACTGTCTGTGCTATTATTCTTTCCTTGGATTCCAGTAATAGATTCCGATGGACATGGGAGGTTTAACTGTAACCTGTGGACCTTCAACTTGACGATGAAACAAAGAAATTGCGTCAGTTGAATACAACATGCACGATGCCGACTTCTATCCAGGAGAGTAACGCTTCTAACTGTCTGTGCTTTGATTCTCTCCTCGGATTCCAGTAATAGATTCCGATGGACACGGGAAAGTTTACTGTAACCTGTGGACCTTCAACTTGACGATGATACACAGAAATTGCGTCGGAATTGAATACAACAGGCACCATGCCGACTTCGCTCCGGGAGAGTAATGCTTCTAACTGTCTGTGCTTTAACTCTTTCCTCGGTTTCCAGTGATAGATTCCGATGGACATGGGAAGGTTTACTGCAACCTGTGGACCTTCAACTTGACGTTGAAACACAGATATTGCGTCGGAATTGAATACAACAAACACCATGCCGACTTCTCTCCGGGAGAGTAATGCTTCCAACTGCCTGTGTTTGATTCTTTCCTGGGATCCCAGTAACAGATTCTGATGGACATGGGAAGGTTTACTGTAACCTGTGGACCTTCAACTCCACGATGAAACACAGAAATTGCGTCGGAATTGAATACAACAGGCACCATGCCGACTTCTGTCCAGGAGAGTAATGCTTCTAACTGTCTGTGCTTTGATTCTTTCTGGGGTTCCAGTAATAGATTCCGATGGTCGTGGGAAGGTTAACATTAACCTGTGGACCTTCAAATTGACGATGAAACACAGAAATTGAGTCGGAATTGATTACAACAGGCACCAAGCCAACTTCTGTCCGGGAGAGTAATGCTTCCTACTGTCTGTGTTTGATTCAATCCTATGATTCCAGTAATAGATTCCGATGGACATGGGCAGGTTTACCGTAACCTGTGGACCCTCAGCTTGACGATGAAACACAGAAATTTCTTCAGAATTGAATACAACAGGCACCATAACGACCTCTGTCCGGGAGAGTAATGCTTCTAACTGTCTGTGATATGATTCTTTCCTGGGATTGCAGTAATAGATTTCGATGGACATGGGATGTTTAATGTAACCTGTCGACCTTCAACGTGGCGATGAAACTCAGAAATTGCGTCGGAATTGAATACAACAGGCACCATGCCGACTACTCTCCGGGAGAGTAATTCTTCTAACTATCTGTGATTTGATTCTTTCCTGGGATTCCAGTAATAGATTCCGATGGACATGGGAAGGTATACTGTAACCTGTGGACATTCAACTTGACGATGAAACACAGAAATTGCGTCGGAATTGAATACAACAGTTACCATGCCGACTTCTCTCCGGGAGAGTAATGCTTCCAACTGTCTGTGCTTTGATTCTTTCCTGGGAATTCAGTAATAGATTCCGATGGACATGGGAAGGTTTACTGTGACCTGTGGACCTTCAACCTGACAAGGAAACACACAAATTGCGTCGCAATTGAATACAACAAGCACCGATGCCGACTTCTGTCCATGAGAGTAATGCTTCTAACTGTCTGTGCTTTGATTCTTTCCTGGGATTCCAGTAATAGATTCCGATGGACATGGGAAGGTTAACTGTTACCTATGGACCTTCAACTTTACAATGAAACACAGACATTGCGTCGTAATTGAGCACAACAGGCACCATGTCGACTTCTGTCCAGGAGAGTAATGCTTCTAAATGTGTGTGCTTTGATTCTTTCCTGGGATTCCAGTAATGGGTTCCGATGGATATGGGAAGGTTCACTGTAACCTGTGGACCTTCAACGTCACAATGAAACACAGAAATTGCGTCGGAAATGGAATAGAACTTGCACCATGCCGACTTCTGTCTGGGAGAATAATGAATCCAACTGTCTGTGCTATTATTCTTTCCTTGGATTCCAGTAATAGATTCCGATGGACATGGGAGGTTTAACTGTAACCTGTGGACCTTCAACTTGACGATGAAACAAAGAAATTGCGTCAGTTGAATACAACATGCACGATGCCGACTTCTATCCAGGAGAGTAACGCTTCTAACTGTCTGTGTTTGATTCTCTCCTCGGATTCCAGTAATAGATTCCGATGGACACGGGAAAGTTTACTGTAACCTGTGGACCTTCAACTTGACGATGATACACAGAAATTGCGTCGGAATTGAATACAACAGGCACCATGCCGACTTCGCTCCGCGAGAGTAATGCTTCTAACTGTCTGTGCTTTAACTCTTTCCTCGGTTTCCAGTGATAGATTCCGATGGACATGGGAAGGTTTACTGCAACCTGTGGACCTTCAACTTGACGTTGAAACACAGATATTGCGTCGGAATTGAATACAACAAACACCATGCCGACTTCTCTAAGGGAGAGTAATGCTTCCAACTGCCTGTGTTTGATTCTTTCCTGGGATCCCAGTAACAGATTCTGATGGACATGGGAAGGTTTACTGTAACCTGTGGACCTTCAACTCCACGATGAAACACAGAAATTGCGTCGGAATTGAATACAACAGGCACCATGCCGACTTCTGTCCAGGAGAGTAATGCTTCTAACTGTCTGTGCTTTGATTCTTTCTGGGGTTCCAGTAATAGATTCCGATGGTCGTGGGAAGGTTAACATTAACCTGTGGACCTTCAAATTGACGATGAAACACAGAAATTGAGTCGGAATTGATTACAACAGGCACCAAGCGAACTTCTGTCCGGGAGAGTAATGCTTCCTACTGTCTGTGTTTGATTCAATCCTATGATTCCAGTAATAGATTCCGATGGACATGGAAAGGTTTACTGTAACCTGTGGACTTTCAACTTGACGATGAAACACAGAAATTGCGTCGGAATTGAAAACAACATGCACCATGCCGACTTCTGTCCGAGAGTGTAATTCTTCTAACCATCTGTGCTCTGATTCTTTCCTATTTTTTTTCAGCAATAGGTTCCGATGGACATGCGAAAGTTTAATGTAACCTGTGAAATTGACGATGAAACACAGAAATTGCTTCGGAATTGAAAACAACATGCACCATGCCGACTTCTGTCCGAGAGAGTAATTCTTCTAACTATCTGTGCTTTGATTCTCTCCTGGGACTCCAGCAATAGGTTCCGATGGACATGGGAAAGTTTAATGTAACCTGTGGACTTTCAAGTTGACGATGAAACACTGAAATTGTGTCGGAATTGAATGCAACAGGCACCATGCCGACGTATTTCCGGGAGAGTAATGCTTCTAACTGTCAGTGCTTTCATTCTTTCCTGGGATTCCAGTAATAGATTCCGAAGGAAATGGGAAGGTTTACTGTAACCTGTGGACCTTCAACTTGACGATGAAACACAGAAATTGAATAAAAAAGGCACCTTGCCGACTTCTGTCCGGGAGAGTAATGCCTCTAACTGTCTGTGCTTTGATTCTTTCCTGGGATTCCAGTAATAGATTCCGATGGACATGGGAAGGTTTACTGTAACCTGTGGACCTTGAACTTGACGATGAAACACAGAAATTGCGTCGGAATTGAATACAACAGGCACCATGCTGACTTCTATCCGGGAGAGTAATGCTTCTAACTGTCTGTGCTTTCATTCTTTTTTTGGATTCCAGTAATAGATTCCGATGGACATGGGATGGTTTACTGTAACCTGTGGACCTTTAACTTGACAATGAAACAGAGAAAGTGCGTCGGAATTGAAAACAACAGGCATCACGCCGGCTTCTGTCCAGGAGAGTAATACTTCTCACTTTCTGTGCTTTGATTATTTCCTGGGATTCCAGTAATAGATTCCGATGGACGTGAGAGGGTTTACTGTAACCTGCGGACCTTCAAGTTGACGATGAAACACAGAAATTGCGTCGGAATTGAATACAACAGGCACCATGCCGACTTCTGTCTGGGAGAGTAATGCTTCTAACTGTCTGTGCTTTGATTCTTTCGTGGGATTGCAGTAATAGATTTCGATGGACATCGGAAGTTTAATGTAACCTGTGGACCTTCAAGTTGGCGATGAAACCCATAAATTGCGTTGGAATTGAATACAACAAGCACCATGCCGACTCCTCTCCGGGAGAGTAATGCTTCCAACTGTCTGTGCTTTGATTCTTTCCTGGGATTCCAATAATACATTCCGATGGACATGGGAAGGTTTACTGTAACCTGTGGACCTTCACCTTGACGATGAAACACAGAAATTGAATAAAAAAGGCACCTTGCCGACTTCTGTCCGGGAGAGTAATGCCTCTAACTGTCTGTGCTTTGATTCTTTCCTGGGATTCCAGTAATAGATTCCGATGGACATGGGAAGGTTTACTGTAACCTGTGGACCTTCAACTTGACGATGAAACACAGAAATTAAGTTGGAATTGAATACAACAGGCACAATGCCGACTTCTCTCCGGGAGAGTAATGCTTCTAACTGTCTGTGCTTTGATTCTTTCCTGGGAATTCAGTAATGGATTCCGATGGACATGGGAGGGTTTACGGTAACCTGTGGACCTTCAACTTGACAATGAAACACAGAAATTGCGCCGGAATTGAATACAACAGGCACCATGCCGACCTCTGTAACGAAAGTAATGCTTGTAACTGTCTGTGCTTTTATTCTTTTCTGGAATTCCTATAATAGATTCCGATGGACATGGGATGGGTTACTGTAACCTGTGGATCTTCAACTAGACGATGAAACACAGAAATTACGTTGGAATTGAATACAACAGGCACCATGCCGACTTCTCTCCGGGAGAGTAATGCTTCTAACTGTCTGTGCTTTGATTGCTTCCTGTAATTGCTGTAATAGATTCCGATGGACATGGGAAATATAACTGTAACCTGTGGACCTTCAAATTGACGATGAAACACAGAAATTTCGCCGGAATAGAATACAACAGGCACCATGCCGACTTCTCTCCGGGTGAGTAATGCTTCCAACTGTCTGTGCTTTGATTGTTTCCTATGATTCCAGTGATAGATTCCGATGGACATTGGAAGGTTTACTGTAACCTATGGACCTTCAACTTGACGATGAAGCACAGAAATTTCGTCGGATTTGAATACAAAAGGCACCTTGCCGACAACCCTCCGAGAGAGTAATGCTTCTATCTGTCTGTGCTTTGATTCTTTCCTGGGATTCCAGTAATAGATTCCGATGGACATGGCAAAGTTTACTGTAACCTGTGGACCTTCAACGTGACGAAGAAACACAGAAATTGCGTCGGAATTGAACACAACAGGCACCATGCAGACTTCTGTCCGGAAGAGTAGTGCTTCTAACTGTCTGTGCTTTGATTGTTTCCTGGGATTCCAGTAAAAGATTCCGATGGACATGGGAAGGTTTACTGTAACCTGTGGACCTTCAACTTGACAATGAAACACAGAAATTGCGTCGGAATTGAATACAACAGGCACCATGATGACATCTGTAATGAGAGTAATGCTTGTAACTGTCTGTGCTATAATTCTTTTCTGGGATTCCTGTAATAGATTCCGATGGACATGGGAAGGTTTACTGTAACCTGTGGATCTTCAACTTGACGATGAAACACAGAAATTACGTCGGGATTGAATACAACAGGCACCATGCCGACTTCTCTCCGGGAGAGTAATGCGTCTAACTGTCTGTGTTTCATTCTTTCCTGGGATTCCAGTAATAGATTCCGATGGACATGGGAAGGTTTACTGTAACCTGTGGACCTTCAACTTGACGATGAAACACAGAAATTGCGTCGGAATTGAAAACAACATGCACCATGCCGACTTCTGTCCGAGAGAGTAATTCTTCTAACTATCTGTGCTTTGATTCTTTCCTGGGACTCCAGCAATAGGTTCCGATGGACATGGGAAACTATAATGTAACCTGTGGACTTTCAACTTGATGATGAAACACAGAAATTGTGTCGGAATTGAATGCAACAGGCACCATGCCGACGTATTTCCGGAGAGTAATTCTTCTAACTATCTGTGCTTTGATTCTTTCCTGGGACTCCAGCAATAGGTTCCGATGGACATGGGAAAGTATAATGTAACCTGTGGACTTTCAACTTGACGATGAAACACAGAAATTGTGTCGGAATTGAATGCAACAGGCACCATGCCGACGTATTTCCGGAGAGTAATTCTTCTAACTATCTGTGCTTTGATTCTTTCCTGGGACTCCAGCAATAGGTTCCGATGGACATTGGAAAGTATAATGTAACCTGTGGACTTTCAACTTGACGATGAAACACAGAAATTGTGTCGGAATTGAATACAACAGGCACCATGCCGACTTCTCTCCGGGAGAGTAACGCTTCTAACTGTCTGTGCTTTCATTCTTTCCTGGGATTCCAGTAATAGATTCCGATTGACATGGGAAGGTTTACTGTAACCTGTGGACCTTCACCATGACGATGAAACACAGAAATTTCGTCGGATTTGAATACAAAAGGCACCTTGCCGACAACCCTCCGAGAGAGTAATGCTTCTAACTGTCTGTGCTTTGATTCTTCCCTGGGATTCCAGTAATAGATTCCGATGGACATGGGAAGGTTTACTGTAACCTGTGGACCTTCAACGTGACGAAGAAACACAGAAATTGCGTCGGAATTGAACACAACAGGCACCATGCAGACTTCTGTCCGGAAGAGTAGTGCTTCTAACTGTCTGTGATTTGATTGTTTCCTGGGATTCCAGTAATAGATTCCGATGGACATGGGAAGGTTTACTGTAACCTGTGGACCTTCAACTTGACAATGAAACACAGAAATTGCGTCGGAATTGAATACAACAGGCACCATGCCGACATCTGTAATGAGAGTAATGCTTGTAACTGTCTGTGCTATAATTCTTTTCTGGGATTCCTGTAATAGATTCCGATGGACATGGGAAGGTTTACTGTACCTGTGGACCTTCAACTTGACAAAGAAACACAGAAATTGCGTCGGAAATGAATACAACAGGCACCATGCCGACTTCTGTCCAGGAGAGTAATGCTTCTAACTGTCTGTGCTTTGATTCTTTCTGGGGTTCCAGTAATAGATTCCGATGGTCGTGGGAAGGTTTACTGTAACCTGTGGACCTTCAACTTGACGATGAAACACAGAAATTGAGTCGGAATTGATTACAACAGGCACCAAGCCAACTTCTGTCCGGGAGAGTAATGCTTCCTACTGTCTGTGTTTGATACAATCCTATGATTCCAGTAATAGATTCCGATGGACATGGGCAGGTTTACTGTAACCTGTGGACCTTCAGCTTGACGATGAAACACAGAAATTTCTTCGGAATTGAATACAACAGGCACCATAACGACCTCTGTCCGGGAGAGTAATGCTTCTAACTGTCTGTGATATGATTCTTTCCTGGGATTGCAGTAATAGATTTCGATGGACATGGGATGTTTAGTGTAACCTGTGGACCTTCAACGCGGCGATGAAACTCAGAAATTGCGTCGGAATTGAATCCAACAGGCACCATGCGGATTTCTGTCCGGGAGGGTAAGGCTTCTATCTGTCTGTGCTTTGATTCTTTCCTGGGATTCCAGTAATAGATTCCGATGGACATGGGAAGGTTTACTGTAACCTGTGGACCTTGAACTTGACGATGAAACACAGAAATTGCGTCGGAATTGAATACAACAGGCACCATGCTGACTTCTATCCGGGAGAGTAATGCTTCTAACTGTCTGTGCTTTCATTCTTTCCATGGATTCCAGTAATTGATTCCGATGGACATGGGATGGTTTACTGTAACCTGTGGACCTTTAACTTGACAATGAAACAGAGAAATTGCGTCGGAATTGAAAACAACAGGCATCACGCCGGCTTCTGTCCAGGAGAGTAATGCTTCTAACTGTCTGTGCTTTGATTATTTCCTGGGAATCCAGTAATAGATTCCGATGGACGTGGGAGGGTTTACTTTAACCTGCGGACCTTCAAGTTGACGATGAAACACAAAAATTGCGTCGGAATTGAATACAACAGGCACCATGCCAACTTCTGTCCTGGAGAGTAATGCTTCCTATTGTCTTTGTTTGATTCTTTCCTGGGATTCCAGTAATAGATTCCGATGGACATGGGAATGTTTACTGTAACCTGTGGACCTTCAACATGACGATGAAACACAGAAATTTCGTCGGAATTGAATACAACAAGCACCATGCCGACTTCTTTCCGGGAGAGTAATGCTTCTAACTGTCTGTGCTTTGATTCTTTCGTGGGATTGCAGTTTTAGATTTCGATGGACATGGGAAGTTTAATGTAACCTGTGGACCTTCAACTTGGCGATGAAACACATAAATTGCGTTGGAATTGAATACAACAAGCACCATGCCGACTCCTCTCCGTGAGAGTAATGCTTCCAACTGTCTGTGCTTTGATTTTTTCCTGGGATTAAAGTAATAGATTCCGATGGACATGGGAAGGTTTACTGTAACCTGTGGACCATCACCTTGATGATGAAACACAGAAATTGAATACAAAAGGCACCTTGCCGACTTCCCTCCCGGAGAGTAATGCCTCTAACTGTCTGTGCTTTGATTCTTTCCTGGGATTCCAGTAATAGATTCCGATGGACATGGGAAGGTTTACTGTAACCTGTGGACCTTCAACTTGACGATGAAACACAGAAATTGCTTTGGAATTGAATACAACAGGCACAATGCCGACTTCTCTCCGGGAGAGTAATGCTTCTAACTGTCTGTGCTTTGATTCTTTCCTGGGAATTCAGTAATGGATTCCGATGGACATGGGAGGGTTTACTGTAACCTGTTGACCTTCAACTTGACAATGAAACAATGAAATTGCGCCGGAATTGAATACAACAGGCACCATGCCGACCTCTGTAACGAAAGTAATGCTTGTAACTGTCTGTGCTTTTAATCTTTTCTGGGATTCCTGTAATAGATTCCGATGGACATGGGGTGGGTTACTGTAACCTGTGGATCTTCAACTAGACGATGAAACACAGAAAATACGTTGGAATTGAATACAACAGGCACCATGCCGACTTCACTCCGGGAGAGTAATGCTTCTAACTGTCTGTGCTTTGTTTCCTTCCTGTGATTGCTGTAATAGATTCCGATGGACATGGGAAATATTGCTGTAACCTGTGGACGTTCAAATTGACGATGAAACACAGAAATGGCGCCGGAATTGAATACAACTGGTACCATGCCGACTTCTCTCCGGGTGAGTAATGCTGCCAACTGTCTGTGCTTTGATTGTTTCCTATGATTCCAGTGATAGATTCCGATGGACATTGGAAGGTTTACTGTAACCTATGGACCTTCAACTTGACGATGAAGAACAGAAATTGCGTCGGAACTGAATACAACAAACACCATGCCGACTTCTCTCCGGAAGAGTAATGCTTCTAACCGTCTGTGTTTGATTCTTTCCTGGGATTCCAGTAATAGATTCCGATGGGCATGCGAAGGCTTACTGTAACCTGTGGACCTTCAACGTGACGAAGAAACAAAGAAATAGCGTCGGAATTGAATACAACAGGCACAATGCCGACTTCTGTCCGGGAGAGTAATGCTTCTAACTGTCTGTGCTTTGATTCCTTCCTGGGATTCCGGTAATTGATTCCAATGGACATGGGAAAGTTTATTGTAACCTGTGGACCTTCACCTTGACGATGAAACACAGAAATTTCGTCGGATTTGAATACAAAAGGCACCTTGCCGACAACCCTCCGAGAGAGTAATGCTTCTAACTGTCTGTGCTTTGATTCTTTCCTGGGATTCCAGTAATAGATTCCGATGGACATGGGAAGGTTTACTGTAACCTGTGGACTTTCAACTTGACGATGAAACACAGAAATTGCGTCGGAATTAAAAACAACATGCACCATGCCGACTTCTGTCCGAGAGAGTTATTCTTCTAACTATCTGTGCTTTGATTCTTTCCTGGGACTCCAGCAATAGATTCCGATGGACATGTGAAAGTATAATGTAACCTGTGGACTTTCAACTTGACGATGAAACACAGAAATTGTGTCGGAATTGAATGCAACAGGCACCATGCCGACGTATTTCCGGGAGTGTAATTCTTCTACCTATCTGTGCTTTGATTCTTTCCTGGGACTCCAGCAATAGGGTCCGATGGACATGGGAAAGTTTAATGTAACCTGTGGACTTTCAACTTGGCGATGAAACAGAGAAATTGTGTCGGAATTGAATGCAACAGGCACCATGCCGACGTACTTCCGGGAGAGTAATGCTTCTAACTGTCTGTGCTTTCATTCTTTCCTGGGATTCCAGTAATAGATTCCGATGGACATGGGAAGGTTTACTGTAACCTGTGGACCTTCAACTTGACGATGATACACAGAAATTGTGTCGGAATTGAATACAACAGGCTCCATGACGACTTCTCTCCGGGAGAGTAATGCTTCTAACTGTCTGTGCTTTCATTCTTTCCTGGGATTCCAGTAATAGATTCCGATGGACATGGGAAGGTTTACTGTAACCTGTGGACCTTCAACTTGACAATGAAACACAGAAATTGTGTCGGAATTGAATACAACAGGCACCATGCTGACTTCTCTCCGGGAGAGTAATGCTTCTAACTCTCTGTGCTTTCATTCTTTCCTGTGAATTGAGTAATAGATTCCGATGGACATGGGAAGGTTTACTGTACCTGTGGACCTTCAACTTGACAATGAAACACAGAAATTGCGTCGGAAATGAATACAACAGGCACCATGCCGACTTCTGTCCAGGAGAGTAATGCTTCTAACTGTCTGTGCTTTGATTCTTTCTGGGGTTCCAGTAATAGATTCCGATGGTCGTGGGAAGGTTTACTGTAACCTGTGGACCTTCAACTAGACGATGAAACACAAAATTGAGTCGGAATTGAATACAACAGGCACCATAACGACCTCTGTCCCTGAGAGTAATGCTTCTAACTGTCTGTGATATGATTCTTTCCTATGATTGCAGTAATAGATTTCGATGGACATGGGATGTTTAATGTAACCTGTGGACCTTCTACGTGGCGATGAAACTCAGAAATTGCGTCGGAATTGAATACAACAGTTACCATGCCGACTTCTCTCCGGGAGAGCAATGCTTTCAACTGTCTGTGCTTTTATTCTTTCCTGTGATTCCAGTAATAGATTCCGTTGGACATGGGAAAGTTTACTGTAACCTGTGGAATTTCAACTTGACGATGGAAACACAGAAATTGCGTCGGAATTGAATCCAACAAGCATCATGCCGACTTCTCTCCTGGAGAGTAATGCTTCTAACTGTCTGTGTTTTAATTCTTTCTTGGGATTCCAGTAACAGATTCCGATGGACTTGGGAAGGTTTACTGCAACCTGTGGGCTTTCAACTTGAAGATGAAACACAGAAATTGCGTAGGAATTGAATCCAACAGGCACCATGCTGACTTCTATCCGGGAGAGTAATGCTTCTAACTGTCTGTGCTTTGATTATTTCCTGGGATTCCAGTAATAGATTCCGATGGACGTGGGAGGGTTTACTGTAACCTGCGGACCTTCAAGTTGACGATGAAACACAGAAATTGCGTCGGAATTGAATACAACAGGCACCATGCCAACTTCTGTCCGGGAAAGTAATGCTTCCTACTGTCTTTGTTTGATTCTTTCCTGGGATTCCAGTAATAGATTCCGATGGACATGGGAAGGTTTACTGTAACCCTTGGATCTTCAACTTGACGAAGAAACAAAGAAATAGCGTCGGAATTGAATACAACAGGCACAATGCCGACTTCTGGCCGGGAGAGTAATGCTTCTAACTGTCTGTGCTTTGATTCTTTCCTGGGATTCCGGTAATTGATTCCGATGGACATGGGAAGGTTTACTGTAACCTGTGGACCTTCAACGTGACGCTGAAACACAGAAATTGCGTCGGAATTGAATTCAACAGGCACCATGCGACTTCTCTCGAGGAGAGTAGTGCTTCTAATTGTACGTGCTTTAATTCTTTCCTGGGATTCCAGTAATAGATTCCGATGGTTGTGGGAAGGTTTACTGTAACCTGTGGACCTTCAACGTGACGATGAAACACAGATATTGCGTCGGAATTGAATACAACAGGCACCATGCCGACTTCTGTCCGGAAGAGTAGTGCTTCTAACTGCCTGAGCTTTGATTCTTTCCTGGGATTCCGGTAATAGATTCAAATGGACATGGGAAGGTTTACTGTAACCTGTGGACCTTCAACGTGACGATGAAACACAGACATTTAATCGGATTCGAATACAACAGGCACCATGTTAACTTCTCTCCGATAGAGTAACGCTTCTAACTGTCTGTGATTTGATTCTTTCCTGGGATTCCAGTAATAGATTCCGATGGACATGTGAGGGTTTACTGTAACCTGCGGACCTTCAACTTGACGATGAAACACAGAAATTGCGTTGGAATTGAATACAACAGGCACCATGCCGACTTCTCTCCAGGAGAGTAATGCTTCTAACTCTCTGTGCTTTGATTCTTTTCTGGGAATTCAGTAATGGTTTCCGATTTACATGGGAAAGTTTACTGTAACCTGTGGACCTTCAAATTGACAATGAAACACAGAAATTGCGACGGAATTGAATACAACAGGCACCATGCCGACTTCTGTCCGGGAGAGTAATGCTTCTAACTGTCTGTGGTTTGATTCATTCCTGGGATTCCAGTAATAGATTCCCATTGTCATGGGAAAGTTTCTGTAACCTGTGGACCTTCAACTTGACGATGAAACACAGAATTTGCGTCGGAATTGAATACAACAGGCACCATGCGACTTCTGTCCGGGAGAGTAGTGCTTCCAACTGTCTGTGCTTTGATTCTTTCCTGGTATTCCAGTCATAGATTTCGATGGTTATGGGAAGCTTTACTGTAACTTGTGGACCTTCAACTTAACGATGGAACACAGAAATAACGTCGGAATTGAATATAACAGGCACCATGCAACTTTTATACGGGAGAGTAATGCTTCTATCTGTCTGTGCTTTCATTCTTTCCTGGCAATCCAGTAATAGATTCCGATGGACATGGGAAGGTTTACTGTAACCTGTGGACATTCAACTTGACGATGAAACACAGACATTGCATCGCAATTGAATACAACAAACACCGATGCCGACTTCTGTCCATGAGAGTAATGCTTCTAACTGTCTGTTCTTTGATTCTTTCCTGGGATTCCAGTAATAGATTCCGATGGACATGGGAAGGTTTACAAAAACCTGTGGACCTTCAACTTGACGATGAAACACAGACATTGCGTCGGAATTGAATTCAACAGGCACCATGCGACATCTTTCCGGGAGAGTACTGATTCTAACAGTCTGTGCTTTAATTCTTTCCTGGGATTCCAGTAATAGATTCCGATGGACATGGGAAAGTTTAAAGTCACCTGTGGACCTTAAACTTGACAGTGAAACACAGAAATTACATCGGATTTGAATACAACAGGCACCAAGCCAATTTCTCTCCATGAGAGTAACGCTTCTCACTGACTGTGCTTTGATTCCTTCCTGGGATTCCAGTAATAGATTCCGATGGTCATGGGAAAGTTTACTGTAATTTGTGGACCTTCAACTTGACGATGAAACACAGAAATTGCGTCGGAATTAAATACAACAGGCACCAGGCCGACTTCTGTCCGGAAGAGTAATGCTTCTAACTGTCTGTGCATTGATTGTTTCCTGATGTTCCAGTAATAGATTCGGATGGACATGGGAAGGTTTACTGTAACCTGTGGACCTTCAACTTCACGACGAAACACAGAAATTGCGTCATAATTGAATACGACAGGCACCATGCCGACTTCTGTTCCAGAGAGTAATAATTCTAACTGTGTGTGCTTTGATCCTTTCCTGGAATTCCGGTAATAGATTCCGATGGACATGGGAAAGTATACTCTAACCTGAGGACCTATAACTTGATGATGAAACACAGAAATTGCGTCGGAATTGAATTCAACAGGCACCATGCGACTTCTCTCCGGGAGAGTAATGGTTCTAATTGTCCGTGCTTTAATTCTTTCCTGGGATTCCAGTAATAGATTCCGATGGACATGGGAAGGTTTACTGTAACCTGTGGACCTTCAACTTGACGATGAAACACAGAAATTGCGATGGAATTGAATACAACAGGCACCATGCGACTTCTGTCCGGGAGAGAAGTGCTTCCAACTGTCTGTGCTTTGATTCTTTCCTGGTATTCCAGTCATAGATTCCGTTGGTTATAGGAAGGTTTACTGTAACCTGTGGACCTTCAACTTAACGATGAAGCACAGATATAACGTCGGAATTAAATACAACAGGCACCATGCCGAGTTCTGTCCGGGAGAGTAATGCTTCTATCTGTCTGTTCTTTCATTCTGTCCTGGGAATTCAGTAATAGATTCCAATGGACATGGGAAGGTTTACTGTAATCTGTGGATCTTCAACGTGACAATGAAACACAGAAATTGCGTCGCAATTGAATACAACAAGCACCGATGCCGACTTCTGTCCATGAGAGTAATGCTTCTAACTGTCTGTGCTTTGATTCTTTCCTGGGATTCCAGTAATAGATTCCGATGGACATGGGAAGGGTTACTGTAACCTGTGGACCTTCAACTTGACGATGAAACACAGAAATTGCGTCGGAATAGAATTCAACAGGCACCATGCGACTTCTCTCCGGGAGAGTAATACTTCCAATTGTCCGTGTTTAATTCTTTCCTGGGATGCCAGTAATAGATTCCGATGAACATGGGAAGGTTTACTGTAACCTGTGGACCTTCAACTTGACGATGAAACACAGAAATTGCGTCAGAATTGAATACAACAGGCACCATGCGACTTCTGTCTGGGAGAGTAGTGGTTCCAACTGTCTGTGCTTTGATTCTTTCCTGGTAATCCAGTGATAGATTCCGATGGTTATTGGAAGGTTTACTGTAACCTGTGGACCTTAAACGTGACGATGAAACACAGAAATTGCGTGGGAATTGAATACAACAGGCACCATGCCGACTTCTGTTCAGGAGAGTAATAATTCTAACTGTCTGTGCTTTGATCCTTTCCTGGGATTCCAGTAATACATTCCGATGGACATGGGAAGGTTTACTGTAATCTTTGGACCTTCAACTTGACGATGAAACACAGAAATTGCTGCGGAATTGAATCCAACAGGCACCATGCCGACATCTCTCCGGGAGAGTAATGCTTCTAACTGTCTGTGCTTTGATTCTTTCCTGGGATTCCAGTAATAGATTCCGATGGACATGGGAAGGTTTACATTATCCTGTGGACCTTCAACGTGACGATGAAACACAGAAATTGCGTCGCAATTGAATTCAACAGGCACCATGCGACATCCCTCCGGGAGAGTAATGCTTCTAACTGTCTGTGCTTTAATTCTTTCCTGGGATTCCAGTAATAGATTCTGATGGACATGGGAACGTTTACTGTAACCTGTGGACCTTCAACTTGACGATGAAACACAGTAATCGCATGGGATTTGAATACAACAGGCACCATGCCAACTACTCTCCGGAGAGTAACGCTTCTAACTGTCTGTGCTTTGATTCTTTCCTGGGATTCCAGTAATAGATTCCGATGGACATGGGAAGGTTTACTGTAACCTGTGGGCCTTTAACTTGACGATGGAACACAGAAATTGCGTCGGAATTGAATACAACAGGCACCAAGCCGACTTCTGTCCGGGAGAGTAATGCTTCTAACTGTCTGTGGTTTGATTCTTTCCTGGGATTCTAGTAATAGATTCTGATAGACATGGGAAGGTTTACTATAACCTGTGGACCTTCAACGTGACGATAAAACACTGAAATTGAGACGGAAAAGAATACAACAGGCACCATGCCTACCTCTGTCCGGGAGAGTAATGCTTCTAACTGTCTGTGCTTTGATTCTTTTCTGGGATTCCAGTAATATATTCCGATGGACATGAGAAGGTTTACTGTAACCTGTGGACCCTCCACTTGACGATGAAACACAGAAATTGCGTCGGAATTTAATCCAACAGGCACCATGCCGACTTCTCTCCGGGAGAGTAATGCTTCTAACTGTCTGTGATCTGATTCTTTCCTGGGATTCCAGTAATAGATTCCGATGGACATGGGAAGCTTTACTGTAACCTGTGGACCTTCAACGTGACGATGAAACACAGAAATTGCGTCGGAATTGAATACAACAGGCACCATGCCGATTTCTCACCGGGAGAGTAACGCTTCTAACTGTCTGTGCTTCGATTCTTTCCTGGGATTCCAGTAATAGATTCCGATGGACTTGGGAAGGTTTACTGTAACCTGTGGACCCTCAACTTGACGATGAAACACAGAAATTGTGTCGGATTTGAATACAACAGGCACCAAGCCGACTTCTGTCCGGGAGAGTAATGCCTCTAACTGCCTAAGCTTTGATTCTTTCCTGGGATTCCAGTAAGAAATTCCGATGGACATGGGAAGGTTAACATTAACCTGTGGACCTTCAACTTGACGATGAAACACAGAAATTGCGTCGGAATTGAATACAACAGGCACCATGCCGGCTTCTGCCCGGGAGAGTAATGCTTCCAGCTGTCTGTGCTTTGATTCATTCCTGAGATTCCAGTAATAAATTCCGCTGGACATGGGAAAGATTACTGTAACCTGTGGACCTTCAACTTGACGATCAAACACAGAAATTGCGTCGGAACTGAATACAACAAACACCATGCCGACTTCTCTCCCGGAGAGTAACGCTTCTAACTGTCTGTGCTTTGATTCTTTCCTGGGATTCCAGTAATAGATTCCGATGGACATGGGAGGGTTTACTGCTACCTGTGGGCCTTCAACTTGACGATGAAAACAGAAATTGCGTCGGAATTTAATACAACTTGCACCAAGCCGACTTCTGTCCGGGAGAGTAATGCTTCTAAGTGCCTGTGGTTTGATTCTTTCCTGGGATTCCAGTAATAGATTCCGATGGCCATGGGAAGGTTTACTGTAACCTGTGGACCTTCAACTTGACGATGAAACACAGACATTGCGTCGGAATTGAACACAACAAACACCATGCCAACTTCTCTCCCGGAGAGTAATGCTTCTAACTGTCTCTGTTTTTATTCTTTCCTGGGACTCCAGTAATAGATTCCGCTGGACATGGGAAGGATTACTGTAACCTGTGGACCTTCAACCTGACGATGAAACACAGAAATTGCGTCGGAATTGAATGCAACAAGCACCATGCCGACTTCTGTTCGGGAGAGTAATGATTCTAACTGTCTGTTCTTTGATCCTTTCCTGGGATTCCAGTAATAGACTCCGGTGGACATGGGAAGGTTCACTGTAACCTGTGGACCTTCAACTTGACGATGAAACACAGAAATTGTGTCGGAATTGAATACAACAGGCACCATGCCGATTTCTCGCCGGGAGAGTAACGCTTCTAACTGTCTGTGCTTTGATTCTTTCCTGGGATTCCAGTAATAGATTCCGATGGACTTGGGAAGGTTTACTGTAACCTGTGGACCTTCAACTTGACGATGAAACACAGAAATTGTGTCGGAATTGAATTCAACAGGCACCAAGGCGACTTTTCATCGGGAGAATAACGCTTCTAACTGTGTGTGCTTTGATTCTTTCGTGGGATTCCAGTAATAAATTCCGATTGACATTGGAAGGTTTACTGTAACCTGTGGACCTTCAACGTGACGAAGAAACACAGAAATTGCATCGGATTTGAATACAACAGGCACCATGCCAACTTCTCTCCGGAGAGTAATGCTACTAACTGTCTGCGCTTTGATTCTTTCCTGGGATTCCAGTAATAGATTCAGATGGACATGCGAAGGTTTACTGTAACCTGTGGGCCTTCAACTTGATGATGGAACACAGAAATTGCGTCGGAATTGAATACAACAGGCACCAAGCCGACTTCTGTCCGGGCGAGTAACGCTTCTAACTGTCTGTGGTTTGATTCTTTCCTGGGATTCCAGTAATAGATTCCGATGGACATGGGAAGGTTTACTGTAACCTGTGGACCTTCAACTTGACGATGAAACACAGAAATTGTGTCGGAATTGAATACAACAGGCTCAAAGCCGACTTCTGTCCGGGAGAGTAATGCTTCTAACTGTCTGTGCTTTGATTCTTTCCTGGGATTCCATTAATAGATTCCGATGGACATGGGAAGGTTTACTTTAACCTGTGCACCTTCAACTTGACGATGAAACACAGAAATTGCGTCGGAATTGAATACAACAGGCACCATGCTGACTTCTGTCCGGGAGAGTAATGCTTCCAACTGTCTGTCTTTGATTCTTTCCTGGGATTCCAGTAATAGATTCCGCTGGACATGGGAAGGATTACTGTAACCTGTGGACCTTCAACTTGACGGTGAAACACAGAAATTACGTCGGAATTGAATACAACAAACACCGTGCCTGTTTCTCTCCCGCAGAGCAATGCTTCCAAATGTCTGTGCTTTGATTCTTTCCTGGGATTCCAGTAATAGATTCCGATGGACATGTGAAGGTTTACCGTAACCTGTGGATATTCAACTTGACGATGAAACACAGAAATTGCGTTGGAATTGAATCCAACAGGCACCATGCCGACTTCTGTCCGGGAGAGTAATGCTTCTAACTGTCTGTGCTTTGATTCTTTCCTGGGATTCCAGTAATAGATTCCGATGGACATGGGAAGGTTTACTGTAACCTGTGGACCTTCAACTTGACGATGAAACACAGAAATTGCGTCGGAATTGAATACAACAAACACCATGCCGACTTCTCTCTGGGGGAATAATGCTTCTAACTGTCTGTGTTTTGATTCTTTCCTGGGATTGCAGTAATAGATTCCGATGGACATGTTAATTTCTACTATAACCTGTTGACCTTCAACTTGACGATGAAACACAGAAATTGCGTCGGAGTAGAATACAACAGGCACCATGCCGATTTCTCACCGGGAGAGTAACGCTTCTAGCTGTCTGTGCTTTGATTCATTCCTGGGATTCCAGTAATAGATTCCGATGGACTTAAGAAGGGTTACTGTGACCTGTGGACCTTCAACTTGAAGATGAAACACGGAAATTGTGTCGGAATTGAATACAACAGGCACCAAGCCGTCTTCTGTCCGGGAGAGTAATGCTTCTAACTGTCTGTGCTTTGATTCTTTCCTGGGATTCCAGTAATTGATTCCGATGGACATGGGAAGTTGTACTTTAACCTGTGGACCTTCAACTTGACGATGAAACACAGAAATTTCGTCGGAATTGAATACAACAGGCACCATGCCTACTTCTGTCCGGGAGAGTAATGCTTCCAACTGTCTGTGCTTGGATTCTTTCCTGGGATTCCAGTAATAGATTCCGCTGGACATGGGAAGGATTACTGTAACCTGTGGACCTTCAACTTGATGATGAAACACAGAAATTGCGTCGGAATTGAATACAACAGGCACCATGCCGACCTCTGTTCGGGAGAGTAATAATTCTAACTGTCTGTGCTTTCATCCTTTCCTGGGATTCCAGTAATAGATTCCGATGGACATGGGAAGTTTTACTGTAACCTGTGGACCTTCAACTTCACGATGAAACACAGAAATTGTGTCGGAATTGAATCCAACAGACACCATGCCGGCTTCTCTTCGGGAGAGTAATGCTTCTAACTGTCTGTGCTTTGATTCTTTCCTGGGATTCCAGTAATAGATTCCGATGGACATGGGAAGGTTTACATTATCCTGTGGACCTTCAACTTGACGATGAAACACAGAAATTGCGTCGGAATTGAATTCAACAGGCACCATGCGACTTCCCTCCGGGAGTGTAATGCTTCTAACTGTCTGTGCTTTAATTCTTTCCTGGGATTCCAGTAATAGATTCCGATGGACATGGGAAGCTTTACTGTAACCTGTGGACCTTCAACTTGACGATGAAACACAGTAATCGCATGGGATTTGATTACAACAGGCACCATGCCAACTACTCTCCGGAGAGTAACGCTTCTAACTGTCTGTGCTTTGATTCTTTCCTGGGATTCCAGTAATAGATTCCGATGGACATGGGAAGGTTTACTGTAACCTGTGGGCCTTCAACTTGACGATGGAACACAGAAATTGCGTCGGAATTGAATACAACAGGCACCAAGCCGACTTCTGTCCGGGAGAGTAATGCTTCTAACTGTCTGTGGTTTGATTCTTTCCTGGGATTCCAGTAATAGATTCTGATAGACATGGGAAGGTTTACTATAACCTGTGGACCTTCAACGTGACGATGAAACACTGAAATTGAGTCGGAATAGAACACAACAGGCACCATGCCTACCTCTGTCCGGGAGAGTAATGCTTCTAACTGTCTGTGCTTAGTTTCTTTTCTGGGATTCCAGTAATATATTCCGATGGACACGGGAAGGTTTACTATAACCTGTGGACCTTCAACGTGCCAATGAACCACAGAAATTGCGTCGGAATTGAATACAACAGGCACCATGCCGACTTCTGTCCGGGAGAGTTAAGCTTCTAACTGTCTGTGCTTTGATTCTTTCCTGGGATTCCAGTAATAGATTCCGATGGACAAGGGAAGGTTTACTGTAAGCTGTGGACCTTCAACTTGACGATGAAACACAGAAATTGCGTCGGAATTGAATACAACAGGCTACAAGCCGACTTATGTCCGGGAGAGTAATGCTTCCAACTGTCTGTGCTTTGATTCATTCCTGGGATTCCAGTAATAGATTCCGATGGACATGGGAAGGATTACTGTAAGCTGTGGACCATCAACTTGGCGATGAAACACAGAAATTGCGTCGGAATTGAACACAACAAACACCATGCCGACTTCCCTCCCGGAGAGTAATTCTTCTAACTGTCTGTGTTTTTATTCTTTCCTGGGACTCCAGTAATAGATTCCGCTGGACATGGGAAGGATTACTGTAACCTGTGGACCTTCAACCTGACGATGAAACACAGAAATTGCGTCGGAATTGAATACAACAAACACCTTGCCGACTTCTCTCCCGGAGAGTAATGCTTCTAACTGTCCGTCTTTTGATTCTTTCCTGGGATTCCAGTAATAGATTCCGATGCACATGGGAAGGTTTACTGTAACCTGTGGACCTTCAACTTGACGATGAAACACAGAAACTGCGTCGGAATTGAATACAACAAACACCATGCCGACTTCTCTCCTGGAGAGTAATGCTTCTAACTGTCTGTGTTTTGATTCTTTCCTGGGATTCCAGTAATAGATTCCGATGGACAGGGGAAGGTTTACTGTAACCTGTGGACCTTCTACTTGACGATGAAACACAGAAATTGCGTCGGAATTGAATGTAACAGGCACCATGCCGACTTCTGTTCGGGAGAGTAATGATTCTAACTGTCTGTGCTTTGATCCTTTCCTGGGATTCCAGTAATAGATTCCGATGGACATGGGAAGGTTTACTGTAACCTGTGGACCTTCAACTTGACGATGAAACACAGAAATTGCGTCGGAATTGAATCCAACAGGCACCATGCCGACTTCTCTCCGGGAGAGTAATGCTTCTAACTGTCTGTGCTTTGATTCTTTCCTGGGGTTCCAGTAATAGATTGGGATGGACATGGGAAAGTTTACTGCAACCTGTGGACCTTCCACCTGGCGATGAAACACAGAAATATCGTCGGAATTGAATTCAACAGGTACCATGCGACTTCTCTCCGGGAGAGTAATGCTTCTAACTGTCTGTGCTTTGATTCTTTCCTGGGATTCCAGTAATAGATTCCGATGGACATGGGTAGCTTTACTGTAACCTGTGGACCTTCAACTTGACGATGAAACACAGAAATTGTGTCAGAATTGAATACAACAGGCACCATGCCGATTTCTCGCCGGGAGAGTAACGCTTCTAACTGTCTGTGCTTTGATTCTTTCCTGGGATTCCAGTAATAGATTCCGATGGACTTGGGAAGGTTTACTGTAACCTGTGGACCTTCAACTTGACGATGAAACACAGAAATTGTGTCGGAATTGAATTCAACAGGCACCATGCCGACTTCTGTCCGGGAGAGTAATGCTTCTAACTGTCTGTGCTTTGATTCTTTCCTGGGAATCCAGTAATAGATTCCGATGGACATGGGAAGGTTTACTTTAACCTGTGGACCTTCAACGTGACGATGAAACACTGAAATTGAGTCGGAATAGAATACAACAGGCACCATGCCTACCTCTGTCCGGGAGAGTAATGCTTCTAACTGTCTGTGCTTTGATTCTTTTCTGGGATTCCAGTAATATATTCCGATGGACACGGGAAGGTTTACTATAACCTGTGGACCTTCAACGTGACAATGAACCACAGAAATTGCGTCGGAATTGAATACAACAGGCACCATGCCGACTTCTGTCCGGGAGAGTTAAGCTTCTAACTGTCTGTGCTTTGATTCTTTCCTGGGATTCCAGTAATAGATTCCGATGGACAAGGGAAGGTTTACTGTAAGCTGTGGACCCTCAACTTGACGATGAACCACAGAAATTGCGTCGGAATTGAATACAACAGGCTACAAGCCGACTTATGTCCGGGAGAGTAATGCTTCCAACTGTCTGTGCTTTGATTCTTTCCTGGGATTCCAGTAATAGATTCCGATGGACATGGGAAGGATTACTGTAAGCTGTGGACCATCAACTTGGCGATGAAACACAGAAATTGCGTCGGAATTGAACACAACAAACACCATGCCGACTTCCCTCCCGGAGAGTAATTCTTCTAACTGTCTGTGTTTTTATTCTTTCCTGGGACTCCGGTAATAGATTCCGCTGGACATGGGAAGGATTACTGTAACCTGTGGACCTTCAACCTGACGATGAAACACAGAAATTGCGTCGGAATTGAATACAACAAACACCATGCCGACTTCACTCCCGGAGAGTAATGCTTCTAACTGTCCGTCTTTTGATTCTTTCCTGGGATTCCAGTAATAGATTCCGATGCACATGGGAAGGTTTACTGTAACCTGTGGACCTTCAACTTGACGATGAAACACAGAAATTGCGTCGGAATTGAATCCAACAGGCACCATGCCGACTTCTCTCCGGGAGAGTAATGCTTCTAACTGTCTGTGCTTTGATTCTTTCCTGGGGTTCCAGTAATAGATTCGGATGGACATGGGAAGGTTTACTGCAACCTGTGGACCTTCCAACTGACGATGAAACACAGAAATATCGTCGGAATCGAATTCAACAGGTACCATGCGACTTCTCTCCGGGAGAGTAATGCTTCTAACTGTCTGTGCTTTGATTCTTTCCTGGGATTCCAGTAATAGATTCCGATGGACATGGGTAGCTTTACTGTAACCTGTGGACCTTCAACTTGACGATGAAACACAGAAATTGTGTCGGAATTGAATACAACAGGCACCATGCCGATTTCTCGCCGGGAGAGTAACGCTTCTAACTGTCTGTGCTTTGATTCTTTCCTGGGATTCCAGTAATAGATTCCGATGGACTTGGGAAGGTTTACTGTAACCTGTGGACCTTCAACTTGACGATGAAACACAGAAATTGTGTCGGAATTGAATTCAACAGGCACCAAGGCGACTTTTCATCGGGAGAATAACGCTTCTAACTGTGTGTGCTTTGATTCTTTCGTGGGATTCCAGTAATAAATTCCGATTGACATTGGAAGGTTTACTGTAACCTGTGGACCTTCAACGTGACGAAGAAACACAGAAATTGCATCGGATTTGAATACAACAGGCACCATGCCAACTTCTCTCCGGAGAGTAATGCTACTAACTGTCTGCGCTTTGATTCTTTCCTGGGATTCCAGTAATAGATTCAGATGGACATGCGAAGGTTTACTGTAACCTGTGGGCCTTCAACTTGATGATGGAACACAGAAATTGCGTCGGAATTGAATACAATAGGCACCAAGCCGACTTCTGTCCGGGCGAGTAACGCTTCTAACTGTCTGTGGTTTGATTCTTTCCTGGGATTCCAGTAATAGATTCCGATGGACATGGGAAGGTTTACTGTAACCTGTGGACCTTCAACTTGACGATGAAACACAGAAATTGTGTCGGAATTGAATACAACAGGCACAAAGCCGACTTCTGTCCGGGAGAGTAATGCTTCTAACTGTCTGTGCTTTGATTCTTTCCTGGGATTCCATTAATAGATTCCGATGGACATGGGAAGGTTTACTTTAACCTGTGCACCTTCAACTTGACGATGAAACACAGAAATTGCGTCGGAATTGAATACAACAGGCACCATGCCGACTTCTGTCCGGGAGAGTAATGCTTCCAACTGTCTGTCTTTGATTCTTTCCTGGGATTCCAGTAATAGATTCCGCTGGACATGGGAAGGATTACTGTAACCTGTGGACCTTCAACTTGACGGTGAAACACAGAAATTACGTCGGAATTGAATACAACAAACACCGTGCCTGTTTCTCTCCCGCAGAGCAATGCTTCCAAATGTCTGTGCTTTGATTCTTTCCTGGGATTCCAGTAATAGATTCCGATGGACATGTGAAGGTTTACCGTAACCTGTGGATATTCAACTTGACGATGAAACACAGAAATTGCGTTGGAATTGAATCCAACAGGCACCATGCCGACTTCTGTCCGGGAGAGTAATGCTTCTAACTGTCTGTGCTTTGATTCTTTCCTGGGATTCCAGTAATAGATTCCGATGGACATGGGAAGGTTTACTGTAACCTGTGGACCTTCAACTTGACGATGAAACACAGAAATTGCGTCGGAATTGAATACAACAAACACCATGCCGACTTCTCTCTGGGGGAATAATGCTTCTAACTGTCTGTGTTTTGATTCTTTCCTGGGATTGCAGTAATAGATTCCGATGGACATGTTAATTTCTACTATAACCTGTTGACCTTCAACTTGACGATGAAACACAGAAATTGCGTCGGAGTTGAATACAACAGGCACCATGCCGATTTCTCACCGGGAGAGTAACGCTTCTAGCTGTCTGTGCTTTGATTCATTCCTGGGATTCCAGTAATAGATTCCGATGGACTTAAGAAGGGTTACTGTGACCTGTGGACCTTCAACTTGAAGATGAAACACGGAAATTGTGTCGGAATTGAATACAACAGGCACCAAGCCGTCTTCTGTCCGGGAGAGTAATGCTTCTAACTGTCTGTGCTTTGATTCTTTCCTGGGATTCCAGTAATTGATTCCGATGGACATGGGAAGTTGTACTTTAACCTGTGGACCTTCAACTTGACGATGAAACACAGAAATTTCGTCGGAATTGAATACAACAGGCACCATGCCTACTTCTGTCCGGGAGAGTAATGCTTCCAACTGTCTGTGCTTGGATTCTTTCCTGGGATTCCAGTAATAGATTCCGCTGGACATGGGAAGGATTACTGTAACCTGTGGACCTTCAACTTGATGATGAAACACAGAAATTGCGTCGGAATTGAATACAACAGGCACCATGCCGACCTCTGTTCGGGAGAGTAATAATTCTAACTGTCTGTGCTTTCATCCTTTCCTGGGATTCCAGTAATAGATTCCGATGGACATGGGAAGTTTTACTGTAACCTGTGGACCTTCAACTTCACGATGAAACACAGAAATTGTGTCGGAATTGAATCCAACAGACACCATGCCGGCTTCTCTTCGGGAGAGTAATGCTTCTAACTGTCTGTGCTTCGATTCTTTCCTGGGATTCCAGTAATAGATTCCGATGGACATGGGAAGGTTTACATTATCCTGTGGACCTTCAACTTGACGACGAAACACAGAAATTGCGTCGGAATTGAATTCAACAGGCACCATGCGACTTCCCTCCGGGAGTGTAATGCTTCTAACTGTCTGTGCTTTAATTCTTTCCTGGGATTCCAGTAATAGATTCCGATGGACATGGGAAGCTTTACTGTAACCTGTGGACCTTCAACTTGACGATGAAACACAGTAATCGCATGGGATTTGATTACAACAGGCACCATGCCAACTACTCTCCGGAGAGTAACGCTTCTAACTGTCTGTGCTTTGATTCTTTCCTGGGATTCCAGTAATAGATTCCGATGGACATGGGAAGGTTTACTGTAACCTGTGGGCCTTCAACTTGACGATGGAACACAGAAATTGCGTCGGAATTGAATACAACAGGCACCAAGCCGACTTCTGTCCGGGAGAGTAATGCTTCTAACTGTCTGTGGTTTGATTCTTTCCTGGGATTCCAGTAATAGATTCTGATAGACATGGGAAGGTTTACTATAACCTGTGGACCTTCAACGTGACGATGAAACACTGAAATTGAGTCGGAATAGAACACAACAGGCACCATGCCTACCTCTGTCCGGGAGAGTAATGCTTCTAACGGTCTGTGCTTTGTTTCTTTTCTGGGATTCCAGTAATATATTCCGATGGACACGGGAAGGTTTACTATAACCTGTGGACCTTCAACGTGCCAATGAACCACAGAAATTGCGTCGGAATTGAATACAACAGGCACCATGCCGACTTCTGTCCGGGAGAGTTAAGCTTCTAACTGTCTGTGCTTTGATTCTTTCCTGGGATTCCAGTAACAGATTCCGATGGACAAGGGAAGGTTTACTGTAAGCTGTGGACCTTCAACTTGACGATGAAACACAGAAATTGCGTCGGAATTGAATACAACAGGCTACAAGCCGACTTATGTCCGGGAGAGTAATGCTTCCAACTGTCTGTGCTTTGATTCATTCCTGGGATTCCAGTAATAGATTCCGATGCACATGGGAAGGATTACTGTAAGCTGTGGACCATCAACTTGGCGATGAAACACAGAAATTGCGTCGGAATTGAACACAACAAACACCATGCCGACTTCCCTCCCGGAGAGTAATTCTTCTAACTGTCTGTGTTTTTATTCTTTCCTGGGACTCCAGTAATAGATTCCGCTGGACATGGGAAGGATTACTGTAACCTGTGGACCTTCAACCTGACGATGAAACACAGAAATTGCGTCGGAATTGAATACAACAAACACCTTGCCGACTTCTCTCACGGAGAGTAATGCTTCTAACTGTCCGTCTTTTGATTCTTTCCTGGGATTCCAGTAATAGATTCCGATGCACATGGGAAGGTTTACTGTAACCTGTGGACCTTCAACTTGACGATGAAACACAGAAACTGCGTCGGAATTGAATACAACAAACACCATGCCGACTTCTCTCCTGGAGAGTAATGCTTCTAACTGTCTGTGTTTTGATTCTTTCCTGGGATTCCAGTAATAGATTCCGATGGACAGGGGAAGGTTTACTGTAACCTGTGGACCTTCTACTTGACGATGAAACACAGAAAATGCGTCGGAATTGAATGTAACAGGCACCATGCCGACTTCTGTTCGGGAGAGTAATGATTCTAACTGTCTGTGCTTTGATCCTTTCCTGGGATTCCAGTAATAGATTCCGATGGACATGGGAAGGTTTACTGTAACCTGTGGACCTTCAACTTGACGATGAAACACAGAAATTGCGTCGGAATTGAATCCAACAGGCACCATGCCGACTTCTCTCCGGGAGAGTAATGCTTCTAACTGTCTGTGCTTTGATTCTTTCCTGGGGTTCCAGTAATAGATTGGGATGGACATGGGAAAGTTTACTGCAACCTGTGGACCTTCCACCTGGCGATGAAACACAGAAATATCGTCGGAATTGAATTCAACAGGTACCATGCGACTTCTCTCCGGGAGAGTAATGCTTCTAACTGTCTGTGCTTTGATTCTTTCCTGGGATTCCAGTAATAGATTCCGATGGACATGGGTAGCTTTACTGTAACCTGTGGACCTTCAACTTGACGATGAAACACAGAAATTGTGTCGGAATTGAATACAACAGGCACCATGCCGATTTCTCGCCGGGAGAGTAACGCTTCTAACTGTCTGTGCTTTGATTCTTTCCTGGGATTCCAGTAATAGATTCCGATGGACTTGGGAAGGTTTACTGTAACCTGTGGACCTTCAACTTGACGATGAAACACAGAAATTGTGTCGGAATTGAATTCAACAGGCACCATGCCGACTTCTGTCCGGGAGAGTAATGCTTCTAACTGTCTGTGCTTTGATTCTTTCCTGGGAATCCAGTAATAGATTCCGATGGACATGGGAAGGTTTACTTTAACCTGTGGACCTTCAACGTGACGATGAAACACTGAAATTGAGTCGGAATAGAATACAACAGGCACCATGCCTACCTCTGTCCGGGAGAGTAATGCTTCTAACTGTCTGTGCTTTGATTCTTTTCTGGGATTCCAGTAATATATTCCGATGGACACGGGAAGGTTTACTATAACCTGTGGACCTTCAACGTGACAATGAACCACAGAAATTGCGTCGGAATTGAATACAACAGGCACCATGCCGACTTCTGTCCGGGAGAGTTAAGCTTCTAACTGTCTGTGCTTTGATTCTTTCCTGGGATTCCAGTAATAGATTCCGATGGACAAGGGAAGGTTTACTGTAAGCTGTGGACCTTCAACTTGACGATGAACCACAGAAATTGCGTCGGAATTGAATACAACAGGCTACAAGCCGACTTATGTCCGGGAGAGTAATGCTTCCAACTGTCTGTGCTTTGATTCTTTCCTGGGATTCCAGTAATAGATTCCGATGGACATGGGAAGGATTACTGTAAGCTGTGGACCATCAACTTGGCGATGAAACACAGAAATTGCGTCGGAATTGAACACAACAAACACCATGCCGACTTCCCTCCCGGAGAGTAATTCTTCTAACTGTCTGTGTTTTTATTCTTTCCTGGGACTCCGGTAATAGATTCCGCTGGACATGGGAAGGATTACTGTAACCTGTGGACCTTCAACCTGACGATGAAACACAGAAATTGCGTCGGAATTGAATACAACAAACACCATGACGACTTCACTCCCGGAGAGTAATGCTTCTAACTGTCCGTCTTTTGATTCTTTCCTGGGATTCCAGTAATAGATTCCGATGCACATGGGAAGGTTTACTGTAACCTGTGGACCTTCAACTTGACGATGAAACACAGAAACTGCGTCGGAATTGAATACAACAAACACCATGCCGACTTCTCTCCTGGAGAGTAATGCTTCTAACTGTCTGTGTTTTGATTCTTTCCTGGGATTCCAGTAATAGATTCCGATGGACAGGGGTAGGTTTACTGTAACCTGTGGACCTTCTACTTGACGATGGAACACAGAAATTGCGTCGGAATTGAATGTAACAGGCACCATGCCGACTTCTGTTCGGGAGAGTAATGATTCTAACTGTTTGTGCTTTGATCCTTTCCTGGGATTCCAGTAATAGATTCCGATGGACATGGGAAGGTTTACTGTAACCTGTGGACCTTCAACTTGACGATGAAACACAGAAATTGCGTCGGAATTGAATCCAACAGGCACCATGCCGACTTCTCTCCGGGAGAGTAATGCTTCTAACTGTCTGTGCTTTGATTCTTTCCTGGGGTTCCAGTAATAGATTGGGATGGACATGGGAAAGTTTACTGCAACCTGTGGACCTTCCACCTGGCGATGAAACACAGAAATATCGTCGGAATTGAATTCAACAGGTACCATGCGACTTCTCTCCGGGAGAGTAATGCTTCTAACTGTCTGTGCTTTGATTCTTTCCTGGGATTCCAGTAATAGATTCCGATGGACATGGGTAGCTTTACTGTAACCTGTGGACCTTCAACTTGACGATGAAACACAGAAATTGTGTCGGAATTGAATACAACAGGCACCATGCCGATTTCTCGCCGGGAGAGTAACGCTTCTAACTGTCTGTGCTTTGATTCTTTCCTGGGATTCCAGTAATAGATTCCGATGGACTTGGGAAGGTTTACTGTAACCTGTGGACCTTCAACTTGACGATGAAACACAGAAATTGTGTCGGAATTGAATTCAACAGGCACCATGCCGACTTCTGTCCGGGGGAGTAATGCTTCTAACTGTCTGTGCTTTGATTCTTTCCTGGGAATCCAGTAATAGATTCCGATGGACATGGGAAGGTTTACTTTAACCTGTGGACCTTCAACGTGACGATGAAACACTGAAATTGAGTCGGAATAGAACACAACAGGCACCATGCCTACCTCTGTCCGGGAGAGTAATGCTTCTAACTGTCTGTGCTTTGATTCTTTTCTGGTATTCCAGTAATATATTCCGATGGACACGGGAAGGTTTACTATAACCTGTGGACCTTCAACTTGACGATGAAACACAGAAATTGCGTCGGCATTGAATACAACAGGCTACAAGCCGACTTATGTCCGGGAGAGTAATGCTTCCAACTGTCTGTGCATTGATTCATTCCTGGGATTCCAGTAATAGATTCCGATGGACATGGGAAGGATTACTGTAACCTGTGGACCTTCAACCTGACGATGAAACACAGAAATTGCGTCGGAATTGAATACAACAAACACCATGCCGACTTCTCTCCCGGAGAGTAATGCTTCTAACTGTCCGTCTTTTGATTCTTTCCTGGGATTCCAGTAATAGATTCCGATGCACATGGGAAGGTTTACTGTAACCTGTGGACCTTCAACTTGACGATGAAACACAGAAACTGCGTCGGAATTGAATACAACAAACACCATGCCGACTTCTCTCCTGGAGAGTAATGCTTCTAACTGTCTGTGTTTTGATTCTTTCCTGGGATTCCAGTAATAGATTCCGATGGACAGGGGAAGGTTTACTGTAACCTGTGGACCTTCTACTTGACGATGAAACACAGAAATTGCGTCGGAATTGAATGTAACAGGCACCATGCCGACTTCTGTTCGGGAGAGTAATGATTCTAACTGTCTGTGTTTTGATCCTTTCCTGGGATTCCAGTAATAGATTCCGATGGACATGGGAAGGTTTACTGTAACCTGTGGACCTTCAACTTGACGATGAAACACAGAAATTGCGTGGGAATTGAATGCAACAGGCACCATGCCGACTTCGGTCCGGGAGAGTAATGCTTCCAACAGTCTGTGCTCTGATTCTTTCCTGGGATTCCAGTAGAAGATTCCGCTGGACATGGGAAGAATTACTGTAACCTGTTGACCTTCAACATGACGATGAAACACAAAAATTGCGTCGGAATTGAATACAACAGGCACCATGCCGATTTCTCTTCGGGAGAATAACGCCTCTAACTGTGTGTGCTTTGATTCTTTCGTGGGATTCCAGTAATAAATTCCGATGGACATGGGAAGGTTTACTCTAACCTATGGACCTTCAACGTGACGAAGAAACACAGAAATTGCATCGGATTTGAATACAACAGGCACCATGCCAACTTCTCTCCGGAGAGTAACGCTACTAACTGTCTGTGCTTTGATTCTTTCCTGGGATTCCAGTAATAGATTCAGATGGACATGGGAAGGTTTACTGTAACCTGTGGGCCTTCAACTTGACGATGGAACACAGAAATTGCGTCGGAATTGAATACAACAGGCACCAAGCCGACTTCTGTCCGGGAGAGTAATGCTTCTAACTGTCTGTGGTTTGATTCTTTCCTGGGATTCCAGTAATAGATTCCGATGGACATGGGAAGGTTTACTGTAACCTGTGCACCTTCAACTTGACGATGAAACACAGAAATTGCGTCGGAATTGAATACAACAGGCACCATGCCGACTTCTGTCCGTCAGAGTAATGCTCCCAACTGTCTGTCCTTTGATTCTTTCCTGGGATTCCAGTAATAGATTCCGCTGGACATGGGAAGGATTACTGTAACATGTGGACCTTCAACTTGACGATGAAACACAGAAATTGCGTCGGAATTGAATACAACAAACACCGTGCCTATTTCACTCCCGCAGAGCAATGCTTCCAAATGTCTGTGCTTTGATTCTTTCCTGGGATTCCAGTAATAGATTCCGATGGACATGGGAAGGTTTACATTATCCTGTGGACCTTCAACTTGACGATGAAACACAGAAATTGCGTCGCAATTGAATTCAACAGGCACCATGCGACTTCCCTCCGGGAGAGTAATGCTTTTAACTGTCTGTGCTTTAATTCTTTCCTGGGATTCCAGTAATAGATTCTGATGGACATGGGAAGGTTTACTGTAACCTGTGGACCTTCAACTTGACGATGAAACACAGTAATCGCATCGGATTTGAATACAACAGGCACCATGCCAACTACTCTCCGGAGAGTAACGCTTCTAACTGTCTGTGCTTTGATTCTTTCCTGGGATTCCAGTAATAGATTCCGATGGACATGGGAAGGTTTACTGTAACCTGTGGGCCTTCAACTTGACGATGGAACACAGAAATTGCGTCGGAATTGAATACAACAGGCACCAAGCCGACTTCTGTCCGGGAGAGTAATGCTTCTAACTGTCTGTGCTTTGATTCTTTTCTGGGATTCCAGTAATATATTCCGATGGACTTGAGAAGGATTACTGTAACCTGTGGACCCTCCACTTGACGATGAAACACAGAAATTGCGTCGGAATTGAATCCAACAGGCACCATGCCGACTTCTCTCCGGGAGAGAAATGCTTCTAACTGTCTGTGATCTGATTCTTTCCTGGGATGCCAGTAATAGATTCCGATGGACATGGGAAGCTTTACTGTAACCTGTGGACCTTCAACTGGACGATGAAACACAGAAAATTCGTCGGAATTAAATACAACAGGCACCATGCCGATTTCTCACCGGGAGAGCAACGCTTCTAACTGTCTGTGCTTCGATTGTTTCCTGGGATTCCAGTAATAGATTCCGATGGACTTGGGAAGGTTTACTGTAACCTGTGGACCTTCAACTTGACGATGAAACACAGAAATTGTGTCGGAATTGAATACAACAGGCACGAAGCCGACTTCTGTCCGGGAGAGTAATGCTTCTAACTGCCTGTGCTTTGATTCTTTCCTGGGATTCCAGTAATAAATTCCGCTGGACATGGGAAGGTTAACATTAACCTGTGGACCTTCAACTTGACAATGAAACACAGAAATTGCGTCGGAATTGAATACAACAGGGACCATGCCGACTTCTGTTCGGGAGAGTAATGCTTCCAACTGTCTGTGCTTTGATTCTTTCCTGGGATTCCAGTAATAGATTGCGCTGGACATGGGAAGGATTACTTTAACCTGTGGACCTTCAACTTGACGATGAAACAAAGAAATTGCGTCGGAATTGAATACAACAAACACCATGCCGACTTCTCTCCCGGAGAGTAATGCTTCTAAATGTCTGTGTTTTGATTCTTTCCTGGGATTCCAGTAATAGATTCCGATGAACATGTGAAGGTTTACTGTAACCTGTGGACCTTCCACTTGACGATGAAACACAGAAATTACGTCGGACTTGAATCCAACACGCACCATACCGACGTCTGTCCGGGAGAGTAATGCTTCTAACTGTCTGTGCTTTGATTCTATCCCGGGATTCCAAAAATACATTCCGATGGACATGGGAAGGTTTACTGTAACCTGTGGACCTTCAACTTGACGAAGAAACACAGAAATTGCGTCGGAATTGAATACAACAATCACCATGCCGACTTCTCTCCTGGAGAATAATGCTTTTAACTGTCTGTGTTTTGATTCTTACCTGGGATTCCAGTAATACATTCAGATGCACATGGTAATGTTTAATGTAACCTGTTGACCTTCAACCTGACGATGAAACACAGAAATTGCGTCGGAATTGAATACAACAGGCACCATGCCGACTTCTGTCCCGGAGAGTAATGCTTCCAACTGCCTGTGCTTTGATTCTTTCCTGGGATTCCAGTAATAGATTCTGCTGGACATGGGAAGGATTACTGTAACCTGTGGACCTTCAACTTAACGATGAAACACAGAAATTGCGTCGGAATTGAATCCAACAGGCACCATGCCGACTTCTGTCCGGGAGAGTAATGCCTCTAACTGACTGTGCTTTGATTCTTTCCTGGGATTCCAGGAATAGATTCGGATGGACATGTGAAGGTTTACTGTAACCTGTGGACCTTAAACTTGACGATGAAACACAGAAATTGCGTCGGAATTGAATACAACAAACACCATGCCCACTTCTCTCCGGGAGAATAATGCTTCTAACTGTCTGTGTTTTGATTCTTTCCTGGGATTCCAGTAATAGATTCCGATGGACATGGTAATCTTTACTGTAACCTGTTGACCTTCAACTTGACGATGAAACACAGAAATTGCGTCGTAATTGAATACAACAGGCACCATGCCGACTTCTGTCCAGGGGAGTAATGCTTCTAACTGTCTGTGGTTTGATTCTTTCCTGGGATTCCTGTAATAGATTGCGATGGACATGTTAAGGTTTACTTTAACCTGTGGATCTTCAACGTGACGATGAAACACAGAAATTGCGTCGGAATAGAATACAACAGGCACCATGCCCACTTCTGTTCGGGAGAGTAATGCTTCTAACTGTCTGTGCTTTGGTTCTTTTCTGGGATTCCAGTAATAGATTCCGATGGACATGGGAAGTTTTACTGTAACCTGTGGACCTTCAACTTGACGATGAAACACAGAATTTGCGTCGGAATTGAATCCAACAGGCACCATGCCGACTTCTGTCCGGGAGAGTAATGCTTCCAACTGTCTGTGCTTCGATTCTTTCCTGGGATTCCAGTAATAGATTCCGCTGGACATGGGAAGGATTACTGTAACCTGTGGACCTTCAACTTGACGATGAAACACAGAAATTGCGTCGGAAGTGAATCCAACAGGCACCATGCCGACTTCTGTCCGGGAGAGTAATGCCTCTAACTGTCTGTGCTTTGATTCATTCTTGGGATTCCAGGAATAGATTCGGATGGACATGTGAAGGTTTACTGTAACCTGTGGACCTTCAACTTGACGATGAAACACAGAAATTGCGTCGGAATTGAATACAACAAACACCATGCCAACTTCTCTCCGGGACAATAATGCTTCTAACTGTCTGTGTTTTGATTCTTTCCTGGGATTCCAGTAATAGATTCCGATGGACATGGTAATGTTTACTGTAACCTGTTGACCTTCAACTTGACGATGAAACACAGAAATTGCGTCGTAATTGAATACAACAGGCACCATGCCGGTTTTTGTCCAGGGGAGTAATGCATCTAACTGTCTGTGGCTTGATTCTTTCCTGGGATTCCTGTAATAGATTGCGATGGACATGGGAAGGTTTACTGTAACCTGTGGACCTTCAACTTGACGATGAAACACAGAAATTGCGTCGGAATTGAATACAACAAACACCATGCCGACTTCTCTCCCGGAGAGTAATGCTTTTAAATGTCTGTGTTTTGTTTCTATCCTGGGATTCCAGTAATAGATTCCGATGGACATGGGAAGCTTTACTGTAACCTGTGGACCTTCTACTTGACGATGAAACACAGAAATTGCGTCGGAATTGAATACAACAGGCACCATGCCGACTTCTGTCCGGGAGAGTAATGCTTCTAACTGCCTGTGCTTTGATTCTTTCCTGGGATTCCAGTAATAGATTCCGATGGACTTGGGAAGGTTTACTGTAACCTGTGGACCTTCAACTTGACGATGAAACACAGAAATTGTGTCGGAATTGAATACAACAGGCACCATGCCGACTTCTGTCCGGGAGAATAATGCTTCTAACTGCCTGTGCTTTGATTCTTTCCTGGGATTCCAGTAATAAATTCCGATGGACATGGGAAGGTTAACATTAACCTGTGGACCTTCACCTTGACGATGAAACACAGAAATTGCGTCGGAATTGAATACAACAGGCACCATGCCGACTTCTGTCCGGGAGAGTAATGCTTCCAACTGTCTGTGCTTTGATTCTTTCCTGGGATTCCAGTAATAGATACCGCTGGACATGGGAAGGATTACTTTAACCTGTGGACCTTCAACTTGACGATGAAACAAAGAAATTGCGTCGGAATTGACTACAACAAACACCATGCAGACTTCTCTTCCGGAGAGTAATGCTTCTAAATGTCTGTGTTTTGATTCTTACCTGGGATTCCAGTAATAGATTCAGATGCACATGGTAATGTTTACTGTAACCTGTTGACCTTCAACTTGACGATGAAAAACAGAAATTGCGTCGGAATTGAATACAACAGGCACCATGCCGATTTCTCACCGGGAGAGTAACGCTTCTAACTGTCTGTGGTTTGATTCTTTCCTGGGATTCCAGTAATAGATTCCGATGGACATGTGAAGGTTTACTGTAACCTGTGGACCTTCCACTTGACGATGAAACACAGAAATTGCGTCGGAATTGAATACAACAGGCACCATGCCGACTTCTGTCCGGGAGAGTAATGCTTCCAACTGTCTGTGCTTCGATTCTTTCCTGGGATTCCAGTAATAGATTCCGCTGGACATGGGAAGGATTACTGTAACCTGTGGACCTTCAACTTGACGATGAAACACAGAAATTGCGTCGGAATTGAATCCAACAGGCACCATGCCGACTTCTGTCCGGGTGAGTAATGCCTCTAACTGTCTGTGCTTTGATTCTTTCCTGGGATTCCAGGAATAGATTCGGATGGACATGTGAAGGTTTACTGTAACCTGTGGACCTTCAACTTGACGATGAAACATAGAAATTGCGTCGGAATTGAATACAACAAACACCATGCCAACTTCTCTCCGGGAGAATAATGCTTCTAACTGTCTGTGTTTTGATTCTTTCCTGGGATTCCAGTAATAGATTCCGATGGACATGGTAATGTTTACTGTAACCTGTTGACCTTCAACTTGACGATGAAACACAGAAATTGCGTCGTAATTGATTACAACAGGCACCATGCCGACTTCTGTCCAGGGGAGTAATGCATCTAACCGTCTGTGGTTTGATTCTTTCCTGGGATTCCTGTAATAGATTCCGATGGGCAAGGGAAGGTTTACTTTAACCTGTGGATCTTCAACGTGACGATGAAACACAGAAATTGCGTCGGAATAGAATACAACAGGCACCATGCCGACTTCTGTCCAGGAGAGTAATGCTTCTAACTGTCGGTGCTTTGGGTCCTTTCTGGGATTCCAGTAATAGATTCCGATGGACATGGGAAGGTTTACTGTAACCTGTGGACCTTCAACTTGACGATGAAACACAGAAATTGCGTCGGAATTGAATCCAACAGGCACCATGCCGACTTCTCTCCGGGAGAGTAATGCTTCTAACTGTCTGTGCTTTGATTCTTTCCTGGGGTTCCAGTAATAGATTGGGATGGACATGGGAAAGTTTACTGCAACCTGTGGACCTTCCACCTGGCTATGAAACACAGAAATATCGTCGGAATTGAATTCAACAGGTACCATGCGACTTCTCTCCGGGAGAGTAATGCTTCTAACTGTCTGTGCTTTGATTCTTTCCTGGGATTCCAGTAATAGATTCCGATAGACATGGGTAGCTTTACTGTAACCTGTGGACCTTCAACTTGACGATGAAACACAGAAATTGTGTCGGAATTGAATACAACAGGCACCATGCCGATTTCTCGCCGGGAGAGTAACGCTTCTAACTGTCTGTGCTTTGATTCTTTCCTGGGATTCCAGTAATAGATTCCGATGGACTTGGGAAGGTTTACTGTAACCTGTGGACCTTCAACTTGACGATGAAACACAGAAATTGTGTCGGAATTGAATTCAACAGGCACCATGCCGACTTCTGTCCGGGAGAGTAATGCTTCTAACTGTCTGCGCTTTGATTCTTTCCTGGGAATCCAGTAATAGATTCCGATGGACATGGGAAGGTTTACTTTAACCTGTGGACCTTCAACGTGACGATGAAACACTGAAATTGAGTCGGAATAGAATACAACAGGCACCATGCCTACCTCTGTCCGGGAGAGTAATGCTTCTAACTGTCTGTGCTTTCATTCTTTTCTGGGATTCCAGTAATATATTCCGATGGACACGGTAAGGTTTACTATAACCTGTGGACCTTCAACGTGACAATGAACCACAGAAATTGCGTCGGAATTGAATACAACAGGCACCATGCCGACTTCTGTCCGGGAGAGTTAAGCTTCTAACTGTCTGTGCTTTGATTCTTTCCTGGGATTCCAGTAATAGATTCCGATGGACAAGGGAAGGTTTACTGTAAGCTGTGGACCTTCAACTTGACGATGAAACACAGAAATTGCGTCGGAATTGAATACAACAGGCTACAAGCCGACTTATGTCCGGGAGAGTAATGCTCCCAACTGTCTGTGCTTTGATTCATTCCTGGGATTCCAGTAATAGATTCCGATGGACATGGGAAGGATTACTGTAAGCTGTGGACCATCAACTTGGCGATGAAACACAGAAATTGCGTCGGAATTGAACACAACAAACACCATGCCGTCTTCCCTCCCGGAGAGTAATTCTTCTAACTGTCTGTGTTTTTATTCTTTCCTGGGACTCCGGTAATAGATTCCGCTGGACATGGGAAGGATTACTGTAACCTGTGGACCTTCAACCTGACGATGAAACACAGAAATTGCGTCGGAATTGAATACAACAAACACCATGCCGACTTCTCTCCCGGAGAGTAATGCTTCTAACTGTCCGTCTTTTGATTCTTTCCTGGGATTCCAGTAATAGATTCCGATGCACATGGGAAGGTTTACTGTAACCTGTGGACCTTCAACTTGACGATGAAACACAGAAACTGCGTCGGAATTGAATACAACAAACACCATGCCGACTTCTCTCCTGGAGAGTAATGCTTCTAACTGTCTGTGTTTTGATTCTTTCCTGGGATTCCAGTAATAGATTCCGATGGACAGGGGTAGGTTTACTGTAACCTGTGGACCTTCTACTTGACGATGGAACACAGAAATTGCGTCGGAATTGAATGTAACAGGCACCATGCCGACTTCTGTTCGGGAGAGTAATGATTCTAACTGTCTGTGCTTTGATCCTTTCCTGGGATTCCAGTAATAGATTCCGATGGACATGGGAAGGTTTACTGTAACCTGTGGACCTTCAACTTGACGATGAAACACAGAAATTGCGTCGGAATTGAATCCAACAGGCACCATGCCGACTTCTCTCCGGGAGAGTAATGCTTCTAACTGTCTGTGCTTTGATTCTTTCCTGGGGTTCCAGTAATAGATTGGGATGGACATGGGAAAGTTTACTGCAACCTGTGGACCTTCCACCTGGCGATGAAACACAGAAATATCGTCGGAATTGAATTCAACAGGTACCATGCGACTTCTCTCCGGGAGAGTAATGCTTCTAACTGTCTGTGCTTTGATTCTTTCCTGGGATTCCAGTAATAGATTCCGATGGACATGGGTAGCTTTACTGTAACCTGTGGACCTTCAACTTGACGATGAAACACAGAAATTGTGTCGGAATTGAATACAACAGGCACCATGCCGATTTCTCGCCGGGAGAGTAACGCTTCTAACTGTCTGTGCTTTGATTCTTTCCTGGGATTCCAGTAATAGATTCCGATGGACTTGGGAAGGTTTACTGTAACCTGTGGACCTTCAACTTGACGATGAAACACAGAAATTGTGTCGGAATTGAATTCAACAGGCACCATGCCGACTTCTGTCCGGGAGAGTAATGCTTCTAACTGTCTGTGCTTTGATTCTTTCCTGGGAATCCAGTAATAGATTCCGATGGACATGGGAAGGTTTACTTTAACCTGTGGACCTTCAACGTGACGATGAAACACTGAAATTGAGTCGGAATAGAACACAACAGGCACCATGCCTACCTCTGTCCGGGAGAGTAATGCTTCTAACTGTCTGTGCTTTGATTCTTTTCTGGGATTCCAGTAATATATTCCGATGGACACGGGAAGGTTTACTATAACCTGTGGACCTTCAACGTGACAATGAACCACAGAAATTGCGTCGGAATTGAATACAACAGGCACCATGCCGACTTCTGTCCGGGAGAGTTAAGCTTCTAACTGTCTGTGCTTTGATTCTTTCCTGGGATTCCAGTAATAGATTCCGATGGACAAGGGAAGGTTTACTGTAAGCTGTGGACCTTCAACTTGACGATAAAACACAGAAATTGCGTCGGCATTGAATACAACAGGCTACAAGCCGACTTATGTCCGGGAGAGTAATGCTTCCAACTGTCTGTGCTTTGATTCATTCCTGGGATTCCAGTAATAGATTCCGATGGACATGGGAAGGATTACTGTAACCTGTGGACCTTCAACCTGACGATGAAACACAGAAATTGCGTCGGAATTGAATACAACAAACACCATGCCGACTTCTCTCCCGGAGAGTAATGCTTCTAACTGTCCGTCTTTTGATTCTTTCCTGGGATTCCAGTAATAGATTCCGATGCACATGGGAAGGTTTACTGTAACCTATGGACCTTCAACTTGACGATGAAACACAGAAACTGCGTCGGAATTGAATACAACAAACACCATGCCGACTTCTCTCCGGGAGAATAACGCCTCTAACTGTGTGTGCTTTGATTCTTTCGTGGGATTCCAGTAATAAATTCCGATGGACATGGGAAGGTTTACTCTAACCTATGGACCTTCAACGTGACGAAGAAACACAGAAATTGCATCGGATTTGAATACAACAGGCACCATGCCAACTTCTCTCCGGAGAGTAACGCTACTAACTGTCTGTGCTTTGATTCTTTCCTGGGATTCCAGTAATAGATTCAGATGGACATGGGAAGGTTTACTGTAACCTGTGGGCCTTCAACTTGACGATGGAACACAGAAATTGCGTCGGAATTGAATACAACAGTCACCAAGCCGACTTCTGTCCGGGAGAGTAATGCTTCTAACTGTCTATGGTTTGATTCTTTCCTGGGATTCCAGTAATAGATTCCGATGGACATGGGAAGGTTTACTGTAACCTGTGCACCTTCAACTTGACGATGAAACACAGAAATTGCGTCGGAATTGAATACAACAGGCACCATGCCGACTTCTGTCCGTCAGAGTAATGCTCCCAACTGTCTGTCCTTTGATTCTTTCCTGGGATTCCAGTAATAGATTCCGCTGGACATGGGAAGGATTACTGTAACCTGTGGACCTTCAACTTGACGATGAAACACAGAAATTGCGTCGGAATTGAATACAACAAACACCGTGCCTATTTCACTCCCGCAGAGCAATGCTTCCAAATGTCTGTGCTTTGATTCTTTCCTGGGATTCCAGTAATAGATTCCGATGGACATGGGAAGGATTACATTATCCTGTGGACCTTCAACTTGACGATGAAACACAGAAATTGCGTCGCAATTGAATTCAACAGGCACCATGCGACTTCCCTCCGGGAGAGTAATGCTTTTAACTGTCTGTGCTTTAATTCTTTCCTGGGATTCCAGTAATAGATTCTGACAGACATGGGAAGGTTTACTGTAACCTGTGGACCTTCAACTTGACGATGAAACACAGTAATCGCATCGGATTTGAATACAACAGGCACCATGCCAACTACTCTCCGGAGAGTAACGCTTCTAACTGTCTGTGCTTTGATTCTTTCCTGGGATTCCAGTAATAGATTCCGATGGACATGGGAAGGTTTACTGTAACCTGTGGGCCTTCAACTTGACGATGGAACACAGAAATTGCGTCGGAATTGAATACAACAGGCACCAAGCCGACTTCTGTCCGGGAGAGTAATGCTTCTAACTGTCTGTGCTTTGATTCTTTTCTGGGATTCCAGTAATATATTCCGATGGACTTGAGAAGGATTACTGTAACCTGTGGACCCTCCACTTGACGATGAAACACAGAAATTGCGTCGGAATTGAATCCAACAGGCACCATGCCGACTTCTCTCCGGGAGAGAAATGCTTCTAACTGTCTGTGATCTGATTCTTTCCTGGGATGCCAGTAATAGATTCCGATGGACATGGGAAGCTTTACTGTAACCGGTGGACCTTCAACTGGACGATGAAACACAGAAATTGCGTCGGAATTAAATACAACAGGCACCATGCCGATTTCTCACCGGGAGAGCAACGCTTCTAACTGTCTGTGCTTCGATTGTTTCCTGGGATTCCAGTAATAGATTCCGATGGACTTGGGAAGGGTTACTGTAACCTGTGGACCTTCAACTTGACGATGAAACACAGAAATTGTGTCGGAATTGAATACAACAGGCACGAAGCCGACTTCTGTCCGGGAGAGTAATGCTTCTAACTGCCTGTGCTTTGATTCTTTCCTGGGATTCCAGTAATAAATTCCGCTGGACATGGGAAGGTTAACATTAACCTGTGGACCTTCAACTTGACGATGAAACACAGAAATTGCGTCGGAATTGAATACAACAGGGACCATGCCGACTTCTGTTCGGGAGAGTAATGCTTCCAACTGTCTGTGCTTTGATTCTTTCCTGGGATTCCAGTAATAGATTGCGCTGGACATGGGAAGGATTACTTTAACCTGTGGACCTTCAACTTGACGATGAATCAAAGAAATTGCGTCGGAATTGAATACAACAAACACCATGCCGACTTCTCTCCCGGAGAGTAATGCTTCTAAATGTCTGTGTTTTGATTCTTTCCTGGGATTCCAGTAATAGATTCCGATGAACATGTGAAGGTTTACTGTAACCTGTGGACCTTCCACTTGACGATGAAACACAGAAATTACGTCGGACTTGAATCCAACACGCACCATACCGACGTCTGTCCGGGAGAGTAATGCTTCTAACTGTCTGTGCTTTGATTCTATCCCGGGATTCCAAAAATACATTCCGATGGACATGGGAAGGTTTACTTTAACCTGTGGACCTTCAACTTGACGATGAAACACAGAAATTGCGTCGGAATTGAATACAACAGGCACCATGCCGACTTCTGTCCGGGAGAGTAATGCTTCCAACTGCCTGTGCTTCGATTCTTTCCTGGGATTCCAGTAATAGATTCTGCTGGACATGGGAAGGATTACTGTAACCTGTGGACCTTCAACTTGACGATGAAACACAGAAATTGCGTCGGAATTGAATCCAACAGGCACCATGCCGACTTCTCTCCGGGAGAGTAATGCTTCTAACTGTCTGTGCTTTGATTCTTTCCTGGGGTTCCAGTAATAGATTGGGATGGACATGGGAAAGTTTACTGCAACCTGTGGACCTTCCACCTGGCTATGAAACACAGAAATATCGTCGGAATTGAATTCAACAGGTACCATGCGACTTCTCTCCGGGAGAGTAATGCTTCTAACTGTCTGTGCTTTGATTCTTTCCTGGGATTCCAGTAATAGATTCCGATAGACATGGGTAGCTTTACTGTAACCTGTGGACCTTCAACTTGACGATGAAACACAGAAATTGTGTCGGAATTGAATACAACAGGCACCATGCCGATTTCTCGCCGGGAGAGTAACGCTTCTAACTGTCTGTGCTTTGATTCTTTCCTGGGATTCCAGTAATAGATTCCGATGGACTTGGGAAGGTTTACTGTAACCTGTGGACCTTCAACTTGACGATGAAACACAGAAATTGTGTCGGAATTGAATTCAACAGGCACCATGCCGACTTCTGTCCGGGAGAGTAATGCTTCTAACTGTCTGCGCTTTGATTCTTTCCTGGGAATCCAGTAATAGATTCCGATGGACATGGGAAGGTTTACTTTAACCTGTGGACCTTCAACGTGACGATGAAACACTGAAATTGAGTCGGAATAGAATACAACAGGCACCATGCCTACCTCTGTCCGGGAGAGTAATGCTTCTAACTGTCTGTGCTTTCATTCTTTTCTGGGATTCCAGTAATATATTCCGATGGACACGGGAAGGTTTACTATAACCTGTGGACCTTCAACGTGACAATGAACCACAGAAATTGCGTCGGAATTGAATACAACAGGCACCATGCCGACTTCTGTCCGGGAGAGTTAAGCTTCTAACTGTCTGTGCTTTGATTCTTTCCTGGGATTCCAGTAATAGATTCCGATGGACAAGGGAAGGTTTACTGTAAGCTGTGGACCTTCAACTTGACGATGAAACACAGAAATTGCGTCGGAATTGAATACAACAGGCTACAAGCCGACTTATGTCCGGGAGAGTAATGCTCCCAACTGTCTGTGCTTTGATTCATTCCTGGGATTCCAGTAATAGATTCCGATGGACATGGGAAGGATTACTGTAAGCTGTGGACCATCAACTTGGCGATGAAACACAGAAATTGCGTCGGAATTGAACACAACAAACACCATGCCGTCTTCCCTCCCGGAGAGTAATTCTTCTAACTGTCTGTGTTTTTATTCTTTCCTGGGACTCCGGTAATAGATTCCGCTGGACATGGGAAGGATTACTGTAACCTGTGGACCTTCAACCTGACGATGAAACACAGAAATTGCGTCGGAATTGAATACAACAAACACCATGCCGACTTCTCTCCCGGAGAGTAATGCTTCTAACTGTCCGTCTTTTGATTCTTTCCTGGGATTCCAGTAATAGATTCCGATGCACATGGGAAGGTTTACTGTAACCTGTGGACCTTCAACTTGACGATGAAACACAGAAACTGCGTCGGAATTGAATACAACAAACACCATGCCGACTTCTCTCCTGGAGAGTAATGCTTCTAACTGTCTGTGTTTTGATTCTTTCCTGGGATTCCAGTAATAGATTCCGATGGACAGGGGTAGGTTTACTGTAACCTGTGGACCTTCTACTTGACGATGGAACACAGAAATTGCGTCGGAATTGAATGTAACAGGCACCATGCCGACTTCTGTTCGGGAGAGTAATGATTCTAACTGTCTGTGCTTTGATCCTTTCCTGGGATTCCAGTAATAGATTCCGATGGACATGGGAAGGTTTACTGTAACCTGTGGACCTTCAACTTGACGATGAAACACAGAAATTGCGTCGGAATTGAATCCAACAGGCACCATGCCGACTTCTCTCCGGGAGAGTAATGCTTCTAACTGTCTGTGCTTTGATTCTTTCCTGGGGTTCCAGTAATAGATTGGGATGGACATGGGAAAGTTTACTGCAACCTGTGGACCTTCCACCTGGCGATGAAACACAGAAATATCGTCGGAATTGAATTCAACAGGTACCATGCGACTTCTCTCCGGGAGAGTAATGCTTCTAACTGTCTGTGCTTTGATTCTTTCCTGGGATTCCAGTAATAGATTCCGATGGACATGGGTAGCTTTACTGTAACCTGTGGACCTTCAACTTGACGATGAAACACAGAAATTGTGTCGGAATTGAATACAACAGGCACCATGCCGATTTCTCGCCGGGAGAGTAACGCTTCTAACTGTCTGTGCTTTGATTCTTTCCTGGGATTCCAGTAATAGATTCCGATGGACTTGGGAAGGTTTACTGTAACCTGTGGACCTTCAACTTGACGATGAAACACAGAAATTGTGTCGGAATTGAATTCAACAGGCACCATGCCGACTTCTGTCCGGGAGAGTAATGCTTCTAACTGTCTGTGCTTTGATTCTTTCCTGGGAATCCAGTAATAGATTCCGATGGACATGGGAAGGTTTACTTTAACCTGTGGACCTTCAACGTGACGATGAAACACTGAAATTGAGTCGGAATAGAACACAACAGGCACCATGCCTACCTCTGTCCGGGAGAGTAATGCTTCTAACTGTCTGTGCTTTGATTCTTTTCTGGGATTCCAGTAATATATTCCGATGGACACGGGAAGGTTTACTATAACCTGTGGACCTTCAACGTGACAATGAACCACAGAAATTGCGTCGGAATTGAATACAACAGGCACCATGCCGACTTCTGTCCGGGAGAGTTAAGCTTCTAACTGTCTGTGCTTTGATTCTTTCCTGGGATTCCAGTAATAGATTCCGATGGACAAGGGAAGGTTTACTGTAAGCTGTGGACCTTCAACTTGACGATAAAACACAGAAATTGCGTCGGCATTGAATACAACAGGCTACAAGCCGACTTATGTCCGGGAGAGTAATGCTTCCAACTGTCTGTGCTTTGATTCATTCCTGGGATTCCAGTAATAGATTCCGATGGACATGGGAAGGATTACTGTAACCTGTGGACCTTCAACCTGACGATGAAACACAGAAATTGCGTCGGAATTGAATACAACAAACACCATGCCGACTTCTCTCCCGGAGAGTAATGCTTCTAACTGTCCGTCTTTTGATTCTTTCCTGGGATTCCAGTAATAGATTCCGATGCACATGGGAAGGTTTACTGTAACCTATGGACCTTCAACTTGACGATGAAACACAGAAACTGCGTCGGAATTGAATACAACAAACACCATGCCGACTTCTCTCCGGGAGAATAACGCCTCTAACTGTGTGTGCTTTGATTCTTTCGTGGGATTCCAGTAATAAATTCCGATGGACATGGGAAGGTTTACTCTAACCTATGGACCTTCAACGTGACGAAGAAACACAGAAATTGCATCGGATTTGAATACAACAGGCACCATGCCAACTTCTCTCCGGAGAGTAACGCTACTAACTGTCTGTGCTTTGATTCTTTCCTGGGATTCCAGTAATAGATTCAGATGGACATGGGAAGGTTTACTGTAACCTGTGGGCCTTCAACTTGACGATGGAACACAGAAATTGCGTCGGAATTGAATACAACAGTCACCAAGCCGACTTCTGTCCGGGAGAGTAATGCTTCTAACTGTCTGTGGTTTGATTCTTTCCTGGGATTCCAGTAATAGATTCCGATGGACATGGGAAGGTTTACTGTAACCTGTGCACCTTCAACTTGACGATGAAACACAGAAATTGCGTCGGAATTGAATACAACAGGCACCATGCCGACTTCTGTCCGTCAGAGTAATGCTCCCAACTGTCTGTCCTTTGATTCTTTCCTGGGATTCCAGTAATAGATTCCGCTGGACATGGGAAGGATTACTGTAACCTGTGGACCTTCAACTTGACGATGAAACACAGAAATTGCGTCGGAATTGAATACAACAAACACCGTGCCTATTTCACTCCCGCAGAGCAATGCTTCCAAATGTCTGTGCTTTGATTCTTTCCTGGGATTCCAGTAATAGATTCCGATGGACATGGGAAGGATTACATTATCCTGTGGACCTTCAACTTGACGATGAAACACAGAAATTGCGTCGCAATTGAATTCAACAGGCACCATGCGACTTCCCTCCGGGAGAGTAATGCTTTTAACTGTCTGTGCTTTAATTCTTTCCTGGGATTCCAGTAATAGATTCTGACAGACATGGGAAGGTTTACTGTAACCTGTGGACCTTCAACTTGACGATGAAACACAGTAATCGCATCGGATTTGAATACAACAGGCACCATGCCAACTACTCTCCGGAGAGTAACGCTTCTAACTGTCTGTGCTTTGATTCTTTCCTGGGATTCCAGTAATAGATTCCGATGGACATGGGAAGGTTTACTGTAACCTGTGGGCCTTCAACTTGACGATGGAACACAGAAATTGCGTCGGAATTGAATACAACAGGCACCAAGCCGACTTCTGTCCGGGAGAGTAATGCTTCTAACTGTCTGTGCTTTGATTCTTTTCTGGGATTCCAGTAATATATTCCGATGGACTTGAGAAGGATTACTGTAACCTGTGGACCCTCCACTTGACGATGAAACACAGAAATTGCGTCGGAATTGAATCCAACAGGCACCATGCCGACTTCTCTCCGGGAGAGAAATGCTTCTAACTGTCTGTGATCTGATTCTTTCCTGGGATGCCAGTAATAGATTCCGATGGACATGGGAAGCTTTACTGTAACCGGTGGACCTTCAACTGGACGATGAAACACAGAAATTGCGTCGGAATTAAATACAACAGGCACCATGCCGATTTCTCACCGGGAGAGCAACGCTTCTAACTGTCTGTGCTTCGATTGTTTCCTGGGATTCCAGTAATAGATTCCGATGGACTTGGGAAGGGTTACTGTAACCTGTGGACCTTCAACTTGACGATGAAACACAGAAATTGTGTCGGAATTGAATACAACAGGCACGAAGCCGACTTCTGTCCGGGAGAGTAATGCTTCTAACTGCCTGTGCTTTGATTCTTTCCTGGGATTCCAGTAATAAATTCCGCTGGACATGGGAAGGTTAACATTAACCTGTGGACCTTCAACTTGACGATGAAACACAGAAATTGCGTCGGAATTGAATACAACAGGGACCATGCCGACTTCTGTTCGGGAGAGTAATGCTTCCAACTGTCTGTGCTTTGATTCTTTCCTGGGATTCCAGTAATAGATTGCGCTGGACATGGGAAGGATTACTTTAACCTGTGGACCTTCAACTTGACGATGAATCAAAGAAATTGCGTCGGAATTGAATACAACAAACACCATGCCGACTTCTCTCCCGGAGAGTAATGCTTCTAAATGTCTGTGTTTTGATTCTTTCCTGGGATTCCAGTAATAGATTCCGATGAACATGTGAAGGTTTACTGTAACCTGTGGACCTTCCACTTGACGATGAAACACAGAAATTACGTCGGACTTGAATCCAACACGCACCATACCGACGTCTGTCCGGGAGAGTAATGCTTCTAACTGTCTGTGCTTTGATTCTATCCCGGGATTCCAAAAATACATTCCGATGGACATGGGAAGGTTTACTTTAACCTGTGGACCTTCAACTTGACGATGAAACACAGAAATTGCGTCGGAATTGAATACAACAGGCACCATGCCGACTTCTGTCCGGGAGAGTAATGCTTCCAACTGCCTGTGCTTCGATTCTTTCCTGGGATTCCAGTAATAGATTCTGCTGGACATGGGAAGGATTACTGTAACCTGTGGACCTTCAACTTGACGATGAAACACAGAAATTGCGTCGGAATTGAATCCAACAGGCACCATGCCGACTTCTGTCCGGGAGAGTAATGCCTCTAACTGTCTGTGCTTTGATTCTTTCCTGGGATTCCAGGAATAGATTCGGATGGACATGTGAAGGTTTACTGTAACCTGTGGACCTTAAACTTGACGATGAAACACAGAAATTGCGTCGGAATTGAATACAACAAACACCATGCCGACTTCTCTCCGGGAGAATAATGCTTCTAACTGTCTGTGTTTTGATTCTTTCCTGGGATTCCAGTAATAGATTCCGATGGACATGGTAATGTTTACTGTAACCTGTTGACCTTCAACTTGACGATGAAACACAGAAATTGCGTCGTAATTGAATACAACAGGCACCATGCCGACTTCTGTCCAGGGGAGTAATGCTTCTAACTGTCTGTGGTTTGATTCTTTCCTGGGATTCCTGTAATAGATTGCGATGGACATGTTAAGGTTTACTTTAACCTGTGGATCTTCAACGTGACGATGAAACACAGAAATTGCGTCGGAATAGAATACAACAGGCACCATGCCCACTTCTGTTCGGGAGAGTAATGCTTCTAACTGTCTGTGCTTTGGTTCTTTTCTGGGATTCCAGTAATAGATTCCGATGGACATGGGAAGTTTTACTGTAACCTGTGGACCTTCAACTTGACGATGAAACACAGAATTTGCGTCGGAATTGAATCCAACAGGCACCATGCCGACTTCGGTCCGGGAGAGTAATGCTTCCAACTGTCTGTGCTTCGATTCTTTCCTGGGATTCCAGTAATAGATTCCGCTGGACATGGGAAGGATTACTGTAACCTGTGGACCTTCAACTTGACGATGAAACACAGAAATTGCGTCGGAAGTGAATCCAACATGCACCATGCCGACTTCTGTCCGGGAGAGTAATGCCTCTAACTGTCTGTGCTTTGATTCTTTACTGGGATTCCAGGAATAGATTCGGATGGACATGTGAAGGTTTACTGTAACCTGTGGACCTTCAACTTGACGATGAAACACAGAAATTGCGTCGGAATTGAATACAACAAACACCATGCCAACTTCTCTCCGGGACAATAATGCTTCTAACTGTCTGTGTTTTGATTCTTTCCTGGGATTCCAGTAATAGATTCCGATGGACATGGTAATGTTTACTGTAACCTGTTGACCTTCAACTTGACGATGAAACACAGAAATTGCGTCGTAATTGAATACAACAGGCACCATGCCGGTTTCTGTCCAGGGGAGTAATGCATCTAACTGTCTGTGGCTTGATTCTTTCCTGGGATTCCTGTAATAGATTGCGATGGACATGGGAAGGTTTACTGTAACCTGTGGACCTTCAACTTGACGATGAAACACAGAAATTGCGTCGGAATTGAATACAACAAACACCATGCCGACTTCTCTCCCGGAGAGTAATGCTTTTAAATGTCTGTGTTTTGTTTCTTTCCTGGGATTCCAGTAATAGATTCCGATGGACATGGGAAGCTTTACTGTAACCTGTGGACCTTCAACTTGACGATGAAACACAGAAATTGCGTCGGAATTGAATACAACAGGCACCATGCCGACTTCTGTCCGGGAGAGTAATGCTTCTAACTGCCTGTGCTTTGATTCTTTCCTGGGATTCCAGTAATAGATTCCGATGGACTTGGGAAGGTTTACTGTAACCTGTGGACCTTCAACTTGACGATGAAACACAGAAATTGTGTCGGAATTGAATACAACAGGCACCATGCCGACTTCTGTCCGGGAGAATAATGCTTCTAACTGCCTGTGCTTTGATTCTTTCCTGGGATTCCAGTAATAAATTCCGATGGACATGGGAAGGTTAACATTAACCTGTGGACCTTCACCTTGACGATGAAACACAGAAATTGCGTCGGAATTGAATACAACAGGCACCATGCCGACTTCTGTCCGGGAGAGTAATGCTTCCAACTGTCTGTGCTTTGATTCTTTCCTGGGATTCCAGTAATAGATACCGCTGGACATGGGAAGGATTACTTTAACCTGTGGACCTTCAACTTGACGATGAAACAAAGAAATTGCGTCGGAATTGACTACAACAAACACCATGCAGACTTCTCTTCCGGAGAGTAATGCTTCTAAATGTCTGTGTTTTGATTCTTACCTGGGATTCCAGTAATAGATTCAGATGCACATGGTAATGTTTACTGTAACTTGTTGACCTTCAACTTGACGATGAAAAACAGAAATTGCGTCGGAATTGAATGCAACAGGCACCATGCCGATTTCTCACCGGGAGAGTAACGCTTCTAACTGTCTGTGGTTTGATTCTTTCCTGGGATTCCAGTAATAGATTCCGATGGACATGTGAAGGTTTACTGTAACCTGTGGACCTTCCACTTGACGATGAAACACAGAAATTGCGTCGGAATTGAATACAACAGGCACCATGCCGACTTCTGTCCGGGAGAGTAATGCTTCCAACTGTCTGTGCTTCGATTCTTTCCTGGGATTCCAGTAATAGATTCCGCTGGACATGGGAAGGATTACTGTAACCTGTGGACCTTCAACTTGACGATGAAACACAGAAATTGCGTCGGAATTGAATCCAACAGGCACCATGCCGACTTCTGTCCGGGAGAGTAATGCCTCTAACTGTCTGTGCTTTGATTCTTTCCTGGGATTCCAGGAATAGTTTCGGATGGACATGTGAAGGTTTACTGTAACCTGTGGACCTTCAACTTGACGATGAAACATAGAAATTGCGTCGGAATTGAATACAACAAACACCATGCCAACTTCTCTCCGGGAGAATAATGCTTCTAACTGTCTGTGTTTTGATTCTTTCCTGGGATTCCAGTAATAGATTCCGATGGACATGGTAATGTTTACTGTAACCTGTTGACCTTCAACTTGACGATGAAACACAGAAATTGCGTCGTAATTGATTACAACAGGCACCATGCCGACTTCTGTCCAGGGGAGTAATGCATCTAACCGTCTGTGGTTTGATTCTTTCCTGGGATTCCTGTAATAGATTGCGATGGGCAAGGGAAGGTTTACTTTAACCTGTGGATCTTCAACGTGACGATGAAACACAGAAATTGCGTCGGAATAGAATACAACAGGCACCATGCCGACTTCTGTCCAGGAGAGTAATGCTTCTAACTGTCGGTGCTTTGGGTCCTTTCTGGGATTCCAGTAATAGATTCCGATGGACATGGGAAGGTTTACTGTAACCTGTGGACCTTCAACTTGACGATGAAACACAGAAATTGCGTCGGAATAGAATCCAACAGGAGCCATGCCGACTTCTGTCTGGGAGAGTAATGCTTCTAACTGTCTGAGCTTTGATTCTTTACTGGGATTCCAGTAATAGATTCCGATGGACATGGGAAGGTTTACTGTAACCTGTGGACCTTCAACTTGACGATGAAACACAGAAATTGCATCGTAATTGAATACAACAAACGCCATGCTGTCTCCTCTCCGGGAGAATAATGCTTCTAACTGTCTGTGTTTTGATTCTTTCCTGGGATTCCAGTAATAGATTCCGATGGGCATGGGAAGGTTTACTGTAACCCGTGGACCTTCAACTTTACGATGAAACACAGAAATTGTGTCGCAATTGAATACAACAAATACCATGCCGTTTTCTCTCCCGGAGAGTAATGTATCTAACTGTCTGTGTTTTGATTCTTTCCTGGGATTCCAGCAATAGATTCCGATGGACATGGGAAGGTTTACTGTAACCTGTGGGCCTTAAACATGACGATGAAACACAGAAATTTCGTCGGAATTGAATCCAACAGGCACCATGCCGACTTCTGTTCGGGAGAGTAATACTTCTAACTGTCTGTGCTTTGATTCTCTCCTGGGATTCCAGTAATAGATTCCGATGGACATGATAAGGTTTACTGTAACCTGTTGACCTTCAACTTGACGATGAAACACAGAAATTGCGTCGGAATAGAATCCAACAGGCACCATGCCGACTTCTCTCCGGGAGAGTAATGCTTCTAACTGTGTGTGCTTTGATTCTTTCCTGGGATTCCAGTAATAGATTCCGCTGGACATGGGAAGGATAACTGTAACCTGTGGACCTTCAACTTGACGATGAAACATAGAAATTGCGTCGCAATTGAATTCAACAGGCACCATGCGGCTTCCCTCCGGGAGAGTAATGCTTCTAACTGTCTGTGCTTTAATTCTTTCCTGGGATTCCAGTAATAGATTCTGATGGTCATGGGAAGGTTTACTGTAACCTGTGGACCTTCAACTTGACGATGAAACACAGTAATTGCATCGGATTTGAATATAACAGGCACCATGCCAACTACTCTCCGGAGAGTAACGCTTCTAATTGTTTGTGCTTTGATTCTTTCCTGGGATTCCAGTAATAGATTCCGATGGACATGGGAAGGTTTACTGTAACCTGTGGGCCTTCAACTTGACGATGGAACACAGAAATTGCGTCGGAACTGAATACAAGAGGCACCAAACCGACTTCTGTCCGGGAGAGTAATGCTTCTAACTGTCTGTGGTTTGATTCTTTCCTGGGATTCCAGTAATAGATTCTGATAGACATGGGAAGGTTTACTATAACCTGTGGACCTTCAACGTGACGATGAGACACTGAAATTGCGTCGGAATAGAATACAACAGGCACCATGCGTACCTCTGTCCGGGAGAGTAATGCTTCTAACTGTCTGTGATCTGATTCTATCCTGGGATTCCAGTAATAGATTCCGATGGACATGGGAAGCTTTACTGTAACCTGAGGACCTTCAACTTGACGATGAAACACAGAAATTGTGTCGGAATTGAATACAACAGGCACCAAGCCGACTTCTGTCCGGGAGAGTAATGCTTCTAACTGCTTGTGCTTTGATTCTTTCCTGGGATTCCAGTAATAAATTCCGATGGACATGGGAAGGTTAACATTAACCTGTGGAAGTTCAACTTGACGATGAAACACAGAAATTACGTCGGAATTGAATCCAACACGCACCATGCCGACGTCTGTCCGGGAGAGTAATGCTTCTAACTGTCTGTGCTTTGATTCTATCCTGGGATTCCAATAATACATTCCGATGGACATGGGAAGGTTTACTGTAACCTGTGGACCTTCAACTTGACGAAGAAACACAGAAATTGCGTCGGAATTGAATACAACAATCACAATGAGGACTTCTCTCCTGGAGAATAATGCTTTTAACTGTCTGTGTTTCGATTCTTACCTGGGATTCCAGTAATAGATTCTCATGCACATGGTAATGTTTACTGTAACCTGTGGACCTTCCACTTGACGATGAAACACAGAAATTGCGTCGGAATAGAATCCAACAGGCACCATGCCGACTTCTCTCCGGGAGAGTAATGCTTCTAACTGTATGTGCTTTGATTCTTTCCTGGGATTCCAGTAAAGATTCCGCTGGACATGGTAAGGATAACTGTAACCTGTGGACCTTCAACTTGACGATGAAACATAGAAATTGCGTCGCAATTGAATTCAACAGGCACCATGCGACTTCCCTCTGGGAGAGTAATGCTTCTAACTGTCTGTGCTTTAATTCTTTCCTGGGAATCCAGTAATAGATTCTGATGGACATGGGAAGGTTTACTGTAATCTGTGGACCTTCAACTTGACGATGAAACACAGTAATTGCATCGGATTTGAATACAACAGGCACCATGCCAACTACTCTCCGGAGAGTAACGCTTCTAACTGTCTGTGCTTTGATTCTTTCCTGGGATTCCAGTAATAGATTCCGATGGACATGGGAAGGTTTACTGTAACCTGTGGGCCTTCAACTTGACGATGGAACACAGAAATTGCGTCGGAATTGAATACAACAGGCACCAAGCCGACTTTTGTCCGGGAGAGTAATGCTTCTAACTGTCTGTGGTTTGATTCTTTCCTGGGATTCCAGTAATAGATTCTGATAGTCATGGGAAGGTTTACTATAACCTGTGGACCTTCAACGTGACGATGAGACACTGAAATTGCGTCGGAATAGAATACAACAGGCACCATGCGTACCTCTGTCCGGGAGAGTAATGCTTCTAACTGTCTGTGATCTGATTCTTTCCTGGGATTCCAGTAATAGATTCCGATGGACATGGGAAGCTTTACTGTAACCTGAGGACCTTCAACTTGACGATGAAACACAGAAATTGTGTCGGAATAGAATACAACAGGCACCAAGCCGACTTCTGTCCGGGAGAGTAATGCTTCTAACTGCTTATGCTTTGATTCTTTCCTGGGAATCCAGTAATAAATTCCGATGGACATGGGAAGGTTAACATTAACCTGTGGAAGTTCAACTTGACGATGAAACACAGAAATTACGTCGGAATTGAATCCAACACGCACCATGCCGACTTCTGTCCGGGAGAGTAATGCTTCTAACTGCCTGTGCCTTGATTCTTTCCTGGGATTCCAGTAATAAATTCCGATGGACATGGGAAGGTTAAGATTAACCTGTGGACCTTCAACCTGACGATGAAACACAGAAATTGCGTCGGAGTCTAATACAACAGGCACCATGCCGACTTCTGTCCGGGAGAGTAATGCCTCCAACTGTCTGTGCTTTAATTCTTTCCTGGGATTCCAGTAATAGATTCTGATGGTCATGGGAAGGTTTACTGTAACCTGTGGACCTTCAACTTGACGATGAAACACAGTAATTGCATCGGATTTGAATATAACAGGCACCATGCCAACTACTCTCCGGAGAGTAACGCTTCTAATTGTCTGTGCTTTGATTCTTTCCTGGGATTCCAGTAATAGATTCCGATGGACATGGGAAGGTTTACTGTAACCTGTGGGCCTTCAACTTGACGATGGAACACAGAAATTGCGTCGGAATTGAATACAAGAGGCACCAAACCGACTTCTGTCCGGGAGAGTAATGCTTCTAACTGTCTGTGGTTTGATTCTTTCCTGGGATTCCAGTAATAGATTCTGATAGACATGGGAAGGTTTACTATAACCTGTGGACCTTCAACGTGACGATGAGACACTGAAATTGCGTCGGAATAGAATACAACAGGCACCATGCGTACCTCTGTCCGGGAGAGTAATGCTTCTAACTGTCTGTGATCTGATTCTTTCCTGGGATTCCAGTAATAGATTCCGATGGACATGGGAAGCTTTACTGTAACCTGAGGACCTTCAACTTGACGATGAAACACAGAAATTGTGTCGGAATTGAATACAACAGGCACCAAGCCGACTTCTGTCCGGGAGAGTAATGCTTCGAACTGCTTGTGCTTTGATTCTTTCCTGGGATTCCAGTAATAAATTCCGATGGACATGGGAAGGTTAACATTAACCTGTGGAAGTTCAACTTGACGATGAAACACAGAAATTACGTCGGAATTGAATCCAACACGCACCATGCCGACGTCTGTCCGGGAGAGTAATGCTTCTAACTGTCTGTGCTTTGATTCTATCCTGGGATTCCAATAATACATTCCGATGGACATGGGAAGGTTTACTGTAACCTGTGGACCTTCAACTTGACGAAGAAACACAGAAATTGCGTCGGAATTGAATACAACAATCACAATGCCGACTTCTCTCCTGGAGAATAATGCTTTTAACTGTCTGTGTTTTGATTCTTACCTGGGATTCCAGTAATAGATTCTGATGCACATGGTAATGTTTACTGTAACCTGTGGACCTTCCACTTGACGATGAAACACAGAAATTGCGTCGGAATAGAATCCAACAGGCACCATGCCGACTTCTCTCCGGGAGAGTAATGCTTCTAACTGTGTGTGCTTTGATTCTTTCCTGGGATTCCAGTAAAGATTCCGCTGGACATGGTAAGGATAACTGTAACCTGTGGACCTTCAACTTGACGATGAAACATAGAAATTGCGTCGCAATTGAATTCAACAGGCACCATGCGACTTCCCTCTGGGAGAGTAATGCTTCTAACTGTCTGTGCTTTAATTCTTTCCTGGGAATCCAGTAATAGATTCTGATGGACATGGGAAGGTTTACTGTAATCTGTGGACCTTCAATTTGACGATGAAACACAGTAATTGCATCGGATTTGAATACAACAGGCACCATGCCAACTACTCTCCGGAGAGTAACGCTTCTAACTGTCTGTGCTTTGATTCTTTCCTGGGATTCCAGTAATAGATTCCGATGGACATGGGAAGGTTTACTGTAACCTGTGGGCCTTCAACGTGACGATGGAACACAGAAATTGCGTCGGAATTGAATACAACAGGCACCAAGCCGACTTCTGTCCGGGAGAGTAATGCTTCTAACTGTCTGTGGTTTGATTCTTTCCTGGGATTCCAGTAATAGATTCTGATAGTCATGGGAAGGTTTACTATAACCTGTGGACCTTCAACGTGACGATGAGACACTGAAATTGCGTCGGAAAAGAATACAACAGGCACCATGCGTACCTCTGTCCGGGAGAGTAATGCTTCTAACTGTCTGTGATCTGATTCTTTCCTGGGATTCCAGTAATAGATTCCGATGGACATGGGAAGCTTTACTGTAACCTGAGGACCTTCAACTTGACGATGAAACACAGAAATTGTGTCGGAATTGAATACAACAGGCACCAAGCCGACTTCTGTCCGGGAGAGTAATGCTTCTAACTGCTTGTGCTTTGATTCTTTCCTGGGATTCCAGTAATAAATTCCGATGGACATGGGAAGGTTAACATTAACCTGTGGAAGTTCAACTTGACGATGAAACACAGAAATTACGTCGGAATTGAATCCAACACGCACCATGCCGACTTCTGTCCGGGAGAGTAATGCTTCTAACTGCCTGTGCCTTGATTCTTTCCTGGGATTCCAGTAATAAATTCCGATGGACATGGGAAGGTTAAGATTAACCTGTGGACCTTCAACCTGACGATGAAACACAGAAATTGCGTCGGAGTCTAATACAACAGGCACCATGCCGACTTCTGTCCGGGAGAGTAATGCTTCCAACTGTCTGTGCTTTGATTCTTTCCTGGGATTCCAGTAATAGATACCGCTGGACATGGGAAGGATTACTTTAACCTGTGGACCTTCAACTTGACGATGAAACAAAGAAATTGCGTCGGAATTGAATACAACAAACACCATGCCGACTTCTCTCCCGGAGAGTAATGCTTCTAAATGTCTGTGTTTTGATTCTTTCCTGGGATTCCAGTAGTAGTTTCCGATGAACATGTGAAGGTTTATTGTAACCTGTGGACCTTCCACTTGACGATGAAACACAGAAATTACGTCGGACTTGAATCCAACACGCACCATGCCGACGTCTGTCCGGGAGAGTAATGCTTCTAACTGTCTGTGCTTTGATTCTATCCTGGGATTCCAATAATACATTCCGATGGACATGGGAAGGTTTACTGTAACCTGTGGGCCTTCAACTTGACGAAGAAACACAGAAATTGCGTCGGAATTGAATACAACAATCACCATGCCGACTTCTCTCCTGGAGAATAATGCTTTTAACTGTCTGTGTTTTGATTCTTACCTGGGATTCCAGTAATAGATTCTGATGCACATGGTAATGTTTACTGTAACCTGTTGACCTTCAACTTGACGATGAAACACAGAAATTGCGTCGGAATTGAATACAACAGGCACCATGCCGATTTCTCACCGGGAGAGTAACGCTTCTAACTGTCTGTGGTTTGATTCTTTCCTGGGATTCCAGTAATAGATTCCGATGGACATGGGAAGGTTTACTTTAACCTGTGGACCTTCAACTTGACGATGAAACACAGAAATTGCGTCGGAATTGAATACAACAGGCACCATGCCGACTTCTGTCCGGGAGAGTAATGCTTCCAACTGTCTGTGCTTCGATTCTTTCCTGGGATTCCAGTAATAGATTCCGCTGGACATGGGAAGGATTACTGTAACCTGTGGACCTTCAACTTGACGATGAAACACAGATATTGCGTCGGAATTGAATCCAACAAGGACCATGCCGACTTCTGTCCGGGAGAGTAATGCCTCTAACTGTCTGTGCTTTGATTCTTTCCTGGGATTCCAGGAATAGATTCAGATGGACATGTGAAGGTTTACTGTAACCTGTGGACCTTCAACTTGACGATGAAACACAGAAATTGCGTCGGAATTGAATACAACAAACACCATGCCGACTTCTCTCCGGGAGAATAATGCTTCTAACTGTCTGTGTTTTGATTCTTTCCTGGGATTCCAGTAATAGATTCCGATGGGCATGGGAAGGTTTACTGTAACCCGTGGACCTTCAACTTGACGATGAAACACAGAAATTGTGTCGGAATTGAATACAACAAACACCATGCCGTTTTCTCTCCCGGAGAGTAATGTATCTAACTGTCTGTGTTTTGATTCTTTCCTGGGATTCCAGCAATAGATTCCGATGGACATGGGAAAGTTTACTGTAACCTGTGGACCTTAAACATAACGATGAAACACAGAAATTGCGTCGGAATTGAATCCAACAGGCACCATGCCGACTTCTGTTCGGGAGAGTAATACTTCTAACTGTCTGTGCTTTGATTCTCACCTGGGATTCCAGTAATAGATTCCGATGGACATGGGAAGGTTTACTGTAACCTGTGGACCTTCAACTTGACGATGAAACACAGAAATTGCGTCGGAATAGAATCCAACAGGCACCATGCCGACTTCTCTCCGGGAGAGTAATGCTTCTAACTGTGTGTGCTTTGATTCTTTCCTGGGATTCCAGTAGCAGATTCGCTGGACATGGTAAGGATAACTGTAACCTGTGGACCTTCAACTTGACGATGAAACATAGAAATTGCGTCGCAATTGAATTCAACAGGCACCATGCGACTTCCCTCCGGGAGAGTAATGCTTCTAACTGTCTGGGCTTTAATTCTTTCCTGGGAATCCAGTAATAGATTCTGATGGACATGGGAAGGTTTACTGTAACCTGTGGGCCTTCAACTTGACGATGAAACACAGTAATTGCATCGGATTTGAATACAACAGGCACCATGCCAACTACTCTCCGGAGAGTAACGCTTCTAACTGTCTGTGTTTTGATTCTTTCCTGGGATTCCAGTAATAGATTCCGATGGGCTTGGGAAGGTTTACTGTAACCTGTGGACCTTCAACTTGACGATGAAACACAGAAATTGTGTCGGAATTGAATACAACAGGCACCATGCCGACTTCTGTCTGGGAGAGTAATGCTTCTAACTGCCTGTGCTTTGATTCTTTCCTGGGATTCCAGTAATAAATTCCGATGGACATGGGAAGGTTAACATTAACCTGTGGACCTTCAACTTGACGATGAAACACAGAAATTGCGTCGGAATTGAATACAACAGGCACCATGCCGACTTCTGTCCGGGAGAGTAATGCTTCCAACTGTCTGTGCTTTGATTCTTTCCTGGGATTCCAGTAATAGATACCGCTGGACATGGGAAGGATTACTTTAACCTGTGGACCTTCAACTTGACGATGAAACAAAGAAATTGCGTCGGAATTGAATACAACAAACACCATGCCGCCTTGTCACCCGGAAAGTAATGCTTCTAAATGTCTGTGTTTTGATTCTTTCCTGGGATTCCAGTAATAGTTTCCGATGAACATGTGAAGGTTTACTGTAACCTGTGGACCTTCCACTTGACGATGAAACACAGAAATTACGTCGGACTTGAATCCAACACGCACCATGCCGACGTCTGTCCGGGAGAGTAATGCTTCTTACTGTCTGTGCTTTGATTCTATCCTGGGATACCAATAATACATTCCGATGGACATGGGAAGGTTTACTGTAACCTGTGGGCGTTCAACTTGACGAAGAAACACAGAAATTGCGTCGGAATTGAATACAACAATCACCATGCCGACTTCTCTCCTGGAGAATAATGCTTTTAACTGTCTGTGTTTTGATTCTTACCTGGGATTCCAGTAATAGATTCAGATGCACATGGTAATGTTTACTGTAACCTGTTGACCTTCAACTTGACGATGAAACACAGAAATTGCGTCGGAATTGAATACAACAGGCACCATGCCGATTTCTCACCGGGAGAGTAACGCTTCTAACTGTCTGTGGTTTGATTCTTTCGTGGGATTCCAGTAATAGATTCCGATGGAAATGGGAAGGTTTACTTTAACCTGTGGACCTTCAACTTGACGATGAAACACAGAAATTGCGTCGGAATTGAATACAACAGGCACCATATCGACTTCTGTCCGGGAGAGTAATGCTTCCAACTGTCTGTGCTTCGATTCTTTCCTGGGATTCCAGTAATAGATTCCGCTGGACATGGGAAGAATTACTGTAACCTGTGGACCTTCAACTTGACGATGAAACATAGTAATTGCGTCGCAATTGAATTCAAGAGGCACCATGCGACTTCCGTCCGGGAGAGTAATGCTACTAACTGTCTGTGATCTGATTCTTTCCTGGGATTCCAGTAATAGATTCCGATGGACATGGGAAGCTTTACTGTAACCTGTGGACCTTCAACGTGACGATGAAACACAGAAATTGCGTCGGAATTGAATACAACAGGCACCATGCGACTTCCGTCCGGGAGAGTAACGCTTCTAACTGTCTGTGCTTCGATTCTTTCCTGGAATTCCAGTAACAGATTCCGATGGACTTGGGAAGGTTTGCTGTAACCTGTGGACCTTCAACTTGACGATGAAACACAGAAATTGTGTCGGAATTGATTACAACAGGCACCAAGCCGACTTCTGTCCGGGAGAGTAATGCTTCTAACTGCTTGTGCTTTGATTCTTTCCTGGGATTCCAGTAATAAATTCCGATGGACATGGGAAGGTTAACATTAACCTGTGGAAGTTCAACTTGACGATGAAACACAGAAATTACGTCGGAATTGAATCCAACACGCACCATGCCGACGTCTGTCCGGGAGAGTAATGCTTCTAACTGTCTGTGCTTTGATTCTATCCTGGGATTCCAATAATCCATTCCGATGGACTTGGGAAGGTTTACTGTAACCTGTGGACCTTCAACTTGACGAAGAAACACAGAAATTGCGTCGGAATTGAATACAACAATCACCATGCCGACTTCTCTTCTGGAGAATAATGCTTTTAACTGTCTGTGTTTTGATTCTTACCTGGGATTCCAGTAATAGATTCCGATGCACATGGTAATGTTTACTGTAACCTGTTGATCTTCGACTTGACGATGAAACACAGAAATTGCGTCGGAATTGAAAACAACAGGCACCATGCCGATTTCTCACCGGGAGAATAATGCTTTTAACTGTCTGTGTTTTGATTCTTACCTGGGATTCCAGTAATAGATTCCGATGGACATGGGAAGGACCTTAAACATGACGATGAAACACAGAAATTGCGTCGCAATTGAATCCAACAGGCACCATGCCGACTTCTGTTCGTGAGAGTAATACTTCTAACTGTCTGTGCTTTGATTCTCTCCTGGGATTCCAGTAATAGATTCCGATGGACATGGGAAGGTTTACTGTAACCTGTGGACCTTAAACATGACGATGAAACACAGAAATTGCGTCGGAATTGAATCCAACAGGCACCATGCCAACTTCTGTTCGGGAGAGTAATACTTCTAACTGTCTGTGCTTTGATTCTCTCCTGGGATTCCAGTAATAGATTCCGATGGACATGATAAGGTTAACTGAAACCTGTGGACCTTCAACTTGACGATGAAACACAGAAATTGCGTCGGAATAGAATCCAACAGGCACCATGCCGACTTCTCTCCGGGAGAGTAATGCTTCTAACTGTGTGTGCTTTGATTCTTTCTTGGGATTCCAGTAATAGATTCCCTTGGACATGGGAAGGATAACTGTAACCTGTGGACCTTCAACTTGACGATGAAACATAGAAATTGCGTCGCAATTGAATTCAAGAGTCACCATGCGACTTCCGTCCGGGAGAGTAATGCTTCTAACAGTCTGTGATCTGATTCTTTCCTGGGATTCCAGTAATAGATTCCGTTGGACATGGGAAGCTTTACTGTAACCTGTGGACGTTCAACGTGACGATGAAACACAGAAATTGCGTCGGAATTGAATACAACAGGCACCATGCGACTTCCCTCCGGGAGAGTAACGCTTCTAACTGTCTGTGCTTCGATTCTTTCCTGGGATTCCAGTAATAGATTCCGATGGACTTGGGAAGGTTTGCTGTAACCTGTGGACCTTCAACTTGACGATGAAACACAGAAATTGTGTCGGAATTGATTGCAACAGGCACCAAGCCGACTTCTGTCCGGGAGAGTAATGCTTCTAACTGCTTGTGCTTTGATTCTTTCCTGGGATTCCAGTAATAAATTCCGATGGACATGGTAAGGTTAACATTAACCTGTGGAAGTTCAACTTGACGATGAATCACAGAAATTACGTCGGAATTGAATCCAACACGCACCATGCCGACGGCTGTCCGGGAGAGTAATGCTTCTAACTGTCTGTGCTTTGATTCTATCCTGGGATTCCAATAATCCATTCCGATGGACATGGGAAGGTTTACTGTAACCTGTGGACCTTAAACTTGACGAAGAAACACAGAAATTGCGTCGGAATTGAATACAACAATCACCATGCCGACTTCTCTCCTGGAGAATAATGCTTTTAACTGTCTGTGTTTTGATTCTTACCTGGGATTCCAGTAATAGATTCCGATGCACATGGTAATGTTTACTGTAACATGTTGATCTTCGACTTGACGATGAAACACAGAAATTGCGTCGGAATTGAAAACAACAGGCACCATGCCGATTTCTCACCGGGAGAATAATGCTTTTAACTGTCTGTGTTTTGATTCTTACCTGGGATTCCAGTAATAGATTCCGATGGACATGGGAAGGTTTACTGTAACCTGTGGACCTTAAACATGACGATGAAACACAGAAATTGCGTCGCAATTGAATCCAACAGGCACCATGCCGACTTCTGTTCGGGAGAGTAATACTTCTAACTGTCTGTGCTTTGATTCTCTCCTGGGATTCCAGTAATAGATTCCGATGGACATGGGAAGGTTTACTGTAACCTGTGGACCTTCACCTTGACGATGAAACACAGAAATTGCGTCGGAATTGAATACAACAGGCGAAATGCCGACTTCTATCCGGGAGAGTAATGCTTCCAAGTTTCTGTGCTTTGATTCTCTCTTGGGATTCCAGTAATAGATTCTGATGGACATGCGAAGGTTTACTGTAACCTGTGGACCTTCAACTTGACGATGAAACACAGTAATTGCATCGGATTTGAATACAACAGGCACCATGCCAACTACTCTCCGGAGAGTAACGCTTCTAACTGTCTGTGCTTCGATTCTTTCCTGGGATTCCAGTAACAGATTCCGATGGGCTTGGGAAGGTTTACTGTAACCTGTGGACCTTCAACTTGACGATGAAACACAGAAATTGTGTCGGAATTGAATACAACAGGCACCATGCCGACTTCTGTCCGGGAGAGTAATGCTTCCAACTGTCTGTGCTTTGATTCTTTCCTGGGATTCCAGTAATAGATACCGCTGGACATGGGAAGGATTACTTTAACCTGTGGACCTTCAACTTGACGATGAAACAAAGAAATTGCGTCGGAATTGAATACAACAAACACCATGCCGACTTGTCACCCGGAAAGTAATGCTTCTAAATGTCTGTGTTTTGATTCTTTCCTGGGATTCCAGTAATAGTTTCCGATGAACATGTGAAGGTTTACTGTAACCTGTGGACCTTCCACTTGACGATGAAACACAGAAATTACGTCGGACTTGAATCCAACACGCACCATGCCGACGTCTGTCCGGGAGAGTAATGCTTCTTACTGTCTGTGCTTTGATTCTATCCTGGGATTCCAATAATACATTCCGATGGACATGGGAAGGTTTACTGTAACCTGTGGGCGTTCAACTTGACGAAGAAACACAGAAATTGCGTCGGAATTGAATACAACAATCACCATGCCGACTTCTCACCTGGAGAATAATGCTTTTAACTGTCTGTGCTTTGATTCTTACCTGGGATTCCAGTAATAGATTCAGATGCACATGGTAATGTTTACTGTAACCTGTTGACCTTCAACTTGACGATGAAACACAGAAATTGCGTCGGAATTGAATACAACAGGCACCATGCCGATTTCTCACCGGGAGAGTAACGCTTCTAACTGTCTGTGGTTTGATTCTTTCGTGGGATTCCAATTATAGATTCCGATGGACATGGGAAGGTTTACTTTAACCTGTGGACCTTCAACTTGACGATGAAACACAGAAATTGCGTCGGAATTGAATACAACAGGCACCATATCGACTTCTGTCCGGGAGAGTAATGCTTCCAACTGTCTGTGCTTCGATTCTTTCCTGGGATTCCAGTAATAGATTCCGCTGGACATGGGAAGAATTACTGTAACCCGTGGACCTTCAACTTGACGATGAAACACAGAAATTGTGTCGGAATTGAATACAACAAACACCATGCCGTTTTCTCTCCCGGAGAGTAATGTATCTAACTGTGTGTGTTTTGATTCTTTCCTGGGATTCCAGCAATAGATTCCGATGGACATGGGAAGGTTTACTGTAACCTGTGGACCTTAAACATGACGATGAAACACAGAAATTGCGTCGGAATTGAATCCAACAGGCACCATGCCAACTTCTGTTCGGGAGAGTAATACTTCTAACTGTCTGTGCTTTGATTCTCTCCTGGGATTCCAGTAATAGATTCCGATGGACATGGGAAGGTTACCATTAACCTGTGGACCTTCAACTTGACGATGAAACACAGAAATTGCGTCGGAATAGAATCCAACAGGCACCATGCCGACTTCTCTCCGGGAGAGTAATGCTTCTAACTGTGTGTGCTTTGATTCTTTCCTGGGATTCCAGTAATAGATTCCGCTGGACATGGGAAGGATAACTGTAACCTGTGGACCTTCAACTTGACGATGAAACATAGAAATTGCGTCGCAATTGAATTCAAGAGGCACCATGCGACTTCCGTCCGGGAGAGTAATGCTACTAACTGTCTGTGATCTGATTCTTTCCTGGGATTCCAGTAATAGATTCCGATGGACATGGGAAGGTTTACTGTAACCTGTGGACCTTAAACATGACGATGAAACACAGAAATTGCGTCGCAATTGAATCCAACAGGCACCATGCCGACTTCTGTTCGTGAGAGTAATACTTCTAACTGTCTGTGCTTTGATTCTCTCCTGGGATTCCAGTAATAGATTCCGATGGACATGGGAAGGTTTACTGTAACCTGTGGACCTTAAACATGACGATGAAACACAGAAATTGCGTCGGAATTGAATCCAACATTCACCATGCCAACTTCTGTTCGGGAGAGTAATACTTCTAACTGTCTGTGCTTTGATTCTCTCCTGGGATTCCAGTAATAGATTCCGATGGACATGATAAGGTTTACTGTAACCTGTGGACCTTCAACTTGACGATGAAACACAGAAATTGCGTCGGAATAGAATCCAACAGGCACCATGCCGACTTCTCTCCGGGAGAGTAATGCTTCTAACTGTGTGTGCTTTGATTCTTTCCTGGTATTCCAGTAATAGATTCCCTTGGACATGGGAAGGATAACTGTAACCTGTGGACCTTCAACTTGACGATGAAACATAGAAATTGCGTCGCAATTGAATTCAAGAGGCACCATGCGACTTCCGTCCGGGAGAGTAATGCTCCTAACAGTCTGTGATCTGATTCTTTCCTGGGATTCCAGTAATAGATTCCGATGGACATGGGAAGCTTTACTGTAACCTGTGGACGTTCAACGTGACGATGAAACACAGAAATTGCGTCGGAATTGAATACAACAGGCACCATGCGACTTCCCTCCGGGAGAGTAACGCTTCTAACTGTCTGTGCTTCGATTCTTTCCTGGGATTCCAGTAATAGATTCCGATGGACTTGGGAAGGTTTGCTGTAACCTGTGGACCTTCAACTTGACGATGAAACACAGAAATTGTGTCGGAATTGATTGCAACAGGCACCAAGCCGACTTCTGTCCGGGAGAGTAATGCTTCTAACTGCTTGTGCTTTGATTCTTTCCTGGGATTCCAGTAATAAATTCCGATGGACATTGGAAGGTTAACATTAACCTGTGGAAGTTCAACTTGACGATGAAACACAGAAATTACGTCGGAATTGAATCCAACACGCACCATGCCGACGGCTGTCCGGGAGAGTAATGCTTCTAACTGTCTGTGCTTTGATTCTATCCTGGGATTCCAATAATCCATTCCGATGGACATGGGAAGGTTTACTGTAACCTGTGGACCTTCAACTTGACGAAGAAACACAGAAATTGCGTCGGAATTGAATACAACAATCACCATGCCGACTTCTCTCCTGGAGAATAATGCTTTTAACTGTCTGTGTTTTGATTCTTACCTGGGATTCCAGTAATAGATTCCGATGCACTTGGTAATGTTTACTGTAACATGTTGATCTTCGACTTGACGATGAAACACAGAAATTGCGTCGGAATTGAAAACAACAGGCACCATGCCGATTTCTCACCGGGAGAATAATGCTTTTAACTGTCTGTGTTTTGATTCTTACCTGGGATTCTAGTAATAGATTCCGATGGACATGGGAAGGTTTACTGTAACCTGTGGACCTTAAACATGACGATGAAACACAGAAATTGCGTCGCAATTGAATCCAACAGGCACCATGCCGACTTCTGTTCGGGAGAGTAATACTTCTAACTGTCTGTGCTTTGATTCTCTCCTGGGATTCCAGTAATAGATTCCGATGGACATGGGAAGGTTTACTGTAACCTGTGGACCTTCACCTTGACGATGAAACACAGAAATTGCGTCGGAATTGAATACAACAGGCGAAATGCCGACTTCTATCCGGGAGAGTAATGCTTCCAAGTTTCTGTGTTTTGATTCTTTCTTGGGATTCCAGTAAAAGATTCCGATTGACATGGAAAGGTTTACTGTAACCTGTGCACCTTCAACATGACGATGAAACACAGAAATTGCATCTGATTTGAATACAACAGGCACCATGCCAACTTCTCTCCGGAGAGTAACGCTTCTAACTGTCTGTGCTTTGATTCTTTCCTGAGATTCCAGTAATAGATTCCGATGGTTATGGGAAGTTTTACTGTAACCTGTGGACCTCCAACTTGACGATGGAAACAGAAATTGCGTCGGAATTGAATACAACAGGCACCAAGCCGACTTCTGTCCGGGAGAGTAATGGTTCTAACTGTCTGTGTTTTTATTCTTTCCCGGCATTCCAGTAATAGATTGCGATGGACATGGAAGGGTTTACTGTAACCTGTGGACCTTCAACTTGACGATGAAACACAGAAATTGCATTGGAATGAATACAACAAACGCCATGCCGTCTCCTCTCCGGGAGAATAATGCTTCTAACTGTCTGTGTTTTAATTCTTTCCTGGGATTCCAGTAATAGATTCCGATGGGCATGGGAAGGTTTACTGTAACCCGTGGACCTTCAACTTGACGATGAAACACAGAAATTGTGTCGGAATTGAATACAACAAACACCATGCCGACTTCTCTCCCGGAGAGTAATGTATCTAACTGTCTGTGTTTTGATTCTTTCCTGGGATTCCAGCAATAGATTCCGATGGACATGGGAAAGTTTACTGTAACCTGTGGACCTTAAACATGACGACGAAACACAGAAATTGCGTCGGAATTGAATCCAACAGGCACCATGCGGACTTCTGTTGGGGAGAGTAATACTTCTAACTGTCTGTGCTTTGATTCTCTCCTGGGATTCCAGTAATAGATTCCGATGGACATGGGAAGGTTTACTGTAACCTGTGGGCCTTCAACTTGACGATGGAACACAGAAATTGCGTCGGAATTGAATACATCAGGCACCAAGCCGACTTCTGTCCGGGAGAGTATTGCTTCTAACTGTCTGTGGTTTGATTCTTTCCTGGGATTCCAGTAATAGATTCCGATGGACATGGGAAGCTTTACTGTAACCTGTGGACCTTCAACTTGACGATGAAACACAGAAATTGCGTCGGAATTGAATACAACAGGCACCATGCCGATTTCTCACCGGGAGAGTAACGCTTCTAACTATCTGTGCTTCGATTCTTTCCTGGGATTCCAGTAATAGATTCCGATGGACTTGGGAAGGTTTACTGTAACCTGTGGACCTTCAACTTGACGATGAAACACAGAAATTGTGTCGGAATTGAATACAACAGGCACCATGCCGTCTTCTGTCCGTTAGAGTAATGCTTCTAACTGCCTGTGCTTTGATTCTTTCCTGGGATTCCAGTAATAAATTCCGATGGACATAGGAAGGTTACCATTAACCTGTGGACCTTCAACTTGACGATGAAACACAGAAATTGCGTCGGAATTGAATACAACAGGCACCATGCCGACTTCTGTCCGGGAGAGTAATGCTTCCAACTGTCTGTGCTTTGATTCTTTCCTGGGATTCCAGTAATAGATACCGCTGGACATGGGAAGAATTACTTTAACCTGTGGACCTTCAACTTGACGATGAAACAAAGAAATTGCGTCGGAATTGAATACAACAAACACCATGCCGACTTCTCTCCCGGAGAGTAATGTTTCTAAATGTCTGTGTTTTGATTCTTTCCTGGGATTCCAGTAATAGTTTCCGATGAACATGTGAATGTTTACTGTAACCTGTGGACCTTCCACTTGACGATGAAACACAGAAATTACGTCGGACTTGAATCCAACACGCACCATGCCGACGTCTGTCCGGGAGAGTAATGCTTCTAACTGTCTGTGCTTTGATTCTATCCTGGGATTCCAATAATACATTCCGATGGACATGGGAAGGTTTACTGTAACCTGTGGACCTTCAACTTGACGATGAAACACAGAAATTGCGTCGGAATTGAATACAACAAACACCATGCCGACTTCTCTCCGGGAGAATAATGCTTCTAACTGTCTGTGTTTTGATTCTTTCCTGGGATTCCAGTAATAGATTCCGATGGACATGGTAATGTTTACTGTAACCTGTTGACCTTCAACTTGACGATGAAACACAGAAATTGCGTCGTAATTGAATACAACAGGCACCATGCCGACTTCTGTCCAGGGGAATAATGCTTCTAACTGTCTGTGGTTTGATTCTTTCCTGGGATTCCTGTAATAGATTGCGATGGACATGGGAAGGTTTACTTTAACCTGTGGATCTTCAACGTGACGATGAAACACAGAAATTGCGTCGGAATAGAATACAACAGGCACCATGCCGACTTCTGTCCGGGAGAGTAATGCTTCTAACTGTCTGTGATTTGGGTCTTTTCTGGGATTCCAGTAATAGATTCCGATGGACATGGGAAGGTTTACTGTAACCTGTGGACCTTCAACTTGACGATGAAACACAGAAATTGCGTCGGAATTGAATACAACAAACACCATGCCGACTTCTCTCCCGGAGAGTAATGCTTCTAAATGTCTGTGTTTTGTTTCTTTCCTGGGATTCCAGTAATAGATTCCGATGGTTATGGGAAGTTTTACTGTAACCTGTGGACCTCCAACTTGACGATGGAAAACAGAAATTGCGTCGGAATTGAATACAACAGGCACCAAGCCGACTTCTGTCCGGGAGAGTAATGGTTCTAACTGTCTGTGTTTTTATTCTTTCCTGGCATTCCAGTAATAGATTGCGATGAACATGGAAAGGTTTACTGTAACCTGTGGACCTTCAACGTGACGATGAAACACAGAAATTGCGTCGGAATTGAATACAACAGGCCCCATGCGACTTTCCTCCGGGAGAGTAACGCTTCTAACTGTCTGTGCTTCGATTCTTTCCTGGGATTCCAGTAATAGATTCCGATGGACTTGGGAAGGTTTGCTGTAACCTGTGGACCTTCAACTTGACGATGAAACACAGAAATTGTGTCGGAATTGATTACAACAGGCACCAAGCCGACTTCTGTCCGGGAGAGTAATGCTTCTAACTGCTTGTGCTTTGATTCTTTCCTGGGATTCCAGTAATAAATTCCGATGGACATGGGAAGGTTAACATTAACCTGTGGAAGTTCAACTTGACGATAAAACACAGAAATTACGTCGGAATTGAAACCAACACGCACCATGCCGACGTCTGTCCGGGAGAGTAATGCTTCTAACTGTCTGTGCTTTGATTCTATCCTGGGATTCCAATAATCCATTCCGATGGACTTGGGAAGGTTTACTGTAACCTGTGGACCTTCAACTTGACGAAGAAACACAGAAATTGCGTCGGAATTGAATACAACAATCACCATGCCGACTTCTCTCCTGGAGAATAATGCTTTTAACTGTCTGCGTTTTGATTCTTACCTGAGATTCCAGTAATAGATTCCGATGCACATGGTAATGTTTACTGTAACCTGTTGATCTTCGACTTGACGATGAAACACAGAAATTGCGTCGGAATTGAAAACAACAGGCACCATGCCGATTTCTCACCGGGAGAATAATGCTTTTAACTGTCTTCGTTTTGATTCTTACCTGGGATTCCAGTAATAGATTCCGATGGACATGGGAAGGTTTACTGTAACCTGTGGACCTTAAACATGACGATGAAACACAGAAATTGCGTCGCAATTGAATCCAACAGGCAGAATGCCGACTTCTGTTCGGGAGAGTAATACTTCTAACTGTCTGTGCTTTGATTCTCTCCTGGGATTCCAGTAATAGATTCCGATGGACATGGGAAGGTTTACTGTAACCTGTGGACCTTCACCTTGACGATGAAACACAGAAATTGCGTCGGAATTGAATACAACAGGCGAAATGCCGACTCCTATCCGGGAGAGTAATGCTTCCAAATTTTTGTGCTTTGATTCTTTCTTGGGATTCCAGTAAAAGATTCCGATTAACATGGAAAGGTTTACTGTAACCTGTGGACCTTCAACATGACGATGAAACACAGAAATTGCATCTGCTTTGAATACAACAGGCTGCATGCCAACTTCTCTCCGGAGAGTAACGCTTCTAACTGTCTGTGCTTTGATTCTTTCCTGAGATTCTAGTAATAGATTCCGATGGTTATGGGAAGTTTTACTGTAACCTGTGGACCTCCAACTTGACGATGGAAAACAGAAATTGCGTCGGAATTGAATACTACAGGCACCAAGCCGACTTCTGTCCGGGAGAGTAATGGTTCTAACTGTCTGTGTTTTTATTCTTTCCTGGCATTCCAGTAATAGATTGCGATGGACATGGAAAGGTTTACTGTAACCTGTGGACCTTCAACTTGACGATGAAACACAGAAATTGCGTCGGAATTGAATCCAACAGGCACCATGCCGTCTTCTTTCCGGGAAAGTAATGCTTCTAACAGTCTGTGCTTTGATTCTTTCCTGGGATTCCAGTAATAGATTCCGATGGCTATGGGAAGTGTTACTGTAACCTGTGCACCTTCAACTAGACGATGAAACACAGAAATTGCGTCGGAATTGAATACAACAGGCACCATATCGACTTCTGTCCGGGAGAGTAATGCTTCCAACTGTCTGTGCTTCGATTCTTTCCTGGGATTCCAGTAATAGTTTCCGCTGGACATGGGAAGAATTACTGTAACCCGTGGACCTTCAACTTGACGATGAAACACAGAAATTGTGTCGGAATTGAATACAACAAACACCATGCCGTTTTCTCTCCCGGAGAGTAATGTATCTAACTGTCTGTGTTTTGATTCTTTCCTGGGATTCCAGCAATAGATTCCGATGGACATGGGAAGGTTTACTGTAACCTGTGGACCTTAAACATGTTGATGAAACACAGAAATTGCGTCGGAATTGAATCCAACAGGCACCATGACAACTTCTGTTCGGGAGAGTAATACTTCTAACTGTCTGTGCTTTGATTCTCTCCTGGGATTCCAGTAATAGATTCCGATGGACATGATAAGGTTTACTGTAACCTGTGGACCTTCAACTTGACGATGAAACACAGAAATTGCGTCGGAATAGAATCCAACAGGCACCATGCCGACTTCTCTCCGGGAGAGTAATGCTTCTAACTGTGTGTGCTTTGATTCTTTCCTGGGATTCCAGTAATAGATTCCGCTGGACATGGGAAGGATAACTGTAACCTGTGGACCTTCAACTTGACGATGAAACATAGAAATTGCGTCGCAATTGAATTCAAGAGGCACCATGCGACTTCCGTCCGGGAGAGTAATGCTTCTAACTGTCTGTGATCTGATTCTTTCCTGGGATTCCAGTAATAGAGTCCGATGGACATGGGAAGCTTTACTGTAACCTGTGGACCTTCAGCGTGACGATGAAACACAGAAATTGCGTCGGAATTGAATACAACAGGCACCATGCGACTTCCCTCCGGGAGAGTAACGCTTCTAACTGTCTGTGCTTCGATTCTTTCCTGGGATTCCAGTAATAGATTCCGATGGACTTGGGAAGGTTTGCTGTAACCTGTGGACCTTCAACTTGACGATGAAACACAGAAATTGTGTCGGAATTGATTACAACAGGCACCAAGCCGACTTCTGTCCGGGAGAGTAATGCTTCTAACTGCTTGTGCTTTGATTCTTTCCTGGGATTCCAGTAATAAATTCCGATGGACATGGGAAGGTTAACAGTAACCTGTGGAAGTTCAACTTGACGATGAAACACAGAAATTACGTCGGAATTGAATCCAACACGCACCATGCCGACGTCTGTCCGGGAGAGTAATGCTTCTATCTGTCTGTGCTTTGATTCTATCCTGGGATTCCAATAATCCATTCCGATGGACATGGGAAGGTTTACTGTAACCTGTGGACCTTCAACTTGACGAAGAAACACAGAAATTGCGTCGGAATTGAATACAACAATCACCATGCCGACTTCTCTCCTGGAGAATAATGCTTTTAACTGTCTGTGTTTTGATTCTTACCTGGGATTCCAGTAATAGATTCCGATGCACATGGTAATGTTTACTGTAACCTGTTGATCTTCGACTTGACGATGAAACACAGAAATTGCGTCAGAATTGAAAACAACAGGCACCATGCCGATTTCTCACCGGGAGAATAATGCTTTTAACTGTCTGTGTTTTGATTCCTACCTGGGATTCCAGTAATAGATTCCGATGGACATGGGAAGGTTTACTGTAACCTGTGGACCTTAAACATGACGATGAAACACAGAAATTGCGTAGCAATTGAATCCAACAGGCACCATGCCGACTTCTGTTCGGGAGAGTAATACTTCTAACTGTCTGTGCTTTGATTCTCTCCTGGGATTCCAGTAATAGATTCCGATGGACATGGGAAGGTTTACTGTAACCTGTGGACCTTCACCTTGACGATGAAACACAGAAATTGCGTCGGAATTGAATACAACAGGCGAAATGCCGACTTCTATCCGGGAGAGTAATGCTTCCAAGTTTCTGTGCTTTGATTCTTTCTTGGGATTCCAGTAAAAGATTCCGATTGACATGGAAAGGTTTACTGTAACCTGTGGACCTTCAACATGACGATGAAACACAGAAATTGCATCTGATTTGAATACAACAGGCACAATGCCAACTTCTCTCCGGAGAGTAACGCTTCTAACTGTCTGTGCTTTGATTCTTTCCTGAGATTCCAGTAATAGATTCCGATGGTTATGGGAAGTTTTACTGTAACCTGTGGACCTCCAACTTGACGATGGAAAACAGAAATTGCGTCGGAATTGAATACAACAGGCACCAAGCCGACTTCTGTCCGGGAGAGTAATGGTTCTAACTGTCTGTGTTTTTATTCTTTCCTGGCATTCCAGTAATAGATTGCGATGGACATGGAAAGGTTTACTGTAACCTGTGGACCTTCAACGTGACGATGAAACACAGAAATTGCGTCGGAATTGAATCCAACAGGCACCATGCCGTCTTCTCTCCGGGAAAGTAATGCTTCTAACAGTCTGTGCTTTGATTCTTTCCTGGGATTCCAGTAATAGATTCCGATGGCTATGGGAAGTGTTACTGTAACTTGTGCACCTTCAACTTGACGATGAAACACAGAAATTGCATTGGAATGAATACAACAAACGCCATGCCGTCTCCTCTCCGGGAGAATAATGCTTCTAACTGTCTGTGTTTTGATTCTTTCCTGGGATTCCAGTAATAGATTCCGATGGGCATGGGAAGGTTTACTGTAACCCGTGGACCTTCAACTTGACGATGAAACACAGAAATTGTGTCGGAATTGAATACAACAAACACCATGCCGACTTCTGTTCGGGAGAGTAATACTTCTAACTGTCTGTGCTTTGATTCTCTCCTGGGATTCCAGTAATAGATTCCGATGGACATGGGAAGGTTTACTGTAACCTGTGGACCTTCAACTTGACGATGAAACACAGAAATTGCGTCGGAATAGAATCCAACAGGCACCATGCCGACTTCTCTCCGGGAGAGTAATGCTTCTAACTGTGTGTGCTTTTGATTCTTTCCTGGGATTCCAGTAATAGATTCCGCTGGACATGGTAAGGATAACTGAAACCTGTGGACCTTCAACTTGACGATGAAACATATAAATTGCGTCGCAATTGAATTCAACAGGCACCAAGCCGACTTCTGTCCGGGAGAGTAATGCTTCTAACTGTCTGTGGTTTGATTCTTTCCTGGGATTCCAGTAATAGATTCTGATAGACATGGGAAGGTTTACTATAACCTGTGGACCTTCAACGTGACGATGAGACACTGAAATTGCGTCGGAATGGAATACAACAGGCACCATGCCTACCTCTGTCCGGGAGAGTAATGCTTCTAACTGTCTGTGATCTGATTCTTTCCTGGGATTCCAGTAATAGATTCCGATGGACATGGGAAGCTTTACTGTAACCTGTGGACCTTCAACGTGACGATGAAACACAGAAATTGCGTCGGAATTGAATACAACAGGCACCATGCGACTTCCCTCCGGGAGAGTAACGCTTCTAACTGTCTGTGCTTCGATTCTTTCCTGGGATTCCAGTAATAGATTCCGATGGACTTGGGAAGGTTTGCTGTAACCTGTGGACCTTCAACTTGACGATGAAACACAGAAATTGTGTCGGAATTGATTACAACAGGCACCAAGCCGACTTCTGTCCGGGAGAGTAATGCTTCTAACTGCTTGTGCTTTGATTCTTTCCTGGGATTCCAGTAATAAATTCCGATGGACATGGGAAGGTTAACATTAACCTGTGGAAGTTCAACTTGACGATGAAACACAGAAATTACGTCGGAATTGAATCCAACACGCACCTTGCCGACGTCTGTCTGGGAGAGTAATGCTTCTAACTGTCTGTGCTTTGATTCTATCCTGGGATTCCAATAATCCATTCCGATAAACATGGGAAGGTTTACTGTAACCTGTGGACCTTCAACTTGACGAAGAAACACAGAAATTGCGTCGGAATTGAATACAACAATCACCATGCCGACTTCTCTCCTGGAGAATAATGCTTTTAACTGTCTGTGTTTTGATTCTTACCTGGGATTCCAGTAATAGATTCCGATGCACATGGTAATGTTTACTGTAACCTGTTGATCTTCGACTTGACGATGAAACACAGAAATTGCGTCGGAATTGAAAACAACAGGCACCATGCCGATTTCTCACCGGGAGAATAATGCTTTTAACTGTCTGGGTTTTGATTCCTACCTGGGATTCCAGTAATAGATTCCGATGGACATGGGAAGGTTTACTGTAACCTGTGGACCTTAAACATGACGATGAAACACAGAAATTGCGTAGCAATTGAATCCAACAGGCACCATGCCGACTTCTGTTCGGGAGAGTAATACTTCTAACTGTCTGTGCTTTGATTCTCTCCTGGGATTCCAGTAATAGATTCCGATGGACATGGGAAGGTTTACTGTAACCTGTGGACCTTCACCTTGACGATGAAACACAGAAATTGCGTCGGAATTGAATACAACAGGCGAAATGCCGACTTCTATCCGGGAGAGTAATGCTTCCAAGTTTCTGTGCTTTGATTCTTTCTTGGGATTCCAGTAAATGATTCCGATTGACATGGAAAGGTTTACTGTAACCTGTGGACCTTCAACATGACGATGAAACACAGAAATTGCATCTGATTTGAATACAACAGGCACCATGCCAACTTCTCTCCGGAGAGTAACGCTTCTAACTGTCTGTGCTTTGATTCTTTCCTGAGATTCCAGTAATAGATTCCGATGGTTATGGGAAGTTTTACTGTAACCTGTGGACCTCCAACTTGACGATGGAAAACAGAAATTGCGTCGGAATTGAATACAACAGGCACCAAGCCGACTTCTGTCCGGGAGAGTAATGGTTCTAACTGTCTGTGTTTTTATTCTTTCCTGGCATTCCAGTAATAGATTGCGATGGACATGGAAAGGTTTACTGTAACCTGTGGACCTTCAACTTGACGATGAAACACAGAAATTGCGTCGGAATTGAATCCAACAGGCACCATGCCGTCTTCTCTCCGGGAAAGTAATGCTTCTAACAGTCTGTGCTTTGATTCTTTCCTGGGATTCCAGTAATAGATTCCGATGGCTATGGGAAGTGTTACTGTAACTTGTGCACCTTCAACTTGACGATGAAACACAGAAATTGCATTGGAATGAATACAACAAACGCCATGCCGTCTCCTCTCCGGGAGAATAATGCTTCTAACTGTCTGTGTTTTGATTCTTTCCTGGGATTCCAGTAATAGATTCCGATGGGCATGGGAAGGTTTACTGTAACCCGTGGACCTTCAACTTGACGATGAAACACAGAAATTGTGTCGGAATTGAATACAACAAACACCATGCCGACTTCTGTTCGGGACAGTAATACTTCTAACTGTCTGTGCTTTGATTCTCTCCTGGGATTCCAGTAATAGATTCCGATGGACATGGGAAGGTTTACTGTAACCTGTGGACCTTCAACTTGACGATGAAACACAGAAATTGCGTCGGAATAGAATCCAACAGGCACCATGCCGACTTCTCTCCGGGAGTGTAATGCTTCTAACTGTGTGTGCTTTTGATTCTTTCCTGGGATTCCAGTAATAGATTCCGCTGGACATGGTAAGGATAACTGTAACCTGTGGACCTTCAACCTGACGATGAAACATAGAAATTGCGTCGCAATTGAATTCAACAGACACCATGCGACTTCCCTCCGGGAGAGTAATGCTTCTAACTATCTGTGCTTTAATTCTTTCCTGGGAATCCAGTAATAGATTCTGATGGACATGGGAAGGTTTACTGTAACCTGTGGACCTTCAACTTGACGATGAAACACAGTAATTGCATCGGATTTGAATACAACAGCCACCATGCCAACTACTCTCCGGAGAGTAACGCTTCTAACTGTCTGTGCTTTGATTCTTTTCTGGGATTCCAGTAATAGATTCCGATGGACATGGGAAGGTTTACTGTAACCTGTGGGCCTTCAACTTGACGATGGAACACAGAAATTGCGTCGGAATTGAATGCAACAGGCACCAAGATGACTTCTGTCCGGGAGAGTAATGCTTCTAACTGTCTGTGGTTTGATTCTTTCCTGGGATTCCAGTAATAGATTCTGATAGACATGGGAAGGTTTACTATAACCTGTGGACCTTCAACGTGACGATGAGACACTGAAATTGCGTCGGAATGGAATACAGCAGGCACCATGCCTACCTCTGTCCGGGAGAGTAATGCTTCTAACTGTCTGTGATCTGATTCTTTCCTGGGATTCCAGTAATAGATTCCGATGGACATGGGAAGCTTTACTGTAACCTGTGGACCTTCAACTTGACGATGAAACACAGAAATTGTGTCGGAATTGAATACAACAGGCACCATGCCGTCTTCTGTCCGTTAGAGTAATGCTTCTAACTGCCTGTGCTTTGATTCTTTCCTGGGATTCCAGTAATAAATTCCGATGGACATGGGAAGGTTACCATTAACCTGTGGACCTTCAACTTGACGATGAAACACAGAAATTGCGTCGGAATTGAATACAACAGGCACCATGCCGACTTCTGTCCGGGAGAGTAATGCTTCCAACTGTCTGTGCTTTGATTCTTTCCTGGGATTCCAGTAATAGATACCGCTGGACATGGGAAGGATTACTTTAACCTGTGGACCTTCAACTTGACCATGAAACAAAGAAATTGCGTCGGAATTGAATACAACAAACACTATGCCGACTTCTCTCCCGGAGAGTAATGCTTCTAAATATCTGTGTTTTGATTCTTTCCTGGGATTACAGTAATAGTTTCCGATGAACATGTGAAGGTTTACTGTAACCTGTGGACCTTCCTCTTGACGATGAAACACAGAAATTACGTCGGACTTGAATCCAACACGCACCATGACGACGTCTGTCCGGGAGAGTAATGCTTCTAACTGTCTGTGCTTTGATTCTATCCTGGGATTCCAATAATACATTCCGATGGACATGGGAAGGTTTACTGTAACCTGTGGACCTTCAACTTGACGATAAAACACAGAAATTGCGTCGGAATTGTATACAACAAACACCATGCCGACTTCTCTCCGGGAGAATAATGCTTCTAACTGTCTGTGTTTTGATTCTTTCCTGGGATTCCAGTAATAGGTTCCGATGGACATGGTAATGTTTACTGTAACCTGTTGACCTTCAACTTGACGATGAAACACAGAAATTGCGTCGTAATTGAATACAACAGGCACCATGCCGACTTCTGTAAAGGGGAGTAATGCTTCTAACTGTCTGTGGTTTGATTCTTTCCTGGTATTCCTGTAATAGATTGCGATGGACATGGGAAGGTTTACTTTAACCTGTGGATCTTCAACGTGACGATGAAACACAGAAAATGCGTCGGAATAGAATACAACAGGCACCATGCCGACTTCTGTCCGGGACAGTAATGCTTCTAACTGTCTGTGCTTTGGGTCTTTTCTGGGATTCCAGTAATAGATTCCGATGGACATGGGAAGGTTTACTGTAACCTGTGGACCTTCAACTTGACGATGAAACACAGAAATTGCGTCGGAATTGAATACAACAAACACCATGCCGACTTCTCTCCCGGAGAGTAATGCTTCTAAATGTCTGTGTTTTGTTTCTTTCCTGGGATTCCAGTAATAGATTCCGATGGACATGCGAAGGTTTACTGTAACCTGTGGACCTTCACCTTGACGATGAAACACAGAAATTGCGTCGGAATTGAATACAACAGGCGAAATGTCGACTTCTATCCGGGAGAGTAATGCTTCCAAGTTTCTGTGCTTTGATTCTTTCTTGGGATTCCAGTAAAAGATTCCGATTGACATGGAAAGGTTTACTGTAACCTGTGGACCTTCAACATGACGATGAAACACAGAAATTGCATCTGATTTGAATACAACAGGCACCATGCCAACTTCTCTCCGGAGAGTAACGCTTCTAACTGTCTGTGCTTTGATTCTTTCCTGAGATTCCAGTAATAGATTCCGATGGTTATGGGAAGTTTTACTGTAACCTGTGGACCTCCAACTTGACGATGGAAAACGGAAATTGCGTCGGAATTGAATACAACAGGCACCAAGCCGACTTCTGTCCGGGAGAGTAATGGTTCTAACTGTCTGTGTTTTTATTCTTTCCTGGCATTCCAGTAATAGATTGCGATGGACATGGAAAGGTTTACTGTAACCTGTGGACCTTCAACTTGACGATGAAACACAGAAATTGCGTCGGAATTGAATCCAACAGGCACCATGCCGTCTTCTCTCCGGGAAAGTAATGCTTCTAACAGTCTGTGCTTTGATTCTTTCCTGGGATTCCAGTAATAGATTCCGATGGCTATGGGAAGTGTTACTGTAACTTGTGCACCTTCAACTTGACGATGAAACACAGAAATTGCATTGGAATGAATACAACAAACGCCATGCCGTCTCCTCTCCGGGAGAATAATGCTTCTAACTGTCTGTGTTTTGATTCTTTCCTGGGATTCCAGTAATAGATTCCGATGGGCATGGGAAGGTTTACTGTAACCCGTGGACCTTCAACTTGACGATGAAACACAGAAATTGTGTCGGAATTGAATACAACAAACACCATGCCGACTTCTGTTCGGGACAGTAATACTTCTAACTGTCTGTGCTTTGATTCTCTCCTGGGATTCCAGTAATAGATTCCGATGGACATGGGAAGGTTTACTGTAACCTGTGGACCTTCAACTTGACGATGAAACACAGAAATTGCGTCGGAATAGAATCCAACAGGCACCATGCCGACTTCTCTCCGGGAGAGTAATGCTTCTAACTGTGTGTGCTTTTGATTCTTTCCTGGGATTCCAGTAATAGATTCCGCTGGACATGGTAAGGATAACTGTAACCTGTGGACCTTCAACTTGACGATGAAACATAGAAATTGCGTCGCAATTGAATTCAACAGGCACCATGCGACTTCCCTCCGGGAGAGTAATGCTTCTAACTATCTGTGCTTTAATTCTTTCCTGGGAATCCAGTAATAGATTCTGATGGACATGGGAAGGTTTACTGTAACCTGTGGACCTTCAACTTGACGATGAAACACAGTAATTGCATCGGATTTGAATACAACAGCCACCATGCCAACTACTCTCCGGAGACTAACGCTTCTAACTGTCTGTGCTTTGATTCTTTTCTGGGATTCCAGTAATAGATTCCGATGGACATGGGAAGGTTTACTGTAACCTGTGGGCCTTCAACTTGACGATGGAACACAGAAATTGCGTCGGAATTGAATGCAACAGGCACCAAGATGACTTCTGTCCGGGAGAGTAATGCTTCTAACTGTCTGTGGTTTGATTCTTTCCTGGGATTCCAGTAATAGATTCTGATAGACATGGGAAGGTTTACTATAACCTGTGGACCTTCAACGTGACGATGAGACACTGAAATTGCGTCGGAATGGAATACAACAGGCACCATGCCTACCTCTGTCCGGGAGAGTAATGCTTCTAACTGTCTGTGATCTGAATCTTTCCTGGGATTCCAGTAATAGATTCCGATGGACATGGGAAGCTTTACTGTAACCTGTGGACCTTCAACTTGACGATGAAACACAGAAATTGTGTCGGAATTGAATACAACAGGCACCATGCCGTCTTCTGTCCGTTAGAGTAATGCTTCTAACTGCCTGTGCTTTGATTCTTTCCTGGGATTCCAGTAATAAATTCCGATGGACATGGGAAGGTTACCATTAACCTGTGGACCTTCAACTTGACGATGAAACACAGAAATTGCGTCGGAATTGAATACAACAGGCACCATGCCGACTTCTGTCCGGGAGAGTAATGCTTCCAACTGTCTGTGCTTTGATTCTTTCCTGGGATTCCAGTAATAGATACCGCTGGACATGGGAAGGATTACTTTAACCTGTGGACCTTCAACTTGACGATGAAACAAAGAAATTGCGTCGGAATTGAATACAACAAACACTATGCCGACTTCTCTCCCGGAGAGTAATGCTTCTAAATATCTGTGTTTTGATTCTTTCCTGGGATTACAGTAATAGTTTCCGATGAACATGTGAAGGTTTACTGTAACCTGTGGACCTTCCACTTGACGATGAAACACAGAAATTACGTCGGACTTGAATCCAACACGCACCATGACGACGTCTGTCCGGGAGAGTAATGCTTCTAACTGTCTGTGCTTTGATTCTATCCTGGGATTCCAATAATACATTCCGATGGACATGGGAAGGTTTACTGTAACCTGTGGACCTTCAACTTGACGATAAAACACAGAAATTGCGTCGGAATTGTATACAACAAACACCATGCCGACTTCTCTCCGGGAGAATAATGCTTCTAACTGTCTGTGTTTTGATTCTTTCCTGGGATTCCAGTAATAGATTCCGATGGACATGGTAATGCTTACTGTAACCTGTTGACCTTCAACTTGACGATGAAACACAGAAATTGCGTCGTAATTGAATACAACAGGCACCATGCCGACTTCTGTCCAGGGGAGTAATGCTTCTAACTGTCTGTGGTTTGATTCTTTCCTGGTATTCCTGTAATAGATTGCGATGGACATGGGAAGGTTTACTTTAACCTGTGGATCTTCAACGTGACGATGAAACACAGAAAATGCGTCGGAATAGAATACAACAGGCACCATGCCGACTTCTGTCCGGGAGAGTAATGCTTCTAACTGTCTGTGCTTTGGGTCTTTTCTGGGATTCCAGTAATAGATTCCGATGGACATGGGAAGGTTTACTGTAACCTGTGGTCCTTCAACTTGACGATGAAACACAGAAATTGCGTCGGAATTGAATACAACAAACACCATGCCGACTTCTCTCCCGGAGAGTAATGCTTCTAAATGTCTGTGTTTTGTTTCTTTCCTGGGATTCCAGTAATAGATTCCGATGGACATGCGAAGGTTTACTGTAACCTGTGGACCTTCAACTTGACGATGAAACACAGAAATTGCGTCGGAATTGAATCCAACAGGCACCATGCCGACTTCTGTCCGGGAGAGTAATGCTTCTAACTGTCTGAGCTTTGATTCTTTCCTGGGATTCCAGTAATAGATTCCGATGGACATGGGAAGGTTTACTGTAACCTGTGGACCTTCAACTTGACGATGAAACACAGAAATTGCATCGGAATTGAATACAACAAACGCCATGCTGTCTCATCTCCGGGAGAATAATGCTTCTAACTGTCTGTGTTTTGATTCTTTCCTGGGATTCCAGTAATAGATTCCGATGGGCATGGGAAGGTTTACTGTAACCCGTGGACCTTTAACTTGACGATGAAACACAGAAATTGCGTCGGAATTGAATACAACAGGCGCCATGCCGACTTCTATCCGGGAGAGTAATGCTTCCAAGTTTCTGTGCTTTGATTCTTTCTTGGGATTCCAGTAAAAGATTCCGATTGACATGGAAAGGTTTACTGTAACCTGTGGACCTTCAACATGACGATGAAACACAGAAATTGCATCTGATTTGAATACAACAGGCACCATGCCAACTTCTCTCCGGAGAGTAACGCTTCTAACTGTCTGTGCTTTGATTCTTTCCTGAGATTCCAGTAATAGATTACGATGGTTATGGGAAGTTTTACTGTAACCTGTGGACCTCCAACTTGACGATGGAAAACAGAAATTGCGTCGGAATTGAATACAACAGGCATCAAGCCGACTTCTCTCCGGGAGAGTAATGTTTCTAATTGTCTGTGCTTTGATTCTTTCCTGGGATTCCAGTAATAGATTCCGATGGACATGGGAAGGTTTACTGTAACCTGTGGACCTTCAACGTGACGATGAAACACAGAAATTGCGTCAGAATTGAATACAACAGGCATCAAGCCGACTTCTCTCCGGGAGAGTAATGCTTCTAACTGTCTGTGCTTTTGATTCTATCCTGGGATTCCAGTAATAGATTCCGATGGACATGGGAATGTTCACTGTAACCTGTGGACCTTCAACTTGACGATGAAACACAGAAATTGCGTCGGAATTGAATATAACAGGCACCATGCCGATTTCTCACCGGGAAAGTAACGCTTCTGACTGTTTGTGCTTTGATTCTTTCCTGGGATTCCAGTAATAGATTCCGATGGACTTGGGAAGGTTTACTGTAACCAGTGGACCTTCAACTTGACGATGAAACACCGAAATTGTGTCGGAATTGAGTACAACAAGCACCAAGCCGACTTCTGTCTGGGAGAGTAATGCTTCTAACTGCCTGTGCTATGATTCGTTCCTGGGATTCCAGTAATAGATTCCGATGGACATGGGAAGGTTTACTTTAACCTGTGGACCTTCAACTTGACGATGGAACACAGAAATTGCGTCGGAATTGAATACAACAGACACCATGCCGACTTCTGTCCGGGAGAGTAATGCTTCCAACTGGCTGTGCTTTGATTCTTTCCAGGGATTCCAGTAATAAGTTCCGCTGGACATGGGAAGGATTACTGTAACCTGTGGACCTTCAACCTGACGATGAAACACAGAAATACCGTCGGAATTGAATACAACAAAGACCATGCCTACTTCTCTCCCGGAGAGTAACGCTTCTAACTGTCTGTGTTATGATTCTTTCCTGGGATTCCAGTAATAGATTCGGATGGACATGGGAAGGTTTACTGTAACCTGTGGACCTTCAACTTGACGATGAAACACAGAAATGGCGTCGGAATTGAATTCAACAGGCACCATGCGACTTCTGTCCGGGAGAGCAATGCTTCTAACTGCCTGTGCCTTGATTCGTTCCAGGGATTCCAGTAATAGATTCCGATGGACATGGGAAGGCTTACTTTTAACCTGTGGACCTTCAACTTGACGATGAAACACAGAAATTGCGTCGGAATTGAATACAACAGGCACCATGCCGACTTCTGTCCGGGAGAGTAATGCTTCCAACTGTCTGTGCTTCGATTCTTTCCTGGGATTCCAGTAATAGTTTCCGCTGGACATGGGAAGGATTACTGTAACCTGTGGACCTTCAACTTGACGATGAAACACAGAAATTGCGTCGGAATTGAATCCAATAGGCACCATGCCGACTTCTGTCCGGGAGAGTAATGCCTCTAACTGTCTGTGCTTTGATTCTTTCCTGGGATTCCAGGAATAGATTCGGATGGACATGTGAAGGTTTACTGTAACCTGTGGACCTTCAACTTGACGATGAAACACAGAAATTGCGTCGGAATTGAATACAACAAACACCATGCCGACTTCTCTCCGGGAGATTAATGCTTCTAACTGTCTGTGGTTTGATTCTTTCCTGGGATTCCTGTAATAGATTGCGATGGACATGGGAAGGTTTACTTTAACCTGTGGATCTTCAACGTGACGATGAAACACCGAAATTGCGTCGGAATAGAATACAACAGGCACCATGCCGACTTCTGTCCGGGAGAGTAATGCTTCGAACTGTCTGTGCTTTGGGTCTTTTCTGGGATTCCAGTAATAGATTCCGACGGACATGGGAAGATTTACTGTAACCTGTGGACCTTCAACGTGACGATGAAACACAGAAATAACGTCGGAATTGAATCCAACAGGCACCATGCCTACTTCTGTCCGGGAGAGTAATGCTTCTAACTGTCTGAGATTTGATTCTTTCCTGGGATTCCAGTAATAGATTCCGATGGACATGGGAAGGTTTACTGTAACCTGTGGACCTTCAACTTGACGATGAAACACAGAAATTGCGTCGGAATTGAATACAACAAACGCCATGCTGTCTCCTCTCCGGGAGAATAATGCTTCTAAGTGTCTGTGTTTTGATTCTTTCCTGGGATTCCAGTAATAGATTCCGATGGGCATGGGAAGGTTTACTGTAACCCGTGACCTTCAACTTGACGATGAAACACAGAAATTGTGTCGGAATTGAGTACAACAAACACCATGCCGTTTTCTCCCCCGGAGAGTAATGTATCTAACTGTCTGTGTTTAGATTCTTTCCTGGGATTCCAGCAATAGATTCCGATGGACATGGGAAGGTTTACTGTAACCTGTGGACCTTAAACATCACGATGAAACACAGAAATTGCGTCGGAATTGAATCCAACAGGCACCATGCCGACTTCTGTTCGGGAGAGTAATACTTTTAACTGTCTGTGCTTTGATTCTCTCCTGGGATTCCAGTAATAGATTCCGATGGACATGATAAGGTTTACTGTATCCTGTGGACCTTCAACTTGACGATGAAACACAGAAATTGCGTCGGAATAGAATCCAAGAGGCACCATGCCGACTTCTCTCCGGGAGAGTAATGCTTCTAACTGTCTGTGCTTTAATTCTTTCCTGGGATTCCAGTGATAGATTCTGATGGTAATGGGAAGGTTTACTGTAACCTGTGGACCTTCAACCTGACGATGAAACACAGTAATTGCATCGGATTTGAATACAACAGGCACCATGCCAACTACTCTCCGGAGAGTAACGCTTCTAATTGTCTGTGCTTTGATTCCTTCCTGGGATTCCAGTAATAGATTCCGATGGACATGGGAAGGTTTACTGTAACCTGTGGGCCTTCAACTTGACGATGGAACACAGAAATAGCGTCGGAATTGAATACAACAGGCACCAAGCCGACTTCTGTCCGGGAGAGTAATGCTTCTAACTGTCTGTGGTTTGATTCTTTCCTGGGATTCCAGTAATAGATTCTGATAGACATGGGAAGGTTTACTATAACCTGTGGACCTTCAACGTGACGATGAGACACTGAAATTGCGTCGGAATAGAATACAACAGGCACCATGCCTACCTCTGTCCGGGAGAGTAATGCTTCTAACTGTCTGTGATCTGATTCTTTCCTGGGATTCCAGTAATAGATTCCGATGGACATGGGAAGCTTTACTGTATCCTGTGGACCTTCAACGTGACGATGAAACACAGAAATTGCGTCGGAATTGAATACAACAGGCACCATGCCGATTTCACCGGGAGAGTAACGCTTCTAACTGTCTGTGCTTCGATTCTTCCCTGGGATTCCAGTAATAGAATCCGATGGACTTGGGAAGGTTTACTGTAACCTGTGGACCTTCAAATTGACGATGAAACACAGACATTGTGTCGGAATTGCATACAACAGGCACCAAGCCGACTCCTGTCCGTGAGAGTAATGCTTCTAACTGCTAGTGCTTTGATTCTTTCCTGGTATTCCAGTAATAAATTCCGATGGACATGGGAAGGTTAACATTAACCTGTGGACCTTCAACCTGACGATGAAACACAGAAATACCGTCGGAATTGAATACAACAAAGACCATGCCGACTTCTCTCCTTGTGAGTAACGCTTCTAACTATCTGTGTTATGATTCTTTCCTGGGATTCCAGTAATAGATTCGGATGGACATGGGAAGGTATACTGTAACCTGTGGACCTTCAACTTGACGATGAAACACAGAAATTGCGTCGGAATTGAATTCAACAGGCACCATGCGACTTCTGTCCGGGAGAGCAATGCTTCTAACTGCCTGTGCCTTGATTCGTTCCAGGGATTCCAGTAATAGATTCCGATGGACATGGGAAGGCTTACATTAACCTGTGGACCTTCAACTTGACGATGAAACACAGAAATTGCGTCGGAATTGAATACAACAGGCACCATGCCGACTTCTGTTCGGGAGAGTAATAATTCTAACTGTCTGTGCTATTATCCTTTTCTGGGATTCCAGTAATAGAATCCGATGGACATGGGAAGGTTTACTGTAACCTGTGGACCTTCAACTTGACGATGAAACACAGAAATTGCGTCGCAATTGAATCCAACAGGCACCATGCCGACTTCTCACCGGGAGAGAAATGCTTCTAACTGTCTGTGCTTTGATTCTTTCCAGGGGTTCCAGTTATAGATTCGGATGGACATGGGAAGGTTTACTGTAACCTGTGGACCTTCAACTTGACGATGAAACACAGAAATTGCGTCGGAATTGAATTCAACAGGCACCATGCGACTTCTCTCCGGGAGAGTAATGCTTCTAACTGTCTGTGCATTAATTTTTTCCTGGGATTCCAGTAATAGATTCCGATGGACATGGGAAGGTTTACTGTAACCCGTGGACCTTCAAATTGACGATGAAACACAGAAATTGCATCGGATTTGAATACAACAGGCACCTTGCCAACTTCTCTCCGGAGAGTAACGCTTCTGACTGTCTGTGCTTTGATTCTTTCCTGGGATTCCAGTAATAGATTCCGATGGACTTGCGAAGGTTTACTGTAACCAGTAGACCTTAAATTTGACGATGAAACACAGAAATTGTGTCGGAATTGAATACAACAAGCACCAAGCCGACTTCTGTCCGGGAGAGTAATGCTTCTAACTGTCTGTGTTTTGATTCTTTCCTGGGATTCCAGTAATAGATTCCGATTGGCAGGGGAAGGTTTACTGTTACCTGTGGACCTTCAACTTGACGTTGAAACACAGAAATTGCGTCGGAATTGAATCCAACAGGCACTATGCCGACTTCTCTCCGGGAGAGAAATGCTTCTAACTGTCTGAGCATTGATTCTTTCCTGGTGTTCCAGTAATAGATTCGGATGGACATGGGAAGGTTTACTGTAACCTTTGGACCTTCAACTTGACGATGAAACAAAGAAATTGCGTCGGAATTGAATTCAACAAGGACCATGCGACTTCTCTCCGGGAGAGTAATGCTTCTAACTGTCTGAGCATTGATTCTTTCCTGGTGTTCCAGTAATAGATTCGGATGGACATGGGAAGGTTTACTGTAACCTTTGGACCTTCAACTTGACGATGAAACAAAGAAATTGCGTCGGAATTGAATTCAACAAGGACCATGCGACTTCTCTCCGGGAGAGTAATGCTTCTAACTGTCTGTGCTTTAATTTTTTCCTGGGATTCCAGTAATAGATTCCGCTGGACATGGGAAGGATTACTGTAACCTGTGGACCTTCAACCTGACGATGAAACACAGAAATTGCGTCGGAATTGAATACAACAAACACCGAGCCGACTTCTGTCCCGGCGAGTAATGCTTCTAACTGTCTGTGTTTTGATTCTTTCCTGGGATTCCAGTAATAGATTCCGATGGACATGGGAAGGTTTACTGTAACCTGTGGGCCTTCAACTTGACGATGGAAGACAGAAATTGCGTCGGAATTGAATACAACAGGCACCATGCCGACTTCTGTCTGGGAGAGTAATGCTTCTAACTGTCTGTGTTTTGAATCTTTCCTGGGATTCCAGTAATAGATTCCGATGGACAGGGGAAGGTTTACTGTAACCTGTGGACCTTTAACGTGACGATGAAACACAGAAATTGCGTAGGAATTGAATACAACAGGCACCAAGCCGACTTCTGTTCGGGAGAGTAATAATTCTAACTGTCTGTGCTTTGATCCTTTCCTGGGATTCCAGTAATAGATTCCGATGGACATGGGAAGGTTTACTGTAACCTGTGGACCTTCAAAGTGACGATGAAACACAGAAATTGCGTCAGAATTGAATACAACAGGCATCAAGCCGACTTCTCTCCGGGAGAGTAATGCGTCTAACTGTCTGTGCTTTTGATTCTATCCTGGGATTCCAGTAATAGATTCCGATGGACATGGGAATGTTCACTGTAACCTGTGGACCTTCAACTTGACGATGAAACACAGAAATTGCGTCGGAATTGAATATAACAGGCACCATGCCGATTTCTCACCGGGAGAGTAACGCTTCTGACTGTCTGTGCTTTGATTCTTTCCTGGGATTCCAGTAATAGATTCCGATGGACTTGGGAAGGTTTACTGTAACCTGTGGACCTTCAACTTGACGATGAAACACCGAAATTTTGTCGGAATTGAATACAACAAGCACCAAGCCGACTTCTGTCCGGGAGAGTAATGCTTCTAACTGTCTGTGCATTAATTTTTTCCTGGGATTCCAGTAATAGATTCCGATGGACATGGGAAGGTTTACTGTAACCCGTGGACCTTCAAATTGACGATGAAACACAGAAATTGCATCGGATTTGAATACAACAGGCACCTTGCCAACTTCTCTCCGGAGAGTAACGCTTCTGACTGTCTGTGCTTTGATTCTTTCCTGGGATTCCAGTAATAGATTCCGATGGACTTGCGAAGGTTTACTGTAACCAGTGGACCTTAAATTTGACGATGAAACACAGAAATTGTGTCGGAATTCGAATACAACAAGCACCAAGCCGACTTCTGTCCGGGAGAGTAATGCTTCTAACTGTCTGTGCTTTGATTCGTTCCTGGGATTCTAGTAATAGATTCCGATGGACATGGGAAGGTTTACTTTAACCTGTGGACCTTCAACTTGACGATGAAACACAGAAATTGCGTCGGAATGGAATACAACAGGCACCATGCCGACTTCTGTCCGGGAGAGTAATGCTTCCAACTGGCTGTGCTTTGATTCTTTCCAGGGATTCCAGTAATAGATTCCGCTGGACATGGGAAGGATTACTGTAACCTGTGGACCTTCAACCTGACGATGAAACACAGAAATTGCGTCGGAATTGAATACAACAAACACCATGCCGACTTCTGTCCCGGAGAGTAATGCTTCTAACTGTCTGTGTTTTGATTCTTTCCTGGGATTCCAGTAATAGGTTCCGATGCACATGGTAAGGTTTACTGTAATCTGTGGACTTTCAACTTGACGATGAAACACGGAAATTGCGTCGGAATTGAATCCAACAGGCACCATGCCGACTTCTGTCCGGGAGAGTAATGCTTCCAACTGTCTGTGCTTTGATTCCTTCCTGGGATTCCAGTAATAGATTCCGATGGATTTGGGAAGGATTACTGTAACCTGTGGACCTTCAACTTGACGATGAAACACAGAAATTGCGTCGGAATTGAATACAACAAACACCATGCCGACTTCTCTCCCGGAGAGTAATGCTTCTAACTGTCTGTGTTTTGATTCTTTCCTGGGATTCCAGTAATAGATTCCGATTGGCAGGGGAAGGTTTACTGTTACCTGTGGACCTTCAACTTGACGTTGAAACACAGAAATTGCGTCGGAATTGAATCCAACAGGCACTATGCCGACTTCTCTCCGGGAGAGAAATGCCTCCTACTGTCTGAGCATTGATTCTTTCCTGGTGTTCCAGTAATAGATTCGGATGGACATGGGAAGGTTTACTGTAACCTTTGGACCTTCAACTTGACGATGAAACAAAGAAATTGCGTCGGAATTGAATTCAACAAGGACCATGCGACTTCTCTCCGGGAGAGTAATGCTTCTAACTGTCTGTGCTTTAATTTTTTCCTGGGATTCCAGTAATAGATTCCGCTGGACATGGGAAGGATTACTGTAACCTGTGGGCCTTCAACTTGACGATGGAACACAGAAATTGCGTCGGAATTGAATACAACAGAAACCATCCCGACTTCTGTCCGGGAGAGTAATGCTTCTAACTGTCTGTGCTTTTGATTCTCTCCTGGGATTCCAGTAATAGATTCCGATGGACATGGGAATGTTCACTGTAACCTGTGGACCTTCAACTTGACGATGAAACACAGAAATTTCGTCGGAATTGAATATAACAGGCACCATGCCGATTTCTCACCGGGAGAGTAACGCTTCTGACTGTCTGTGCTTTGATTCTTTCCTGGGATTCCAGTAATAGATTCCGATGGACTTGGGAAGGTTTACTGTAACCAGTGGACCTTCAACGTGACGATGAAACACCGAAATTTTGTCGGAATTGAATACAACAAGCACCAAGCCGACTTCTGTCCGGGAGAGTAATGCTTCTAACTGCCTGTGCTATGATTCGTTCCTGGGATACTAGTAATAGGTTCCGATGGACATGGGAAGGTTTACTGTAACCTGTGCTGTGGACCTTCAACTTGACGATGAAACACAGAAATTGCGTCGGAATTGAATTCAACAGGCACCATGCGACTTCTCTCCGGGAGAGTAATGCTTCTAACTGTCTGTGCATTAATTTTTTCCTGGGATTCCAGTAATAGATTCCGCTGGACATGGGAAGGATTACTGTAACCTGTGGACCTTCAACCTGACGATGAAACACAGAAATTGCGTCGGAATTAAATCCAACAGGCACTATGCCCACTTCTCTCCGGGAGAGAAATGCCTCTAACTGCCTGAGCATTGATTCTTTCCTGGGGTTCCATTAATAGATTCGGATGGACATGGGAAGGTTTACTGTAACCTGTGGACCTTCAAATTGACGATGAAACACAGAAATTGCATCGGATTTGAATACAACAGGCACCTTGCCAACTTCTCTCCGGAGAGTAACGCTTCTGACTGTCTGTGCTTTGATTCTTTCCTGGGATTCCAGTAATAGATTCCGATTGGCAGGGGAAGGTTTACTGTTACCTGTGGACCTTCAAATTGACGATGAAACACAGAAATTGCGTCGGAATTGAATCCAACAGGCACTATGCCGACTTCTCTCCGGGAGAGAAATGCCTCTAACTGTCTGAGCATTGATTCTTTCCTGGGGTTCCATTAATGGATTCGGATGGACATGGGAAGGTTTACTGTAACCTTTGGACCTTCAACTTGACGATGAAACAAAGAAATAGCGTCGGAATTGAATTCAACAAGGACCATGCGACTTCTCTCCGGGAGAGTAATGCTTCTAACTGTCTGTGCTTTAATTTTTTCCTGGGATTCCAGTAATAGATTCCGCTGGACATGGGAAGGATTACTGTAACCTGTGGACCTTCAACCTGACGATGATACACAGAAATTGCGACGGAATTGAATACAACAAACACCGAGCCGACTTCTGTCCCGGCGAGTAATGCTTCTAACTGTCTGTGCTTTGATTCTTTCCTGGGATTCCAGTAATAGATTCCGATGGACATGGGAAGGTTTACTGTAACCTGTGTGGCCTTCAACTTGACGATGGAACACAGAAATTGCGTCGGAATTGAATACAACTGGCATCAAGCCGACTTCTCTCCGGGAGAGTAATGCTTCTAACTTTCTGTGCTTTTGATTCTATCCTGGGATTCCAGTAATAGATTCCGATGGACATGGGAATGTTCACTGTAACCTGTGGACCTTCAACTTGACGATGAAACACAGAAATTGCGTCGGAATTGAATATAACAGGCACCATGCCGATTTCTCACCGGGAGAGTAACGCTTCTGACTGTCTGTGCTTTGATTCTTTCCTGGGATTCCAGTAATAGATTCCGATGGACTTGGGAAGGTTTACTGTAACCAGTGGACCTTCAACTTGACGATGAAACACCGAAATTTTGTCGGAATTGAATACAACAAGCACCAAGCCGACTTCTGTCCGGGAGAGTAATGCTTCTAACTGCCTGTGCTATGATTCGTTCCTGGGATTCCAGTAATAGATTCCGATGGACATGGGAAGGTTTACTTTAACCTGTGGACCTTCAACTTGACGATGGAACACAGAAATTGCGTCGGAATTGAATACGACAAGCATCATGCCGACTTCTGTCCGGGAGAGTAATGCTTCCAACTGGCTGTGCTTTGATTCTTTCCAGGGATTCCAGTAATAGGTTCCGCTGGACATGGGAAGTATTACTGTAACCTGTGGACCTTCAACCTGACGATGAAACACAGAAATACCGTCGGAATTGAATACAACAAAGACCATGCCGACTTCTCTCCCGGAGAGTAACGCTTCTAACTGTCTGTGTTATGATTCTTTAATGGGGTTGCAGTAATAGATTCGGATGGACATGGGAAGGTTTACTGTAACCTGTGGACCTTCAACTTGTCGATGAAACACAGAAATTGCGTCGGAATTGAATTCAACAGGCACCATGCCGACTTCTGTTCGGGAGAGTAATAGTTCTAACTGTCTGTGCTATGATCCTTTTCTGGGATTCCAGTAATAGATTCCGATGGACATGGGAAGGTTTACTGTAACCTGTGGGCCTTCAACTTGACGATGGAACACAGAAATTGCGTCGGAATTGAATACAACAGGCACCATGCCGACTTCTGTCCGGGAGAGTAATGCTTCTAACTGTCTGTGCTTTGATTCTTTCCTGGGATTCCAGTAATAGATTCCGATGGACAGGGGAAGGTTTACTGTAACCTGTGGACCTTTAACGTGACGATGAAACACAGAAATTGCGTCGGAATTGAATACAACAGGCACCATGCCGACTTCTGTTCGGGAGAGTAATAATTCTAACTGTCTGTGCTTTGATCCTTTCCTGGGATTCCAGTAATAGATTCCGATGGACATGGGAAGGTTTACTGTAACCTGTGGACCTTCAACTTGACGATGAAACACAGAAATTGCGTCGGAATTGAATCCAACAAACACCATGCCGACTTCTGTCCCGGAGAGTAATGCTTCTAACTGTCTGTGTTTTGATTCTTTCCTGTGATTCCAGTAATCGATTCCGATGGACAGGGGAAGGTTTACTGTAACCTGTGGACCTTCAACGTGACGATGAAACACAGAAATTGCGTCGGAATTGAAAACAACAGGCACCATGCCGACTTCTGTTCGGGATTGTAATAATTCTAAATGTCTGTGCTTCGATCCTTTCCTGTTATTCCAGTAATAGATTCCGATGGACATGGGAAGGTTTACTGTAACCTGTGGACCTTCAACGTGACGATGAAACACAGAAATTGCGTCGGAATTGAATTCAACAGGCACCATGCGACTTCTCTCTGGGAGAGTAATGCTTCTAACTGCCTGTGCATTATTTTTTTCCTGGGATTCCAGTAATAGATTCCGATGGGCATGGGAAGGTTTACTGTAACCCGTGGACCTTCAAATTGACAATGAAACACAGAATTTGAATCACATTTGAATACAACAGGCACCATGCCAACTTCTCTCCGGAGAGTAACGCTTCTGACTGTCTGTGCTTTGATTCTTTCCTGGGATTCCAGTAATAGATTCCGATGGACATGGGAAGGTTTACTGTAACAAGTGGACCTTAAACTTGACGATGAAACACAGAAATTGTGTCGGAATTGAATACAACAAGCACCAAGCCGACTTCTGTCCGGGAGATTAATGCTTCTAACTGTCTGTGGTTTAATTTTTTCCTGGAATTACAGTAATAGATTCCGATGGACATGGGAAGTTTTACTGTAGCCTGTGGACCTTCAACTTGACGATGAAACACAGAAATTGCGTCGGAATTGAATCCAACAGGCACCATGCCGACTTCTCTCCGGGAGAGAAATGCCTCTAACTGTCTGAGCTTTGATTCTTTCCTGGGGTTCCAGTAATAGATTCGGATGGACATGGGAAGGTTTACTGTAACCTGTGGATCTTCAACTTGACGATGAAACACAGAAATTGCGTCGGAATTGAATTCAACAAGGACCATGCGACTTCTCCCCGGGAGAGTAATGCTTCTAACTGTCTGAGCTTTAAATTTTTCCTGGGATTCCAGTAATAGATCCCGAAGGACATGGGAAGTTTTACTGTAACCTGGGGACCTTCAAATAGACGATGAAACACAGAAATTGCAACGGATTTGAATACAACAGGCACAATGTCAAATTCTCCCCGGAGAGTAACGCTTATAACTGTCTGTGCTTTGATTCTTTCCTGGGATTCCAGTAATAGATTCCGATGGACATGGGAAGGTTCACTGTAACCTGTGGACCTTCAACTTGACGATGAAACACAGAAATTGCGTCGGAATTGAATATAACAGGCACCATGCCGATTTCTCACCGGGAGAGTAATGCTTCTAACTGTCTGTGCTTTGATTCGTTCCTGGGATTCCAGTAATAGATTCCGATGGGCATGGGAAGGTTTATTTTAACCTGTGGACCTTCAACTTGACAATAAAACACAGAAATTGCATCGGAATTGAATACAACAGGCACCTTGCCGACTTTTGTCCGGGAGAGTAATGCTTCCAACTGGCTGTGCTTTGATTCTTTCCTGGGATTCCAGTAATAGATTCCGAAGGACATGGGAAGGATTACTGTAACCTATGGACCTTCAACTTGACGATGAAACACAGAAATTGCGTCGGAATTGAATACAGCAAACACCATGCCGACTTCTCTCCCGTAGAGTAATGCTTCAAACTGTCTGTGTTTTGATTCTTTCCTGGGATTCCAGTAATAGATTCCGATGCACATGGGAAGGTTTACTGTAACCTGCGGACCTTCAACGTGACGATGAAACACAGAAATTGCGTCGGAATTGAATCCAACAAACACCATGCCGACTTCTCTCCCGGAGAGTAATGCTTCTAACTGTCTGTGTTTTGATTCTTTCCTGTGATTCCAGTAATAGATTCCGATGCACATGGGAAGGTTTACTGCAACCTGTGGACCTTCAACTTGACGGTGAAACACAGAAATTGCGTCGGAATTGAATCCAACAGGCACCATGCCGACTTCTCTCCGGGAGAGACATGCTTCTAACTGTCTGTGCTTTGATTCTTTCCAGGGGTTCCGGTAATAGATTCGGTTGGACATGGGAAGGATTACTGTAACCTGTGGACCTTCAACTTGACGATGAAACACAGTAATTGCGTCGGAATTGAAAACAACAAACACCATGCCGACTTCTATCCCGGAGAGTAATGCTTCTAACTGTCTGTGTTCGGATTTTTTCCTGGGATTCCAGTAATAGATTCCGCTGGACATGGGAAGGATTACTGTAACCTGTGCACCTTCAACCTGACGATGAAACACAGAAATTGCGTCGGAATTGAATACAACAAACACCATGCCGACTTCTCTCCCGGAGTGTAGTGCTTCAAACTGTCTGTGGTTTGAATCTTTCCTGGGATTCCAGTAATAGATTCCGATGACATGGAAAGGTTTACCGTAACCTGTGGACCTTCAACTTGACGATGAAACACAGAAATTGCGTCGGAATTGAATACAACAGGCACCATGCCGACTTCTGTTCGGGAGAGTAATGGTTCGAACTGACGGTGCTTTGATCCTTTCCTGGGATTCCAGTAATAGATTCCGATGGACATGGGAAGGTTTACTGTAACCTGTGGACCTTCAACTTGACGGTAAAACACAGAAATTGCGTCGGAATTGAATTGAACAGGCACCATGCGACTTCTCTCTGGGAGAGTAATGCTTCTAACTGTCTGTGCTTTAATTTTTTCCTGGGATTCCAGTAATAAATTCCGATGGACATAGGAAGGTTTACTGTAACCTGTGGACCTTCAACTTGACGAGGAAACACAGAAATTGCATCGGATTTGAATACAACAGGCACCATGCCAACTTCTCTCCGGAGAGTAACGCTTCTAACTGTCAGTGCTTTGATTCTTTCCTGGGATTCCAGTAATAGATTCCGATGGACATGGGAAGGTTTACTATAACCTGTGGACCTTCAACTTGACGATGAAACACAGAAATTGCGTCGGAATTGAATACAACAGGCACCATGCGTCTTCAGTCCGGGAGAGTAATGCTTCCAACTGTCTGTGCTTTAATTCTTTCCTGGGATTCCAGTAATAGATTCCGCTGGATAAGGGGAAGGATTACTGTAACCTGTGGACCTTCAACATGACGATGAAACACAGAAATTGCGTCGGAATTGAATACAGCAAACACCATGCCGACTTCTCCCTCGGAGAGTAATGCTTCTAAATGTCTGTGTTTTGATTCTTTCCTGGGATACCAGTAATAGATTCCGATGGACATGTGAAGGTTTTCTGTAACCTGTAGACCTTCAACTTGACGATGAAACACAGCAATTGCGTCGCAATTGAATCCAACAGGCACCATGCCGACTTCTGTCCGGGAGAGTAATGCTTCTGACTGTCTGTGCTTTGATTCTTTCCTGGGATTCCAGTAATAGATTCAGATGGACATGGGAAGGTTTACTGTAGCCTGTGGACCTTCATCTTGACGATGAAACACAGAAATTGCGTCGGAATTGAATACAACAGGCACCATGCCGATCTCTCACCGGGAGAGTAACGCTTCTAACTGTCTGTCCTACGATTCTTTCCTGGGATTCCAGTAATAGATTCCGATGGACTTGAAAAGGTTTACTGTAACCTGTGGACCTTCAACTTGACGATGAAACACAGAAATTGCGTGGCAATTGAATCCAACAGGCACCATGCCGACTTCTGTCCGGGAGAGTAACGCTTCTAACTGTCTGTGCTTTGATTCTTTCCTGGGATTCCAGTAATAGATTCCGATGGACATGGGAAGGTTTACTGTAACCTGTGGACCTTCAACTTGACGATGAAACACAGAAATTGCGTCGGAATTGAATACAATAAACACCATGCCGTCCTCTCTCCGGGAGAATAATGCTTCTAACTGTCTGTGTTTTGATTCTTTCCTGGGATTCCAGTAATAGTTTCCGATGGACATGGGAAGGTTTACTGTAACCTGTGGACCTTCAATTTGACGATGAAACACAGAAATTGTGACGGAACTGAATACAACAAACACCATGCCGACTTCTCTCCCGGAGAGTAAAGCTTCTAACTGTCTATATTTTGATTCTTTCCTGGGATTCGAATAATTGATTCCGATGGACATGGGAAGGTTTACTGTAACCTCCGGACCTTAAACTTGACGATGAAACACAGAAATTGCGTCGGAATTGAATCCAAAAGGCACCATGCCGACTTCTGTTCGGGAAAGTAATACTTCTAACTGTCTGTCCTTTGATTCTCTCCTGGGATTCTAGTAATAGATTCCGATGGACATGGGAAGATTTACTGTAACTTGTGGACCTTCAACTTGACGATGAAACATAGAAATTGCGTCGGAATTGAATCCAACAGGTACCATGCCGACTTCTCTCCGGGAGAGTAATCATTCTAACTGTCTGTGCTTTGATTCTTCCTAGGATTCCAGTAATAGATTCCGATGGACATTGGAAGGATAACTGTAACCTGTGGACCTTGAACGTGACGTTGAAACACAGAAATTGCGTCGGAATTGAATCCAACAGGCACCATGCCGACATCTCTCCGGGAGAGTAATGCTTCCAACTGTCTGTGCTTTGATTCTTTCCTGGTATTCCAGTAATAGATTCCGATGGACATGGAATTATTACTGTAACCTGTGGACCAGCAACTTGACAATGAAACACAGAAATTGCGTCGCAATTGAATCCAACAGGCACCATGCCGACTTCTGTCCGGGAGAGTAACGCTTCTAACTGTCTGTGCTTTGATTCTTTCCTGGGATTCCAGTAATAGATTCCGATGGACATGGGAAGGTTTACTGTAACCTGTGGACCTCCAACTTGACGATGGAAAACAGAAATTGCGTCGAAATTGAATACAACAGGCACCCAGCTAACTTCTGTCCGGGAGAGTAATGCATCTAACTGTCTGTGTTTTGATTCTTTCCTGGGATTCCAGTAATAGATTCCGATGGACATGGGAAGGTTTACTGTAACCTGTGGACCTTCAACTTGACGATGAAACACAGAAATTGCGTCGGAATTGAATCCAACAGGCACCATGCCGACTTCTGTCTGGGAGAGTAAAGCTTCTAACTGTCTGTGCTTTGATTCTTTCCTGGGATTCCAGTAATAGTTTCCGATGGCTGTAGGAAGTGTTACTGTAACCTGTGGACCTTCAACTTGACGATGAAACACAGAAATTGCGTCGGACGTGAATACAACAGGCACCATGCCGACTTCTCTCCGGGAGAGTAATGCTTCTAACTGTCTGTGCTTTGATTCTTTCCTGGGATTCCAGTAATAGAATGCGATGGACATGGGAAGGTTTACTGTAAACTGTGGACTTTCAACTTGACGATGAAACAAAGAAATTGCGTCGGAATTGAATCCAACAGGCACCAAGCCGACTTCTCTCCGGGAGAGTAATGCTCCTAACTGTCTGAGCTTTGATTCTTTCCTGGGATTCCAGTAATAGATTCCGATGGACATGGGAAGGTTTACTGTAACCTGTGGACCTTCAACTTGACGATGAAACACAGAAATTGCGTCGGAATTGAGTACAAGAAACACCATGCCGACTTCTCTCCGGGAGAATAATGCTTCTAACTGTATGTGTTTTGATTCTTTTCTGGGATTCCAGTAATTGATTCCGATGGACATGGGACGTTTTACTGTAACCTGTGGACTTTCAACTTGACGATGAAACACAGAAATTGCGTTGGAATTGAGGCCAACAGGCACCATGCCGACATCTCTCCGGGAGAGTAATGCTTCCAACTGTCTGTGCTTTGATTCTTTCCTGGGATTCCAGTAATAGATTCCGATGGACAGGGAATTATTACTGTAACCTGTGGACCAGCAACTTGACAATGAAACACAGAAATTGCATCGGATTTGAATACAACAGGAACCACGCCAACTTCTCTCCGGAGAGTAACGCTTCTAACTGCCTGTGCTTTGATTATTTCCTGGGATTCCAGTAATAGATTCCGATGGACATGGGAAGGTTTACTGTAACCTGTGGACCTCCAACTTGACGATGGAAAACAGAAACTGCGTCGAAATTGAATACAACAGGCACCCAGCTAACTTCTGTCCGGGAGAGTAATGCTTCTTACTGTCTGTGCTTTGATTCTTTCCTGGGATTCCAGTAATAGTTTCCGATGGCTGTAGGAAGTGTTACTGTAACCTGTGGACCTTCAACTTGACGATGAAACACAGAAATTGCGTCGGACGTGAATACAACAGGCACCAAGGCGACTACTTTCCGTGAGTGTAATGTTTCTAACTGTCTGTGGTTTTATTCTTTCCTGGGATTCCAGTAATAGATTCCAATGGACATGGGAGGGTTTACTATAACCTGTGGACCTTCAACGTGACGATGAAACACAGAAATTGCGTCGGAATTGAATACAACAAACACCATGCCGACTTCTCTCCGGGAGAGTAATGTTTCTCTCTGTCTGTGCTTTGATTCTTTCCTGGGATTCCAGTAATAGCATGCGATGGACGTGGGAAGGTTTACTGTAACCTGTGGACTTTCAACTTGACGATGAAACAAAGAAATTGTGTCGGAACTGAATACAACAAACACCATGCCGACTTCTCTGCCGGAGAGTAATGCCTCTAACTGTCTGTATTTTGATTCTTTCCTGCGATTCCAGTAATAGATTCCGATGGACATGGGAAGGTTTACTGTAACCTGTGGACCTTCAACTTGACGATGAAACACAGAAATTGCGTCGGAATTGAATGCAACAGGCACCATGCCGACTTCTCTCCGGGAGAGTAGTGCTTCCAACTGTCTGTGCTTTGATTCTTTCCTGGGATTCCAGTAATAGATTCCGATGGACAGGGAATTATTACTGTAACCTGTGGACCAGCAACTTGACAATGAAACACAGAAATTGCATCGGATTTGAATACAACAGGCACCATGCCAATTTCTCTCCGGAGAGTAACGCTTCTAACTGTCTGTGCTTTGATTCTTTCCTGGGATTCCAGTAATAGATTCCGATGGACATGGGAAGGTTTACTGTAACCTGTGGACCTCCAACTTGACGATGGAAAACAGAAATTGCGTCGAAATTGAATACAACAGGCACCCAGCTAACTTCTGTCCGGGAGAGTAATGCTTCTAACTGTCTGTGTTTTGATTCTTTCCTGGGATTCCAGTAATAGATTCCGATGGACATGGGAACGTGTACTGTAACCTGTGGACCTTCAACGTTACGATGAGACACAGAAATTGCGTCGGAATTGAATCCAACTGGCACCATGCCGACTTCTGTCCGGGAGAGTAATGCTTCTAACTGTCTGTGTTTTGATTCTTTCCTGGGATTCCAGTAATAGTTTCCGAAGGCTGTAGGAAGTGTTACTGTAACCTGTGGACCTTCAACTTGACGATGAAACACAGAAATTGCGTCGGACGTGAATACAACAGGCACCAAGGGGACTACTTTCCGTGAGAGTAATGTTTCTAACTGTCTGTGGTTTTATTCTTTCCTGGGATTTCAGTAATAGATTCCGATGGACATGGGAAGGTTTACTATAACCTGTGGACCTTCAACGTGACGATGAAACACAGAAATTGCGTCGGAATTGAATACAACAAACACCATGCCGACTTCTCTCAGGGAGAGTAATGTTCCTAACTGTCTGTGCTTTGATTCTTTCCTGGGATTCCAGTAATAGAATGCGATGGACATGGGAAGGTTTACTGTAACCTGTGGACTTTCAACTTGACGATGAAACAAAGAAATTGCGTCGGAATTGAATCCAACAGGCACCAAGCCGACTTCTCTCCGGGAGAGTAATGCTTCTAACTGTCTGTGTTTTGATTCTTTCCTGGGATTCCAGTAATAGATTCCGATGGACATGGGAAGGTTTACTGTAACCTGTGGACCTTCAACTTGACGATGAAACAAAGAAATTGTGTCGGAACTGAATACAACAAACACCATGCCGACTTCTCTGCCGGAGAGTAATGCTTCTAACTGTCTGTATTTTGATTCATTCCTGCGATTCCAGTAATGGATTCCGATGGACATGGGAAAGTTTACTGTAACCTGCAGACCTTAAACTTGACGATGAAACACAGAAATTGCGTTGGAATTGAAGCCAACAGGCACCATGCCGACTTCTCTCCGGGAGAGTAATGCTTCAAACTGTCTGTGCTTTGCCGGCCGCGGTGGTCTAGTGGTTCTAGGCGCGCAGTCAGGAATCGCGGGACTGCTACGGTCGCAGGTTCGAATCCTGCCTCGGGCATGGATGTGTGTGATGTCCTTAGGTTAGTTATGTTTAAGTAGTTCTAAGTTCTAGGGGACTGATGACCACAGCAGTTAAGTCCCATAGTGCTCAGAGCCATTTGAGCCATTTTGTCTGTGCTTTGATTCTTTCCTGGGATTCCAGTAATAGATTCCGATGGACAGGGAATTATTACTGTAACCTGTGGACCAGCAAATTGACAATGAAACACAGAAATTGCATCGGATTTGAAAACAACAGGCACCATGCCAACTTCTCTCCGGAGAGTAACGCTTCTAACTGTCTGTGCCTTGATTTTTTCCTGGGATTCCAGTAATAGATTCCGATGGACGTGGGAAGGTTTACTGTAACCTGTGGACCTCCAACTTGACGATGGAAAACAGAAACTGCGTCGAAATTAAATACAACAGGCACCCAGCTCACTTCTGTCCGGGAGAGTTATGCTTCTAACTGTCTGTGTTTTGATTCTTTCCTGGGATTCCAGTAATAGATTCCGATGGACATGGAAAGGTTTACTGTAACCTGTGGAACTTCAACTTGACAATGAAACACAGAAATTGCGTCGGAATTGAATCCAACAGGCACCGTGCCGACTTCTGTCCGGGAGAGTAATGCTTCTAACTGTCTGTGCTTTGATTCTTTCCTGGGACTCCAGTAATAGTTTCCGATGGCTGTAGGAAGTGTTACTGTAACCTGTGGACCTTCAACTTGACGATGAAACACAGAAATTGCGTCGGACGTGAATACAACAGGCACCAAGGCGACTACTTTCCGTGAGAGTAATGTTTCTAACTGTCTGTGGTTTTATTCTTTCCTGGGATTCCAGTAATAGATTTCAATTGACATGGGAAGGTTTACTATAACCTGTGGACCTTCAACGTGACGATGAAACACAGAAATTGCGTCGGAATTGAATACAACAAACACCATGCCGACTTCTCTCCGGGAGAGTAATGTTTCTAACTGTCTGTGCTTTGATTCTTTCCTGGGATTCCAGTAATAGATTCCGATGGACATGGGAAGGTTTACTGTAACCTGTGGACCTCCAACTTGACGTTGGAAAACAGAAATTGCGTCGAAATTGAATACAACAGGCACCCAACTAACTTCTGTCCGGGAGAGTAATGCTTCTAACTGTCTGTGTTTTGATTCTTTCCTGGGATTCCAGTAATAGTTTCCGATGGCTGTAGGAAGTGTTACTGTAACCTGTGGACCTTCAACTTGACGATGAAACACAGAAATTTAGTCGGACGTGAATACAACAGGCACCAAGGCGACTACATTCCGTGAGAGTAATGTTTCTAACTGTCTGTGGTTTTATTCTTTCCTGGGATTCCAGTAATAGATTCCGATGGACATGGGAAGGTTTACTATAACCTGTGGACCTTCAACGTGACGATGAAACACAGAAATTGCGTCGGAATTGAATACAACAAACACCATGTATACTTCTCTCCGGGAGAGTAATGTTCCTAACTGTCTGTGCTTTGATTCTTTCCTGGGATTCCAGGAATAGAATGCGATGGACATGGGAAGGTTTACTGTAACCTGTGGACTTTCAACTTGACGATGAAACAAAGAAATTGCGTCGGAATTGAATCCAACAGGCACCAAGCCGACTTCTCTCCGCGAGAGTAATGCTCCTAACTGTCTGAGCTTTGATTCTTTCCTGGGATTCCAGTAATAGATTCCGATGGACATGGGAAGGTTTACTGTAACCTGGGGACCTTCAACTTGACGATGTAACACAGAAATTGCGTCGGAATTGAATACAAAAAGCACCGTGCCGACTTCTCTCCGGGAGAATAATGCTTCTATCTGTATGTGTTTTGATTCTTTTCTGGGATTCCAGTAATTGATTCCGATGGACATGGGAAGTTTTACTGTAACCTGTGGACCTTCAACTTGACGATGAAACACAGAAACTGCGTTGGAATTGAAGCCAACAGGCACCATGCCGACTTCTGTCCGGGAGAGTAATGCTACTAACTGTCTGAGCTTTGATTCTTTCCTGGGATTCCAGTAATAGATTCCGATGGACATGGGAAGGTTTACTGTAACCTGTGGACCTTCAACTTGACGATGAAACACAGAAATTGCGTCGGAATTGAATACAAAAAACACCATGCCGACTTCTCTCCGGGAGAATAATGCATCTAACTGTATGTGTTTTGATTCTTTTCTGGGATTCCAGTAATTGATTCCAAAGGACATGGGAAGGTTTACTGTAACCTGTGGACCTTCAACTTGACGATGAAAAACAGATATTGCGTCGGAATTGAATACAACAAGCACCGTGCCGACTTCTCTCCCGGAGAGTAATGCTTCTAACTGTCTGTGTTTTGATTCTTTCCCTGGATTCCAGTAATAGATTCCGATGGACATGGGAAGGTTTACTATAACCTGTGGACCTTCAAGGTGACGATGAAACACAGAAATTGCGTCGGAATTGAATACAACAGGCACCATGCCGACTACTCTCCGGGAGAGTAATGTTCCTAACTGTCTGTTCTTTGATTCTTTCCTGGGATCCCAGTTATAGATTCCGATGGACATGGGAAGGTTTACTGTAACCTGTGGACCTTCATCTTGACGATGAAACACAGAAATTGCGTCGGAATTGAATACAACAGGCACCATGCCAACATCTCTCCGGGAGACTACTGCTTCTAACTGTCAGTGCTTTGATTCTTTCCTGGGATTCCAGTAATAGATTCCGATGGGCATGGGAAAGTTTACTGTAACCTGGGACCCCTCCATTTGACGATAAAACACAGAAATAGCGTCGGAATTGAATACTACAGGCACCATGACGATTTCTCCCCCGGAGTGTAACGCTTCTAACTGTCTGTGCTTTGATTTTTTCCTGGGATTCCAGTAATAGATTCCGATGGACTTGGGAAGGTTTACTGTAACCTGTGGACCTTCAACGTGACAATGAAACACAGAAATTGTGTCGGAATTGAATACAACAGGCACCAAGCCGACTTCTGTCCGGGAGAGTAATGCTTCTAACTGTCTGTGCTTTGATTCTTTCCTGGGATTCCAGTAATAGATTCCGATGGACATGGGAAGGTTTACTTTAACCTGTGGACCTTCAACTTGACGATGAAACACAGAAATTGCGTCGGAATTGAATACAACAGGCACCATGCCGACTTCTCTCCCGGAGAGTAATGCTTCCAAATGTCTGTGTTTTGATTCATTCCTGGGATTCCAGTAATAGATTCCGACGAACATGCGAAGGTTTACATTAACTTGTGGACCTTCACCTTGACGAAGAAACATAGAAATTGCGTCGGAATTGAATACATCAGGCACCATGCCGTCTTCTGTCCGGGAGAGTAATGCTTCCAACTGTCTGTGCTGTGATTCTATCCTGGGATTCCAGTAATAGATTCCGCTGGACATGCGAAGGATTAGTGTAACCTGTGGACCTTCAACTTGACGTTGAAACACAGTTATTGCGTCGGAATTGAATACAACAAACACCATGCCGACATATCTCCCGGAGAGTAATGCTTCTAAATGACTGTGTTTTGATTCTTTCCTGGGATTCCAGTAATAGATTCTGATGGACATGGGAAGGTTTACTGTAACCTGTAAACCTTCAACTTGACGATGAAACAAAGAAATTGTGTCGGAACTCAGTACAACAACCACCATGCCGACTTCTCTGCCGGAGAGTAATGCTTGTAACTGTCTGTATTTTGATTCTTTCCTGCGATTCCAGTAATGGATTCGGATGGACATGGGAAGGTTTACTGTAACCTGCGGACCTTAGACTTCACGATGAAACACAGAAATTGCGTCGGAATTGAATCCAACAGGCACCATGCTGATTTCTGTTCGGGAGAGTAATACTTCTAACTGTCTGTCCTTTGATTCTCTCCTGGGATTCCAGTAATAGATACCGATGGACATGGGAAGGTTTACTGTAACCTGTGGACCTTCAACTTGACGATGATACACAGAAATTGCGTCGGAATTGAATCCAACAGGTACCATGCCGACTTCTCTCCGGGAGAGTAATGCTTCCAAGTGTCTGTGCTTTGATTCTTTCCTAGGATTCCAGTAATAGATTCCGATGGACATGGGACGGATAACTGTAACCTGTGGACCTTGAACGTGACGTTGAAACACAGAACTTGCGTCGGAATTGAATCCTATAGGCACCATGCCGACTTCTCTCCGGGAGAGTAATGCTTCCAACTGTCTGTGCTTTGATTCTTTCCTGGGATTCCAGTAATAGATTCCGATGGACAGGGAAAGATTACTGTAACCTGTGGACCTGCAATGTCACAATGAAACACAGAAATTGCATCGGATTTGAAAACAACAGGCACCATGCCAACTTCTCTCTGGAGAGTAACGCTTCTAACTGTCTGTGTTTTGATTCTTTCCTGGGATTCCAGTAATAGATTCCGATGGACATGGGAAGGTTTACTGTAACCTGTGGACCTTCAACTTGACGATGAAACACAGAAATTGCGTCGGAATTGAATCCAACAGGCACCATGCCGACTTCTGTCAGGGAGAGTAATGCTTCTAACTGTCTGTGCTTTGATTCTTTCCTGGGATTCCAGTAATAGAGACCGATGGACAGGGGAAGGTTTACTGTAACCTGTGGACCTCCAGCTTGACGATGGAAAACAGAAATTGCGTCGAAATTGAATACAACAGGCACCCAGCTAACTTCTGTCCGGGAGAGTAATGCTTCTAACTGTCTGTGTTTTGATTCTTTCCTGGGATTCCAGTAATAGATTCCGATGGACATGGGAAGGTTTACTGTAACCAGTGGACCTTCAAGTTGACGATGAAACACAGAAATTGCGTCGGAATTGAATCCAACAGGCACCAAGCCGACTTCTCTCCGGGAGTGTAATGCTTCTAACTGTCTGTACTTTGACTCTTTCCTGGGATTCCAGTAATAGATTCCGATGGACATGGGAAGGTTTACTGTAACCTGTGGACCTTCAACTTGACGATGAAACACAGAAATTGCGTGGAATTGAATACAAAAAACACCATGCCGACTTCTGTCCGGGAGAATAATGCTTCTAACTGTATGTGTTTTGATTCTTTCCTGGGATTCCAGTAACTGATTCCGATGGACATGGGAAGGTTTACTGTAACCTGTGGACCTTTAACTTGACGATGAAACACAGATATTCCGTCGGAATTAAATACAACAAACATCATGCCGACTTCTCTCAAGGAGAGTAATGCTTCTAACTGTCTGTGTTTTGATTCTTTCCTGGGATTCCAGTAATAGATCCGATGGACATGGGAAGGTTTACTATAACCTGTGGACCTTCAACGTGACGATGAAACGGAAATTTCGTCTGAATTGAATACAACAGGCACCATGCCAACTTCTCCGGGAGAGTAATGTCTCTAACTGTCTGTTCTTTGATTCTTTCCTGGGATCCCAGTTATAGATTCCGATGGACATGGGAAGGTTTACTGTAACCTGTGGACCTTCAACTTGACGATGAAACACAGAAATTGCGTCGGAATTGAATACAACAGGCACCATGCCAACTTCTCTCCGGGAGACTACTGCTTCTAACTGTCTGTGCTTTGATTCATTCCTGGGATTCCAGTAATAGATTCCGATGGGCATGGGAAAGTTTACTGTAACCTCGGGACCTTCCACTTGACGATAAAACACAGAAATAGCGTCTGACTTGAATACTACAGGCACCATGCCGACTTCTCTCCGGGCGAGTAATGCTTCTAACTGTCTGTGCTTTGATTCTTTCTTGGGATTCCAGTAATAGATTCCGATGGACATGGGAAGGTTTACTGTAACCTGTGGACCTGTAACTTGACGATGAAACACAGAAATAGCGTCAGAATTGAATACAACAGGCACCATGCCGACTTCTCTCCGGGAGAGTAATGCTTCGAACTGTCTGGGCTTTGATTCTTTTCTGGGATTCCAGTAATAGATTCCGATGGACATGGGAAGGTTTACTGTAACCTGTGGACCTTGAACTTGACGATGAAACACAGAAATTGCGTCGGAATTGAATACAACAATCACCATGACGACTTCTCTCCGGGAGAAAAATTCTTCTAACTGTGTGTGTCTTGATTCTTTCCTGGGATTCCAGTAATTGATTCCGATGTACATGGGAAGGTTTACTGTAACCTGTGGACCTTCAACTTGACTTTGAAACACAGAAATTGCGTCGGAATTGAATCCAACAGGCACCATGCCGACTTCTGTCCGGGAGAGTAATGCTTCTAACTGTCTGTGGTTTGATTCTTTCCTGGGATTCCAGTAATAGATTCCGATGGACGTGGGACGGTTTACTGTAACCTGTGGACCTTCAACTTGACGATGAAACACAGAAATTGCGTGGAATTGAATACAAAAAACACCATGCCGACTTCTGTCCGGGAGAATAATGCTTCTAACTGTATGTGTTTTGATTCTTTCCTGGGATTCCAGTAACTGATTCCGATGGACATGGGAAGGTTTACTGTAACCTGTGGACCTTTAACTTGACGATGAAACACAGATATTCCGTCGGAATTAAATACAACAAACATCATGCCGACTTCTCTCCCGGAGAGTAATGCTTCTAACTGTCTGTGTTTTGATTCTTTCCTGGGATTCCAGTAATCGATCCGATGGACATGGGAAGGTTTACTATAACCTGTGGACCTTCAACGTGACGATGAAACGGAAATTTCGTCTGAATTGAATACAACAGGCACCATGCCAACTTCTCCCGGAGAGTAATGTTTCTAACTGTCTGTTCTTTGATTCTTTCCTGGGATCCCAGTTATAGATTCCGATGGACATGGGAAGGTTTACTGTAACCTGTGGACCTTCAACTTGACGATGAAACACAGAAATTGCGTCGGAATTGAATACAACAGGCACCATGCCAACTTCTCTCCGGGAGACTACTGCTTCTAACTGTCTGTGCTTTGATTCATTCCTGGGATTCCAGTAATAGATTCCGATGGGCATGGGAAAGTTTACTGTAACCTCGGGACCTTCCACTTGACGATAAAACACAGAAATAGCGTCTGACTTGAATACTACAGGCACCATGCCGACTTCTCTCCGGGCGAGTAATGCTTCTAACTGTCTGTGCTTTGATTCTTTCTTGGGATTCCAGTAATAGATTCCGATGGACATGGGAAGGTTTACTGTAACCTGTGGACCTGTAACTTGACGATGAAACACAGAAATAACGTCAGAATTGAATACAACAGGCACCATGCCGACTTCTCTCCGGGAGAGTAATGCTTCGAACTGTCTGGGCTTTGATTCTTTTCTGGGATTCCAGTAATAGATTCCGATGGACATGGGAAGGTTTACTGTAACCTGTGGACCTTCAACTTGACGATGAAACACAGAAATAGCGTCGGAATTGAATACAATAAACACCATGCCGTCTTCTCTCCAGGAGAATAATGCTTCTAACTGTCTGTGCTTTGATTCTTTCCTGGGATTCCAGTAATAGATTCCGATGGACATGGGAAGGTTTACTGTAACCTGTGGACCTTCAACTTGACGATGAAACACAGAAATTGCGCCGGAATTGAATACAACAGGCACCATGCCGACATCTCTCCGGGAGAGTAATGCTTCGAACTGTCTGTGCTTTGATTCTTTTCTGGGATTCCAGTAATAGATTCCGCTGGACATGGGAATGAATACTGTAACCTGTGGACCTTCAACTTGACGTTAAAACACAGAAATTGCGTCTGAATTGAATACAACAAACACAATGCCGACTTCTCGCCCGGAGAGTTGTGCTTCTAACTGTCTGTGTTTTGATTCTTTCCTGGGATTCCAGTAATAGATTCCGATGGACATGGGAAGGATTACTGTAACCTGTGGACCTTCAACTTGACGATGAAACACAGAAATTGCGTCGGTATTGAATCCAACAGTCACCATGCCGACTTCTCTCCGGGAGAGTAGTGCATCTCACTGTCTGTGCTTTGATTCTTTCCTGGGATTCTAGTAATAGATTCCGATGGACATGGGAAGGATTAGTGTAACCTGTGGACCTTCAACTTGACGTTGAAACACAGTTATTGCGTCGAAATTGAATACAACAAACACCATGCCGACATATCTCCCGGAGAGTAATGCTTCTAAATGACTGTGTTTTGATTCTTTCCTGGGATTCCAGTAATAGATTGCGATGGACATGCTAAGGTTTACTGTAACTAGTGGACCTTCAACTTGACGATGAAACACAGAAATTGCGTCGGAATTGAATCCAACAGGCACCATGCGGACTTCTGTCCGCGAGAGTAACGCTTCTAACTGTCTGTGCTTTGATTTTTTCCTGGGATTCCAGTAATAGATTCCGATGGACATGGGATGGTTTACTGTAACCTGTGGACCTTCAACTTGACGATGAAACACAGAAACGTCGTCGGAATTGAATACAACAAACACCATGCCGTCATCTCTCCGGGAGAATAATGCTTCTAACTGTCTGTGTTTTGATTCTTTCCTGGGATTCCAGTAATAGATTCTGATGGACATGAGAAGGTTTACTGTAACCTGTAAACCTTCAACTTGACGATGAAACAAAGAAATTGTGTCGGAACTGAATACAACAAACACCATGCCGACTTCTCTGCCGGAGAGTAATGCATCTAACTGTCTGTATTTTGATTCTTTCCTGCGATTCCAGTAATGGATTCCGATGGACATGGGAAGGTTTACTGTAACCTGCGGACCTTAAACTTGACGATGAAACACAGAAATTGCGTCGGAATTTGAATCCAACAGGCACCATGCTGATTTCTGTTCGGGAGAGTAATACTTCTACATGTCTGTCCTTTGATTCTCTCCTGGGATTCCAGTAATAGATTCCGATGGACATGGGAAGGTTTACTGTAACCTGTGGACCTTCAACTTGACGATGATACACAGAAATTGCGTCGGAATTGAATCCAACAGGTACCATGCCGACTTCTCTCCGGGAGAGTAATGCTTCCAAGTATCTGTGCTTTGATTCTTTCCTAGGATTCCAGTAATAGATTCCGATGGACATGGGACGGATAACGGTAACCTGTGGATCTTGAACATGACGTTGAAACACAGAAATTGTGTCGGAATTGAATCCAACAGGCACCATGCCGACTTCTCTCCGGGAGAGTAATGCTTCCAACTGTCTGTGCTTTGATTCTTTCCTGGGATTCCAGTAATAGATTCCGATGGACAGGGAAAGATTACTGTAACCTATGGACCTGCAACGTAACAATGAAACACAGAAATTGCATCGGATTTGAATACAACAGGCACCATGCCAACTTCTCTCCGGAGAGTAACGCTTCTAACTGTCTGTGTTTTGATTCTTTCCTGGGATTCCAGTAATAGATTCCGATGGACATGGGAAGGTTTACTGTAACCTGTGGACCTTCAACTTGACGATGAAACACAGAAATTGCGTCGGAATTGAATCCAACAGGCACCATGCCGACTTCTGTCCGGGAGAGTAATGCTTCTAACTGTCTGTGCTTTGATTCTTTCCTGGGATTCCAGTAATAGATTCCGATGGACATGGGAAGGTTTACTGTAACCTGTGGACCTTCAACTTGACGATGATACACAGAAATTGCGTCGGAATTGAATCCAACAGGTACCATGCCGACTTCTCTCCGGGAGAGTAATGCTTCCAAGTATCTGTGCTTTGATTCTTTCCTAGGATTCCAGTAATAGATTCCGATGGACATGGGACGGATAACTGTAACCTGTGGACCTTGAACATGACGTTGAAACACAGAAATTGCGTCGGAATTGAATCCAACAGGCACCATGCCGACTTCTCTCCGGGAGAGTAATGCTTCCAACTGTCTGTGCTTTGATTCTTTCCTGGGATTCCAGTAATAGATTCCGATGGACAGGGAAAGATTACTGTAACCTATGGACCTGCAACGTAACAATGAAACACAGAAATTGCATCGGATTTGAATACAACAGGCACCATGCCAACTTCTCTCTGGAGAGTAACGCTTCTAACTGTCTGTGTTTTGATTCTTTCCTGGGATTCCAGTAATAGATTCCGATGGACATGGGAAGGTTTACTGTAACCTGTGGACCTTCAACTTGACGATAAAACACAGAAATTGCGACGGGATTGAATCCAACAGGCACCATGCCGACTTCTGTCCGGGAGAGTAATGCTTCTAACTGTCTGTGCTTTGATTCTTTCCTGGGATTCCAGTAATAGATTCCGATGGACATGGGAAGGTTTACTGTAACCTGTGGACCTTTAACTTGACGATGAAACACAGAAATTGCGTCGGAATCGAATCCAACAGGCACCATGCCGACTTCTGTCCGTGAGAGTAATGCTTCTAACTGTCTGTGCTTTGGTTCTTTCCTGGGATTCCAGTAATAGTTTCCGATGGCTGTAGGAAGTGTTACTGTAACCTGTGGACCTCCAACGTGACGATGAAACACAGAAATTGCGTCGGAATTCAATACAACAAACACCATGCCGACTTCTCTCCGGGAGAGTAATGTTTCTAACTGTCTGTGCTTTGATTCTTTCCTGGGATTCCAGTAATAGAATGCGATGGACATTGGAAGGTTTACTGTAACCTGTGGACCTTCAACGTGACGATGAAACACAGAAATTGCGTCGGAATTGAATACAACAGGCCCCATGCCGACTTTTGTCCGGGAAAGTAATCTTTCTAACTGTCTGTGCTTTGATTCTTTCCTGGGATTCCAGTAATAGATTCCGATGGACATGGGAAGGTTTACTGTAGCCTGTTGACCTTCAACTTGACGATGAAACACAGAAATTGCGTCGGAATTGAATACAATAGGCACCATGCCGATCTCTCACCGGGAGAGTAACGCTTCTAAATGTCAGTCCTACGATTCTTTCCACGGATTCCCGTAATAGATTCCGATGGACTTGGAAAGGTTTACTGTAACCTGTGGACCTTCACCTTGACGAAGAAACATAGAAATTGCGTCGGAATTGAATTCATCAGGCACCATGCCGACTTCTGTCCGGGAGAGTAATGCTTCTAACTGTCTGTGCTTTGATTCTTTCCTGGGATTCCAGTAATAGTTTCCGATGGCTGTAGGAAGTGTTACTGTAACTTGTGGACCTTCAACTTGACGATGAAACACAGTTATTGCGTCGGAATTGAATACAACAAACACCATGCCGACTTAACTCCCGGAGAGTAATGCTTCTAAATGACTGTGTTTTGATTCTTTCCTGGGATTCCAGTAATAGATTGCGATGGACATGCGAAGGTTTACTGTAACCAGTGGACCTTCAACTTGACGATGAAACACAGAAATTGCGTCGGAATTGAATCCAACAGGCACCATGCCGACTTCTGTCCGGGAGAGTAACGCTTCTAACCGTCTGTGCTTTGATTTTTCCCTGGGATTCCAGTGATAGATTCCGATGGACATGGGATGGTTTACTGTAACCTGTGGACCTTCAACTTGACGATGAAACACAGAAATTGCATCGGAATTGAATACAACAAACACCACGCCGTCTTCTCTCCGGGAGAATAATGCTTCTAACTGTCTGTGTTTTGATTCTTTCCTGGGATTCCAGTGATAGATTCCGATGGACATGGGAAGGTTTACTGTAACCTGTGGACCTTCAACTTGACGATGAAACAAAGAAATTGTGTCGGAACTGAATACAACAAACACCATGCCGACTTCTCTGCCGGAGAGTAATGCTTCTAACTGTCTGTATTTTGATTCTTTCCTGCGATTCCTATAATGGATTCCGATGGACATGGGAAGGTTTACTGTAACCTGCGGACCTTAAACTTGACGATGAAACACAGAAAATGCGTCGGAATTGAATTCAACAGGCACCATGCCGACTTCTCTCCGGGAGAGTGATGCTTCTAAGTGTCTGTGCTTTGATTCTTTCCTACGATTCCAGTAACAGATTCCGATGGACATGGGACGGATAACTGTAACCTGTGGACGTTGAACGTGACGTTGAAACACAGAAATTGCGTCGGAATTGAATCCAACAAGCACCATGCCGACTTCTCTCCGGGAGAGTAATGCTTCCAACTGTCTGTGCTTTGATTCTTTCCTGGGATTCCAGTAATAGATTCCGATGAACAGGGAAGGATTAGTGTAACCTGTGGACCTGCAACTTCACAATGAAACACAGAAATTGCATCGGATTTGAATACAACAGGCACCATGCCAGCTTCTCTCCGGAGAGCAACGCTTCTAACTGTCTGCGCTTTGATTCTTTCCTGGGATTCCAGTAATTGATTCCGATGGACATGGGAAGGTTTACTGTAACCTGTGGATTTTCAACTTGACGATGAAACACAGAAATTGCGTCGGAATTGAATCCAACAGGCACATTGCCGACTTCTGTCCGGGAGAGTAATGCTTCTAACTGTCTGTGCTTTGTTTCTTTTCTGGGATTCCAGTAATAGATTTCGATGGACATGGGAAGGTTTACTGTAACCTGTGGACCTTGAACTTGACGATGAAACACAGAAATTGCGTCGGAATTGAATACAAAAACACCATGCCGACTTCTCTCGGAAAGAATAATGCTTCTAACTGTATGTGTTTTGATTCTTTCCTGGGATTCCAGTAATAGATTCCGATGGACATGGGATGGTTTACTGTAACCTGTGGACCTTCAACTTGACGATGAAACACAGATATTGCGTCGGAATTGAATACAACAAACACCATGCCGGCTTCTCTCCCTAATAGTAATGCTTCTAACTGTCTGTGTTTTGATTCTTTCCTATGATTCCAGTAATAGTTTCTGATGGACATGGGAAGGTTAACTGTAACCTGTGGACCTTGAACTTGACGATGAAACACAGAAATTTCGTCGGAACTGAATACAACAGGCACCATGCCAACTTCTCTCCGGGAGACTACTGCTTCTAACTGTCTGTGCTTTGATTCTCCCCTGGGATTCCAGTAATAGATTCCGATGGGCATGGGAAAGTTTACTGTAACCTGCGGACCTTCCACTTGACGATAAAACACAGAAATAGCGTCGGAATTGAATACTACAGGCACCATGCCGACTTTTCTCCGGGAGAGTAATGCTTCTAACCGTCTGTGCTTTGATTCTTTCTTGGGATTCCAGTAATAGATTCCGATGGACATGGGAAGGTTTACTGTAACCAGTGGACCTTCAACTGGACGATGAGACACAGAAATTGCGTCGGAATTGAATCCAACAGGCACCAAGCCGACTTCTCTCCGGGAGTGTAATGCTTCTAACTGTCTGTACTTCGACTCTTTCCTGGGATTCCAGTAATAGATTCCGATGGACATGGGAAGGTTTACTGTAACCTGTGGACCTTCAACTTGACGATGATATACAGAAATTGCGTCGGAATTGAATCCAACAGGCACCATGCCGACTTCTGTCCGGGAGAGTAATGCTTCTAACTGTCTGTTCTTTGATTCTTTCCTGGGATTCCAGTAATAGATTCCGATGGACATGGGAAGGTTTACTGTAACCTGTGGACCGTCAACTTGACGATGAAACACAGAAATTGCGTCGGAATTGAATACAAAAAACACCATGCCGACTTCTGTCCGGGAGAATAATGCTTCTAATTGTATGTGTTTTGATTCTTTACTGGGATTCCAGTAATTGATTCCGATGGACATGGGAAGGTTTACTGTAACCTGTGGACCTTTAACTTGACGATGAAACACAGATATTCCGTCGGAATTAAATACAACAAACACCATGCCGACTTCTCTCCCGGAGAGTAATGCTTCTAACTGTCTGTGTTTTGATTCTTTACTAGTATTCCAGTAATAGATCCGATGGACATGGGAAGGTTTACTATAACCTGTGGACCTTCAACGTGACGATGAAACGGAAATTTCGTCGGAATTGAATACAGCAGGCACCATGCCAACTTCTCTCCGGGAGAGTAATGTTTCTAACTGTCTGTTCTTTGATTCTTTCCTGGGATCCCAGTTATAGATGCCGATGGGCATGGGAAAGTTTACTGTAACCTGGGGACCTTCCACTTGACGATAAAACACAGAAATAGCGTCTGACTTGAATACTACAGGCACCATGCCGACTTCTCTCCGGGCGAGTAATGCTTCTAACTGTCTGTGCTTTGATTCTTTCTTGGGATTCCAGTAATAGATTCCGATGGACATGGGAAGGTTTACTGTAACCTGTGGACCTTTAACTTGACGATGAAACACAGAAATAGCGTCGGAATTGAATACAACAGGCACCATGCCGACTTCTCTCCGGGTGAGTAATGCTTCGAACTGTCTGGGCTTTGATTCTTTTCTGGGATTCCAGTAATAGATTCCGATGGACATGGGAAGGTTTACTGTAACCTGCGGACCTTGAACTTGACGATGAAACACAGAAATTGCGTCGGATTTGAATACAACAATCACCATGCCGACTTCTCTCCGGGAGAAAAATGCTTCTAACTGTGTGTGTCTTGATTCTTTCCTGGGATTCCAGTAATTGATTCCGATGTACATGGGAAGGTTTACTGTAACCTGTGGACCTTCAACTTGACGATGAAACACAGAAATAGCGTCGGAATTGAATACAATAAACACCATGCCGTCTTCTCTCCAGGAGAATAATGCTTCTAACTGTCTGTGCTTTGATTCTTTCCTGGGATTCCAGCAATAGATTCCGATGGACATGGGAAGGTTTACTGTAACCTGTGGACCTTCAACTTGACGATGAAACACAGAAATTGCGTCGGAATTGAATACAACAGGCACCATGCCGACATCTCTCCGGGAGAGTAATGCTTCGAACTGTCTGTGCTTTGATTCTTTCCTGGGATTCCAGTAATAGATTCCGCTGGACATGGGAATGAATACTGTAACCTGTGGACCTTCAACTTGACGTTAAAACACAGAAATTGCGTCTGAATTGAATACAACAAACACAATGCCGACTTCTCGCCCGGAGAGTAGTGCTTCTAACTGTCTGTGTTTTGATTCTTTCCTGGGATTCCAGTAATAGATTCCGATGGACATGGGAAGGTTTACTGTAACCTGTGGACCTTCAACTTGACGATGAAACACAGAAATTGCGTCGGAATTGAATCCAACAGTCATCATGCCGACTTCTCTCCGGGAGAGTAGTGCATCTCACTGTCTGTGCTTTGATTCTTTCCTGGGATTCTAGTAATAGATTACGATGGACATGGGAAGGTTTACTGTAACCTGTGGACCTTCAACTTGACGATGAAACACAGAAAATGCGTCGGAATTGAATTCAACAGGCACCATGCCGACTTCTCTTCAGGAGAGTGATGCTTCTTACTGTCTGTGCCTTGATTCTTTCCTGCGATTCCTGTAATAGATACCAATGGACATGGGAAGATTTACTGTAACCTGTGGACCTTCAACTTGACGATGAAACACAGAAATTGCGTCGGAATTGAATACAACAGGCACCATGCCGATTTCTCACCGGGGGAGTAACGCTTCTAACTGTCTGTGCTTTGATTCTTTCCTGGGATTCCAGTAATAGATTCCGATTGACATGGGAAGGTTTACTGTAACCTGTGGACCTTTAACTTCACGATGAAACACAGGAATTGCGTCGGAATTGAGTCCAACCAGCACCATGCCGACTTCTGTCCGTGAGAGTAATGCTTCTAACTGTCTGTGCTTTGATTCTTTCCTGGGATTCCAGTAATAGAATGCGATGGACATTGGAAGGTTTACTGTAACCTGTGGACCTTCAACGTGACGATGAAACACAGAAATTGCGTCGGAATTGAATACAACAGGCACCATGCCGACTTTTGTCCGGGAAAGTAATCTTTCTAACTGTCTCTGCTTTGATTCTTTCCTGGGATTCCAGTAATAGATTCCGATGGACATGGGAAGGTTTACTGTAGCCTGTTGACCTTCAACTTGACGATGAAACACAGAAATTGCGTCGGAATTGAATACAATAGGCACCATGCCGATCTCTCACCGGGAGAGTAACGCTTCTAACTGTCAGTCCTACGATTCTTTCCACGGATTCCAGTAATAGAGTCCGATGGACATGGAAAGGTTTACTGTAACCTGTGGACCTTCACCTTGACGAAGAAACATAGAAATTGCGTCGGAATTGAATTCATCAGGCACCATGCCGACTTCTGTCCGGGAGAGTAATGCCTCTAACTGTCTGTGCTTTGATTCTTTCCTGGGATTCCAGTAATAGTTTCCGATGGCTGTAGGAAGTGTTACTGTAACCTGTGGACCTTCAACTTGACGATGAAACACAGTTATTGCGTCGGAATTGAATACAACAAACACCATGCCGACTTATCTCCCGGAGAGTAATGCTTCTAAATGACTGTGTTTTGATTCTTTCCTGGGATTCCAGTAATAGATTGCGATGGACATGCGAAGGTTTACTGTAACCAGTGGACCTTCAACTTGACGATGAAACACAGAAATTGCGTCGGAATTGAATCCAACAGGCACCATGCCGACTTCTGTCCGGGAGAGTAACGCTTCTAACTGTCTGTGCTTTGATTTTTCCCTGGGATTCCAGTAATAGATTCCGATGGACATGGGATGGTTTACTGTAACCTGTGGACCTTCAACTTGACGATGAAACACAGAAATTGCATCGGAATTGAATACAACAAACACCACGCCGTCTTCTCTCCGGGAGAATAATGCTTCTAACTGTCTGTGTTTTGATTCTTTCCTGGGATTCCAGTGATAGATTCCGATGGACATGGGAAGGTTTACTGTAACCTATGGACCTTCAACTTGACGATGAAACAAAGAAATTGTGTCGGAACTGAATACAACAAACACCATGCCGACTTCTCTGCCGGAGAGTAATGCTTCTAACTGTCTGTATTTTGATTCTTTCCTGCGATTCCAGTAATGGATTCCGATGGACATGGGAAGGTTTACTGTAACCTGCGGACCTTAAACTTGACGATGAAACACAGAAATTGCGTCGGAATTGAATCCAACAGGCACCATGCTGATTTCTGTTCGGGAGGGTAATACTTCTAACTGTCTGTCCTTTGATTCTCTCCTGGGATTCCAGTTATAGATTCCGATGGACATGGGAAGGTTTACTGTAACCTGTGGACCTTCAACTTGACGATGAAACACAGAAATTGCGTCGGAATTGAATCCAACAGGTACCATGCCGACTTCTCTCCGGGAGAGTGATGCTTCTAAGTGTCTGTGCTTTGATTCTTTCCTACGATTCCAGTAACAGATTCCGATGGACATGGGACGGATAGCTGTAACCTGTGGACGTTGAACGTGACGTTGAAACACAGAAATTGCGTCGGAATTGAATCCAACAAGCACCATGCCGACTTCTCTCCGGGAGAGTAATGCTTCCAACTGTCTGTGCTTTGATTCTTTCCTGGGATTCCAGTAATAGATTCCGATGAACAGGGAAGGATTAGTGTAACCTGTGGACCTGCAACTTCACAATGAAACACAGAAATTGCATCGGATTTGAATACAACAGGCACCATGCCAGCTTCTCTCCGGAGAGCAACGCTTCTAACTGTCTGCGCTTTGATTCTTTCCTGGGATTCCAGTAATTGATTCCGATGGACATGGGAAGGTTTACTGTAACCTGTGGATTTTCAACTTGACGATGAAACACAGAAATTGCGTCGGAATTGAATCCAACAGGCACATTGCCGACTTCTGTCCGGGAGAGTAATGCTTCTAACTGTCTGTGCTTTGTTTCTTTTCTGGGATTCCAGTAATAGATTTCGATGGACATGGGAAGGTTTACTGCAACCTGTGGACCTTGAACTTGACGATGAAACACAGAAATTGCGTCGGAATTGAATACAAAAACACCATGCCGACTTCTCTCGGAAAGAATAATGCTTCTAACTGTATGTGTTTTGATTCTTTCCTGGGATTCCAGTAATAGATTCCGATGGACATGGGAAGGTTTACTGTAACCTGTGGACCTTCAACTTGACGATGAAACACAGATATTGCGTCGGAATTGAATACAACAAACACAATGTCGGCTTCTCTCCCTAATAGTAATGCTTCTAACTGTCTGTGTTTTGATTCTTTCCTATGATTCCAGTAATAGTTTCTGATGGACATGGGAAGGTTAACTGTAACCTGTGGACCTTGAACGTGACGATGAAACACAGAAATTGCGTCGGAACTGAATACAACAGGCACCATGCCAACTTCTCTCCGGGAGACTACTGCTTCTAACTGTCTGTGCTTTGATTCTCTCCTGGGATTCCAGTAATAGATTCCGATGGGCATGGGAAAGTTTACTGTAACCTGCGGACCTTCCACTTGACGATAAAACACAGAAATAGCGTCGGAATTGAATACTACAGGCACCATGCCGACTTTTCTCCGGGAGAGTAATGCTTCTAACCGTCTGTGCTTTGATTCTTTCTTGGGATTCCAGTAATAGATTCCGATGGACATGGGAAGTTTTACTGTAACCAGTGGACCTTCAACTGGACGATGAGACACAGAAATTGCGTCGGAATTGAATCCAACAGGCACCAAGCCGACTTCTCTCCGGGAGTGTAATGCTTCTAACTGGCTGTACTTTGACTCTTTCCTGGGATTCCAGTAATAGATTCCGATGGACATGGGAAGGTTTACTGTAACCTGTGGACCTTCAACTTGACGATGATATACAGAAATTGCGTCGGAATTGAATCCAACAGGTACCATGCCGACTTCTGTCCGGGAGAGTAATGCTTCTAACTGTCTGTGCTTTGATTCTTTCCTGGGATTCCAGTTATAGATTCCGATGGACATGGGAAGGTTTACTGTAACCTGTGGACCGTCAACTTGACGATGAAACACAGAAATTGCGTCGGAATTGAATACAAAAAACACCATGCCGACTTCTGTCCGGGAGAATAATGCTTCTAATTGTATGTGTTTTGATTCTTTACTGGGATTCCAGTAATTGATTCCGATGGACATGGGAAGGTTTACTGTAACCTGTGGACCTTTAACTTGACGATGAAACACAGATATTCCGTCGGAATTAAATACAACAAACACCATGCCGACTTCTCTCCCGGAGAGTAATGCTTCTAACTGTCTGTGTTTTGATTCTTTACTAGGATTCCAGTAATAGATCCGATGGACATGGGAAGGTTTACTATAACCTGTGGACCTTCAACGTGACGATGAAACGGAAATTTCGTCGGAATTGAATACAGCAGGCACCATGCCAACTTCTCTCCGGGAGAGTAATGTTTCTAACTGTCTGTTCTTTGATTCTTTCCTGGGATCCCAGTTATAGATGCCGATGGGCATGGGAAAGTTTACTGTAACCTGGGGACCTTCCACTTGACGATAAAACACAGAAATAGCGTCTGACTTGAATACTACAGGCACCATGCCGACTTCTCTCCGGGCGAGTAATGCTTCTAACTGTCTGTGCTTTGATTTTTTCTTGGGATTCCAGTAATAGATTCCGATGGACATGGGAAGGTTTACTGTAACCTGTGGACCTTTAACTTGACGATGAAACACAGAAATAGCGTCGGAATTGAATACAACAGGCACCATGCCGACTTCTCTCCGGGAGAGTAATGCTTCGAACTGTCTGGGCTTTGATTCTTTTCTGGGATTCCAGTAATAGATTCCGATGGACATGGGAAGGTTTACTGTAACCTGCGGACCTTGAACTTGACGATGAAACACAGAAATTGCGTCGGATTTGAATACAACAATCACCATGCCGACTTCTCTCCGGGAGAAAAATGCTTCTAACTGTGTGTGTCTTGATTCTTTCCTGGGATTCCAGTAATTGATTCCGATGTACAGGGGAAGGTTTACTGTAACCTGTGGACCTTCAACTTGACGATGAAACACAGAAATAGCGTCGGAATTGAATACAATAAACACCATGCCGTCTTCTCTCCAGGAGAATAACGCTTCTAACTGTCTGTGCTTTGATTCTTTCCTGGGATTCCAGCAATAGATTCCGATGGACATGGGAAGGTTTACTGTAACCTGTGGACCTTCAACTTGACGATGAAACACAGAAATTGCGTCGGAATTGAATACAACAGGCACCATGCCGACATCTCTCCGGGAGAGTAGTGCTTCGAACTGTCTGTGCTTTGATTCTTTCCTGGGATTCCAGTAATAGATTCCGCTGGACATGGGAATGAATACTGTAACCTGTGGACCTTCAACTTGACGTTAAAACACAGAAATTGCGTCTGAATTGAATACAACAAACACAATGCCGACTTCTCGCCCGGAGAGTAGTGCATCTCACTGTCTGTGCTTTGATTCTTTCCTGGGATTCTAGTAATAGATTACGATGGACATGGGAAGGTTTACTGTAACCTGTGGACCTTCAACTTGACGATGAAACACAGAAAATGCGTCGGAATTGAATTCAACAGGCACCATGCCGACTTCTCTTCAGGAGAGTGATGCTTCTTACTGTCTGTGCCTTGATTCTTTCCTGCGATTCCTGTAATAGATACCAATGGACATGGGAAGATTTACTGTAACCTGTGGACCTTCAACTTGACGATGAAACACAGAAATTGCGTCGGAATTGAATACAACAGGCACCATGCCGATTTCTCACCGGGGGAGTAACGCTTCTAACTGTCTGTGCTTTGATTCTTTCCTGGGATTCCAGTAATAGATTCCGATTGACATGGGAAGGTTTACTGTAACCTGTGGACCTTTAACTTCACGATGAAATACAGGAATTGCGTCGGAATTGAGTCCAACCGGCACCATGCCGACTTCTGTCCGTGAGAGTAGTGCTTCTAACTGTCTGTGCTTTGATTCTTTCCTGGGATTCCAGTAATAGAATGCGATGGACATTGGAAGCTTTACTGTAACCTGTGGACCTTCAACGTGACGATGAAACACAGAAATTGCGTCGGAATTGAATACAACAGGCACCATGCCGACTTTTGTCCGGGAAAGTAATCTTTCTAACTGTCTGTGCTTTGATTCTTTCCTGGGATTCCAGTAATAGATTCCGATGGACATGGGAAGGTTTACTGTAGCCTGTTGACCTTCAACTTGACGATGAAACACAGAAATTGCGTCGGAATTGAATACAATAGGCACCATGCCGATCTCTCACCGGGAGAGTAACGCTTCTAACTGTCAGTCCTACGATTCTTTCCACGGATTCCAGTAATAGATTCCGATGGACTTGGAAAGGTTTACTGTAACCTGTGGACCTTCACCTTGACGAAGAAACATAGAAATTGCGTCGGAATTGAATTCATCAGGCACCATGCCGACTTCTGTCCGGGAGAGTAATGCTTCTAACTGTCTGTGCTTTGATTCTTTCCTGGGATTCCAGTAATAGTTTCCGATGACTGTAGGAAGTGTTACTGTAACCTGTGGACCTTCAACTTGACGATGAAACACAGTTATTGCGTCGGAATTGAATACAACAAACACCATGCCGACTTATCTCCCGGAGAGTAATGCTTCTAAATGACTGTGTTTTGATTCTTTCCTGGGATTCCAGTAATAGATTGCGATGGACATGCGAAGGTTTACTGTAACCAGTGGACCTTCAACTTGACGATGAAACACAGAAATTGCGTCGGAATTGAATCCAACAGGCACCATGCCGACTTCTGTCCGGGAGAGTAACGCTTCTAACTGTCTGTGCTTTGATTTTTCCCTGGGATTCCAGTAATAGATTCCGATGGACATGGGATGGTTTACTGTAACCTGTGGACCTTCAACTTGACGATGAAACACAGAAATTGCATCGGAATTGAATACAACAAACACCACGCCGTCTTCTCTCCGGGAGAATAATGCTTCTAACTGTCTGTGTTTTGATTCTTTCCTGGGATTCCAGTGATAGATTCCGATGGACATGGGAAGGTTTACTGTAACCTATGGACCTTCAACTTGACGATGAAACAAAGAAATTGTGTCGGAACTGAATACAACAAACACCATGCCGACTTCTCTGCCGGAGAGTAATGCTTCTAACTGTCTGTATTTTGATTCTTTCCTGCGATTCCAGTAATGGATTCCGATGGACATGGGAAGGTTTACTGTAACCTGCGGACCTTAAACTTGACGATGAAACACAGAAATTGCGTCGGAATTGAATCCAACAGGCACCATGCTGATTTCTGTTCGGGAGAGTAATACTTCTAACTGTCTGTCCTTTGATTCTCTCCTGGTATTCCAGTTATAGATTCCGATGGACATGGGAAGGTTTACTGTAACCTGTGGACCTTCAACTTGACGATGAAACACAGAAATTGCGTCGGAATTGAATCCAACAGGTACCATGCCGACTTCTCTCCGGGAGAGTGATGCTTCTAAGTGTCTGTGCTTTGATTCTTTCCTACGATTCCAGTAACAGATTCCGATGGACATGGGACGGATAACTGTAACCTGTGGACCTTGAACGTGACGTTGAAACACAGAAATTGCGTCGGAATTGAATCCAACAAGCACCATGCCGACTTCTCTCCGGGAGAGTAATGCTTCCAACTGTCTGTGCTTTGATTCTTTCCTGGGATTCCAGTAATAGATTCCGATGAACAGGGAAGGATTAGTGTAACCTGTGGACCTGCAACTTCACAATGAAACACAGAAATTGCATCGGATTTGAATACAACAGGCACCATGCCAGCTTCTCTCCGGAGAGCAACGCTTCTAACTGTCTGCGCTTTGATTCTTTCCTGGGATTCCAGTAATAGATTCCGATGGACATGGGAAGGTTTACTGTAACCTGTGGATTTTCAACTTGACGATGAAACACAGAAATTGCGTCGGAATTGAATCCAACAGGCACATTGCCGACTTCTGTCCGGGAGAGTAATGCACTAACTGTCTGTGCTTTGTTTCTTTCCTGGGATTCCAGTAATAGATTTCGATGGACATGTAAAGGTTTACTGTAACCTGTGGACCTTGAACTTGACGATGAAACACAGAAATTGCGTCGGAATTGAATACAAAAACACCATGCCGACTTCTCTCGGGGAGAATAATGCTTCTAACTGTATGTGTTTTGATTCTTTCCTGGGATTCCAGTAATAGATTCCGATGGACATGGAAAGGTTTACTGTAACCTGTGGACCTTCAACTTGACGATGAAACACAGATATTGCGTCGGAATTGAATACAACAAACACCATGTCGGCTTCTCTCCCTAATAGTAATGCTTCTAACTGTCTGTGTTTTGATTCTTTCCTATGATTCCAGGAATAGTTACCGATGGACATGGGAAGGTCAACTGTAACCTGTGGACCTTGAACTTGACGATGAAACACAGAAATTGCGTCGGAACTGAATACAACAGGCACCATGCAAACTTCTCTCCGGGAGACTACTGCTTCTAACTGTCTGTGCTTTGATTCTCTCCTGGGATTCCAGTAATAGATTCCGATGGACATGGGAAAGTTTACTGTAACCTGCGGACCTTCCACTTGACGATAAAACACAGAAATAGCGTGGGAATTGAATACTACAGGCACCATGCCGACTTTTCTCCGGGAGAGTAATGCTTCTAACCGTCTGTGCTTTGATTCTTTCTTGGGATTCCAGTAATAGATTCCGATGGACATGGGAAGGTTTACTGTAACCAGTGGACCTTCAACTGGACGATGAGACACAGAAATTGCGTCGGAATTGAATCCAACAGGCACCAAGCCGACTTCTCTCCGGGAGTGTAATGCTTCTAACTGTCTGTACTTTGATTCTTTCCTGGGATTCCAGTAATAGATTCCGATGGACATGGGAAGGTTTACTGTAACCTGTGGACCGTCAACTTGACGATGAAACACAGAAATTGCGTCGGAATTGAATACAAAAAACACCATGCCGACTTCTGTCCGGGAGAATAATGCTTCTAACTGTATGTGTTTTGATTCTTTAGTGGGATTCCAGTAATTGATTCCGATGGACATGGGAAGGTTTACTGTAACCTGTGGACCTTTAACTTGACGATGAAACACAGATATTCCGTCGGAATTAAATACAACAAACACCATGCCGACTTCTCTCCCGGAGAGTAATGCTTCTAACTGTCTGTGCTTTGATTCTTTCTTGGGATTCCAGTAATAGATTCCGATGGACATGGGAAGGTTTACTGTAACCTGTGGACCTTTAACTTGACGATGAAACACAGAAATAGCGTCGGAATTGAATACAACAGGCACCATGCCGACTTCTCTCCGGGAGAGTAATGCTTCGAACTATCTGGGCTTTGATTCCTTTCTGGGATTCCAGTAATAGATTCCGATGGACATGGGAAGGTTTACTGTAACCTGCGGACCTTGAACTTGACGATGAAACACAGAAATTGCGTCGGATTTGAATACAACTATCACCATGCCGACTTCTCTCCGGCAGAAAAATGCTTCTAACTGTGTGAGTCTTGATTCTTTCCTGGGATTCCAGTAATTGATTCCGATGTACATGGGAAGGTTTACTGTAACCTGTATACTTTCAACTTGACGATGAAACACAGAAATAGCGTCGGAATTGAATACAATAAACACCATGCCGTCTTCTCGCCAGGAGAATAATGCTTCTAACTGTCTGTGCTTTGATTCTTTCCTGGGAATCCAGTAATAGATTCCGATGGACATGGGAAGGTTCACTGTAACCTGTGGACCTTCAACTTGACGATGAAACACAGAAATTGCGTCGGAATTGAATACAACAGGCACCATGCCGACATCTCTCCGGGAGAGTAATGCTTCGAACTGTCTGTGCTTTGATTCTTTCCTGGGATTCCAGTAATAGATTCCGCTGGACATGGGAATGAATACTGTAACCTGTGGACCTTCAGCTTGACGTTAAAACACAGAAATTGCGTCTGAATTGAATACAACAAACACAATGCCGACTTCTCGCCCGGAGAGTAGTGCTTCTAACTGTCTGTGTTTTGATTGTTTCCTGGGATTCCAGTAATAGATTCCGATGGACATGGGAAGGTTTACTGTAACCTGTGGACCTTCAACTTGACGATGAAACACAGAAATTGCGTCGGAATTGAATCCAACAGTCACCATGCCGACTTCTCTCCGGGAGAGTAGTGCATCTCACTGTCTGTGCTTTGATTCTTTCCTGGGATTCTAGTAATAGATTCCGATGGACATGGGAAGGTTTACTGTAACCTGTGGACCTTCAACTTGACGATGAAACACAGAAATTGCGTCGGAATTGAATACAACAGGCACCATGCCGACATCTCTCCGGGAGAGTAATGCTTCGAACTGTCTGTGCTTTGATTCTTTCCTGGGATTCCAGTAATAGATTCCGCTGGACATGGGAATGAATACTGTAACCTGTGGACCTTCAGCTTGACGTTAAAACACAGAAATTGCGTCTGAATTGAATACAACAAACACAATGCCGACTTCTCGCCCGGAGAGTAGTGCTTCTAACTGTCTGTGTTTTGATTGTTTCCTGGGATTCCAGTAATAGATTCCGATGGACATGGGAAGGTTTACTGTAACCTGTGGACCTTCAACTTGACGATGAAACACAGAAATTGCGTCGGAATTGAATCCAACAGTCACCATGCCGACTTCTCTCCGGGAGAGTAGTGCATCTCACTGTCTGTGCTTTGATTCTTTCCTGGGATTCTAGTAATAGATTCCGATGGACATGGGAAGGTTTACTGTAACCTGTGGACCTTCAACATGACGATGAAACACAGAAAATGCGTCGGAATTGAATACAACAGGCACCATGCCGATTTCTCACCGGGGGAGTAACGCTTCTAACTGTCTGTGCTTTGATTCTTTCCTGGGATTCCAGTAATAGATTCCGATTGACATGGGAAGGTTTACTGTAACCTGTGGACCTTTAACTTCACAATGAAACACAGGAATTGCGTCGGAATTGAGTCCAACCGGCACCATGCCGACTTCTCTCAGGGAGAGTAATGCTTCCAACTGTCAGTGCTTTGATTATTTCCTGGGATTCCAGTAATAGATTCCGATGGTCAGGGAAGGTTTACTGTAACCTGTGGACCTTCAACTTGACGATGAAACTCAGAAATTGCATCGGATTTGAATACTACAGACACCATGCCAACTTCTCTCCGGAGAGTAACGCTTCTAACTGTCTGTGCTTCGATTCTTTCCTGGGATTCCAGTAATAGATTCCGATGGACATTGGAAAGTTTACTGTAACCTGTGGACCTTCCACTTGACGATAAAACACAGAAATTGTGTCGGAAATGAATACTACAGGCACCATGCCGTCTTCTCTCCGGGAGAGAAATGCTTCTAACTGTCTGTGATTTGATTCTTTCCTGGGATTCCAGTAATAGATTCCGCTGGACATGGGAGGGATTACTGTAAACTGTGCACCTTCAACTTGACGATGAAACATAGAAATTGCGTCTGAATTGAATAGAACAAACACAATGGCGACTTCTCTCCCGGAGAGTAATGCTTCTAACTGTCTGTGTTTTGATTCTTTCCCGGTTTTGCAGTAATAGATTCCGATGGACATGGGAAGGTTTACTGTAACCTGTGGACATCCAACCTGACGATGAAACACAGAAATTGCAACAGATTTGAATCCAACAAGCACCATGCCGACTTCTGTCCGGGAGAGTAATGCTTCCAACTGTCTGTGCTTTGATTCTTTCCTGGGATTCCAGTAATAGATTCCGATGAACAGGGAAGGATTAGTGTAACCTGTGGACCTGCAACTTCACAATGAAACACAGAAATTGCATCGGATTTGAATACAACAGGCACCATGCCAACTTCTCTCCGGAGAGCAACGCTTCTAACTGTCTGCGCTTTGATTCTTTCCTGGGATTCCAGTAATAGATTCCGATGGACATGGGAAGGTTTACTGTAACCTGTGGACCTTTAACTTGACGATGAAACACAGAAATAGCGTCGGAATTGAATACAACAGGCACCATGCCGACTTCTCTCCGGGAGAGTAATGCTTCGAACTGTCTAGGCTTTGATTCTTTTCTGGGATTCCAGTAATAGATTCCGATGGACATGGGAAGGTTTACTGTAACCTGTGGACCTTGAACTTGACGATGAAACACAGAAATTTCGTCGGATTTGAATACAACAATCACCATGCCGACTTCTCTCCGGGAGAAAAATGCTTCTAACTGTGTGTGTCTTGATTCTTTCCTGGGATTCCAGTAATTGATTCCGATGTACATGGGAAGGTTTACTGTAACCTGTGGACCTTCAACTTGACGATGATATACAGAAATTGCGTCGGAATTGAATCCAACAGGCACCATGCCGACTTCTGTCCGGGAGAGTAATGCTTCTAACTGTCTGTGCTTTGATTCTTTCCTGGGATTCCAGTAATAGATTGCGATGGACATGGGAAGGTTTACTGTAACCTGTGGACCGTCAACTTGACGATGAAACACAGAAATTGCGTCGGAATTGAATACAAAAAACACCATGCCGACTTCTGTCCGGGAGAATAATGCTTCTAACTGTATGTGTTTTGATTCTTTACTGGGATTCCAGTAATTGATTCCGATGGACATGGGAAGGTTTACTGTAACCTGTGGACCTTTAACTTGACGATGAAACACAGATATTCCGTCGGAATTAAATACAACAAACACCATGCCGACTTCTCTCCCGGAGAGTAATGCTTCTAACTGTCTGTGTTTTGATTCTTTACTGGGATTCCAGTAATAGATCCGATGGACATGGGGAGGTTTACTATAAAATGTGGACCTTCAACGTGACGATGAAACGGAAATTTCGTCGGAATTGAATACAACAGGCACCATGCCAACTTCTCTCCGGGAGAGTAATGTTTCTAACTGTCTGTTCTTTGATTCTTTCCTGGGATCCCAGTTATAGATTCCGATGGGCATGGGGAAGTTTACTGTAACCTGGGGACCTTCCACTTGACGATAAAACACAGAAATAGCGTCTGACTTGAATACTACAGGCACCATGCCGACTTCTCTCCGGGCGAGTAATGCTTCTAACTGTCTGTGCTTTGATTCTTTCTTGGGATTCCAGTAATAGATTCCGATGGACATGGGAAGGTTTACTGTAACCTGTGGACCTTCAACTTGACGATGAAACACAGAAATAGCGTCGGAATTGATTACAACAGGCACCATGCCGACTTCTCTCCGGGAGAGTAATGCTTCGAACTGTCTGGGCTTTGATTCTTTTCTGGGATTCCAGTAATAGATTCCGATGGACATGGGAAGGTTTACTGTAACCTGTGGACCTTGAACTTGACGATGAAACACAGAAATTGCGTCGGAATTGAATACAATAAACACCATGCCGTCTTCTCTCCAGGAGAATAATGCTTCTAACTGTCTGTGCTTTGATTCTTTCCTGGGATTCCAGTAATAGATTCCGATGGACATGGGAAGGTTTACTGTAACCTGTGGACCTTCAACGTGACGATGAAACACAGAAATTGCGTCGGAATTGAATACAACAGGCACCATGCCGACATCTCTCCGGGAGAGTAATGCTTCGAACTGTCTGTGCTTTGATTCTTTCCTGGGATTCCAGTAATAGATTCCGCTGGACATGGGAATGAATACTGTAACCTGTGGACCTTCAACTTGACGTTAAAACACAGAAATTGCGTCTGAATTGAATACAACAAACACAATGCCGACGTCTCGCCCGGAGAGTAGTGCTTCTAACTGTCTGTGTTTTGATTCTTTCCTGGGATTCCAGTAATAGATTCCGATGGACATGGGAAGGTTTACTGTAACCTGTGGACCTTCAACTTGACGATGAAACACAGAAATTGCGTCGGAATTGAATCCAACAGTCACCATGCCGACTTCTCTCCGGGAGAGTAGTGCATCTCACTGTCTGTGCTTTGATTCTTTCCTGGGATTCTAGTAATAGATTCCGATGGACATGGGAAGGTTTACTGTAACCTGTATACCTTCAACTTGACGATGAAACACAGAAAATGCGTCGGAATTGAATTCAACAGGCACCATGCCGACTTCTCTCCAGGAGAGTGATGCTTCTTACTGTCTGTGCCTTGATTCTTTCCTGCGATTCCTGTAATAGATACCAATGGACATGGGAAGATTTACTGTAACCTGTGGACCTTCAACTTGACGATGAAACACAGAAATTGCGTCGGAATTGAATACAACAGGCACCATGCCGATTTCTCACCGGGGGAGTAACGCTTCTAACTGTCTGTGCTTGGATTCTTTCCTGGGATTCCAGTAATAGATTCCGATTGACATGGGAAGGTTTACTGTAACCTGTGGACCTTTAACTTCACGATGAAACACAGGAATTGCGTCGGAATTGAGTCCAACCGGCACCATGCCGACTTCTCTCAGGGAGAGTAATGCTTCCAACTGTCAGTGCTTTGATTATTTCCTGGGATTCCAGTAATAGATTCCGATGGTCAGGGAAGGTTTACTGTAACCTGTGGACCTTCAACTTGACGATGAAACTCAGAAATTGCATCGGATTTGAATACAACAGACACCATGCCAACTTCTCTCCGGAGAGTAACGCTTCTAACTGTCTGTGCTTTGATTCTTTCCTATGATTCCAGTAATAGATTCCGATGGACATGGGAAAGTTTACTGTAACCTGTGGACCTTCCACTTGACGATAAAACACAGAAATTGTGTCGGAAATGAATACTACAGGCACCATGCCGTCTTCTCTCCGGGAGAGAAATGCTTCTAACTGTCTGTGATTTGATTCTTTCCTGGGATTCCAGTAATAGATTCCGCTGGACATGGGAGGGATTACTGTAAACTGTGCACCTTCAACTTGACGATGAAACATAGAAATTGCGTCTGAATTGAATAGAACAAACACAATGGCGACTTCTCTCCCGGAGAGTAATGCTTCTAACTGTCTGTGTTTTGATTCTTTCCCGGTTTTGCAGTAATAGATTCCGATGGACATGGGAAGGTTTACTGTAACCTGTGGATATCCAACCTGACGATGAAACACAGAAATTGCAACGGATTTGAATCCAACAAGCACCATGCCGACTTCTGTCCGGGAGAGTAATGCTTCTAACTGTCTGTGCTTTGATTCTTTACTGGGATTCCAGTAATAGATTCCGATGGACATGGGAAGGTTTACTGTAACCTGTGGACCTTCAACTTGACGATGAAACACAGAAATTGCGTCGGAATAGAAACCAAGAGGCACCATGCTGATTTCTGTTCGGGAGAGTAATACTTCTAACTGTCTGTCCTTTGATTCTCTCCTGGGATTCCAGTTATAGGATCCGATGGACATCGGAAGTTTACTGTAACCTGTGGACCTTTAACTTGACGATGAAACTCAGAAATAGCGTCGGAATTGAATACAAAAAACACCATGCCGACTTCTGTCCGGGAGAATAATGCTTCTAACTGTATGTGCTTTGATTCTTTACTGGGATTCCAGTAATTGATTCCGATGGACATGGGAAAGTTTACTGTAACCTGTGGACCTTTAACTTGACGATGAAACACAGATATTCCGTCGGAATTAAATACAACAAACACCATGCCAACTTCTCTTTCGGAGAGTAATGCTTCTAACTGTCTGTGTTTTGATTCTTTCCTGGGATTCCAGTAATAGATCCGATGGACATGGGAAGGTTTACTGTAACCTGTGGACCTTCAACTTGACGATGAAACACAGAAATTGCGTCGGAATTGAATACAACAGGCACCATGCCAACTTCTCTCCGGGAGACTACTGCTTCTAACTGTCTGTGCTTTGATTCTTTCCTGGGATTCCAGTAATAGATTCCGATGGGCATGGGAAAGTTTACTGTAACCTGGGGACCATCCACTTGACGATAAAACACAGAAATAGCGTCTGACTTGAATACTACAGGCACCATGCCGACTTCTCTCCGGGCGAGTAATGCTTCTAACTGTCTGTGCTTTGATTCTTTCTTGGGATTCCAGTAATAGATTCCGATGGACATGGGAAGGTTTACTGTAACCTGTGGACCTTTAACTTGACGATGAAACACAGAAATAGCGTCGGAATTGAATACAACAGGCACCATGCCGACTTCTCTCCGGGAGAGTAATGCTTCGAACTGTCTGGGCTTTGATTCTTTTCTGGGATTCCAGTAATAGATTCCGATGGACATGGGAAGGTTTACTGTAACCTGTGGACCTTGAACTTGACGATGAAACACAGAAATTGCGTCGGATTTGAATACAACAATCACCATGCCTACTTCTCCCCGGGAGAAAAATGCTTCTAACTGTGTGTGTCTTGATTCTTTCCTGGGATTCCAGTAATTGATTCCGATGTACATGGGAAGGTTTACTGTAACCTGTGGACCTTCAACTTGACGATGAAACACAGAAATAGCGTCGGAATTGAATACAATAAACACCATGCCGTCTTCTCTCCAGGAGAATAATGCTTCTAACTGCCTGTGCTTTGATTCTTTCCTGGGATTCCAGTAATAGATTCCGATGGACATGGGAAGGTTTACTGTAACCTGTGGACCTTCAACTTGACGATGAAACACAGAAATTGCGTCGGAATGGAATACAACAGGCACCATGCCGACATCTCTCCGGGAGAGTAATGCTTCGAACTGTCTGTGCTTTGATTCTTTCCTGGGATTCCAGTAATAGATTCCGCTGGACATGGGAATGAATACTGTAACCTGTGGACCTTCAACTTGACGTTAAAACACAGAAATTGCGTCTGAATTGAATACAACAAACACAATGCCGACTTCTCGCCCGGAGAGTAGTGCTTCTAACTGTCTGTGTTTTGATTTTTTCCTGGGATTCCAGTAATAGATTCTGATGGACATGGGAAGCTTTACTGTAACCTGTGGACCTTCAACTTGACGATGAAACACAGAAATTGCGTCGGAATTGAATCCAACAGTCACCATGCCGACTTCTCTCCGGGAGAGTAGTGCATCTCACTGTCTGTGCTTTGATTCTTTCCTGGGATTCTAGTAATAGATTCCGATGGACATGGGAAGGTTTACTGTAACCTGTGGACCTTCAACTTGACGATGAAACACAGAAAATGCGTCGGAATTGAATTCAACAGGCACCATGCCGACTTCTCTCCAGGAGAGTGATGCTTCATACTGTCTGTGCCTTGATTCTTTCCTGCGATTCCTGTAATAGATACCAATGGACATGGGAAGATTTACTGTAACCTGTGGACCTTCAACTTGACGATGAAACACAGAAATTGCGTCGGAATTGAATACAACAGGCACCATGCCGATTTGTCACCGGGGGAGTAACGCTTCTAACTGTCTGTGCTTTGATTCTTTCCTGGGATTCCAGTAATAGATTCCGATTGACATGGGAAGGTTTACTGTAACCTGTGGACCTTTAACTTCACGATGAAACACAGGAATTGCGTCGGAATTGAGTCCAACCGGCACCATGCCGACTTCTCTCAGTGAGAGTAATGCTTCCAACTGTCAGTGCTTTGATTATTTCCTGGGATTCCAGTAATAGATTCCGATGGTCAGGGAAGGTTTACTGTAACCTGTGGACCTTCAACTTGACGATGAAACTCAGAAATTGCATCGGATTTGAATACAACAGACACCATGCCAACTTCTCTCCGGAGAGTAACGCTTCTAACTGTCTGTGCTTTGATTCTTTCCTGGGATTCCAGTAATAGATTCCGATGGACATGGGAAAGTTTACTGTAACCTGTGGACCTTCCACGTGACGATAAAACACAGAAATTGTGTAGGAATTGAATACTACAGGCACCATGCCGTCTTCTCTCCGGGAGAGAAATGCTTCTAACTGTCTGTGATTTGATTCTTTCCTGGGATTCCAGTAATAGATTCCGCTGGACATGGGAGGGATTACTGTAAACTGTGCACCTTCAACTTGACAATGAAACATAGAAATTGCGTCTGAATTGAATAGAACAACCACAATGGCGACTTCTCTCCCGGAGAGTAATGCTTCTAACTGTCTGTCTTCTGATTCTTTCCCGGTTTTGCAGTAATAGATTCCGATGGACATGGGAAGGTTTACTGTAACCTGTGGACATCCAACCTGACGATGAAACACAGGAATTGCAACGGATTTGAATCCAACAAGCACCATGCCGACTTCTGTCCGGGAGAGTAATGCTTCTAACTGTCTGTGCTTTGATTCTTTCCTGGGATTCCAGTAATAGATTCCGATGGACATGGGAAGGTTTACTGTAACCTGTGGACCTTCAACTTGACGATGAAACACAGAAATTGCGTCGGAATTGAATCCAAGAGGCACCATGCCCACTTCTGTCCGGGAGAGTAATGCTTCTATCTGTCTGTGCTTTGCTTCCTCCCTGGGATTCCAGTAATAGATTCCGATGGACATGGGAAGGTTTGCTGTAACCTGTGGACCTTCAACTTGACGATAAAACACAGAAATTGCGTAGGAATTGAATACAACAGGCACCATGCAGACTTCTGTCCGGGAGAGTAATGCTTCCAACTGTGTGTGCTTTGATTCTTTATTGGGATTCCAGTAATAGATCCGATGGACATGCGAAGGGTTACTGTGACCTGTGGACCTTCAACGTGACGATGAAACACAGAAATTGTGTCGGAATTGAATCCAACAGGCACCATGCCGACTTCTGTCTCAGAGAGTGGTTCTTCTAACTGTCTGTTCTTTGATTCTTTCCTGGGATTCCAGTAATAGATTCCGATGAACATGGGAAGGTTTACTGTAACCTGTGGACCTTCAACTTGTCGATGAATAACCGAAATTGCGTCGGAATTGAATACAACAATCACTATGCCGACTTCTGTCCGGGAGAGTAATGCTTGTAACTGTCTGTGCTTTGATTCTTTCTTGGGATTCCAGTAATAGATTTCGATGGACATGTGAAGGTTTACTGTAACCTGTGGACCTTCAACTTCACGATGGAACACAGAAATTGCGTCGGAATTGAAAACAACAGGCACCATGCCGACATCTCTCCGCAGAGTAATGGTTCCAACTGTCTGTGCTTTGATTGTTTCCTGGGATTCCAGTAACAGATTCCGACGGACATGGGAATGTTTACTGTAACCTGTGGACCTTCAACGTGACGATGAAACACAGAAATTGCGGCGGAATTAAATACAACAAACACCATGACGATTTCTCTCCGGGAGAGTAATGCTTGCAACTGTCAGTGTTTGGTTGTTTCCTGGGATTCCAGTAATAGATTCCGATGGACATGGGAAGGTTTACTGTAATCTGTGGTTCGTCAACTTGACGATGAAACACAGAAATTGCGTCTTAAATGAATACAACAGTCACCATGCCGGCTTCTGTTAGGGAGAGTAATGCTTCTAACTGTCTATGCTTTGATTCTTTCCTGGGATTCCAGGATTGATTCCGATGGACATGGGGAAGTTTACTGTAACCAGTGGACCTTCAACTTCACGATGAATCACATAAATTGCGTCGGAAATGGAATACAACAGGCACCATGCCGGCTTCATTCCGGGAGAGTAATGCTTCCAACTGCCTGTGCTTTGATTCTTTCCTGGGATTCAAGTAATAGATTCCGATGGACATGGGAAGGTTAACTGTAACCTGTGGACCTTCAACGTGACGATGAAACACAGAAATTGCGTCGGAATGGAATACAACAGGCAGCATGCCGACTTCTATCCCGGAGGGTAATGCTTCTAACTGTCTGTGCTTTGATTCCTTCCTCGGATTCCAGTAATGGATTCCAATGGACATGGGAAAGTGTACTGTAACCTGTGGACCTTCAACTTGACGATGAAACACAGAAATTGCGTCGGAATTGAATACAAAAGGCACCATGCCGTCTTCTCTCCGGGAGAGTAATGCTTCTAACTGTCTGTGCTCTGATTCTTTCCTGGGATTCCAGTAATAGATTCCGATGGACATGGGAAGGTTTACTTTAACCTGTGGACCTTCAGCTTGACGATGAAACACAGAAATTAGGTCGGAACTGAATACAACAGGCACCAAGACGACTTCTGTCCGGGAGAGTAATGCTTCTAACTGTCTGTGCTCTGATTCTTTCCTGGGATTCCAGTAATAGATTCCGATGGACATGGGAAGGTTTACTTTAACCTGTGGACCTTCAGCGTGGCGATGAAACACAGAAATTAGGTCGGAATTGAATACAACAGGCACCAAGACGACTTCTGTCCGGGAGAGTAATGCTTCTAACTGTCTGTGCTCTGATTCTTTCCTGGGATTCCAGTAATAGATTGCGATGGACATGGAAAGGTTTACTTTAAGCTGTGGACCTTCAGCTTGACGATGAAACACAGAAATTAGGTCGGAATTGAATACAACAGGCACCATGCCGATTTCTGTCCAGGAGAGTAATGCTTCTAACTGTGTGTGCATTGATTCTTTTCTGGGATTCCAGTAATAGGTTCCGACGGACATGGGAAGGTTTAATGTAACCTGTGGACCTTCAACTTGACGATGAAACACAGAAAAGCCGTCGGACTTAAAGACAACAGGCACCAAGCCGACTTCTCTCCGGTAGAGTAATGTTTCTAACTGTCTGTGCTTAGATTCTATCCAGGGATTTCAGTAATAGATTCCGATGGACATGGGAAAATTTACTGTAACCTGTGGACATTCCACTTGACGATGAAACACAGAAATTGCGTCGGGATTGAATACAACAGGCACCATTTCGACTTCTCTCCGGGAGACTACTGCTTTTAACTGTCTGTGCTTTGATTCTTTCCTGGGATTCCAGTAATAGATTCCGATGGACATGGGAAGGTTTACTGTAACCTGTGGACCTTCAACTTGACGATGAATAACTTAAATTGCGTCGGAATTGAATACAACAGGCACTATGCCGACTTCTGTCCGGGAGAGTAATGCTTGTAACTGTCTGTGCTTTGATTCTTTCCTGGGAGTCCAGTAATATATTTCGATGGACATGTGAAGGTTTACTGTAACCTGTGGATCTTCAACTTCACGATGGAACACAGAAATTGCGTCGGAATTGAAAACAACAGGCACCATGCCGACATCTCTCCGGCAGAGTAATGATTCTAACTGTCTGTGCTTTGATTGTTTCCTGGGATTCCAGTAACATATTCCGACGGACATGGGAATGTTTACTGTAACCTGTGGACCTTCAACGTGACGATGAAACACAGAAATTGCGTCGGAATTAAATACAACAAACACCATGACGATTTCTCTCCGGGAGAGTAATGCTTGCAACTGTCAGTGTTTGGTTGTTTCCTGGGATTCCAGTAATAGATTCCGATGGACATGGGAAGGTTTACTGTAATCTGTGGTTCGTCAACTTGACGATGAAACACAGAAATTGCGTCTTAAATGAATACAACAAGCACCATGCCGGCTTCTGTCCGGGAGAGTAATGCTTCTAACTGTCTGTGCTTTGATTCTTTCCTGGGATTCCAGTAACAGATTCCGATGGACATGGGATGGTTTACTGTAACCTGTGGACCTTCAGCTTGACGCTGAAACACAGAAATTGTGTCGGAATTGAATACAACAGGCACCAAGCCGACTTCTGTCCGGGAGAGTAACGCTTCTAACCGTCTGCGCTTTGATTCTTTCCTGGGATTCCAGTAATAGATTCCGATATACATGGGAAGGTTTACTTTAACCTGTGGACCTTCAACTTGACGATGAAACACAGAAATTGCGTCGGAATAGAATACAAAAGGCACCATGCCGTCTTCTCTCCGGGAGAGTAATGCTTCTAACTGTCTGTGCTCTGATTCTTTCCTGGGATTCCAGTAATAGATTCCGATGGACATGGGAAGGTTTACTTTAACTTGTGGACCTTCAGCTTGACGATGAAACACAGAAATTAGGTCGGAATTGAATACAACAGGCACCAAGACGACTTCTGTCCGGGAGAGTAATGCTTCTAACTGTCTGTGCTCTGATTCTTTCCTGGGATTCCAGTAATAGATTGCGATGGACATGGAAAGGTTTACTTTAAGCTGTGGACCTTCAGCTTGACGATGAAACACAGAAATTAGGTCGGAATTGAATACAACAGGCACCAAGACGACTTCTGTCCGGGAGAGTAATGCTTCTAACTGTGTGTGCATTGATTCTTTTCTGGGATTCCAGTAATAGGTTCCGACGGACATGGGATGGTTTAATGTAACCTGTGGACCTTCAACTTGACGATGAAACACAGAAAAGCCGTCGGACTTAAAGATAACAGGCACCAAGCCGACTTCTCTCCGGTAGAGTAATGTTTCCAACTGTCTGTGCTTAGATTCTTTCCAGGGATTTCAGTAGTAGATTCCGATGGACATGGGAAGGTTTACTGTAACCTGTGGACCTTCCACTTGACGATGAAACACAGAAATTGCGTCGGGATTGAATACAACAGGCACCATGCCGACTTCTCTCCGGGAGACTACTGCTTCTAACTGTCTGTGCTTTGATTCTTTCCTGGGATTCCAGTAATAGATTCCGATGGACATGGGAAGGTTTACTGTAACCTGTGGACCTTCACCTTGACGACGAAGCACAGAAATTGCGTCGGAATTGAATACAACAGGCACCATGCTGACTTCTCTCCGGGAGAGTAATGTTTCTAATTGTCTGTGCTTTGATTCTTTCCTGGGATTCCAGTAATAGATTCCGATGGACATGAGAAGGTTTACTGTAACCTGTGGACCTTCAACTTGACGATGGAACACAGAAATTGCGTCGGAATTGAATACAATGGGCACCACGGCAACTTCCTTCTGGGAGAGTAATGCTTCTAACTGTCTGTGCTTTGATTCTTTCCTGGGATTCCAGTAATAGATTCCGATGGACATGAGAAGGTTTACTGTAACCTGTGGACCTTCAACTTGACGATGAAACACAGAAATTGCGTCGGAATTGAATACAACAGGCACCATGCCGACTTCTCTCCGGGAGAGTAATGCTTCTAAATGTCTGTGCTTTGATTCTTTCCTGGGATTCTAGAAATAGATTCCGATGGACATGGGAAGGATTACTGTAACCTGTGGACCTTCAACTTGACGATGAAACACAGAAATTGCGTCGGAATTGAATACAACAGGCACCATGCCGACTTCTCTCCGGGAGAGTAATGCTTCCAACTGACTGTGCTTTGATTCTTTCCTGGGATTCCAGTAATAGATTCCACTGGACATGGAAAGGATTACTGTAACCTGTGGACCTTCCACTTGACGATGAAACACAGAAATTGCGTCGGGATTGAATACAACAGGCACCAAGCCGACTTCTGTCCGGGAGAGTAACGCTTCTAACCGTCTGCGCTTTGATTCTTTCCTGGGATTCCAGTAATAGATTCCGATATACATGGGAAGGTTTACTTTTACCTGTGGACCTTCAACTTGACGATGAAACACAGAAATTGCGTCGGACTTGAATGCAACAGGCACCAAGGCGACTTCTGTCCGGGAGAGTAATGATTCTAACTGTCTGTTGTTTGATTCTTTCCTGGGATTCCAGTAATAGATTCCGATGGACATGGGAAGGTTTAATATGACCTGTGGACCCTCAACGTGACGATGAAACAAAGAAATTGCGTCGGAATGGAATACAACAGGCACCATGCCGACTTCTCTCCGGGAGATTAATGTTTCTAACTGTCTGTGTTTTGATTCTTTCCTGGGATTCCAGTAATAGATTCCGATGGACATGAGAAGGTTTACTGTAACCTGTGGACCTTCAACTTGACGATGAAACACAGAAATTGCGTCGGAATTGAATACAACAGGCACCATGCCGACTTCTCTCCGGGAGAGTAATGCTTCTAAATGTCTGTGCTTTGATTCTTTCCTGGGATTCCAGAAATAGATTCCGATGGACATGGGAAGGATTACTGTAACCTGTGGACCTTCAACTTGACGATGAAACACAGAAATTGCGTCGGAATTGAATACAACAGGCACCATGCCGACTTCTCTCCGGGAGAGTAATGCTTCCAACTGACTGTGCTTTGATTCTTTCCTGGGATTCCAGTAATAGATTCCACTGGACATGGAAAGGATTACTGTAACCTGTGGACCTTCAACTTGACGACGAAACACAGAAACTGCGCCGGAATTGAATACAACAGGCACCATGCCGACTTCTCTCCGGGAGAGTAATGCTTCTAACTGTCTGTGCTTTGATTCTTTCCTGGGATTCCAGTAATAGATTCCGATGGACATGGGAAGGTTTACTGTAACCTGTGGAGCTTCAACTTGACGATGAAACACAGAAATTGCGTCGGACTTAAATACAACAGGTACCAAGCCGACTTCTGTCCAAAAGAGTAATGCTTCTAACTGTCTGTGGTTTGGTTCTTTCCTGGGATTCCAGTAATAGATTCCGATGGACATGGGAAGGTTTACTATAACCTGTGGACCTTTAACGTGACGATGAAAAACAGAAATTATCTCGGAATTGAATACAACAGGCACCATACCAACTTCTCTCCGGGAGAGTAATGTTTCTCACTGTCGTGCTTTGATTCTTTCCTGAGATTCCAGTAATAGATTCCGATGGACATGGGAAAGGTTACTGTAACCTGTGGACCTTCAACTTGACGATGAAACACAGAAATTGCGTCGGAATTGAATACAACAGGCACCATGCCGACTTCTCTCCGGGAGAGTAATGCTTCTAACTGTCTGTGTTTTGATTCTTTCCTGGGAATCCAGAAATAGATTCCAATGGACATGGGAAGGATTACTGTAACCTGTGGACCTTCAACTTAACGATGAAACACAGAAATTGCGTCGGACTTAAATACAACAGGCACCAAGCCGACTTCTGTAGGGGAGAGTAATGCTTCTAACTGTCTGTGGTTTGGTTCTTTCCTGGGATTCCAGTAATAGATTCCTTTGGACGTGGGAAGGTTTATTATAACCTGTGGACATTTAACGTGACGATGAAAAACAGAAATTGCATCGGAATTGCGTACAACAGGCACCATGCCGACCTCTCTCCGGGAGAGTAATGTATCTCACTGTCGTGCTTTGATTCTTTCCTGAGATTCCAGTAATAGATTCCGATGGACATGGGAAAGTTTACTGTAACCTGTGGACCTTCGACTTGACGATAAATCACAGAAATTGCGTCGGAATTGAATACAACAGGCACTATGCCGACTTCTGTCCGGGAGAGTAATGCTTGTAACTGTCTGTGCTTTGATTCTTTCCTGGGAGTCCAGTAATATATTTCGATGGACATGTGAAGGTTTACTGTAACCTGTGGACCTTCAACTTGACGTTGAAACACAGAAATTGCGTCGGAATTGAAAACAACAGGCACCATGCCGACTTCTCTCCGGGAGAGTAATGCTTCTATCTGTCTGTGCTTTGATTCTTTCCTGGGATTCCAGTAATAGATTCCGATGGACATGGGAATGTTTACTGTAACCTGTGGAGCTTCAACTTGACGATGAAACACAGAAATTGCGTCGGACTTAAATACAACAGGCACCAAGCCGACTTCTGTCCGGGAGAGTAATGCTTCTAACTGTCTGTGGTTGGTTCTCTCCTGGGATTCCAGTAATAGATTCCGATGGACATGGGAAGGTTTACTATAACCTGTGGACATTTAACGTGACGATGAAAAACAGTATTTGCATCGGAATTGAATACATTAGGCACCATGCCGACTTCTCTCCGGGAGAGTAATGTTTCTCACTGTCGTGCTTTGATTCTTTCCTGAGATTCCAGTAATAGATTCCGATGGACATGGGAAGGTTTACTATAACCTGTGGACATTTAGCGTGACGATGAAAAACAGAATTTGCATCGGAATTGAATACATTAGGCACCATGCCGATTTCTGTCCAGGAGAGTAATGCTTCTAACTGTGTGTGCATTGATTCTTTTCTGGGATTCCAGTAATAGGTTCCGACGGACATGGGAAGGTTTAATGTAACCTGTGGACCTTCAACTTGACGATGAAACACAGAAAAGCCGTCGGACTTAAAGACAACAGGCACCAAGCCGACTTCTCTCCGGTAGAGTAATGTTTCTAACTGTCTGTGCTTAGATTCTATCCAGGGATTTCAGTAATAGATTCCGATGGACATGGGAAAATTTACTGTAACCTGTGGACATTCCACTTGACGATGAAACACAGAAATTGCGTCGGGATTGAATACAACAGGCACCATGCCGACTTCTCTCCGGGAGACTACTGCTTTTAACTGTCTGTGCTTTGATTCTTTCCTGGGATTCCAGTAATAGATTCCGATGGACATGGGAAGGTTTACTGTAACCTGTGGACCTTCAACTTGACGATGAATAACAGAAATTGCGTCGGAATTGAATACAACAGGCACTATGCCGACTTCTGTCCGGGAGAGTAATGCTTGTAACTGTCTGTGCTTTGATTCTTTCCTGGGAGTCCAGTAATATATTTCGATGGACATGTGAAGGTTTACTGTAACCTGTGGATCTTCAACTTCACGATGGAACACAGAAATTGCGTCGGAATTGAAAACAACAGGCACCATGCCGACATCTCTCCGGCAGAGTAATGATTCTAACTGTCTGTGCTTTGATTGTTTCCTGGGATTCCAGTAACATATTCCGACGGACATGGGAATGTTTACTGTAACCTGTGGACCTTCAACGTGACGATGAAACACAGAAATTGCGTCGGAATTAAATACAACAAACACCATGACGATTTCTCTCCGGGAGAGTAATGCTTGCAACTGTCAGTGTTTGGTTGTTTCCTGGGATTCCAGTAATAGATTCCGATGGACATGGGAAGGTTTACTGTAATCTGTGGTTCGTCAACTTGACGATGAAACACAGAAATTGCGTCTTAAATGAATACAACAAGCACCATGCCGGCTTCTGTCCCTTGAGAGTAATGCTTCTAACTGTCTGTGCTTTGATTCTTTCCTGGGATTCCAGTAATAGATTCCGATGGACATGGGGAAGTTTACTGTAACCAGTGGACCTTCAACTTCACGATGAAACACATAAATTGCGTCGGAAATGGAATACAACAGGCACCATGCCGACTTCATTCCGGGAGAGTAATGCTTCTAACTGTCTGTGCTTTGATTCTTTCCTGGGATTCCAGTAACAGATTCCGATGGACATGGGATGGTTTACTGTAACCTGTGGACCTTCAGCTTGACGCTGAAACACAGAAATTGTGTCGGAATTGAATACAACAGGCACCAAGCCGACTTCTGTCCGGGAGAGTAACGCTTCTAACCGTCTGCGCTTTGATTCTTTCCTGGGATTCCAGTAATAGATTCCGATATACATGGGAAGGTTTACTTTAACCTGTGGACCTTCAACTTGACGATGAAACACAGAAATTGCGTCGGAATAGAATACAAAAGGCACCATGCCGTCTTCTCTCCGGGAGAGTAATGCTTCTAACTGTCTGTGCTCTGATTCTTTCCTGGGATTCCAGTAATAGATTCCGATGGACATGGGAAGGTTTACTTTAACTTGTGGACCTTCAGCTTGACGATGAAACACAGAAATTAGGTCGGAATTGAATACAACAGGCACCAAGACGACTTCTGTCCGGGAGAGTAATGCTTCTAACTGTCTGTGCTCTGATTCTTTCCTGGGATTCCAGTAATAAATTGCGATGGACATGGAAAGGTTTACTTTAAGCTGTGGACCTTCAGCTTGACGATGAAACACAGAAATTAGGTCGGAATTGAATACAACAGGCACCATGCCGATTTCTGTCCAGGAGAGTAATGCTTCTAACTGTGTGTGCATTGATTCTTTTCTGGGATTCCAGAAATAGGTTCCGACGGACATGGGAAGGTTTAATGTAACCTGTGGACCTTCAACTTGACGATGAAACACAGAAAAGCCGTCGGACTTAAAGATAACAGGCACCAAGCCGACTTCTCTCCGGTAGAGTAATGTTTCCAACTGTCTGTGCTTAGATTCTTTCCAGGGATTTCAGTAGTAGATTCCGATGGACATGGGAAGGTTTACTGTAACCTGTGGACCTTCCACTTGACGATGAAACACAGAAATTGCGTCGGGATTGAATACAACAGGCACCATGCCGACTTCTCTCCGGGAGACTACTGCTTCTAACTGTCTGTGCTTTGATTCTTTCCTGGGATTCCAGTAATAGATTCCGATGGACATGGGAAGGTTTACTGTAACCTGTGGACCTACACCTTGACGACGAAGCACAGAAATTGCGTCGGAATTGAATACAACAGGCACCATGCTGACTTCTCTCCGGGAGAGTAATGTTTCTAATTGTCTGTGCTTTGATTCTTTCCTGGGATTCCAGTAATAGATTCCGATGGACATGAGAAGGTTTACTGTAACCTGTGGACCTTCAACTTGACGATGGAACACAGAAATTGCGTCGGAATTGAATACAATGGGCACCACGGCAACTTCCTTCTGGGAGAGTAATGCTTCTAACTGTCTGTGCTTTGATTCTTTCCTGGGATTCCAGTAATAGATTCCGATGGACATGAGAAGGTTTACTGTAACCTGTGGACCTTCAACTTGACGATGAAACACAGAAATTGCGTCGGAATTGAATACAACAGGCACCATGCCGACTTCTCTCCGGGAGAGTAATGCTTCTAAATGTCTGTGCTTTGATTCTTTCCTGGGATTCCAGAAATAGATTCCGATGGACATGGGAAGGATTACTGTAACCTGTGGACCTTCAACTTGACGATGAAACACAGAAATTGCGTCGGAATTGAATACAACAGGCACCATGCCGACTTCTCTCCGGGAGAGTAATGCTTCCAACTGACTGTGCTTTGATTCTTTCCTGGGATTCCAGTAATAGATTCCACTGGACATGGAAAGGATTACTGTAACCTGTGGACCTTCCACTTGACGATGAAACACAGAAATTGCGTCGGGTTTGAATACAACAGGCACCAAGCCGACTTCTGTCCGGGAGAGTAACGCTTCTAACCGTCTGCGCTTTGATTCTTTCCTGGGATTCCAGTAATAGATTCCGATATACATGGGAAGGTTTACTTTTACCTGTGGACCTTCAACTTGACGATGAAACACAGAAATTGCGTCGGACTTGAATGCAACAGGCACCAAGGCGACTTCTGTCCGGGAGAGTAATGCTTCTAACTGTCTGTTGTTTGATTCTTTCCTGGGATTCCAGTAATAGATTCCGATGGACATGGGAAGGTTTACTATGACCTGTGGACCCTCAACGTGACGATGAAACAAAGAAATTGCGTCGGAATGGAATACAACAGGCACCATGCCGACTTCTCTCCGGGAGATTAATGTTTCTAACTGTCTGTGTTTTGATTCTTTCCTGGGATTCCATTAATAGATTCCGATGGACATGAGAAGGTTTACTGTAACCTGTGGACCTTCAACTTGACGATGAAACACAGAAATTGCGTCGGAATTGAATACAACAGGCACCATGCCGACTTCTCTCCGGGAGAGTAATGCTTCTAAATGTCTGTGCTTTGATTCTTTCCTGGGATTCCAGAAATAGATTCCGATGGACATGGGAAGGATTACTGTAACCTGTGGACTTTCAACTTGACGATGAAACACAGAAATTGCGTCGGAATTGAATACAACAGGCACCATGCCGACTTCTCTCCGGGAGAGTAATGCTTCCAACTGACTGTGCTTTGATTCTATCCTGGGATTCCAGTAATAGATTCCACTGGACATGGAAAGGATTACTGTAACCTGTGGACCTTCAACTTGACGACGAAACACAGAAACTGCGTCGGAATTGGATACAACAGGCACCATGCCGACTTCTCTCCGGGAGAGTAATGCTTCTAACTGTCTGTGCTTTGATTCTTTCCTGGGATTCCAGTAATAGATTCCGATGGACATGGGAAGGTTTACTGTAACCTGTGGAGCTTCAACTTGACGATGAAACACAGAAATTGCGTCGGACTTAAATACAACAGGTACCAAGCCGACTTCTGTCCAAAAGAGTAATGCTTCTAACTGTCTGTGGTTTGGTTCTTTCCTGGGATTCCAGTAATAGGTTCCGATGGACATGGGAAGGTTTACTATAACCTGTGGACCTTTAACGTGACGATGAAAAACAGAAATTATCTCGGAATTGAATACAACAGGCACCATACCAACTTCTCTCCGGGAGAGTAATGTTTCTCACTGTCGTGCTTTGATTCTTTCCTGAGATTCCAGTAATAGATTCCGATGGACATGGGAAAGGTTACTGTAACCTGTGGACCTTCAACTTGACGATGAAACACAGAAATTGCGTCGGAATTGAATACAACAGGCACCATGCCGACTTCTCTCCGGGAGAGTAATGCTTCTAACTGTCTGTGTTTTGATTCTTTCCTGGGAATCCAGAAATAGATTCCAATGGACATGGGAAGGATTACTGTAACCTGTGGACCTTCAACTTGACGATGAAACACAGAAATTGCGTCGGAATTGAATACAACAGGCACCATGCCGACTTCTCTCTGGGAGAGTAATGCTTCCAACTGTCTGTGCTTTGATTCTTTTTTGGGATTCCAGTAATAAATTCCACTGGACATGGAAAGGTTTACTGTAACCTTTGGACCTTCAACTTGACGATGAAACACAGAAATTGCGTCGGAATTGAATACAACAAACACAATGCCGACTTATCTCCCGGAGAGTAATGCTTCTAATTGTCGGTGTTTTGATTCTTTCCTGGGATTCCAGTAATAGATTCCGATGGACATGGGAAGGTTTACTGTAACCTGTGGAGCTTCAACTTGACGATGACACACAGAAATTGCGTCGGAATTGAATACAACAGGCACCATGAGGACTTCTCTCCGGGAGAGTAATGCTTCTAACTGTCTGTGCTTTGATTCTTTCCTGGGATTCCAGTAATAGATTCCGATGGACATGGGAAGGTTTACTGTAACCTGTGGAGCTTCAACTTAACGATGAAACACAGAAATTGCGTCGGACTTAAATACAACAGGCACCAAGCCGACTTCTGTAGGGGAGAGTAATGCTTCTAACTGTCTGTGGTTTGGTTCTTTCCTGGGATTCCAGTAATAGATTCCTTTGGACGTGGGAAGGTTTATTATAACCTGTGGACATTTAACGTGACGATGAAAAACAGAAATTGCATCGGAATTGCGTACAACAGGCACCATGCCGACCTCTCTCCGGGAGAGTAATGTATCTCACTGTCGTGCTTTGATTCTTTCCTGAGATTCCAGTAATAGATTCCGATGGACATGGGAAAGTTTACTGTAACCTGTGGACCTTCGACTTGACGATAAATCACAGAAATTGCGTCGGAATTGAATACAACAGGCACCATGCCGATTTCTCTCCGGGAGAGTAACGCTTCTATCTGTCTGTGCATCGTTTCATTCCTGGGATTCCAGTAATGCATTCCGATGGACTTGGGAAGGTTTACCGTAACCTGTGGACCTTCAACTTGACGATGAAACACAGAAATTGTGTCGGAATTTAATACAAAAGGCACCAAGCCGACTTCTGTCCGGGAGAGTAATGCTTCTAACTGTCTGTGCCCTGATTCTCTCCTGGGATTCCAGTAATAGATGCCGATGGACATGGGAAGGTTTACTGTAACCTGTGGACCTTCAACGTGACGATGAAACACAGAAATTGCGTCGGAGATGAATACAACAGGCACCATGCCGACTTTTCTCCGGTCAAGTAATGCTTCTAACTGTCTGTGCTCTGATTCTCTCCTGGGATTCCAGTAATAGATTCCGATGGACTTGGGAAGGTTTACTGTAACATGTGGACATTCCACTTGACGATGAAACACAGAAATTGTGTCGGAATTGAATACAACAGGCACCAAGCCAACTTCTGTCCGGGAGAGTAATGCTTCTAACTGTCTGTGCTTAGATTCTTTCCTGGGATTCCAGTAATAGATTCCGATGGACATGGGAAGGTTTACTTTAACCTGTGGACCTTCAATTTCACGATGAAGCGCAGAAATTAGGTCGGAATCGAATACAACAGGCACCATGCCGACTTCTGTCCGGGAGAGTAATGCTTCCAACTGTCAGTGCTTTGATTCTTTATTTTGATTCCAGTAAAGGATCCGATGGGCATGCGAAGGTTTACTGTAACCTGTGGACCTTCAACTTGACGATGAAACACAGAAATTGCGTCGGAATTGAATACAACATGCACCATGCCGACTTCTCTCCGGGTGACTACTGCTTCTAACTGTCTGTGCTTTGATTCTTTCCTGGGATTCCAGTTATAGATTCCGATGGACATGGGAAAGTTTACTGTTACCTGTGGACCTTCCACTTGACGATAAAACACAGAAATTGTGTCAGAATTGAATACTACTGGCACCATGCCGACTTCTCTGGGTGAGTAATGCTTCTAACTGGCTGTGCTTTGATTCTTTCCTGGGATTCCAGTAATAGATTCCGATGGACATGAGAAGGTTTACTGTAACCTGTGGACCTTCAACTTGACGATGAAACACAGAAATTGCGTCGGAATTGAATACAACAGGCACCATGCCGACTTCTCTCCGGGAGAGTAATGCTTCCAACTGACTGTGCTTTGATTCTTTCCTGGGATTCCAGTAATAGATTCCACAGGACATGGAAAGGATTACTGTAACCTATGGACCTTCAACTTGACGATGAAACACAGAAATTGCGTCTGAATTGAATACAACAAACACAATGCCGACTTATCTCCCGGAGAGTAATGCTTCTAATTGTCGGTGTTTTGATTCTTTCCTGGGATTCCAGTAATAGATTCCGATGGACATGGGAAGGTTTACTGTAACCTGTGGACCTTCAACTTGACGATGAAACACAGAAATTGCATCGGATTTGAATCGAACAAGCACCATGACGACTTCTGTCCGGGAGAGTAATGCTTCTAACTGTCTGTGCTTTGATTTTGTCCTCGGATTCCAGTAATAGAGTCCGATGGTCATGGGAAAGTTTACTGTCACCTGTGGACCTTCAACTTGACGATGAAACACAGAAATTGCGTCGGAATTGAATACCACAGGCACCATGCCGACTTCTCTCCGGGAGAGTAATGCTTCTAACTGTCTGTGCTTTGATTCTTTCCTGGGATTCCAGTAATAGATTCCGATGGACATGGGAAGGTTTACTGTAACCTGTGGAGCTTCAACTTGACGATGAAACACAGAAATTGCGTCGGACTTAAATACAACAGGCACCAAGGAAACTTCTGTCCGGGAGAGTAATGCTTCTAACTGTCTGTGGTTTGGTTCTTTCCTGGGATTCCAGTAATAGATTACGTTGGACATGGGAAGGTTTACTATAACCTGTGGACCTTTAACATGACGATGAAAAACAGAAATTGCATCGGAATTGAATACAACAGGCACCATGCAAACTTCTCTCCGGGAGAGTAGTGTTTCTCGCTGTCGTGCTTTGATTCTTTCCTGAGATTCCAGTAATAGATTCCGATGGACATGGCAAAGTTTACTGTTACCTGTGGACCTTCCACTTGACGATAAAACACAGAAATTGCGTCAGAATTGAATACTACTGGCACCATGCCGACTTCTGTCCGGGAGAGTAATGTTTCTAAGCGTCTGCGCTTTGATACTTTCCTGGGATTCCAGTAATAGATTCCGATATACATGGGAAGGTTTACTATGACCTGTGGACCTTCAACGTGACGAAGAAACAAAGAAATTGCGTCGGAATGGAATACAACAGGCACCATGCCGACTTCTGTCCGGGAGAGTAATGCTTATAACTATCTGTGCTTTGATTTTGTCCTCGGATTCCAGTAATAGAGTCCGATGGTCATGGGAAAGTTTACTGTCACCTGTGGACCTTCAACTTGACGATGAAACACAGAAATTGCGTCGGAATTGAATACCACAGGCACCATGCCGACTTCTCTCCGGGAGAGTAATGCTTCTAACTGTCTGTGCTTTGATTCTTTCCTGGGATTCCAGTAATAGATTCCGATGGACATGAGAAGGTTTACTGTAACCTGTGGACCTTCAGCTTGACGATGAAAAACAGAAACTGCGTCGGAATTGAATACAACAGGCACCAAGCCGACTTCTGTCCGGGAGAGTAATGTTTCTAAGCGTCTGCGCTTTGATACTTTCCTGGGATTCCAGTAATAGATTCCGATATACATGGGAAGGTTTACTTTAACCTGTGGACCTTCAAATTGACGACGAAACACAGAAATTGCGTCGGACTCGAATGCAACAGGCACCAAGGCGACTTCTGTCCGGGAGAGTAATGCTTCTAACTGTCTGTGGTTTGATTCTTTCCTGGGATTCCAGTAATAGATTCCGATGGACATGGGAAGGTTTACTATGACCTGTGGACCTTCAACGTGACGAAGAAACAAAGAAATTGCGTCGGAATGGAATACAACAGGCACCATGCCGACTTCTGTCCGGGAGAGTAATGCTTCTAACTGTCTGTGGTTTGGTTCTTTCCTGGGATTCCAGTAATAGATTCCACTGGACATGGAAAGGATTACTGTAACCTGTAGATTTTCAACTTGACGATGAAACACAGAAATTGCGTCGGAATTGAATACAACAGGCACCATGCCGACTCCTATCCGGGAGAGTAATACTTCTAACTGTCTGTGCTTTGTTTCTTTCCTGGGATTCCAGAAATAGATTCCGATGGACATGGGAAGGATTACTGTAACCTGTGGACCTTCAACTTGACGATGAAACACAGAAAGTGCATCGGATTTGAATCCAACAAGCACCATGCCGACTTATGTCCGGGAGAGTAATTCGTCTAACTGTCTGTGCTTTGATTCTGTCCTCGGATTCCAGTAAAAGAGTCCGATGGTCATGGGAAAGTTTACTGTCACCTGTGGACCTTCAACTTGAGGATGAAACACAGAAATTGCGTCGGACTTGAATACAACAGGCACCATGCCGACTTCTCTCCGGGAGAGTAATGCTTCTAACTGTCTGTGCTTTGATTCTTTCCTGGGATTCCAGTAATAGATTCCGATGGACATGGGAAGGTTTAGGGTAACCTGTGGAGCTTCAACTTGACGATGAAACACAGAAATTGCGTCGGACTTAAATACAACAGGCACCAAGCCGACTTCTGTCCGGGAGAGTAATGCTTCTAACTGTCTGTGGTTTGGTTCTTTCCTGGGATTCCAGTAATAGATTCCGAAGGACTTGAGAAGGTTTACCGTAACCTGTGGACCTTCCACTTGACGATAAATCACAGACATTGCGTCGGAATTGAATACGACAGGCACCATGCCGATTTCTCTCCGGGAGAGCAACGCTTCTATCTGTCTGTGCATTGTTTCATTCCTGGGATTCCAGTAATGCATTCCGAAGGACTTGAGAAGGTTTACCGTAACCTGTGGACCTTCAACTTGACGATGAAGCACAGAAATTAGGTCGGAATCGAATACAACAGGCACCATGCCGACTTCTGTCCGGGAGAGTAATGCTTCCAACTGTCATTGCTTTGATTCTTTATTTTGATTCCAGTAATAGATCCGATGGACATGCGAAGGTTTACTGTAACCTGTGGACCTTCAACTTGACGATGAAACGCAGAAATTGCGTCGGAATTGAATACAACAGGCACCATGCCGACTTTTCTCCGGTAGAGTAATGTTTCTAACTGTCTGTGCTTTGATTCTTTCCAGGGATTTCAGAAATAGATTCCGATGGACATGGGAGGGTTTACTGTAACCTGTGGACCTTCAACTTGACGATGAAACACAGAAATTGCGTCGGAATTGAATACAACAGGCACCATGCCGACTTCTCTCCGGGTGACTACTGCTTCTAACTGTCTGTGCTTTTATTCTTTCCTGGGATTCCAGTAATAGACTCCGATGGACATGGGAAAGTTTACTGTTACCTGTGGACCTTCCACTTGACGATAAAACACAGAAATTGCGTCAGAATTGAATACTACTGGCACCATGCCGACTTCTCTGGGTGAGTAATGCTTCTAACTGTCTGTGTTTGATTCTTTCCTGGGATTCCAGTAAAAGATTCCGATGGACTTGGGAAGGTTTACTGTAACATGTGGACATTCCACTTGACGATGAAACACAGAAATTGTGTCGGAATTGAATACAACAGGCACCAAGCCGACTTCCGTCCGGGAGAGTAATGCTTCTAACTGTCTGTGCTTTGATTCTTTCCTGGGATTCCAGTAATAGATTCCGATGGACATGGGAAGGTTTACTTTAACCTGTGGACCTTCAATTTGACGATGAAGCACAGAAATTAGGTCGGAATCGAATACAACAGGCACCATGCCGACTTCTGTCCGGGAGAGTAATGCTTCCAACTGTCATTGCTTTGATTCTTTATTTTGATTCCAGTAATAGATCCGATGGACATAGGAAGGATTACTGTAACCTGTGGACCTTCAACTTGACGATGAAACACAGAAATTGCGTCGGAATTGAATACAACAAAGACAATGCCGACTTATCTCCCGGAGAGTAATGCTCCCAATTGTCGGTGTTTTGATTCTTTCCTGGGATTCCAGTAATAGATTCCGATGGACATGGGAAGGTTTACTGTGACCTGTGGACCTTCAACTTAACGATGAAACACAGAAATTGCATCGGATTTGAATCCAACAAGCACCATGCCGACTTCTGTCCGGGAGAGTAATGCTTCTAACTGTCTGTGCTTTGATTCTGTCCTCGGATTCCAGTAATAGAGTCCGATGGTCATGGGAAAGTTTACTGTCACCTGTGGACCTTCAACTTGACGATGAAACACAGAAATTGCGTCGGAATTGAATACCACAGGCACCATGCCGACTTCTCTCCGGGAGAGTTATGCTTCTAACTGTGTGAGCTTTGATTCTTTCCTGGGATTCCAGTAATAGATTCCGATGGACATGTGAAGGTTTACTGTAACCTGTGGAGCTTCAACTTGACGATGAAACACAGAAATTGCGTCGGACTTAAATACAACAGGCACCAAGCCGAGTTCTGTCCGGGAGAGTAATGCTTCTAACTGTCTGTGGTTTGGTTCTTTCCTGGGATTCCAGTAATAGATTCCGTTAGACATGGGAAGGTTTACTATAACCTGTGGACCTTTAACGTGACGATGAAAAACAGAAATTGCCTCGGAATTGAATACAACAGGCACCATGCTAACTTCTCTCCGGGAGAGTAATGTTTCTCACTGTCGTGCTTTCATTCTTTCCTGAGATTCCAGTAATACATTCCGATCGACATGGGAAAGTTTACTGTTACCTGTGGACCTTCCACTTGACGATAAAACACAGAAATTGCGTCAGAATTGAATACTACTGGCACCATGCCGACTTCTCTGGGTGAGTAATGCTTCTAACTGTCTGTGCTTTGATTCTTTCCTGGGATTCCAGTTATAGATTCCGATGGACATGAGAAGGTTTACTGTAACCTGTGGGCCTTCAACGTGACGATAAATCACAGAAATTGTGTCGGAATTGAATACGACAGGCACCATGCCGATTTCTCTCCGGGAGAGCAACGCTTCTATCTGTCTGTGCATTGTTTCATTCCTGGGATTCCAGTAATGCATTCCGAAGGACTTGGGAAGGTTTACCGTAACCTGTGGAGCTTCAACATGACGATGAAGCACAGAAATTGCGTCGGAATTGAATACAACAGGCACCATGCCGACTTCTCTCCGGGAGAGTAATGTTTCAAACTGTCTGTGCTTTGATTCTTTCCTGGGATTCCAGTAATAGATTCCGATGGACATGAGAAGGTTTACTGTAACCTGTGGACCTTCAGCTTGACGATGAAAAACAGGAACTGCGTCGGAATTGAATACAACAGGCACCAAGCCGACTTCTGTCCGGGAGAGTAGTGCTTCTAACTGTCTGTGCTTTGATTCTTTCCTGGGTTTCCAGTAATGGATTCCGATGGACATGGGAAGGTTTACTGTAACCTGTGGACCCTCAACTTGACGATGAAACACAGAAATTGCGTCGGAATTGAATACAATGGGCACGACGGCAACTTCCTTCCGGGAGAGTAATGCTTCTAACTGTCTGTGCTTTGATTCTTTCCTGGGATTCCAGTAATAGATTCCGATGGACATGGGAAGGTTTACTGTAACCTGTGGACCTTCAGCTTGACGATGAAACACATAAATTGTGTCGGAATTGAATACAACAGGCACCAAGCTGACTTCTGTCCGGGAGAGTAATGCTTCTAACCGTCTGCGCTTTGATTCTTTCCTGGGATTCCAGTAATAGATTCCGATATACATGGGTAGGTTTACTATGACCTGTGGACCTTCAACGTGACGATGAAACACAGAAATTGCGTCGGAATGGAATACAACAGGCACCAAGCCGACTTCTGTCCGGGAGAGTAATGCTTCTAACCGTCTGCGCTTTGATTCTTTCCTGGGATTCCAGTAATAGATTCCGATATACATGGGAAGGTTTACTATGACCAGTGGACCTTCAACGTGACGATGAAACACAGAAATTGCGTCGGAATGGAATACAACAGGCACCATGCCGACTTCTCTCCGGGAGATTAATGCTTCTAACTGTCTGTGCTTTGATTCTTTCCTGGGATTCCAGTAATAGATTCCGATGGACATGGGAAGGTTTACTGTAACCTGTGGACCTTCAGCTTGACGATGAAACACATAAATTGTGTCGGAATTGAATACAACAGGCACCAAGCCGACTTCTGTCCGGGAGAGTAATGCTTCTAACCGTCTGCGCTTTGATTCTTTCCTGGGATTCCAGTAATAGATTCCGATATACATGGGAAGGTTTACTATGACCTGTGGACCTTCAACGTGACGATGAAACACAGAAATTGCGTCGGAATGGAATACAACAGGCACCAAGCCGACTTCTGTCCGGGAGAGTAATGCTTCTAACCGTCTGCGCTTTGATTCTTTCCTGGGATTCCAGTAATAGATTCCGATATACATGGGAAGGTTTACTATGACCAGTGGACCTTCAACGTGACGATGAAACACAGAAATTGCGTCGGAATGGAATACAACAGGCACCATGCCGACTTCTCTCCGGGAGATTAATGCTTCTAACTGTCTGTGCTTTGATTCATTCCTGGGATTCCAGTAATAGATTCCGATGGACATGAGAAGGTTTACTGTAACCTGTGGACCTTCAACTTGACGTTGAAACACAGAAATTGCGTCGGAATTGAATACAACAGGCACCATGCCGACTTCTCTCCGGGAGAGTAATGCTTCTATCTGTCTGTGCTTTGATTCTTTCCTGGGATTCCAGTAATAGATTCCGATGGACATGGGAATGTTTACTGTAACCTGTGGAGCTTCAACTTGACGATGAAACACAGAAATTGCGTCGGACTTAAATACAACAGGCACCAAGCCGACTTCTGTCCGGGAGAGTAATGCTTCTAACTGTCTGTGGTTGGTTCTCTCCTGGGATTCCAGTAATAGATTCCGATGGACATGGGAAGAATTACTATAACCTGTGGACATTTAACGTGACGATGAAAAACAGAATTTGCATCGGAATTGAATACATTAGGCACCATGCCGACTTCTCTCCGGGAGAGTAATGTTTCTCACTGTCGTGCTTTGATTCTTTCCTGAGATTCCAGTAATAGATTCCGATGGACATGGGAAAGTTTACTGTAACCTGTGGACCCTCAACTTGACGATGAAACACAGAAATTGCGTCGGAATTGAATACAATGGGCACGACGGCAACTTCCTTCCGGGAGAGTAATGCTTCTAACTGTCTGTGCTTTTAATCTTTCCTGGGATTCCAGTAATAGATTCCGATGGACATGGGAAGGTTTACTGTAACCTGTGGACCTTCAGCTTGACGATGAAACACATAAATTGTGTCGGAATTGAATACAACAGGCACCAAGCCGACTTCTGTCCGGGAGAGTAATGCTTCTAACCGTCTGCGCTTTGATTCTTTCCTGGGATTCCAGTAATAGATTCCGATATACATGGGAAGGTTTACTATGACCTGTGGACCTTCAACGTGACGATGAAACACAGAAATTGCGTCGGAATGGAATACAACAGGCACCAAGCCGACTTCTGTCCGGGAGAGTAATGCTTCTAACCGTCTGCGCTTTGATTCTTTCCTGGGATTCCAGTAATAGATTCCGATATACATGGGAAGGTTTACTATGACCAGTGGACCTTCAACGTGACGATGAAACACAGAAATTGCGTCGGAATGGAATACAACAGGCACCATGCCGACTTCTCTCCGTGAGATTAATGTTTGTAACTGTCTGTGCTTTGATTCATTCCTGGGATTCCAGTAATAGATTCCGATGGACATGAGAAGGTTTACTGTAACCTGTGGACCTTCAACTTGACGATGAAACACAGAAATTGCGTCGGACTTAAATACAACAGGCACCAAGCCGACTTCTCTCCGGGAGAGTAATGCTTCTAACTGTCTGTGGTTGGTTCTCTCCTGGGATTCCAGTAATAGATTCCGATGGACATGGGAAGGTTTACTATAACCTGTGGACATTTAACGTGACGATGAAAAACAGAATTTGCATCGGAATTGAATACATTAGGCACCATGCCGACTTCTCTCCGGGAGAGTAATGTTTCTCACTGTCGTGCTTTGATTCTTTCCTGAGATTCCAGTAATAGATTCCGATGGACATGGGAAAGTTTACTGTTACCTGTGGACCTTCCACTTGACGATAAAACACAGAAATTGCGTCAGAATTGAATACTACTGGCACCATGCCGACTTCTGTCCGGGAGAGTAATGTTTCTAAGCGTCTGCGCTTTGATACTTTCCTGGGATTCCAGTAATAGATTCCGATATACATGGGAAGGTTTACTATGACCTGTGGACCTTCAACGTGACGAAGAAACAAAGAAATTGCGTCGGAATGGAATACAACAGGCACCATGCCGACTTCTGTCCGGGAGAGTAATGCTTCTAACTGTCTGTGCTTTGATTTTGTCCTCGGATTCCAGTAATAGAGTCCGATGGTCATGGGAAAGTTTACTGTCACCTGTGGACCTTCAACTTGACGATGAAACACAGAAATTGCGTCGGAATTGAATACCACAGGCACCATGCCGACTTCTCTCCGGGAGAGTAATGCTTCTAACTGTCTGTGCTTTGATTCTTTCCTGGGATTCCAGTAATAGATTCCGATGGACATGAGAACGTTTACTGTAACCTGTGGACCTTCAGCTTGACGATGAAAAACAGAAACTGCGTCGGAATTGAATACAACAGGCACCAAGCCGACTTCTGTCCGGGAGAGTAATGTTTCTAAGCGTCTGCGCTTTGATACTTTCCTGGGATTCCAGTAATAGATTCCGATATACATGGGAAGGTTTACTTTAACCTGTGGACCTTCAAATTGACGATGAAACACAGAAATTGCGTCGGACTTGAATGCAACAGGCACCAAGGCGACTTCTGTCCGGGAGAGTAATGCTTCTAACTGTCTGTGGTTTGATTCTTTCCTGGGATTCCAGTAATAGATTCCGATGGACATGGGAAGGTTTACTATGACCTGTGGACCTTCAACGTGTCGAAGAAACAAAGAAATTGCGTCCGAATGGAATACAACAGGCACCAAGCCGACTTCTGTCCGGGAGAGTAATGCTTCTAACTGTCTGTGGTTGGTTCTCTCCCGGGATTCCAGTAATAGATTCCGATGGACATGGGAAGGTTTACTATAACCTGTGGACATTTAACGTGACGATGAAAAACAGAATTTGCATCGGAATTGAATACATTAGGCACCATGCCGACTTCTCTCCGGGAAAGTAATGTTTCTCACTGTCGTGCTTTGATTCTTTCCTGAGATTCCAGTAATAGATTCCGATGGACATGGGAAAGTTTACTGTAACCTGTGGACCCTCAACTTGACGATGAAACACAGAAATTGCGTCGGAATTGAATACAATGGGCACGACGGCAACTTCCTTCCGGGAGAGTAATGCTTCTAACTGTCTGTGCTTTTAATCTTTCCTGGGATTCCAGTAATAGATTCCGATGGACATGGGAAGGTTTACTGTAACCTGTGGACCTTCAGCTTGACGATGAAACACATAAATTGTGTCGGAATTGAATACAACAGGCACCAAGCCGACTTCTGTCCGGGAGAGTAATGCTTCTAACTGTCTGCGCTTTGATTCTTTCCTGGGATTCCAGTAATAGATTCCGATATACGTGGGAAGGTTTACTATGACCTGTGGACCTTCAACGTGACGATGAAACACAGAAATTGCGTCGGAATGGAATACAACAGGCACCAAGCCGACTTCTGTCCGGGAGAGTAATGCTTCTAACCGTCTGCGCTTTGATTCTTTCCTGGGATTCCAGTAATAGATTCCGATATACATGGGAAGGTTTACTATGACCAGTGGACCTTCAACGTGACGATGAAACACAGAAATTGCGTCGGAATGGAATACAACAGGCACCATGCCGACTTCTCTCCGTGAGATTAATGTTTGTAACTGTCTGTGCTTTGATTCATTCCTGGGATTCCAGTAATAGATTCCGATGGACATGAGAAGGTTTACTGTAACCTGTGGACCTTCAACTTGACGATGAAACACAGAAATTGCGTCGGACTTAAATACAACAGGCACCAAGCCGACTTCTCTCCGGGAGAGTAATGCTTCTAACTGTCTGTGGTTGGTTCTCTCCTGGGATTCCAGTAATAGATTCCGATGGACATGGGAAGGTTTACTATAACCTGTGGACATTTAACGTGACGATGAAAAACAGAATTTGCATCGGAATTGAATACATTAGGCACCATGCCGACTTCTCTCCGGGAGAGTAGTGTTTCTCACTGTCGTGCTTTGATTCTTTCCTGAGATTCCAGTAATAGATTCCGATGGACATGGGAAAGTTTACTGTTACCTGTGGACCTTCCACTTGACGATAAAACACAGAAATTGCGTCAGAATTGAATACTACTGGCACCATGCCGACTTCTGTCCGGGAGAGTAATGTTTCTAAGCGTCTGCGCTTTGATACTTTCCTGGGATTCCAGTAATAGATTCCGATATACATGGGGAGGTTTACTATGACCTGTGGACCTTCAACGTGACGAAGAAACAAAGAAATTGCGTCGGAATGGAATACAACAGGCACCATGCCGACTTCTGTCCGGGAGAGTAATGCTTCTAACTGTCTGTGCTTTGATTTTGTCCTCGGATTCCAGTAATAGAGTCCGATGGTCATGGGAAAGTTTACTGTCACCTGTGGACCTTCAACTTGACGATGAAACACAGAAATTGCGTCGGAATTGAATACCACAGGCACCATGCCGACTTCTCTCCGGGAGAGTAATGCTTCTAACTGTCTGTGCTTTGATTCTTTCCTGGGATTCCAGTAATAGATTCCGATGGACATGAGAACGTTTACTGTAACCTGTGGACCTTCAGCTTGACGATGAAAAACAGAAACTGCGTCGGAATTGAATACAACAGGCACCAAGCCGACTTCTGTCCGGGAGAGTAATGTTTCTAAGCGTCTGCGCTTTGATACTTTCCTGGGATTCCAGTAATAGATTCCGATATACATGGGAAGGTTTACTTTAACCTGTGGACCTTCAAATTGACGATGAAACACAGAAATTGCGTCGGACTTGAATGCAACAGGCACCAAGGCGACTTCTGTCCGGGAGAGTAATGCTTCTAACTGTCTGTGGTTTGATTCTTTCCTGGGATTCCAGTAATAGATTCCGATGGACATGGGAAGGTTTACTATGACCTGTGGACCTTCAACGTGTCGAAGAAACAAAGAAATTGCGTCGGAATGGAATACAACAGGCACCATGCCGACTTCTGTCCGGGAGAGTAATGCTTCTAACTGTCTGTGGTTTGGTTCTTTCCTGGGATTCCAGTAATAGATTCCACTGGACATGGAAAGGATTACTGTAACCTGTAGACCTTCAACTTGACGATGAAACACAGAAATTGCGTCGGAATTGAATACAACAGGCACCATGCCGACTCCTATCCGGGAGAGTAATACTTCTAACTGTCTGTGCTTTGATTCTTTCCTGGGATTCCAGAAATAGATTCCGATGGACATGGGAAGGATTACTGTAACCTGTGGACCTTCAACTTGACGATGAAACACAGAAATTGCATCGGATTTGAATCGAACAAGCAGCATGCCGACTTCTGTCCGGGAGAGTAATGCGTCTAACTGTCTGTGCTTTGATTCTGTCCTCGGATTCCAGTAAAAGACTCCGATGGTCATGGGAAAGTTTACTGTCACCTGTGGACCTTCAACTTTACGATGAAACACAGAAATTGCGTCGGACTTGAATACAACAGGCACCATGCCGACTTCTCTCCGGGAGAGTAATGCTTCTAACTGTCTGTGCTTTGATTCTTTCCTGGGATTCCAGTAATAGATTCCGATGGACATGGGAAGGTTTAGGGTAACCTGTGGAGCTTCAACTTGACGATGAAACACAGAAATTGCGTCGGACTTAAATACAACAGGCACCAAGCCGACTTCTGTCCGCGAGAGTAATGCTTCTAACTGTCTGTGGTTTGGTTCTTTCCTGGGATTCCAGTAATAGATTCCGAAGGACTTGAGAAGGTTTACCGTAACCTGTGGACCTTCCACTTGACGATAAATCACAGACATTGCGTCGGAATTGAATACGACAGGCACCATGCCGATTTCTCTCCGGGAGAGCAACGCTTCTATCTGTCTGTGCATTGTATCATTCCTGGGATTCCAGTAATGCATTCCGAAGGACTTGAGAAGGTTTACCGTAACCTGTGGACCTTCAACTTGACGATGAAGCACAGAAATTAGGTCGGAATCGAATACAACAGGCACCATGCCGACTTCTGTCCGGGAGAGTAATGCTTCCAACTGTCATTGCTTTGATCCTTTTTTTTGATTCCAGTAATAGATCCGATGGACATGCGAAGGTTTACTGTAACCTGTGGACCTTCAACTTGACGATGAAACGCAGAAATTGCGTCGGAATTGATTACAACAGGCACCATGCCGTCTTTTCTCCGGTAGAGTAATGTTTCTAACTGTCTGTGCTTTGATTCTTTCCAGGGATTTCAGAAATAGATTCCGATGGACATGGGAGGGTTTACTGTAACCTGTGGACCTTCAACTTGACGATGAAACACAGAAATTGCGTCGGAATTGAATACAACAGGCACCATGCCGACTTCTCTCCGGGTGACTACTGCTTCTAACTGTCTGTGCTTTTATTCTTTCCTGGGATTCCAGTAATAGACTCCGATGGACATGGGAAAGTTTACTGTTACCTGTGGACCTTCCACTTGACGATAAAACACAGAAATTGCGTCAGAATTGAATACTACTGGCACCATGCCGACTTCTCTGGGTGAGTAATGCTTCTAACTGTCTGTGTTTGATTCTTTCCTGGGATCCCAGTAAAAGATTCCGATGGACTTGGGAAGGTTTACTGTAACATGTGGACATTCCACTTGACGATGAAACACAGAAATTGTGTCGGAATTGAATACAACAGGCACCAAGCCGACTTCTGTCCGGGAGAGTAATGCTTCTAACTGTCTGTGCTTTGATTCTTTCCTGGGATTCCAGTAATAGATTCCGATGGACATGGGAAGGTTTACTTTAACCTGTGGACCTTCAATTTGACGATGAAGCACAGAAATTAGGTCGGAATCGAATACAACAGGCACCATGCCGACTTCTGTCCGGGAGAGTAATGCTTCCAACTGTCATTGCTTTGATTCTTTATTTTGATTCCAGTAATAGATCCGATGGACATAGGAAGGATTACTGTAACCTGTGGACCTTCAACTTGACGATGAAACACAGAAATTGCGTCGGAATTGAATACAACAGGCACCATGCCGACTTCTCTCCGGGAGAGTAATGCTTCCAACTGACTGTGCTTTGATTCTTTCCAGGGATTCCAGTAATAGAATTCACTGGACATGGAAAGGATTACTGTAACCTGTGGACCTTCAACTTGACGATGAAACACAGTAATTGCGTCGGAATTGAATACAACAAAGACAATGCCGACTTATCTCCCGGAGAGTAATGCTTCTAACTGTCTGTGCTTTGATTCTGTCCTCGGATTCCAGTAATAGAGTCCGATGGTCATGGGAAAGTTTACTGTCACCTGTGGACCTTCAACTTGACGATGAAACACAGAAATTGCGTCGGAATTGAATACCACAGGCACCATGCCGACTTCTCTCCGGGAGAGTAATGCTTCTAACTGTCTGAGCTTTGATTCTTTCCTGGGATTCCAGTAATAGATTCCGATGGACATGGGAAGGTTTACTGTAACCTGTGGAGCTTCAACTTGACGATGAAACACAGAAATTGCGTCGGACTTAAATACAACAGGCACCAAGCCGTGTTCTGTCCGGGAGAGTAATGCTTCTAACTGTCTGTGGTTTGGTTCTTTCCTGGGATTCCAGTAATAGATTCCGATATACATGGGAAGGTTTACTATGACCTGTGGACCTTCAACGTGACGATGAAACACAGAAATTGCATCGGAATGGAATACAACAGGCACCAAGCCGACTTCTGTCCGGGAGAGTAATGCTTCTAACCGTCTGCGCTTTGATTCTTTCCTGGGATTCCAGTAATAGATTCCGATATACATGGGAAGGTTTACTATGACCAGTGGACCTTCAACGTGACGATGAAACACAGGAATTGCGTCGGAATGGAATACAACAGGCACCATGCCGACTTCTCTCCGGGAGATTAATGTTTCTAACTGTCTGTGCTTTGATTCATTCCTGGGATTCCAGTAATAGATTCCGATGGACATGAGAAGGTTTACTGTAACCTGTGGACCTTCAACTTGACGATGAAACACAGAAATTGCGTCGGAATTGAATACAACAGGCACCATGCCGACTTCTCTCCGGGAGAGTAATGCTTCTATCTGTCTGTGCTTTGATTCTTTCCTGGGATTCCAGTAATAGATTCCGATGGACATGGGAATGTTTACTGTAACCTGTGGAGCTTCAACTTGACGATGAAACACAGAAATTGCGTCGGACTTAAATACAACAGGCACCAAGCCGACTTCTGTCCGGGAGAGTAATGCTTCTAACTGTCTGTGGTTGGTTCTCTCCTGGGATTCCAGTAATAGATTCCGATGGACATGTTAAGGTTTACTATAACCTGTGGACATTTAACGTGACGATGAAAAACAGAATTTGCATCGGAATTGAATACATTAGGCACCATGCCGACTTCTCTCCGGGAGAGTAATGTTTCTCAATGTCGTGCTTTGATTCTTTCCTGAGATTCCAGTAATAGATTCCGATGGACATGGGAAAGTTTACTGTAACCTGTGGACCCTCAACTTGACGATGAAACACAGAAATTGCGTCGGAATTGAATACAATGGGCACGACGGCAACTTCCTTCCGGGAGAGTAATGCTTCTAACTGTCTGTGCTTTTAATCTTTCCTTGGATTCCAGTAATAGATTCCGATGGACATGGGAAGGTTTACTGTAACCTGTGGACCTTCAGCTTGACGATGAAACACATAAATTGTGTCGGAATTGAATACAACAGGCACCAAGCCGACTTCTGTCCGGGAGAGTAATGCTTCTAACCGTCTGCGCTTTGATTCTTTCCTGGGATTCCAGTAATAGATTCCGATATACATGGGAAGGTTTACTATGACCTGTGGACCTTCAACGTGACGATGAAACACAGACATTGCGTCGGAATGGAATACAACAGGCACCAAGCCGACTTCTGTCCGGGAGAGTAATGCTTCTAACCGTCTGCGCTTTGATTCTTTCCTGGGATTCCAGTAATAGATTCCGATATACATGGGAAGGTTTACTATGACCAGTGGACCTTCAACGTGACGATGAAACACAGAAATTGCGTCGGAATGGAATACAACAGGCACCATGCCGACTTCTCTCCGTGAGATTAATGTTTCTAACTGTCTGTGCTTTGATTCATTCCTGGGATTCCAGTAATAGATTCCGATGGACATGAGAAGGTTTACTGTAACCTGTGGACCTTCAACTTGACGATGAAACACAGAAATTGCGTCGGACTTAAATACAACAGGCACCAAGCCGACTTCTGTCCGGGAGAGTAATGCTTCTAACTGTCTGTGGTTGGTTCTCTCCTGGGATTCCAGTAATAGATTCCGATGGACATGGGAAGGTTTACTATAACTTGTGGACATTTAACGTGACGATGAAAAACAGAATTTGCATCGGAATTGAATACATTAGGCACCATGCCGACTTCTCTCCGGGAGAGTAATGTTTCTCACTGTCGTGCTTTGATTCTTTCCTGAGATTCCAGTAATAGATTCCGATGGACATGGGAAAGTTTACTGTAACCTGTGGACCTTCCACTTGACGATAAATCACAGAAATTGCGTCGGAATTGAATACAACAGGCACCATGCCGATTTCTCTCCGGGAGAGTAATGCTTCTATCTGTCTGTGCATTGTTTCATTCCTGGGATTCCAGTAATGCATTCCGAAGGACTTGGGAAGGTTTACCGTAACCTGTGGACCTTCAACTTGACGATGAAACACAGAAATTGTGTCGGAATTGAATACAACAGGCACCAAGCCAACTTCTGTCCGGGAGAGTAATGCTTCTAACTGTCTGTGCTCTGATTCTCTCCTGGGATTCCAGTAATAGAAGCCGATGGACATGGGAAGGTTTACTGTAACCTGTGGACCTTCAACGTGACGATGAAACACAGAAATTGCGTCGGAGATGAATACAACAGGCACCATGCCGACTTTTCTCCGGTAGAGTAATGTTTCTAACTGTCTGTGCTTTGATTCTTTCCAGGGATTTCAGAAATAGATTCCGATGGACATGGGAAGGTTTACTGTAACCTGTGGACCTTCAACTTGACGATGAAACACAGAAATTGCGTCGGAATTGAATACAACAGGCACCATGCCGACTTCTCTCCGGGTGACTACTGCTTCTAACTGTCTGTGCTTTGATTCTTTCCTGGGATTCCAGTAATAGATTCCGATGGACATGGGGAAGTTTACTGTTACCTGTGGACCTTCCACTTGACGATAAAACACAGAAATTGCGTCAGAATTGAATACTACTGGCACCATGCCGACTTCTCTGGGTGAGTAATGCTTCTAACTGTCTGTGCTTTGATTCTTTCCTGGGATTCCAGTAATAGATTCCGATGGACTTGGGAAGGTTTACTGTAACATGTGGACATTCCACTTGACGATGAAACACAGAAATTGTGTCGGAATTGAATACAACAGCCACCATGCCGACTTCTGTCCGGGAGAGTAATGCTTCTGACTGTCTGTGCTTTGATTCTTTCCTGGGATTCCAGTAATAGATTCCGATGGACATGGGAAGGTTTACTTTAACCTGTGGACCTCCAATTTGACTATGAAGCACAGAAATTAGGTCGGAATCGAATACAACAGGCACCATGCCGACTTCTGTCCGGGAGAGTAATGCTTCCAACTGTCTGTGCTTTGATTCTTTATTTTGATTCCAGTAATAGATCCGATGGACATGCGAAGGTTTACTGTAACCTGTGGACCTTCAACTTGACGATGAAACACAGAAATTGCGTCGGAACTGAATACAACAGGCACCATGCCGACTTCTCTCCGGGTGACTACTGCTTCTAACTGTCTGTGCTTTGATTCTTTCCTGGGATTCCAGTAATAGATTCCGATGGACATGGGAAAGTTTACTGTTACCTGTGGACCTTCCACTTGACGATAAAACACAGAAATTGCGTCAGAATTGAATACTACTGGCACCATGCCGACTTCTCTGGGTGAGTAATGCTTCTAACTGTCTGTGCTTTGATTCTTTCCTGGGATACCAGTAATGGATTCCGATGGACATGAGAATGTTTACTGTAACCTGTGGACCTTCAACTTGACGATGAAACACAGAAATTGCGTCGGAATTGAATACAACAGGCACCAAGTCGACTTCTCTCCGGGAGAGTATTGCTTATAACTGTCTGTGCTTTGATTCTTTCCTGGGATTCCAGAAATAGATTCCGATGGACATGGGAAGGATTACTGTACCCTGTGGACCTTCAACTTGACGATGAAACACAGAAATTGCGTCGGAATTGAATACAACAGGCACCATGCCGACTTCTCTCCGGGAGAGAAATGCTTCCAACGGGCTGTGCTTTGATTCTTTCCTGGGATTCCAGCAATAGATTCCACTGGACATGGAAAGGATTACTGTAACCTGTGGCCCTTCAACTTGACGATGAAACACAGAAATTGCGTCGGAATTGAATACAACAGGCACCAAGCCGAATTCTGTCCGGGAGAGTAATGCTTCTAAACGTCTGCGCTTTGATTCTTTCCTGGGTTTCCAGTAATAGATTCCGATATACATGGGAAGGTTTACTATGACCTGTCGACCTTCAACGTGACGATGAAACACAGAAATTGCGTCGGAATGGAATACAACAGGCACCATGCCGACTTCTCTCCGGGAGATTAATGTTTCTAACTGTCTGTGCTTTGATTCTTTCCTGGGATTCCAGTAATAGATTCCGATGGACATGAGAAGGTTTACTGTAACCTGTGGACCTTCAACTTGACGATGAAACACAGAAATTGCGTCGGAATTGAATACAACAGGCACCATGCCTACTTCTGTCGGGTAGAGTAATGCTTCTAACTGTCTGTGCTTTGATTGTTTCCTGGGATTCCAGAAATAGATTCCGATGGACATGGGAAGGATTACTGTAACCTGTGGACCTTCAACTTGACGATGAAACACAGAAATTGCGACGGAATTGAATACAACAGGCACCATGCCGACTACTCTCCGGGACAGTAATGCTTCCAACTGTCTGTGCTTTGATTCTTTCCTGGGATTCCAGTAATAAATTCCACTGGACATGGAAAGGATTACTGTAACCTGTGGACCTTCAACTTGACGATGAAACACAGAAATTGCTTCGGAATTGAATACAACAAACACAATGCCGACTTATCTCCCGGAGAGTAATGCTTCTAATTGTCGGTAGTTTGATTCTTTCCTGGGATTCCAGTAATAGATTCCGATGGACATGGGAAGGTTTACTGTAACCTGTGGACCTTCAACTTGACGATGAAACACAGAAATTGCATCGGATTTGAATCCAACAAGCACCATGCCGACTTCTGTCCGGGAGAGTAATGCTTCTAACTGTCTGTGCTTTGATTCTGTCCTCGGATTCCAGTAATAGATTCCGATGCACATGGGAAGGTTTACTGTAACCTGTGGAGCTTCAACTTGACGATGAAACACAGAAATTGCGTCGGACTTAAATACAACAGGCACCAAGCCGACTTCTTTCCGGGAGAGTAATGCTTCTAACTGTCTGTGGTTTGGTTCTTTCCTGGGATTCCAGTAATAGATTCCGATGGACATGGGAAGGTTTACTATGACCTGTGGACATTTAACGTGACGATGAAAAACAGAAATTGCATCGGAATTGAATACAACAGGCACCATGCCGACTTCTCTCCGGGAGAGTAATGCTTCTCACTGTCGTGCTTTGATTCTTTCCTGAGATTCCAGTAATAGAATCCGATGGACATGGGAAAGTTCACTGTAACCTGTGGACCCTCAACTTGACGATGAAACACAGAAATTGCGTCGGAATTGAATACAATGGGCACGACGGCAACTTCCTTCCGGGAGAGTAATGCTTCTAACTGTCTGTGCTTTTAATCTTTCCTGGGATTCCAGTAATAGATTCCGATGGACATGGGAAGGTTTACTGTAACCTGTGGACCTTCAGCTTGACGATGAAACACATAAATTGTGTCGGAATTGAATACAACAGGCACCAAGCCGACTTCTGTCCGGGAGAGTAATGCTTCTAAACGTCTGCGATTAGATTCTTTCCTGGGATTCCAGTAATAGATTCCGATATACATGGGAAGGTTTACTATGACCTGTGGACCTTCAACGTGACGATGAAACACAGAAATTGCGTCGGAATGGAATACAACAGGCACCAAGCCGACTTCTGTCCGGGAGAGTAATGCTTCTAACCGTCTGCGCTTTGATTCTTTCCTGGGATTCCAGTAATAGATTCCGATATACATGGGAGGGTTTACTATGACCAGTGGACCTTTAACGTGACGATGAAACACAGAAATTGCGTCGGAATGGAATACAACAGGCACCATGCCGACTTCTCTCCGTGAGATTAATGTTTCTAACTGTCTGTGCTTTGATTCATTCCTGGGATTCCAGTAATAGATTCCGATGGACATGAGAAGTTTTACTGTAACCTGTGGACCTTCAACTTGACGATGAAACACAGAAATTGCGTCGGACTTAAATACAACAGGCACCAAGCCGACTTCTGTCCGGGAGAGTAATGCTTCTAACTGTCTGTGGTTGGTTCTCTCCTGGGATTCCAGTAATAGATTCCGATGGACATGGGAAGGTTTACTATAACCTGTGGACATTTAACGTGACGATGAAACACAGAAATTGCGTCGGAGATGAATACAACAGGCACCATGCCGACTTTTCTCCGGTAGAGTAGTGTTTCTAACTGTCTGTGCTTTGATTCTTTCCAGGGATTTCAGAAATAGATTCCGATGGACATGGGAAGGTTTACTGTAACCTGTGGACCTTCAACTTGACGATGAAACACAGAAATTGCGTCGGAATTGAATACAACAGGCACCATGCCGACTTCTCTCCGGGTGACTACTGCTTCTAACTGTCTGTGCTTTGATTCTTTCCTGGGATTCCAGTAATAGATTCCGATGGACATGGGAAAGTTTACTGTTACCTGTGGACCTTCCACTTGACGATAAAACACAGAAATTGCGTCAGAATTGAATACTACTGGCACCATGCCGACTTCTCTGGGTGAGTAATGCTTCTAACTGTCTGTGCTTTGATTCTTTCCTGGGATTCCAGTAATAGATTCCGATGGACTTGGGAAGGTTTACTGTAACATGTGGACATTCCACTTGACGATGAAACACAGAAATTGTGTCGGAATTGAATACAACAGGCACCATGCCGACTTCTGTCCGGGAGAGTAATGCTTCTGACTGTCTGTGCTTTGATTCTTTCCTGGGATTCCAGTAATAGATTCCGATGGACATGGGAAGGTTTACTTTAACCTGTGGACCTCCAATTTGACGATGAAGCACAGAAATTAGGTCGGAATCGGATACAACAGGCACCATGCCGACTTCTGTCCGGGAGAGTAATGCTTCCAACTGTCTGTGCTTTGATTCTTTATTTTGATTCCAGTAATAGATCCGATGGACATGCGAAGGTTTACTGTAACCTGTGGACCTTCAACTTGACGATGAAACACAGAAATTGCGTCGGAATTGAATACAACAGGCACCATGCCGACTTCTCTCCGGGTGACTACTGCTTCTAACTGTCTGTGCTTTGATTCTTTCCTGGGATTCCAGCAATAGATTCCGATGGACATGGGAAAGTTTACTGTTACCTGTGAACCTTCCACTTGACGATAAAACACAGAAATTGCGTCAGAATTGAATACTACTGGCACCATGCCGACTTCTCTGGGTGAGTAATGCTTCTAACTGTCTGTGCTTTGATTCTTTCCTGGGATACCAGTAATGGATTCCGATGGACATGAGAATGTTTACTGTAACCTGTGGACCTTCAACTTGACGATGAAACACAGAAATTGCGTCGGAATTGAATACAACAGGCACCAAGCCGACTTCTCTCCGGGAGAGTATTGCTTATCACTGTCTGTGCTTTGATTCTTTCCTGGGATTCCAGAAATAGATTCCGATGGACATGGGAAGGATTACTGTAACCTGTGGACCTTCAACTTGACGATGAAACACAGAAATTGCGTCGGAATTGAATACAACAGGCACCATGCCGACTTCTCTCCGGGAGAGAAATGCTTCCAACGGGCTGTGCTTTGATTCTTTCCTGGGATTCCAGCAATAGATTCCACTGGACATGGAAAGGATTACTGTAACCTGTGGCCCTTCAACTTGACGATGAAACACAGAAATTGCGTCGGAATTGAATACAACAGGCACCAAGCCGACTTCTGTCCGGGAGAGTAATGCTTCTAACCGTCTGCGCTTTGATTCCTTCCTGGGTTTCCAGTAATAGATTCCGATATACATGGGAAGGTTTACTATGACCTGTGGACCTTCAACGTGACGATGAAACACAGAAATTGCGTCGGAATGGAATACAACAGGCACCATGCCGACTTCTCTCCGGGAGATTAATGTTTCTAACTGTCTGTGCTTTGATTCTTTCCTGAGATTCCAGTAATAGATTCCGATGGACATGAGAAGGTTTACTGTAACCTGTGGACCTTCAACTTGACGATGAAACACAGAAATTGCGTCGGAATTGAATACAACAGGCACCATGCCTACTTCTGTCGGGGAGAGTAATGCTTCTAACTGTCTGTGCTTTGATTGTTTCCTGGGATTCCAGAAATAGATTCCGATGGACATGGGAAGGATTACTGTAACCTGTGGACCTTCAACTTGACGATGAAACACAGAAATTGCGACGGAATTGAATACAACAGGCACCATGCCGACTTCTCTCCGGGACAGTAATGCTTCCAACTGTCTGTGCTTTGATTCTTTCCTGGGATTCCAGTAATAAATTCCACTGGACATGGAAAGGATTACTGTAACCTGTGGACCTTCAACTTGACGATGAAACACAGAAATTGCTTCGGAATTGAATACAACAAACACAATGCCGACTTATCTCCCGGAGAGTAATGCTTCTAATTGTCTGTGGTTTGATTCTTTCCTGGGATTCCAGTAATAGATTCCGATGGACATGGGAAGGTTTACTGTAACCTGTGGACCTTCAACTTGACGATGAAACACAGAAATTGCATCGGATTTGAATCCAACAAGCACCATGCCGACTTCTGTCCGGGAGAGTAATGCTTCTAACTGTCTGTGCTTTGACTCTGTCCTCGGATTCCAGTAATAGATTCCGATGCACATGGGAAGGTTTACTGTAACCTGTGGAGCTTCAACTTGACGATGAAACACAGAAATTGCATCGGACTTAAATACAACAGGCACCAAGCCGACTTCTTTCCGGGAGAGTAATGCTTCTCACTGTGGTGCTTTGATTCTTTCCTGAGATTCCAGTAATAGATTCCGATGGACATGGGAAAGTTCACTGTTACCTGTGGACCTTCCACTTGACGATAAATCACAGAAATTGCGTCGGAATTGAATACAACAGGCAACATGCCGATTTCTCTCCGGGAGAGTACCGCTTCTATCTGTCTGTGTGTTGTTTCATTCCTGGGATTCCAGTAATGCATTCCGAAGGACTTGGGAAGGTTTACCGTAACCTGTGGACCTTCAACTTGACGATGAAACACAGAAATTGTGTCGGAATTGAATACAACAGGCACCAAGCCGACTTCTGTCCGGGAGAGTAATGCTTCTAACTGTCTGTGCTCTGATTCTCTCCTGGGATTCCAGTAATAGATGCCGATGGACATTGGAAGGTTTACTGTAACCTGTGGACCTTCAACGTGACGATGAAACACAGAAATTGCGTCGGAGATGAATACAACAGGCACCATGCCGACTTTTCTCCGGTAGAGTAATGTTTCTAACTGTCTGTGCTTTGTTTCTTTCCAGGGATTTCAGAAATAGATTCCGATGGACATGGGAAGGTTTACTGTAACCTGTGGACCTTCAACTTGACGATGAAACACAGAAATTGCGTCGGAATTGAATACAACAGGCACCATGCCGACTTCTCTCCGGGTGACTACTGCTTCTAACTGTCTGTGCTTTGATTCTTTCCTGGGATTCCAGTAATAGATTCCGATGGGCATGGGAAAGTTTACTGTTACCTGTGGACCTTCCACTTGACGATAAAACACAGAAATTGCGTCAGAATTGAATACTACTGGCACCATGCCGACTTCTCTGGGTGAGTAATGCTTCTAACTGTCTGTGCTTTGATTCTTTCCTGGGATTCCAGTAATAGATTCCGATGAACTTGGGAAGGTTTACTGTAACATGTGGACATTCCACTTGACGATGAAACACAGAAATTGTGTCGGAATTGAATACAACAGGCACCAAGCCGACTTCTGTCCGGGAGAGTAATGCTTCTAAATGTCTGTGCTTTGATTTTTTCCTGGGATTCCAGTAATAGATTCCGATGGACATGGGAAGGTTTACTTTAACCTGTGGACCTTCAATTTGACGATGAAGCACAGAAATTAGGTCGGAATCGAATACAACAGGCACCATGCCGACTTCTGTCCGGGAGAGTAATGCTTCCAACTGTCTGTGCTTTGATTCTTTATTTTGATTCCAGTAATAGATCCAAAGGCCATGCGAAGGTTTACTGTAACCTGTGGACCTTCAACTTGACGATAAAAAACAGAAACTGCGTCGGAATTGAATACAACAGGCACCAAGCCGACTTCTGTCCGGGAGAGTAGTCCTTTTAACTGTCTGTGCTTTGATTCTTTCCTGGGTTTCCAGTAATAGATTCCGATGGACATGGGAAGGTTTATTGTAACCTGTGGACCTTCAGCTTGACGATGAAACACAGAAATTGTGGCGGAATTGAATACAACAGGCACCAAGCCGACTTCTGTCCGGGAGAGTAATGCTTCTAACCGTCTGCGCTTTGATTCTTTCCTGGGATTCCAGTAATAGATTCCGATATACGTGGGAAGGTTTACTTTAACCTGTGGACCTTCAACTTGACGATGAAACACAGAAATTGCGTCGGAATTGAATACAACAGGCACCATGCCGACTTCTCTCCGGGAGAGTATTGTTTCTAACTGTCTGTGATTTGATTCTTTCCTGGGATTCCAGAAATAGATTCCGATGGACATGGGAAGGATTACTGTAACCTGTGGACCTTCAACTTGACGATGAAACACAGAAATTGCGTCGGAATTGAATAAAACAGGCACCATGCCGACTTCTCTCCGGGAGAGTAATGCTTCCAACTGTCTGTGCTTTGATTCTTTCCTGGGATTCCAGTAATAAATTCCACTGGACATGGAAAGGATTACTGAAACCTGTGGACCTTCAACTTGACGATGAAAGACAGAAATTGCGTCGGAATTGAATACAACAAACACAATGCCGACTTATCTCCCGGAGAGTAATGCTTCTAATTGTCGGTGTTTTGATTCTTTCCTGGGATTCCAGTAATAGATTCCGATGGACATGGGAAGGTTTACTGTAACCTGTGGACCTTCAACTTGACGATGAAACACAGAAATTGCATCGGATTTGAATCCAACAAGCACCATGCCGACTTCTGTCCGGGAGAGTAATGCTTCTAACTGTCTGTGCTTTGATTCTGTCCTCGGATTCCAGTAATAGACTCCGATGGACATGGGAAAGTTTACTGTGACCTGTGGACCTTCAACTTGACGATGAAACACAGAAATTGCGTCGGAATTGAATACAACAGGCACCATGCCGACTTCTCTCTGGGAGAGTAATGCTTCTAACTGTCTGTGCTTTGATTCTTTCCTGGGATTCCAGTAATAGATTCCGATGGACATGGGAAGGTTTACTATAACCTGTGGACATTTAACGTGACGATGAAAAACAGAAATTGCATCGGAATTGAATACAACAGGCACCATGCCCACTTCTCTCCGGGAGAGTAATGCTTCTCACTGTCGTGCTTTGATTCTTTCCTGAGATTCCAGTAATAGATTCGGATGGACATGGGAAAGTTTACTGTAACCTGTGGACCTTCCACTTGACGATAAATCACAGAAATTGCGTCGGAATTGAATACAACAGGCACCATGCCGATTTCTCTCCGGGAGAGTAACGCTTCTATCTGTCTGTGCATTGCTTCATTCCTGGGATTCCAGTAATGCATTCCGAAGGACTTATGAAGGTTTACCGTAACCTGTGGACCTTCAACTTGACGATGAAACACAGAAATTGTGTCGGAATTGAATACAACAGGCACCAAGCCGACTTCTGTCCGGGAGAGTAATGCTTCTAACTGTCTGTGCTCTGATTCTCTCCTGGGATTCCAGTAATAGATGCCGATGGACATGGGAAGGTTTACTGTAACCTGCGGACCTTCAACGTGACGATGAAACACAGAAATTGCGTCGGAGATGAATACAACAGGCACCATGCCGACTTTTCTCCGGTAGAGTAATGTTTCTAACTGTCTGTGCTTTGATTCTTTCCAGGGATTTCAGAAATAGATTCCGATGGACATGGGAAGGTTTACTTTAACCTGTGGACCTTCAATTTGACGATGAAGCACAGAAATTAGGTCGGAATCGAATACAACAGGCACCATGCCGACTTCTGTCCGGGAGAGTAATGCTTCCAACTGTCTGTGCTTTGATTCTTTATTTTGATTCCAGTAATAGATCCGATGGACATGCGAAGGTTTACTGTAACCTGTGGACCTTCAACGTGACGATGAAAAACAGAAACTGCGTCGGAATTGAATACAACAGGCACCAAGCCGACTTCTGTCCGGGAGAGTAGTGCTTTTAACTGTCTGTGCTTTGATTCTTTCCTGGGTTTCCAGTAATAGATTCCGATGGACATGGGAAGGTTTACTGTAACCTGTGGACCTTCAACTTGACGATGAAACACAGAACATGCGTCGGAATTGAATACAATGATTACCACGGCAACTTCCTTCCGGGAGTGTAATGCTTCTAACTGTCTGCGCTTTGATTCTTTCCTGTTATTCCAGTAATAGATTCCGATGGACATGGGAAGGTTTACTGTAACCTGTGGACCTTCAGCTTGACGATGAAACACAGAAATTGTGTCGGAATTGAATACAACAGGCACCAAGCCGACTTCTGTCCGGGAGAGTAATGCTTCTAACCGTCTGCGCTTTGATTCTTTCCTGGGATTCCAGTAATAGATTCCGATATACATGGGAAGGTTTACTTTAACCTGTGGACCTTCAACTTGACGATGAAACACAGAAATTGCGTCGGACATGAATGCAACAGGTACCAAGGCGACTTCTGTCCGGGAGAGTAATGCTTCTAACTGTCTGTGGTTTGATTCTTTCCTGGGATTCCAGTAATAGATTCCGATGGACATGGGAAGGTTTGCTATGACCTGTGGACCTTCAACGTGACGATGAAACACAGAAATTGCGTCGGAATTGAATACAACAGGCACCATGCCGACTTCTCTCCGGGAGGGTAATGTTTCTAACTGTCTGTGCTTTGATTCTTTCCTGGGATTCCAGTAATAGGTTCCGATGGACATGAGAAGGTTTACTGTAACCTGTGGACCTTCAACTTGACGATGAAACATAGAAATTGCGTCGGAATTGAATACAACAGGCACCATGCCGACTTCTCTCCGGGAGAGTAATGCTTCTAACTGTCTGTGCTTTGATTCTATCCTGGGATTCCAGTAATAGATTCCGATGTTAATGAGAAGGTTTACTGTAACCTGTGGACCTTCAACTTGACGATGAAACATAGAAATTGCGTCGGAATTGAATACAACAGGCACCATGCCGACTTTTCTCCCGGAGAGTAATGCTTCTAACTATCTGTGCTTTGATTATTTCCTGGGATTCCAGTAGTAGATTCCGATGGACATGGGAAGGTTTACTGTAACCTGTGGACCTTCAACTTGACGATGAAACACAGAAATTGCATCGGATTTGAATCCAACAAGCACCATGCCGACTTCTGTCCGGGAGAGTAATGCTTCTAACTGTCTGTGCTTTGATTCTGTCCTCGGATTCCAGTAATAGAGTCCGATGGTCATGGGAAAGTTTACTGTCACCTGTGGACCTTCAACTTGACGATGAAACACAGAAATTGCGTCGGAATTGAATACAACAGGCACCATGCCGACTTCTCTCCGGGAGAGCAATGCTTCTAACTGTCTGTGCTTTGATTCTTTCCTGGGATTCCAGTAATAGATTCCGATGGACATGGGAAGGTTTACTGTAACCTGTGGAGCTTCAACTTGACGATGAAACACAGAAATTGCGTCGGACTTAAATACAACAGGCACCAAGCCGACTTCTGTCCGGGAGAGTAATGCTTCTAACTGTCTGTGGTTTGGTTCTTTCCTGGGATTCCAGTAATAGATTCCGATGGACATTTAACGTGACGATGAAAAACAGAAATTGCATCGGAATTGAATACAACAGGCACCATGCCGACTTCTCTCCGGGAGAGTAATGCTTCTCACTGTCGTGCTGTGATTATTTCCTGAGACTCCAGTAATAGATTCCGATGGACATGGGAAAGTTTACTGTAACCTGTGGACCTTCCACTTGACGATAAATCACAGAAATTGCGTCGGAATTGAACACAACAGGCACCATGCCGATTTCCCTCCGCGAGAGTAACGCTTCTATCTGTCTGTGCATTGTTTCATTCCTGGGATTCCAGTAATGCATTCCGAAGGACTTGGGAAGGTTTACCGTAACCTGTGGACCTTCAACTTGACGATGAAACACAGAAATTGTGTCGGAATTGAATACAACAGGCACCAAGCCGACTTCTGTCCGGGAGAGTAATGCTTCTAACTGTCTGTGCTCTGATTCTCTCCTGGGATTCCAGTAATAAATGCCGATGGACATGGGAAGGTTTACTGTAACCTGTGGAACTTCAACGTGACGATGAAACACAGAAATTGCGTCGGAGATGAATACAACAGGCACCATGCCGACTTTTCTCCGGTAGAGTAATGTTTCTAACTGTCTGTGCTTTGATTCTTTCCAGGGATTTCAAAAATAGATTCCGATGGACATGGGAAGGTTTACTGTAACCTGTGGACCTTCAACTTGACGATGAAACATAGAAATTGCGTCGGAATTGAATACAACAGGCACCATGCCGACTTCTCTCCGGGTGACTACTGCTTCTAACTGTCTGTGCTTTGATTCTTTCCTGGGATTCCAGTAATAGATTCCGATGGACATGGGAAAGTTTACTGTTACCTGTGGACCTTCCACTTGACGATAAAACACAGAAATTGCGTCCGAATTGAATACTACTGGCACCATGCCGACTTCTCTGGGTGAGTAATGCTTCTAACTGTCTGTGCTTTGATTCTTTCCTGGGATTCCAGTAATAGATTCCGATGGACTTGGGAAGGTTTACTGTAACATGTGGACATTCCACTTGACGATGAAACACAGAAATTGTGCCGGAATTGAATACAACAGGCACCATGCCGACTTCTGTCCGGGAGAGTAATGCTTCTAACTGTCTGTGCTTTGATTCTTTCCTGGGATTTCAGTAATAGATTCCGATGGACATGGGAAGGTTTACTTTAACCTGTGGACCTTCAATTTGACGATGAAGCACAGAAATTAGGTCGGAATCGAATACAACAGGCACCATGCCGACTTCTGTCCGGGAGAGTAATGCTTCCAACTGTCTGTGCTTTGATTCTTTATTTTGATTCCAGTAATAGATCCGATGGACATGCGAAGGTTTACTGTAACCTGTGGACATTCAACTTGACGATGAAAAACAGAAAATGCGTCGGAATTGAATACAATAGGCACCAAGCCGACTTCTGTCCGGGAGAGTAGTGCTTTTAACTGTCTGTGCTTTGATTCTTTCCTGGGTTTCCAGTAATAGATTCCGATGGACATGGGAAGGTTTACTGTAACCTGTCGACCTTCAACTTGACGATGAAACACAGAAATTGCGTCGGAATTAAATACAATGGGTACCACGGCAACTTCCTTCCGGGAGTGTAATGCTTCTAACTGTCTGTGATTTGATTCTCTCCTGGGATTCCAGTATTAGATTCCGATGGACATGGGAAGGTTTACTGTAACCTGTGGACCTTCGGCTTGACGATGAAACACAGAAATTGTGTCGGAATTGAATACAACAGGCACCAAGCCGACTTCTGTCCGGGAGAGTAATGCTTCTAACCGTCTGCGCTTTGATTCTTTCCTGGGATTCCAGTAATAGATTCCGATATACATGGGAAGGTTTACCTTAACCTGTGGACCTTCAACTTGACGATGAAACACAGAAATTGCGTCGGACTTGAATGCAACAGGTACCAAGGCGACTTCTGTCCGGGAGAGTAATGCTTCTACCTGTCTGTGGTTTGGTTCTTTCCTGGGATTCCAGTAATAGATTCCGATGGACATTTAACGTGACGATGAAAAACAGAAATTGCATCGGAATTGAATACAACAGGCACCATGCCGACTTCTCTCCGGGAGAGTAATGCTTCTCACTGTCGTGCTGTGATTATTTCCTGAGACTCCAGTAATAGATTCCGATGGACATGGGAAAGTTTACTGTAACCTGTGGACCTTCCACTTGACGATAAATCACAGAAATTGCGTCGGAATTGAACACAACAGGCACCATGCCGATTTCCCTCCGCGAGAGTAACGCTTCTATCTGTCTGTGCATTGTTTCATTCCTGGGATTCCGGTAATGCATTCCGAAGGACTTGGGAAGGTTTACCGTAACCTGTGGACCTTCAACTTGACGATGAAACACAGAAATTGTGTCGGAATTGAATACAACAGGCACCAAGCCGACTTCTGTCCGGGAGAGTAATGCTTCTAACTGTCTGTGCTCTGATTCTCTCCTGGGATTCCAGTAATAAATGCCGATGGACATGGGAAGGTTTACTGTAACCTGTGGAACTTCAACGTGACGATGAAACACAGAAATTGCGTCGGAGATGAATACAACAGGCACCATGCCGACTTTTCTCCGGTAGAGTAATGTTTCTAACTGTCTGTGCTTTGATTCTTTCCAGGGATTTCAAAAATAGATTCCGATGGACATGGGAAGGTTTACTGTAACCTGTGGACCTTCAACTTGACGATGAAACACAGAAATTGCGTCGGAATTGAATACAACAGGCACCATGCCGACTTCTCTCCGGGTGACTACTGCTTCTAACTGTCTGTGCTTTGATTCTTTCCTGGGATTCCAGTAATAGATTCCGATGGACATGGGAAAGTTTACTGTTACCTGTGGACCTTCCACTTGACGATAAAACACAGAAATTGCGTCCGAATTGAATACTACTGGCACCATGCCGACTTCTCTGGGTGAGTAATGCTTCTAACTGTCTGTGCTTTGATTCTTTCCTGGGATTCCAGTAATAGATTCCGATGGACTTGGGAAGGTTTACTGTAACATGTGGACATTCCACTTGACGATGAAACACAGAAATTGTGTCGGAATTGAATACAACAGGCACCATGCCGACTTCTGTCCGGGAGAGTAATGCTTCTAACTGTCTGTGCTTTGATTCTTTCCTGGGATTCCAGTAATAGATTCCGATGGACATGGGAAGGTTTACTTTAACCTGTGGACCTTCAATTTGACGATGAAGCACAGAAATTAGGTCGGAATCGAATACAACAGGCACCATGCCGACTTCTGTCCGGGAGAGTAATGCTTCCAACTGTCCGTGCTTTGATTCTTTATTTTGATTCCAGTAATAGATCCGATGGACATGCGAAGGTTTACTGTATTCTGTGGACATTCAACTTGACGATGGAAAACAGAAAATGCGTCGGAATTGAATACAATAGGCACCAAGCCGACTTCTGTCCGGGAGAGTAGTGCTTTTAACTGTCTGTGCTTTGATTCTTTCCTGGGTTTCCAGTAATAGATCCCGATGGACATGGGAAGGTTTACTGTAACCTGTGGACCTTCAACTTGACGATGAAACACAGAAATTGCGTCGGAATTAAATACAATGGGTACCACGGCAACTTCCTTCCGGGAGTGTAATGCTTCTAACTGTCTGTGATTTGAATCTCTCCTGGGATTCCAGTATTAGATTCCGATGGACATGGGAAGGTTTACTGTAACCTGTGGACCTTCGGCTTGACGATGAAACACAGAAATTGTGTCGGAATTGAATACAACAGGCACCAAGCCGACTTCTGTCCGGGAGAGTAATGCTTCTAACCGTCTGCGCTTTGATTCTTTCCTGGGATTCCAGTAATAGATTCCGATATACATGGGAAGGTTTACCTTAACCTGTGGACCTTCAACTTGACGATGAAACACAGAAATTGCGTCGGACTTGAATGCAACAGGTACCAAGGCGACTTCTGTCCGGGAGAGTAATGCTTCTAACTGTCTGTGGTTTGATTCTTTCCTGGGATTCCAGTAATAGATTCGGATGGACATGGGGAGGTTTACTACGACCTGTGGACCTTCAACGTGCCGATGAAACACAGAAATTGCGTCGTAATTGAATACAACAGGCACCATGCCGACTTCTCTCCGGGAGGGTAATGTTTCTAACTGTCTGTGCTTTGATTCTTTCCTGGGATTCCAGTAATAGATTCCGATGGACATGAGAAAGTTTACTGTAACCTGTGGACCTTCAACTTGACGATGAATCATAGAAATTGCGTCGGAATTGAATACAACAGGCACCATGCCGACTTCTCTCCGGGAGAGTAATGCTTCTAACTGTCTGCGCTTTGATTCTTTCCTGGGATTCCAGAAATAGATTCCGATGGACATGGGAAGGATTACTGTAACCTGTGGACCTTCAACTTGACGATGAAACACAGAAATTCCGTCGGAATTGAATACAACAGGCACCATGCCGACTTCTCTCCGGGAGTGTAATGCTTCCAACTGTCTGTGCTTTGATTCTTTCCTGTGATTCCAGTAATAGATTCCGATTTACATGGGAAGGTTTACTGTAACCTGTGGGGCTTCAACTTGACGATGAAACACAGAAATTGCGTCGGACTTGAATGCAACAGGTACCAAGGCGACTTCTGTCCGGGAGAGTAATGCTTCTAACTGTCTGTGGTTTGATTCTTTCCTGGGATTCCATCAATAGATTCCGATGGACATGGGAAGGTTTACTATGACCTGTGGACCTTCAACGTGACGATGAAACACAGAAATTGCGTCGGAATTGAATACAACAGGCACCATGCCGACTTCTCTCCGGGAGAGTAATGTCTCTAACTGTTTGTGCTTTGATTCTTTCCTGGGATTCCAGTAATAGATTCCGATGGACATGGGAAGGATTACTGTAACCTGTGGACCTTCAACTTGACGATGAAACACAGAAATTCCGTCGGAATTGAATACAACAATCACCATCCCGACTTCTCTCCGGGAGAGTAATGCTTCCAACTGTCTGTGCTTTGATTCTTTCCTGGGATTCCAGTAATGGATTCCACTGGACATGGAAAGGATTACTGTAACCTGTGGACCTTCAACTTGACGATGAAACACAGAAATTGCGTCGGAATTAATACAACAAACACAATGCCGACTTCTCTCCCGGAGAGTATAGCTTCTAACTGTCGGTCTTTTGATTCTTTCCTGGGATTCCTGTAATAGATTCCGATGGACATGGGAAGGTTTACTGTACCCTGTGGACCTTCAACTTGACGATGAAACACAGAAATTGCATCGGATTTGAATCCAACAAGCACCATGCCGACTTCTGTCCGGGAGAGTAATGCTTCTAACTGTCTGTGCTTTGATTCTGTCCTCGGATTCCAGTAATAGAGTCCGATGGTCTTGGGAAAGTTTACTGTCACCTGTGGACCATCAACTTGACGATGAAACACAGAAATTGCGTCGGAATTGAATACAACAGGCACCATGCCGACTTCTCTCCGGGAGAGTAATGCTTCTAACTGTCTGTGCTTTGATTCTTTCCTGGGATTCCAGTAATAGATTCCGATGGACATGGGAAAGTTTACTGTAACCTCTGGACCTTCCACTTGACGATAAATCACAGAAATTGCGTCGGAATTGAATACAACAGGCACCATGCCGACTTCTGTCCGGGAGAGTAATGCTTCTAACTGTCTGTGCTCTGATTCTCTCCTGGGATTCCAGTAATAGATGCCGATGGACATGGGAAGGTTTACTGTAACCTGTGGACCTTCAACGTGACGATGAAACACAGAAATTGCGTTGGAGATGAATACAACAGGCACCATGCCGACTTTTCTCCGGTAGAGTAATGTTTCTAACTGTCTGTGCTTTGATTCTTTCCAGGGATTCCAGTAATAGATTCCGATTTACATGGGAAGGTTTACTGTAACCTGTGGAGCTTCAACTTGACGATGAAACACAGAAATTGCGTCGGACTTGAATGCAACAGGTACCAAGGCGACTTCTGTCCGGGAGAGTAATGCTTCTAACTGTCTGTGGTTTGATTCTTTCCTGGGATTCCATCAATAGATTCTGATGGACATGGGAAGGTTTACTATGACCTGTGGACCTTCAACGTGACGATGAAACACAGAAATTGCGTCGGAATTGAATACAACAGGCACCATGCCGACTTCTCTCCGGGAGAGTAATGTCTCTAACTGTTTGTGCTTTGATTCTTTCCTGGGATTCCAGTAATAGATTCCGATGGACATGGGAAGGATTACTGTAACCTGTGGACCTTCAACTTGACGATGAAACACAGAAATTCCGTCGGAATTGAATACAACAATCACCATCCCGACTTCTCTCCGGGAGAGTAATGCTTCCAACTGTCTGTGCTTTGATTCTTTCCTGGGATTCCAGTAATAGATTCCACTGGACATGGAAAGGATTACTGTAACCTGTGGACCTTCAACTTGACGATGAAACACAGAAATTGCGTCGGAATTAATACAACAAACACAATGCCGACTTCTCTCCCGGAGAGTATAGCTTCTAACTGTCGGTCTTTTGATTCTTTCCTGGGATTCCTGTAATAGATTCCGATGGACATGGGAAGGTTTACTGTACCCTGTGGACCTTCAACTTGACGATGAAACACAGAAATTGCATCGGATTTGAATCCAACAAGCACCATGCCGACTTCTGTCCGGGAGAGTAATGCTTCTAACTGTCTGTGCTTTGATTCTGTCCTCGGATTCCAGTAATAGAGTCCGATGGTCTTGGGAAAGTTTACTGTCACCTGTGGACCATCAACTTGACGATGAAACACAGAAATTGCGTCGGAATTGAATACAACAGGCACCATGCCGACTTCTCTCCGGGAGAGTAATGCTTCTAACTGTCTGTGCTTTGATTCTTTCCTGGGATTCCAGTAATAGATTCCGATGGACATGGGAAAGTTTACTGTAACCTCTGGACCTTCCACTTGACGATAAATCACAGAAATTGCGTCGGAATTGAATACAACAGGCACCATGCCGACTTCTGTCCGGGACAGTAATGCTTCTAACTGTCTGTGCTCTGATTCTCTCCTGGGATTCCAGTAATAGATGCCGATGGACATGGGAAGGTTTACTGTAACCTGTGGACCTTCAACGTGACGATGAAACACAGAAATTGCGTTGGAGATGAATACAACAGGCACCATGCCGACTTTTCTCCGGTAGAGTAATGTTTCTAACTGTCTGTGCTTTGATTCTTTCCAGGGATTTCAGAAATAGATTCCGATGGACATGGGAAGGTTTACTATAACCTGTGGAACATCAAATTGACGATGAAACACAGAAATTGCGTCGGAATTGAATACAACTGGCACCATGCCGACTTCTCTCCGGGAGACTACTGCTTCTAACTGTCTGTGCTTTGATTCTTTCCTGGGATTCCAGTAATAGATTCCGATGGACGTGGGAAAGTTTACTGTTACCTGTGGACCTTCCACTTGACGATAAAACACAGAAATTGCGTCAGAATTGAATACAACAGGCACCATGCCGACTTCTGTCCGGGAGAGTAATGCTTCCAACTGTCTGTGCTTTGATTCTTTATTTTGATTCCAGTAATAGATCCGATACACATGCGAAGGTTTACTGTAACCCGTGGACCTTCAACTTGACGATGAAACACAGAAATTGCGTCGGAATTGAATCCAACAGGCACCATGCCGACTCCTGTCCCGGAGAGTAGTGCCTCTAACTGTCTGTGCTTTGATTCTTTCCTGGGATTCCAGTAATAGATTCCGATGGACATGGAAGGTTTACTGTAACCTGTGGACCTTCAACTTCACGATGGAACACAGAAATCGCGTCGGAATTGAATTCAACAAACACCATGCCAACTTCTCTCCGGAAGAATAATGCTTGTATGACTCTGTGTTTCGATTCTTTCCTGGGATTCCAGTAATTGATTCCGATGGACATGGGAAGGTTTACTGTAACCTGTGGACCTTCAACTTGACGATGAAACACAGAAATTGCGTCGGAATTGAATACAACAGGCACCATGCCGATTTCTCTCCGGGAGAGTAACGCTTCTATCTGTCTGTGCATTGTTTCATTCCTGGGATTCCAGTAATGCATTCCGAAGGACTTGGGAAGGTTTACCGTAACCTGTGGACCTTCAACTTGACGATGAAACACAGAAATTGTGTCGGAATTGAATACAACAGGCACCAAGCCGACTTCTGTCCGGGAGAGTAATGCTTCTAACTGTCTGTGCTCTGATTCTCTCCTGGGATTCCAGTAATAGATGCCGATGGACATGGGAAGGTTTACTGTAACCTGTGGAACTTCAACGTGACGATGAAACAGAGAAATTGCGTCGGAGATGAATACAACAGGCACCATGCCGACTTTTCTCCGGTAGAGTAATGTTTCTAACTGTCTGTGCTTTGATTCTTTCCAGGGACTTCAGAAATAGATTCCGATGGACATGGGAAGGTTTACTGTAACCTGTGGACCTTCAACATGACGATGAAACACAGAAATTGCGTCGGAATTGAATACAACAGGCACCATGCCGACTTCTCTCCGGGTGACTACTGCTTCTAACTGTCTGTGCTTTGATTCTTTCCTGGGATTCCAGTAATAGATTCCGATGGACATGGGAAAGTTCACTGTTACCTGTGGACCTTCCACTCGACGATAAAACACAGAAATTGCGTCCGAATTGAATACTACTGGCACCATGCCGACTTCTCTGGGTGAGTAATGCTTCCAACTGTCTGTGCTTTGATTCTTTCCTGGGATTCCAGTAATAGATTCCGATGGACTTGGGAAGGTTTACTGTAACATGTGGACATTCCACTTGACGATGAAACACAGAAATTGTGTCGGAATTGAATACAACAGGCACCATGCCGACTTCTGTCCGGGAGAGTAATGCTTCTAACTATCTGTGCTTTGATTCTTTCCTGGGATTCCAGTAATAAATTTCGATGGACATGGGAAGGTTTACTTTAACCTGTGGACCTTCAATTTGACGATGAAGCACAGAAATTTGGTCGGAATCGAATACAACAGGCACCATGCCGACTTCTGTCCGGGAGAGTAATGCTTCCAACTGTCTGTGCTTTGATTCTTTATTTTGATTCCAGTAATAGATCCGTTGGACATGCGAAGGCTTACTGTAACCTGTGGACATTCAACTTGACGATGAAAAACAGAAAATGCGTCGGAATTGAATACAACAGGCACCAAGCCGACTTCTGTCCGGGAGAGTAGTGCTTTTAACTGTCTGTGCTTTGATTCTTTCCTGGGTTTCCAGTAATAGATTCCGATGGACATGGGAAGGTTTACTGTAACCTGTGGACCTTCAACTTGACGATGAAACACAGAAATTGCGTCGGAATTGAATACAATGGGTACCACGGCAACTTCCTTCCGGGAGTGTAATGCTTCTAACTGTCTGTGATTTTATTCTTTCCTGGGATTCCAGTAATAGATTCCGATGGACATGGGAAGGTTTACTGTAACCTGTGGACCTTCGGCTTGACGATGAAACACAGAAATTGTGTCGGAATTGAATACAACAGGCACCAAGCCGACTTCTGTCCGGGAGAGTAATGCTTCTAACCGTCTGCGCTTTGATTCTTTCCTGGGATTCCAGTAATAGATTCCGATATACATGGGAAGGTTTCCCTTAACCTGTGGACCTTCAACTTGACGATGAAACACAGAAATTTCGTCGGAATTGAATACAACAGGCACCATGCCGACTTCTCTCCGGGAGTGTAATGCTTCTAACTGTCTGTGATTTGATTCTTTCCTGGGATTCCAGTAATAGATTCCGATGGACATGGGAAGGATTACTGTAACCTGTGGACCTTCAACTTGACGATGAAACACAGAAATTCCGTCGGAATTGAATACAACAATCACCATCCCGACTTCTCTCCGGGAGAGTAATGCTTCCAACTGTCTGTGCTTTGATTCTTTCCTGGGATTCCAGTAATAGATTCCACTGGACATGGAAAGGATTACTGTAACCTGTGGACCTTCAACTTGACGATGAAACACAGAAATTGCATCGGATTTGAATCCAACAAGCACCATGCCGACTTCTGTCCGGGAGAGTAATGCTTCTAACTGTCTGTGCTTTGATTCTGTCCTCGGATTCCAGTAATAGAGTCCGATGGTCTTGGGAAAGTTTACTGTCACCTGTGGACCATCAACTTGACGATGAAACACAGAAATTGCGTCGGAATTGAATACAACACGCACCATGCCGACTTATCCCGGGGAGAGTAATGCTTCTAACTGTCTGTGCTTTGATTCTTTCCTGGGATTCCAGTAATAGATTCCGATGGACATGGGAAGGTTTACTGTAACCTGTGGAACTTCACCTTGACGATGAAACACAAAAATTGCGTCGGACTTAAATACAAAAGGCACCAAGCCGACTTCTGTCCGGGAGAGTAATGCTTCTAACTGTCTGTGGTTTGGTTCTTTCCTGGGATTCCAGTAATAGATTCCGATGGACATGGGAAGGTTTACTATAACCTGTGGACCTTTAACGTGACGATGAAACACAGAAAATGCATCGAAATTGAATACAACAGGCACCATGCCGACTTCTCTCCGGGGAGTAATGTTTCTCACTGTCATGCTTTGATTCTTTCCTGAGATTCCAGTAATAGATTCCGATGGACATGGGAAAGTTTACTGTAACCTCTGGACCTTCCACTTGACGATAAATCACAGAAATTGCGTTGGAATTGAATACAACAGGCACCAAGCCGATTTCTCTCCGGGAGAGTAACGCTTCTATCTGTCTGTGCATTGTTTCATTCCTGGGATTCCAGTAATGCATTCCGAAGGACTTGGGAAGGTTTACCGTAACCTGTGGACCTTCAACTTGACGATGAAACACAGAAATTGTGTCGGAATTGAATACAACAGGCACCAAGCCGACTTCTGTCCGGGAGAGTAATGCTTCTAACTGTCTGTGCTCTGATTCTCTCCTGGGATTCCAGTAATAGATGCCGATGGACATGGGAAGGTTTACTGTAACCTGTGGACCTTCAACGTGACGATGAAACACAGAAATTGCGTCGGAGATGAATACAACAGGCACCATGCCGACTTTTCTCCGGTAGAGTAATGTTTCTAACTGTCTGTGCTTTGTTTCTTTCCAGGGATTTCAGAAATACATTCCGATGGACATGGGAAGGTTTACTGTAACCTGTGGAACATCAAATTGACGATGAAACACAGAAATTGCGTCGGAATTGAATACAACTGGCACCATGCCGACTTCTCTCCGGGAGACTACTGCTTCTAACTGTCTGTGCTTTGATTCTTTCCTGGGATTCCAGTAATAGATTCCGAAGGACGTGGGAAAGTTTACTGTTACCTGTGGACCTTCCACTTGACGATAAAACACAGAAATTGCGTCAGAATTGAATACAACAGGCACCATGCCGACTTCTGTCCTTGAGAGTAATGCTTCCAACTGTCTGTGCTTTGATTCTTTATTTTGATTCCAGTAATAGATCCGATACACATGCGAAGGTTTACTGTAACCCGTCGACCTTCAACTTGACTATGAAACACAGAAATTGCGTCGGAATTGAATCCAACAGGCACCATGCCGACTCCTGTCCCGGAGGGTAGTGCCTCTAACTGTCTGTTCTTTGATTCTTTCCTGGGATTCCAGTAATAGATTCCGATGGACATGGAAGGTTTACTGTAACCTGTGGACCTTCAACTTGACGATGAAACACAGAAATCGCGTCGGAATTGAATTCAACAAACACCATGCCAACTTCTCTCCGGAAGAATAATGCTTGTATGACTCTGTGTTTCGATTCTTTCCTGGGATTCCAGTAATTGATTCCGATGGACATGGGAAGGTTTACTGTAACCTGTGGACCTTCAACTTGACGATGAAACACAGAAATTGCGTCGGAATTGAATAAAATGGGCACCATGGCGTCTTCCTTCCGGGAGAGTAATGCTTCTACCTGTCTGTGTTTTGATTCTTTCCTGGGATTCCAGTAATAGATTCCGATGGGCATGGGAAGGTTTACTTTAACCTGTGGACCTTTACCTTGACGATGAAACACAGAAATTGCATCGGATTTGAATCCAACAAGCACCATGCCGACTTCTGTCCGGGAGAGTAATGCTTCTAACTGTCTGTGCTTTGATTATTTCCTCGGATTCCAGTAATAGATTCCATTGTTAATGAGAAGGTTTACTGTAACCTGTGGACCTTCAGCTTGACGATGAAACATAGAAATTGCGTCGGAATTGAATACAACAGGCACCATGCCAACTTTTCTCTGGGAGAGTAATGCTTCTAACTGTCTGTGCTTTGATTCTTTCCTGGGATTCCAGTAATAGATTCCGATGGACATGGGAAGGTTTACTGTAACCTGTGGACCTTCAACTTGACGATGAAACACAGAAATTGCATCGGATTTGAATCCAACAAGCACCATGCCGACTTCTGTCCGGGAGAGTAATGCTTCTAACTGTCTGTGCTTTGATTCTGTCCTCGGATTCCAGTAATAGAGTCCGATGGTCATGGGAAAGTTTACTGTCACCTGTGGACCTTCAACTTGACGATGAAACACAGAAATTGCGTCGGAATTGAATACAACAGGCACCATGCCGACTTCTCTCCGGGAGAGTAATGCTTCTAACTGTCTGTGCTTTGATTCTTTCCTGGGATTCCAGTAATAGATTCCGATGGACATGGGAAGGTTTACTGTAACCTGTGGAGCTTCAACTTGACGATGAAACACAGAAATTGCGTCGGACTTAAATACAACAGGCACCAAGCCGACTTCTGTCCGGGAGAGTAATGCTTCTAACTGTCTGTGGTTTGGTTCTTTCCTGGGATTCCAGTAATAGATTCCGATGGACATGGGAAGGTTTACTATAACCTGTGGACATTTAACGTGACGATGAAAAACAGAAATTGCATCGGAATTGAATACAACAGGCACCATGCCGACTTCTCTCCGGGAGAGTAATGCTTCTCACTGTCGTGCTGTGGTTCTTTCCTGAGATTCCAGTAATAGATTCCGATGGACATGGGAAAGTTTACTGTAACCTGTGGACCTTCCACTTGACGATAAATCACAGAAATTGCGTCGGAATTGAATACAACAGGCACCATGCCGATTTCTCTCCGGGAGAGTAACGCTTCTATCTGTCTGTGCATTGTTTCATTCCTGGGATTCCAGTAATGCATTCCGAAGGACTTGGGAAGGTTTACCGTAACCTGTGGACCTTCAACTTGACGATGAAACACAGAAATTGTGTCGGAATTGAATACAACAGGCACCAAGCCGACTTCTGTCCGGGAGAGTAATGCTTCTAACTGTCTGTGCTCTGATTCTCTCCTGGGATTCCAGTAATAGATGCCGATGGACATGGGAAGGTTTACTGTAACCTGTGGAACTTCAACGTGACGATGAAACACAGAAATTGCGTCGGAGATGAATACAACAGGCACCATGCCGACTTTTCACCGGTAGAGTAATGTTTCTAACTGTCTGTGCTTTGATTCTTTCCAGGGATTTCAGAAATAGATTCCGATGGACATGGGAAGGTTTACTGTAACCTGTGGACCTTCAACTTGACGATGAAACACAGAAATTGCGTCGGAATTGAATACAACAGGCACCATGCCGACTTCTCTCCGGGTGACTACTGCTTCTAACTGTCTGTGCTTTGATTCTTTCCTGGGATTCCAGTAATAGATTCCGATGGACATGGGAAAATTTACTGTTACCTGTGGACCTTCCACTTGACGATAAAACACAGAAATTGCGTCCGAATTGAATACTACTGGCACCATGCCGACTTCTCTGGGTGAGTAATACTTCTAACTGTCTGTGCTTTGATTCTTTCCTGGGATTCCAGTAATAGATTCCGATGGACTTGGGAAGGTTTACAGTAACATGTGGACATTCCACTTGACGATGAAACACAGAAATTGTGTCGGAATTGAATACAACAGGCACCATGCCGACTTCTGTCCGGGAGAGTAATGCTTCTAACTGTCTGTGCTTTGATTCTTTCCTGGGATTCCAGTAATAGATTCCGATGGACATGGGAAGGTTTACTTTAACCTGTGGACCTTCAATTTGACGATGAAGCACAGAAATTAGGTCGGAATCGAATACAACAGGCACCATGCCGACTTCTGTCCGGGAGAGTAATGCTTCCAACTGTCTGTGCTTTGATTCTTTATTTTGATTCCAGTAATAGATCCGATGGACATGCGAAGGTTTACTGTAACCTGTGGACCTTTAACTTGTCGATGAAAAACAGAAAATGCGTCGGAATTGAATACAACAGGCACCAAGCCGACTTCTGTCCGGGAGAGTAGTGCTTTTAACTGTCTGTGCTTTGATTCTTTCCTGGGTTTCCAGTAATAGATTCCGATGGACATGGGAAGGTTTACTGTAACCTGTGGACCTTCCACTTGACGATGAAACACAGAAATTGCGTCGGAATTGAATACAATGGGTACCACGGCAACTTCCTTCCGGGAGTGTAATGCTTCTAACTGTCTGTGATTTGATTCTTTCCTGGGATTCCAGTAATAGATTCCGATGGACATGGGAAGGTTTACTGTAACCTGTGGACCTTCAGCTTGACGATGAAACACAGAAATTGTGTCGGAATTGAATACAACAGGCACCAAGCCGACTTCTGTCCGGGAGAGTAATGCTTCTAACCGTCTGCGCTTTGATTCTTTCCTGGGATTCCAGTAATAGATTCCGATATACATGGGAAGGTTTACCTTAACCTGTGGACCTTCAACTTGACGATGGAACACAGAAATTGCGTCGGACTTGAATGCAACAGGTACCAAGGCGACTTCTGTCCGGGAGAGTAATGCTTCTAACTGTCCGTGGTTTGATTCTTTCCTGGGATTCCAGTAATAGATTCCGATGGACATGGGGAGGTTTACTATGACCTGTGGACCTTCAACGTGCCGATGAAACACAGAAATTGCGTCGTAATTGAATACAACAGGCACCATGCCGACTTCTCTCCGGGAGGGTAATGTTTCTAACTGTCTGTGCTTTGATTCTTTCCTGGGATTCCAGTAATAGATTCCGATGGACATGAGAAGGTTTACTGTAACCTGTGGACCTTCAACTTGACGATGAAACATAGAAATTGCGTCGGAATTGAATACAACAGGCACCATGCCGACTTCTCTCCGGGAGAGTAATGCTTCTAACTGTCTGCGCTTTGATTCTTTCCTGGGATTCCAGAAATAGATTCCGATGGACATGGGAAGGATTACTGTAACCTGTGGACCATCAACTTGACGATGAAACACAGAAATTCCGTCGGAATTGATTACAACAGGCACCATGCCGACTTCTCTCCGGGAGTGTAATGCTTCCAACTGTCTGTGCTTTGATTCTTTCCTGGGATTCCAGTAATAGATTCCGATTTACATGGGAAGGTTTACTGTAACCTGTGGAGCTTCAACTTGACGATGAAACACAGAAATTGCGTCGGACTTGAATGCAACAGGTACCAAGGCGACTTCTGTCCGGGAGAGTAGTGCTTCTAACTGTCTGTGGTTTGATTCTTTCCTGGGATTCCATTAATAGATTCCGATTGACATGGGAAGGTTTACTATGACCTGTGGACCTTCAACTTGACGATGAAACACAGAAATTGAGTCGGAATTGAATACAACAGGCACCATGCCGACTTCTCTCCGGGAGAGTAATGTCTCTAACTGTTTGTGCTTTGATTCTTTCCTGGGATTCCAGTAATAGATTCCGATGGACATGGGAAGGATTACTGTAACCTGTGGACCTTCAACTTGACGATGAAACACAGAAATTCCGTCGGAATTGAATACAACAATCACCATGCCGACTTCTCTCCGGGAGAGTAATGCTTCCAACTGTCTGTGGTTTGATTCTTTCCTGGGATTCCAGTAATAGATTCCACTGGACATGGAAAGGATTACTGTAACCTGTGGGCCTTCAACTTGACGATGAAACACAGAAATTGCGTCGGAATTGAATACAACAAACACAATGCCGACTTCTCTCCCGGAGAGTAATGCTTCTAACTGTCGGTGTTTTGATTCTTTCCTGGGATTCCAGTAATAGATTCCGATGGACATGGGAAGGTTTACTGTACCCTGTGGACCTTCAACTTGACGATGAAACACAGAAATTGCATCGGAATTGAATACAACAATCACCATCCCGACTTCTCTCCGGGAGAGTAATGTTTCTCACTGTCGTGCTTTGATTCTTTCCTGAGATTCCAGTAATAGATTCCGATGGACATGGGAAAGTTTACTGTAACCTCTGGACCATCCACTTGACGATAAATCACAGAAATTGCGTCGGAAATGAATACAACAGGCACCATGCCGATTTCTCTCTGGGAGAGTAACGCTTCTATCTGTCTGTGCATTGTTTCATTCCTGGGATTCCAGTAATGCATTCCGAAGGACTTGGGAAGGGTTACCGTAACCTGTGGACCTTCAACTTGACGATGAAACACAGAAATTGTGTCGGAATTGAATACAACAGGCACCAAGCCGACTTCTGTCCGGGAGAGTAATGCTTCTAACTGTCTGTGCTCTGATTCTCTCCTGGGATTCCAGTAACAGATGCCGATGGACATGGGAAGGTTTACTGTAACCTGTGGACCTTCAACGTGACGATGAAACACAGAAATTGCGTCGGAGATGAATACAACAGGCACCATGCCGACTTTTCTCCGGTAGAGTAATGTTTCCAACTGTCTGTGCTTTGATTCTTTCCAGGGATTTCAGAAATAGATTCCGATGGACATGGGAAGGTTTACTGTAACTGTGGAACTTCAAATTGACGATGAAACACAGAAATTGCGTCGGAATTGAATACAACTGGCACCATGCCGACTTCTCTCCGGGAGACTACTGCTTCTAACTGTCTGTGCTTTGATTCTTTCCTGGGATTCCAGTAATAGATTCCGATGGACATGGGAAAGTTTACTGTTACCTGTGGACCTTCCACTTGACGATAAAACACAGAAATTGCGTCAGAATTGAATACAACAGGCACCATGCCGACTTCTGTCCGGGAGAGTAATGCTTCCAACTGTCTGTTCTTTGATTCCTAATTTTGATTTCAGAAATAGATTCCGATGGACATGGGAAGGTTTACTGTAACCCGTGGACCTTCAACTTGACGATGAAACACAGAAATTGCGTCGGAATTGAATCCAACAGGCACCATGCCGACTCCTGTCCCGGAGAGTAGTGCCTCTAACTGTCTGTGCTTTGATTCTTTCCTGGGATTCCAGTAATAGATTCCGATGGACATGGAAGGTTTACTGTAACCTGTGGACCTTCAACTTGACGATGAAACACAGAAATCGCGTCGGAATTGAATTCAACAAACATCATGCCAACTTCTCTTCGGAAGAATAATGCTTGTATGTGTCTGTGTTTCGATTCTTTCCTGGGATTCCAGTAATTGATTCCGATGGACATGGGAAGGTTTACTGTAACCTGTGGACCTTCAACTTGACGATGAAACACAGAAATTGCGTCGGAAATGAATAAAATGGGCACCATGGCGACTTCCTTCCGGGAGAGTAACGCTTCTACCTGTCTGTGTTTTTGATTCTTTCCTGGGATTCCAGTAATAGATTCCGATGGGCATGGGAAGGTTTACTGTAACCTGTGGACCTTTAACTTGACGATGAAACACAGAAATTGCATCGGATTTGAATCCAAAAAGCACCATGCCGTCTTCTGTCCCGGGGAGTAGTGCCTCTAACTGTCTGTGCTTTGATTCTTTCCTGGGATTCCAGTAATAGATTCCGATGGACATGGAAGGTTTACTGTAACCTGTGGACCTTCAACTTGACGATGAAACACAGAAATTGCGTCGGAATTGAATCCAACAGGCACCATGCCGACTCCTGTCCCGGAGAGTAGTGCCTCTAACTGTCTGTGCTTTGATTATTTCCTCGGATTCCAGTAATAGACTGCGATGGACATGGGAAGGTTTACTGTAACCTGTGGACCGTCAACGTGACGATGAAACACAGAAATTTCGTCGGATATGAATACAACAGGCACCATGCCGACTTTTCTCCGGTGGAGTAATGTTTCTAACTGTCCGTGCTTTGATTCTTTCCAGGGATTTCAGAAATAGATTCCGATGGACATGGGAAGGTTTACTGTAACCTGTGGACCTTCAACATGACGATGAAACACAGAAATTGCGTCGGAATTGAATACAACAGGCACCATGCCGACTTCTGTCCGGGAGAGTAGTGCTTCTAACTGTCTGTGCTTTGATTCTTTCCTGGGTTTCCAGTAATAGATTCCGATTGACATGGGAAGGTTTACTGTAACCTGTGGACCTTCAACTTGACGATGAAACACAGAATTTGCGTCGGAATGGAATACAATGGGCACCACGGCAACTTCCTTCCGGGAGAGTAATGCTTCTAACTGTCTGTGCTTTAATTTTTTCCTGGGGTTCCAGTAATGGATTCCGATGGACATGGGTACTTTTACTGTAACCTGTGGACCTTCAACTTGTCGATGAAGAATAGAAACTGCGTCGGAATTGAATACAACAGGCACCAAGCCGACTTCTGTCCGGGAGAGTAATGATTCTTACCGTCTGCGCTTTTATTCTTTCCTGGGATTCCAGTAATAGATTCCGATATACATGGGAAGGTTTACTTTAACCTGTGGACCTTCAACTTGACGATGAAACACAGAAATTGCGTCGGACTTGAATACAACAGGGACCAAGGCGACATCTGTCCGGGAGGGTAATGCTTCTAACTGTCTGTGGTTTGATTCTTCCCTGGGATTCCAGTAACAGATTCCGATGGACATGGGAAGGTCTACTATGACCTGTGGACCTTCAACGTGACGATGAAACACAGAAATTGCGTCGGAATTGAATCCAACAGGCACCATGCCGACTCCTGTCCCGGAGAGTAGTGCCTCTAACTGTCTGTGCTTCATTCTTTCCTGGGATTCCAGTAATAGATTCCGATGGACATGGGAAGGTTTTCTGTAACCTGTGGACCTTCAAATTGACGATGAAACACAGAAATCGCGTCGGAATTGAATACAACAAACTCCATGCCGACTTCTCTCCGGAAGAATAATGCTTGTATCTCTCTGTGTTTTGATTCTTTCCTGGGATTCCAGTAATAGATTCCGATGGACATGGGAAGGTTTACTGTAACCTGTGGACCTTCAACGTGACGGTGAAACACAGAAATTGTGTCGGAATTTAATACAACAGGCAGCATGCCGACTTCTCTCCGGGAGAGTAACGCTTCTATTTGTCTATGCAATGTTTTATTCCTGGGATAACAGTAATGGATTCCGAAGGACTTGGGAAGGATTACCGTAACCTGTGGACCTTCAACTTGACGATGAAACACAGAAATTGTGTCGGAATTGAATACAACAAGCACCAATGCGACTTCTGTCCGGGAGAGTAATGCTTCCAACTGTCTGTGCTTTGATTCTTTGTTGGGGTTCCAGTAATAGATTCCGCTGGACATGGGAAGGTTTACTGTAACCTGTGGACCTTCAACTTGACGATGAAACACAGAAATTGCGTCGGAATTGAATACAAAAGGCACCATGCCGTCTTATCTCCGGGAGAGTAATGCTTCTAACAGTCTGTGCTTTGATTCTTTAATGGGATTCCAGTAATAGATTCCGATGGACATGGGAAGGTTTACTTTAACCTGTGGACCTTCAACTGGACGATGAAACACAGAAATTGTGTCGGAATTGAATACAACAGGCACCAAGACGACTTCTGTCCGGGAGAGTAATGCCTCTAACTGTCTGTGCTCTGATTCTTTCCTGGGATTCCAGTAATAGATTCCGATGGACATGGGAAGGTTTACTTTAACCTGTGGACCTTCAGCTTGACGATGAAACACAGAAATTAGGTCGGAATTGAATACAACAGGCACCATGCCGATTTCTGTCCAGGAAAGTAACGCTTCTAACTGTGTGTGCATTGATTCTTTTCTGGGATTCCAGTAATAGGTTCCGACGCACATGGGAACGTTTAATGTAACCTGTGGACCTTCAACTTCACGATGAAACACAGAAAAGCCGTCGGACTTAAATACAACAGGCACCAAGCCGACTTCTCTCCGGTAGAGTAATGTTTCTAACTGTCTGTGCTTAAATTCTTTCCAGGGATTTCAGTAATAGATTCCGATGGACATGGGAAGGTTTACTGTAACCTGTGGACCTTCCACGTGACGATGACACACAGAAATTGCGTCGGAATTGAATACAACAGGCACCATGCCGATTTCTCACCGGGAGAGTAACGCTTCTGACTGTGTGTGCTTTGATTCTTTCCTGTGTCTCCAGCAATAGATTCTGATATACTTGGGAAGGTTTACTGTATGCTGTGGACATTCAACTTCACGATGAAACACAGAAATTGTGTCGGAGTTGAATACTACAGGCACCAAGACGACTTCTGTCCGGGAGAGTAATTCTTCTAACTGTCTGTGCTTTGATTCTTTCCTGGGATCACAGTAACAGATTCCGATGGACATGGGAAGGTTTACTTTAACCTGTGGACCTTCAACTGGACGATGAAACACAGAAATTGCGTAGGAATTGAATACAACAGGCAACATGCCGGCTTCTGTGCGGGAGAGTAATGCTTCCAACTGTCTGTGCTTTGATTCTTTGTTGGGGTTCCAGTAATAGATTCCGCTGGACATGGGAAGGTTTACTGTAACCTGTGGACCTTCAACTTGACGATGAAACACAGAATTTGCGTCGGAATTGAATACAACAAACACCATGCCGACTTCTCTCCCGGAGAGTACTGCTCGAAATGACTGTGTTTTTAATCTTTTCTGGGATTCCAGTAATAGCTCCGATGGACATGCGAAGGTTTACTGTAACCTGTGGACCTTCAACTTGTCGATGAAGAACAGAAACTGCGTCGGAATTGAATACAACAGGCACCAAGCCGACTTCTGTCCGGGAGAGTAATGCTTCTAACTGTCTGTGCTTTGATTCTTTCCTGGGATTCCAGTAATAGATTTCGATGGACATGGGAAGGTTTACTGTAACCTGTGGACCTTCAGCTTGACGATGAAACACAGAAATTGTGTCGGAATTGAATAGAACAGGCACCAAGCCGACTTCTGTCCGGGAGAGTAATGCTTCTTACCGTCTGCGCTTTGATTCTTTCCTGGGATTCCAGTAATAGATTCCGATATACATGGGAAGGTTTACTTTAACCTGTGGACCTACAACTTGACGATGAAACACAGAAATTGCGTCGGAATTGAATACAACCGGCACCAAGCCGACTTCTCTCCGGGAGAGTAATGCTTCTAACAGTCTGTGCTTTGATTTTTTCCTGGGATTCCAGAAATAGATTCCGATGGACATAGGAAGGTTTACTGTAACCTGTGGACCTTCAACTTGACGATGAAACACAGAAATTGCGTCGAATTTGAATACAACAAACACAATGCAGACTTCTCTCCCGGAGAGTAATGCTTCTAACTGTCTGTGCTTTGATTCTGTCCTCGGATTCCAGTAATAGATTTCGATGGACATGGGAAAGTTTACTGTAACCTGTGGACCTTCAACTTGACGATGAAACACAGAAATTGCATCGGATTTGAATCCAACAAGCACCATGCCGACTTCTGTCCGGGAGAGTAATGCTTCTAACTGTCTGTGCTTTGATTCCTTCCTGGGATTCCAGTAATAGATTCCACTGGACATGGGAGGGATTACTGTAACCTGTGGACCTTCACCTTGACGATGATACACAGCAATTGCGTCGGAATTGAATACAACAAACACAATGCAGACTTCTCTCCCGGAGAGTAATGCCTCTAATTGTCGGTGTTTTGATTCTTTCCTGGGATTCCAGTAATAGATTCCGATGGACATGGGAAGGTTTACTGTAACCTGTGGACCTTCAACTTGACGATGAAACACAGAAATTGCATCGGATTTGAATCCAACAAGCACCATGCCGACTTCTGTCCGGGAGAGTAATGCTTCTAACTGTCTGTGCTTTGATTCTGTCCTCGGATTCCAGTAATAGATTTCGATGGACATGGGAAAGTTTACTGTGACCTGTGGACCTTCAACTTGACGATGAAACACAGAAATTGCGTCGGAATTGAATACAACAGGCACCATGCCGACTTCTGTCCGGGAGAGTAATGCTTCTAACTGTCTGTGCTTTGATTCCTTCCTGGGATTCCAGTAATAGATTCCACTGGACATGGGAGGGATTACTGTAACCTGTGGACCTTCACCTTGACGATGAAACACAGAAATTGCGTCGGAATTGAATACAACAAACACAATGCAGACTTCTCTCCCGGAGAGTAATGCTTCTAATTGTCGGTGCTTTGATTCTTTCCTGGGATTCCAGTAATAGATTCCGATGGACATGGGAAGGTTTATTGTAACCTGTGGACCTTCCACTTGACGATGAAACACAGAAATTGCATCGGATTTGAATCCAACAAGCACCATGCCGACTTCTGTCCGGGAGAGTAATGCTTCTAACTGTCTGTGCTTTGATTCTGTCCTCGGATTCCAGTAATAGATTTCGATGGACATGGGAAAGTTTACTGTAACCTGTGGACCTTCAACTTGACGATGAAACACAGAAATTGCATCGGATTTGAATCCAACAAGCACCATGCCGACTTCTGTCCGGGAGAGTAATGCTTCTAACTGTCTGTGCTTTGATTCTGTCCTCGGATTCCAGTAATAGATTTCGATGGACATGGGAAAGTTTACTGTAACCTGTGGACCTTCAACTTGACGATGAAACACAGAAATTGCGTCGGAATTGAATACAACAAACACAATGCAGACTTCTCTCCCGGAGAGTAATGCTTCTAATTGTCGGTGTTTTGATTCTTTCCTGGGAGTCCAGTATTTGATTCCACTGGACATGGGTACGATTACAGTAACCTGTGGACCTTCAACTTGACGATGAAACACAGAAATTGCATCGGATTTGAATCCAACAAGCACCATGCCGACTTCTGTCCGGGAGAGTAATGCTTCTAACTGTCTGTGCTTTGATTCTGTCCTCGGATTCCAGTAATAGATTTCGATGGACATGGGAAAGTTTACTGTAACCTGTGGACCTTCAACTTGACGATGAAACACAGAAATTGCGTCGGAATTGAATACAACAGGCACCATGCCGACTTCTCTCCGGGAGAGTAATGCTTCTAACTGTCTGTGCTTTGATTCCTTCCTGGGATTCCAGTAATAGATTCCGATGGACATGGGAAGGTTTACTGTAACCTGTGGAGCTTCAACTTGTCGATGAAACACAGAAATTGCGTCGGACTTAAATACAACAGGCACCAATCCGACTTCTGTCCGGGAGAGTAATGCTTCTAACCTTCCGTGGTTTGGTTCCTTCCTGGGATTCCAGTAATAGATTCCGATGGACATGGGAAGGTTTACTATAACCTGTGGACCTTTAACGTGACGATGAAACACAGAAATTGCATCGGAATTGAATACAAGAGGCACCATGCCGACTTCTCTCCGGGAAAGTAATGTTTCTCACTGTCGTGATTTGATTCTTTCCTAGGATTTCAGTAATAGATTCCGATGGACATGGGAAAGTTTACTGCAACCTGTGGACCTACCACTTGACGATAAAACACAGAAATTGCGTCGGAATTGAATACAACAAACACAATGCCGACTTCTCTCCCGGAGAGTAATGCTTCTAACTGTCTGTGTTTTGATTCTTTCCTGGGAGTCCAGTATTTGATTCCACTGGACATGGGTACGATTACAGTAACCTGAGGACCTTCAACTTGACGATGAAACACAGAAATTGCGTCGGAATCGAATACAACAAACACAATGCCGACTTCTCTCCAGGAGAGTAATGCTTCTAACTGTCTGTGGTTTGATTCTTTCCTGGGATTCCAGTAATAGATTCCGATGGACTTGGGATGGTTTACTGTAACCTGTGGACCTTCAACTTGACGATGAAACACAGAAATTGCGTCGGAATTGATTACAAGAGGCACCATGCCGATTTTTCACCGGGAGAGTAAAGCTTCTAACTGTATGTGCTTTGATTCTTTCCTGGGATTTCAGTAATAGATTCCGATGGACATGGGAAGGTTTACTGTAACCTGTGGACCAACAACTTGACGATGAAACACAGAAATTTCGTCGGAATTGAATACAACAGGCACCAAGCCGACTTCTGTCCGTGAGAGTAATGCTCCTAACTGTCTGTGATTTGATTCTTTCCTGGGATTCCAGGAATAGATTCCGATGGACATGGGAAGGTTTACTGTAACCTGTGGACATTCAGCTTGACGATGAAAAACAGAAATTGCGTCGGAATTGAATACAACAAACACAATGCAGACTTCTCTCCCGGAGAGTAATGCTTCTAACTGTCTGTGCTTTGATTCTTTCCTGGGATTCCAGTAATAGATTCCGATGGACATTGGAAGGTTTACTGTAACCTGTGGACATTCAACTTGACGATGAAACACAGAAATTGTGTCGGAATTGAATACAACAGGCACCAAGCCGACTTCTGTCCGGGAGAGTAATGCTTCTAACTGTCTGTGCTTTGATTCTTTCCTCGGATTCCAGTAATATACTCCGATGGACATGGGAAAGTTTACTGTAACCTGTGGACCTTCAACTTGACGATGAAACCCAGAAATTGCGTCGGAATTGAGTACAACAGGCACCATGCCGACTTCTCTCCGGGAGAGTAAAGCTTCTAACTGTCTGTGCTATGATTCTTTCCTGGGATTCCAGTAATAGATTCCGATGGACTTGGGAAGGTTTACCGTAACCTGTGGACCTTCAACTTGACGATGAAACACAGAAATCGTGTCGGAATTGAATACAACAAACACCATGCCGACTTCTTTCCGGGAGAATAATGCTTGTAACTCTCTGTGTTTTGATTCTTTCCTGGGATTCCAGTAATTGATACCGATGGACATGGGAACGTTTACTGTAACCTGTCGACCTTCAACTTGACGATGAAACACAGAAATTGCGTCGGAATTGAATAAAATGGGCACCATGGCGACTTCGTTCCCGGAGAGTAATGCTTCTAACTGTCTGTATTTCGAATCTTTCCTGGGATTCCAGTAATAGATTCCGATGGACATAGGAAGGTTTACTGTAACCTGTGGACCTTCAACTTGACGATGAAAAACAGAAATTGCGTCGGAATTGAATACAACAGGCACCAAGCCGACTTCTGTCCGTGAGAGTAATGCTCCTAACTGTCTGTGATTTGATTCTTTCCTGGGATTCCAGGAATAGATTCCGATGGACATGGGAAGGTCTACTGTAACCTGTGGACTTTCAACTTGACGATGAAACACAGAAATTGTGTCGGAATTGAATACAACAGGCACCACGCCGACTTCTGTCCGGGAGAGCAATGCCTCTAACTGTCTGTGCTTTGATTTTTTCCTGGGATTCCAGAAATAGATTCCGATGGACATGGGACGGTTTACTGTAACCTGTGGACCTTCAACTTGACGATGAAACACAGAAATTGCGTCGGAATTGAATACAACAGGCACCATGCCGACTTCTCTCCGGGAGAGTAATGCTTCCAACTGTCTGTGCTTTGATTCTTTCCTGGGATTCCAGTAAGAGATTCCACTGGACACGGGAAGGATTACTGTAACCTGTGGACCTTCACCTTGACGATGCAACACAGAAATTGCGTCGGAATTGAATACAACAAACACAATGCAGACTTCTCTCCCGGAGAGTAATGCTTCTAATTAACGGTGTTATGATTCTTTCCTGGGATTCCAGTAATAGACTCCGATGGACATGGAAAGGTTTACTGTAACCTGTGGACCTTCAACTTGACGATGAAACACAGATATTGCGTCGGAATTGAATACAACAGGCACCATGCCGACTTCTCTATGGGAGAGTAATGCTTCTAACTGTCTGTGCTTTGATTCCTTCCTGGGATTCCAGTAATAGATTCCGATGGACATGGGAAGGTTTACTGTAACCTGTGGAGCTTCAACATGACGATGAAACACAGAAATTGCGTCGGACTTAAATACAACAGGCACCAAGCCGACTTCTGTCCGGGAGAGTAATGCTTCTAACTGTCTGTGGTTTGGTTCCTTCCTGGGATTCCAGTAATAGATTCCGATAGACATGGGAAGGTTTACTATAACCTGTGGACCTTTAACGTGACGATGAAACACAGAAATTGCATCGGAATTAAATACAAGAGGCACCATGCCGACTTCTCTCCGGGAGAGTAATGTTTCTCACTGTCGTGATTTGATTCTTTCCTAGGATTTCAGTAATAGATTCCGATGGACATGGGAAAGTTTACTGCAACCTGTGGACCTACCACTTGACGATAAAACACAGAAATTGCGTCAGAATTGAATACAACAGGCACCATGCCGATTTCTCTCCGGGAGAGTAACGCTTCTAACTGTCTGTGCATTGTTTCATTCCTGGAATTCCAGTAATGGATTCCGAAAGACTTGGGAAGGTTTACCGTAACCTGTGGACCTTCAACTTGACGATGAAACACAGAAGTTGTGTCGGAATTGAATACAACAGGCACCAACTCGACTTCTGTCCGGGAGAGTAATGCTTCTAACTGTCTGTGCTTTGATTCTCTCCTGGGATTCCAGTAATAGATGCCGATGGACATGGGAAGGTTTACTGTAACCTGTGGATCTTCAACGTGTCGATGAAACACAGAAATTGCGTCGGAGATGAATACAACAGGCTCCATGCCGACTTCTCTCCGGTAGAGTAATGTTTCTAACGTTCTGTGCTTTGATTCTTTCCAGGGATTTCAGAAATAGATTCCGATGGACATGGGAAGGTTTACTGTAACCTGTGGACCTTCAACTTGACGATGAAACACAGAAATTGCGTCGGAATTGAATACAACAGGCACCATGCCGACTTCTTTCCGGGAGACTACTGCTTCTAACTGTCTGTGCTTTGATTCTTTCCTGGGATTCCAGTAATAGATTCCGATGGACTTTGGAAAGTTTACTGTAACCTGTGGACATTCAACTTGACGATGAAACACAGAAATTGTGTCGGAATTGAATACAACAGGCACCAAGCTGACTTCTGTCCGGGAGAGTATTGCTTCTAACTGTCTGTGCTTTGATTCTTTCCTCGGATTCCAGTAATATACTCCGATGGACATGGGAAAGTTTACTGTTACCTGTGGACCTTCAACTTGACGATGAAACACAGAAATTGCGTCGGAATTGAGTACAACAGGCACTATGCCGACTTCTCTCCGGGAGAGTAATGCTTCTAACTGTCTGTGCTTTGATTCTTTCCTGGGATTCCAGTAATAGATTCCGATGGACTTGGGAAGGTTTACTGTACCCTGTGGACATTCAACTTGACGATGAAACACAGAAATTGTGTCGGAATTGAATACAACAGGCACCAAGCCGACTTCTGTCCGGGAGAGTAAGGCTTCTAACTGTCTGTGCTTAGATTCTTTCCTGGGATTCCAGTAATTGATACCGATGGACATGGGAAGGTTTACTGTAACCTGTCGACCTTCAACTTGACGATGAAACACAGAAATTGCGTCGGAATTGAATAAAATGGGCACCATGGCGACTTCCTTCCGGGAGAGTAATGCTTCTAACTGTCTGTGCTTTGATTCTTTCCTGGGATTCCAGTAATAGATTCCGATGGACATGGGAAGGTTTACTGTAACCTGTGGACCTTCAACTTGACGATGAAAAACAGAAATTGCGTCGGAATTGAATACAACAGGCACCAAGCCGACTTCTGTCAGTGAGAGTAATGCTCCTAACTGTCTGTGATTTGATTCTTTCCTGGGATTCCAGGAATAGATTCCGATTGACATGGGAAGGTCTACTGTAACCTGTGGACTTTCAACTTGACGATGAAACACAGAAATTGTGTCGGAATTGAATACAACAGGCACCACGCCGACTTCTGTCCGGGAGAGTAATGCCTCTAACTGTCTGTGCTTTGATTCTTTCCTGGGATTCCAGTAATAGATTCCGATATACATGGGAAGGTTTACTTTAACCTGTGGACCTTCAACTTGACGATGAAACACAGAAATTGCATCGGATTTGAATCCAACAAGCACCATGCCGACTTCTGTCCGGGAGAGCAATGCTTCTAACTGTCTGTGCTTTGATTCTTTCATGGGATTCCAGTAATAGATTCCGATGGACATCGGAAGGTTTACTGTAACCTGTGGACCTTCAACTTGACGATGAAACACAGAAATTGCGTCGGAATTGAATCCAACAGGCACCATGCCGACTTCTCTCCGGGAGAGTAATGCTTCTAACTGTCTGGGCTTTGATTCTTTCCTGGGATTCCAGTAATAGATTCCGATGGACATGGGAAGGTTTACTGTAACCTGTGGACCTTCAACTTGACGATGAAACACAGAAATTGCGTCGGAATTGAATCCAACAGGCACCATGCCGACATCTCTCCGGGAGAGTAATGCTTCTATCTGTCTGTGCTTTGATTCTTTCCTGGGATTCCAGTAATAGATTCCGATGGACATGGGAAGAAGATTTACTGTTACCTGTGGACGTTCAACTTCACGATGAATCACAAAAATTGCGCCGGAATATAATCCAACAGGTACCATGCCGACTTCTCTCCGGGAGAGTAATGCTTCTAACTGTCTGTGCTTTGATTCTTTCCTGGGATTCCAGTAATAGATTCCGATGGACTTTGGAAGGTTTACTGTAACCTGTGGACATTCAACTTGACGATGAAACACAGAAATTGTGTCGGAATTGAATACAACAGGCACCATGCCGACTTCTCTCCGGGAGAGTAATGGTTCTAACTGTCTGTGCTTTGATTCTTTCCTGGGATTCCAGAAATAGATTCCGATGGACATGGGAAGGTTTACTGCAACCTGTGGACCTTCAACTAGACGATGAAGCACAGAAATTGCGTCGGAATTGAATACAACATTCACCAAGCCGACTTCTCTCCGGGAGGGTAATGCTTCCAAGTGTCTGTGTTTTGATTCATTCCTGGGATTCCAGTAATAGATTCCACTGGACATGGGTAAGATTACAGTAACCTGTGGACCTTCAACTTGACGATGAAACACAGAAATTGCGTCGGAATCGAATACAACAAACACAATGCCGTCTTCTCTCCCGGAGAGTAATGCTTCTAACTGTCTGTGATTTGATTCTTTCCTGGGATTCCAGTAATAGATTCCGATGGACATGGGAAGGTTTACTGTAACCTGTGGACCTTCAACTTGACGATGAAACACAGAAATTGCATCGGATTTGAATCCAACAAGCACCATGCCGACTTCTGTCCGGGAGAGCAATGCTTCTAACTGTCTGTGCTTTGATTCTTTCATGGGATTCCAGTAATAGATTCCGATGGACATGGGAAGGTTTACTGTAACCTGTGGACCTTCAACTTGACGATGAAACACAGAAATTGCGTCGGAATTGAATCCAACAGGCACCATGCCGACTTATCTCCGGGAGAGTAATGCTTCTAACTGTCTGGGCTTTGATTCTTTCCTGGGATTCCAGTAATAGATTCCGATGGACATGGGAAGGTTTGCTTTAACCAGTGGACCTTCAACTTGACGATGAAACACAGAAATTGCGTCGGAATTGATTACAAGAGGCACCATGCCGATTTTTCACCGGGAGAGTAACGCTTCTAACTGTCTGTGCTTTGATTCTTTCCTGGGATTTCAGTAATAGATTCCGATGGACATGGGAAGGTTTACTGTAACCTGTGGACCATCAACTTGACGATGAGACACAGAAATTGCGTCGGATTTGAATCCAACAAGCACCATGCCGACTTCTGTCCGGGAGAGCAATGCTTCTAACTGTCTGTGCTTTGATTCTTTCATGGGATTCCAGTAACAGATTCCGATGGACATGGGAAGGTTTACTGTAACCTGTGGACCTTCAACTTGACGATGAAACACAGAAATTGCGTCGGAATTGAATCCAACAGGCACCATGCCGACTTATCTCCGGGAGAGTAATGCTTCTAACTGTCTGGGCTTTGATTCTTTCCTGGGATTCCAGTAATAGATTCCGATGGACATGGGAAGGTTTGCTTTAACCAGTGGACCTTCAACTTGACGATGAAACACAGAAATTGCGTCGGAATTGATTACAAGAGGCACCATGCCGATTTTTCACCGGGAGAGTAACGCTTCTAACTGTCTGTGCTTTGATTCTTTCCTGGGATTTCAGTAATAGATTCCGATGGACATGGGAAGGTTTACTGTAACCTGTGGACCATCAACTTGACGATGAGACACAGAAATTGCGTCGGATTTGAATCCAACAAGCACCATGCCGACTTCTGTCCGGGAGAGCAATGCTTCTAACTGTCTGTGCTTTGATTCTTTCATGGGATTCCAGTAATAGATTCCGATGGACATGGGAAGGTTTACTGTAACCTGTGGACCTTCAACTTGACGATGAAACACAGAAATTGCGTCGGAATTTAATCCAACAGGCACCATGCCGACTTATCTCCGGGAGAGTAATGCTTCTGACTGTCTGGGCTTTGATTCTTTCCTGGGATTCCAGTAATAGATTCCGATGGACATGGGAAGGTTTGCTTTAACCAGTGGACCTTCAACTTGACGATGAAACACAGAAATTGCGTCGGAATTGATTACAAGAGGCACCATGCCGATTTTTCACCGGGAGAGCAATGCTTCTAACTGTCTGTGCTTTGATTCTTTCCTGGGATTCCAGTAATAGATTCCGATGGACATGGGAAGGTTTACTGTAACCTGTGGACCTTCAACTTGACGATGAAACACAGAAATTGCATCGGATTTGAATCCAACAAGCACCATGCTGACTTCTGTCCGGGAGAGCAATGCTTCTAACTGTCTGTGCTTTGATTCTTTCATGGGATTCCAGTAATAGATTCCGATGGACATGGGAAGGTTTACTGTAACCTGTGGACCTTCAACTTGACGATGAAACACAGAAATTGCGTCGGAATTGAATACAACAGGCACCATGCCGACTTATCTCCGGGAGAGTAATGCTTCTAACTGTCTGGGCTTTGATTCTTTCCTGGGATTCCAGTAATAGATTCCGATGGACATGGGAAGGTTTGCTTTAACCAGTGGAGCTTCAACTTGACGATGAAACACAGAAATTGCGTCGGAATTGATTACAAGAGGCACCATGCCGATTTTTCACCGGGAGAGTAACGCTTCTATCTGTCCGTGCTTTGATTCTTTCCTGGGATTCCAGTAATAGATTGCGATGGACATGGGAAGATTTACTGTTACCTGTGGACGTTCCACTTCACGATGAATCACAAAAATTGCGTCGGAATATAATCCAACAGGTACAATGCCGACTTCTCTCCGGGAGAGTAATGCTTCTAACTGTCTGTGCTTTGATTCTTTCCTGGGATTCCAGTAATAGATTCTGATGGACGTTGGAAGGTTTACTGTAACCTGTGGACATTCAACTTGACGATGAATCACAAAAATTGCGTCGGAATATAATCCAACAGGTACAATGCCGACTTCTCTCCGGGAGAGTAATGCTTCTTACCGTCTGCGCTTTGATTGTTTCCTGGGATTCCAGTAATAGATTCCGATATACATGGGAAGGTTTACTTTAACCTGTGGACCTACAACGTGACGATGAAACACAGAAATTGCGTCGGACTTGAATACAACAGGCACCAAGGCGACTTCTGTCCGGGAGAGTAATGCTTCTAAATGTCTATGGTTTGATTCTTTCCTGGGATTCCAGTTATAGATTCCGATGGACATGGGAAGGTCTACTATGACCTGTGGACCTTCAACGTGACGATGAAACACAGAAATTGCGTCGGAATTGAATACAACAGGCACCATGCCGACTTCACTCCGGGAGAGTAATGTTTCTAACTGTCTGTGCTTTGATTCTTTCCTGGGATTCCAGTAATAGATTCCGATGGACATGAGAAGGTTTACCGTAACCTGTGGACCTTCAACTTGACGATGAAACACAGAAATTGCGTCGGAATTGAATACAACCGGCACCAAGCCGACTTCTCTCCGGGAGAGTAATGCTTCTAACAGTCTGTGCTTTGATTTTTTCCTGGGATTCCAGAAATAGATTCCGATGGACATAGGAAGGTTTACTGTAACCTGTGGACCTTCAACTTGACGATGAAACACAGAAATTGCGTCGGAATTGAATACAACAGGCACCATGCCGACTTCTCTCCGGGAGAGTATTGCTTCCAACTGTCTGTGCTTTGATTCTTTCCTGGGATTCCAGTAATAGATTCCACTGGACATGGGAGGGATTACTGTAACCTGTGGACCTTCACCTTGACGATGAAACACAGAAATTGCGTCGGAATTGAATACAACAATCACAATGCAGACTTCTCTCCCGGAGAGTAATGCTTCTAATTGTCGGTGTTTTGATTCTTTCCTGGGATTCCAGTAATAGATTCCGATGGACATGGGAAGGTTTACTGTAACCTGTGGACCTTCAACTTGACGATGAAACAGAAATTGCATCGGATTTGAATCCAACAAGCACCATGCCGACTTCTGTCCGGGAAAGTAATGCTTCTAACTGTCTGTGATTTGATTCTGTCCTCGGATTCCAGTAATAGATTTCGATGGACATGGGAAAGTTTACTGTAACCTGTGGACCTTCAACTTGACGATGAAACACAGAAATTGCGTCGGAATTGAATACAACAGGCACCATGCCGACTTATCTCCGGGAGAGTAATGCTTCTAACTGTCTGTGCTTTGATTCCTTCCTGGGATTCCAGTAATAGATTCCGATGGACATGGGAAGGTTTACTGTAACCTGTGGAGCTTCAACTTGACGATGAAACACAGAAATTGCGTCGGACTTAAATACAACAGGCACCAAGCCGACTTCTGTCCGGGAGAGTAATGCTTCTAACTGTCTGTGGTTTGGTTCCTTCCTGGGATTCCAGTAATAGATTCCGATGGACATGGGAAGGTTTACTATAACCTGTGGACCTTTAACGTGACGATGAAACACAGAAATTGCATCGGAATTGAATACAAGAGGCACCATGCCGACTTCTCTCCGGGAAAGTAATGTTTCTCACTGTCGTGATTTGATTCTTTCCTAGGATTTCACTAATAGATTCCGATGGACATGGGAAAGTTTACTGCAACCTGTGGACCTACCACTTGACGATAAAAATCAGAAATTGCGTCGGAATTGAATACAACAAACACAATGCCGACTTCTCTCCCAGAGAGTAATGCTTCTAACTGTCTGTGTTTTGATTCTTTCCTGGGAGTCCAGTATTTGATTCCACTGGACATGGGTACGATTACAGTAACCTGTGGACCTTCAACTTGACGATGAAACACAGAAATTGCGTCGGAATCGAATACAACAAACACAATGCCGACTTCTCTCCCGGAGAGTAATGCTTCTAACTGTCTGTGTTTTGATTCTTTCCTGGGATTCCAGTAATAGATTCCGATGGACATGGGAAGGTTTACTGTAACCTGTGGACCTTCAACTTGACGATGAAACACAGAAATTGCATCGGATCTGAATCAAACAAGCACCATGCCGACTTCTGTCCGGGAGAGCAATGCTTCTAACTGTCTGTGCTTTGATTCTTTCATGGGATTCCAGTAATAGATTCCGATGGACATGGGAAGGTTTACTGTAACCTGTGGACCTTCAACTTGACGATGAAACACAGAAATTGCGTCGGAATTGAATCAAACAGGCACCATGCCCACTTCTCTCCGGGAGAGTAATGCTTCTAACTGTCTGGGCTTTGATTCTTTCCTGGGATTCCAGTAATAGATTCCGATGGACATGGGAATTTTTGCTTTAACCTGTGGACCTTCAACTTGACGATGAAACACAGAAATTGCGTCGGAATTGATTACAAGAGGCACCATGCCGATTTTTCACCGGGAGAGTAACGCTTCTAACTGTATGTGCTTTGATTCTTTCCTGGGATATCAGTAGTAGATTCCGATGGACATGGGAAGGTTTACTGTAACCTGTGGACCATCAACTTGACGATGAAACACAGAAATTGCGTCGGAATATAATCCAACAGGTACCATGCCGACTTCTCTCCGGGAGAGTAATGCTTCTAACTGTCTGTGCTTTGATTCTTTCTTGGGATTCCAGTAATAGATTCCGATGGACTTTGGAAGGTTTACTGTAACCTGTGGACATTCAACTTGACGATGAAACACAGAAATTGTGTCGGAATTGAATACAACAGGCACCAAGCCGACTTCTGTCCGGGAGAGTAATGCTTCTAACTGTCTGTGCTTTGATTCTTTCCTCGGATTCCAGTAATGTACTCCGATGGACATGGGAAAGTTTACTGTAACCTGTGGACCTTCAACTTGACGAGGAATCCCAGAAATTGCGTCGGAATTGAGTACAACAGGCACCATGCCGACTTCTCTCCGGGAGAGTAATGCTTCTATCTGTCTGTGCTTTGATTCTTTCCTGGGATTTCAGTAATAGATTCCGATGGATATGGGAAGATTTACTGTTACCTGTGGACGTTCAACTTGACGATGAAACACAAAAATTGAGTCGGAATATAATCCAACAGGTACCATGCCGACTTCTCTCCGGGAGAGTAATGCTTCTAACTGTCTGTGCTTTGATTCTTTCCTGGGATTCCAGTAATAGATTCCGATGGACTTTGGAAGGTTTACTGTAACCTGTGGACATTCAACTTGACGATGAAACACAGAAATTGTGTCGGAATTGAATACAACAGGCACCAAGCCGACTTCTGTCCGGGAGAGTAATGCTTCTAACTGTCTGTGCTTTGTTTCTTTCCTCGGATTCCAGTAATGTACTCCGATGGACATGGGAAAGTTTACTGTAACCTGTGGACCTTCAACTTGACGATGAAACCCAGAAATTGCGTCGGAATTGAGTACAACAGGCACCATGCCGACTTCTCTCCGGGAGAGTAATGCTTCTAACTGTCTGTGCTTTGATTCTTTCCTGGGATTCCAGTAATAGATTCCGATTGACTTGGGAAGGTTTACCGTAACCTGTGGACCTTCAACTTGACGATGAAACACAGGAATCGAGTCGGAATTGAATACAACAAACACCATGCCGACTTCTCTCCGGGAGAATAATGCTTGTAACTCTCTGTGTTTTGATTCTTTCCTGGGATTCCAGTAATTGATACCGATGGACATGGGAACGTTTACTGCAACCTGTCGACCTTCAACTTGACGATGAAACACAGAAATTGCGTCGGAATTGAATAAAATGTGTACCATGGCGACTTCGTTCCCGGAGAGGAATGCTTCTAACTGTCTGTGCTTCGATTCTTTCCTGGGATTCCAGTAATAGATTCCGATGGACATGGGAAGGTTTACTGTAACCTGTGGACCTTCAACTTGACGATGAAAAACAGAAATTGCGTCGGAATTGAATACAACAGGCACCAAGCCGACTTCTGTCCGTGAGAGTAATGCTCCTAACTGTCTGTGATTTGATTCTTTCCTGGGATTCCAGGAATAGATTCCGATGGACATGGGAAGGTCTACTGTAACCTGTGGACTTTCAACTTGACGATGAAACACAGAAATTGTGTCGGAATTGAATACAACAGGCACCACGCCGACTTCTGTCCGGGAGAGCAATGCCTCTAACTGTCTGTGCTTTGATTTTTTCCTGGGATTCCAGAAATAGATTCCGATGGACATGGGACGGTTTACTATAACCTGTGGACCTTTAACGTGACGATGAAACACAGAAATTGCATCGGAATTAAATACAAGAGGCACCATGCCGACTTCTCTCCGGGAGAGTAATGCTTCCAACTGTCTGTGCTTTGATTCTTTCCTGGGATTCCAGTAAGAGATTCCACTGGACACGGGAAGGATTACTGTAACCTGTGGACCTTCACCTTGACGATGAAACACAGAAATTGCGTCGGAATTGAATACAACAAACACAATGCAGACTTCTCTCCCGGAGAGTAATGCTTCTAATTGTCGGTGTTTTGATTCTTTCCTGGGATTCCAGTAATAGATTCCGATGGACATGGGAAGGTTTACTGTAACCTGTGGACCTTCAACTTGACGATGAGACACAGAAATTGCATCGGATTTGAATCCAACAAGCACCATGCCGACTTCTGTCCGGGAGAGTAATGCTTCTAACTGTCTGTGTTTTGATTCTGTCCTCGGATTCCAGTAATAGACTCCGATGGACATGGGAAAGTTTACTGTAACCTGTGGACCTTCAACTTGACGATGAAACACAGAAATTGCGTCGGAATTGAATACAACAGCCACCATGCCGACTTCTCTCCGGGAGAGTAATGCTTCTAACTGTCTGTGCTTTGATTCCTTCCTGGGATTACAGTAATAGATTCCGATGGACATGGGAAGGTTTACTGTAACCTGTGGAGCTTCAACATGACGATGAAACACAGAAATAGCGTCGGACTTAAATACAACAGGCACCAAGCCGACTTCTGTCCGGGAGAGTAATGCTTCTAACTGTCTGTGGTTTGGTTCCTTCCTAGGATTCCAGTAATAGATTCCGATGGACATGGGAAGGTTTACTATAACCTGTGGACCTTTAACGTGACGATGAAACACAGAAATTGCATCGGAATTAAATACAAGAGGCACCATGCCGACTTCTCTCCGGGAGAGTAATGTTTCTCACTGTCGTGATTTGATTCTTTCCTAGGATTTCAGTAATAGATTCCGATGGACATGGGAAAGTTTACTGCAACCTGTGGACCTAGCACTTGACGATAAAACTCAGAAATTGCGTCAGAATTGAATACAACAGGCACCATGCAAATTTCTCTCCGGGAGAGTAACGCTTCTAACTGTCTGTGCATTGTTTCATTCCTGGGATTCCAGTAATGGATTCCGAAGGACTTGGGAAGGTTTACCGTAACCTGTGGACCTTCAACTTGACGATGAAACACAGAAGTTGTGTCGGAATTGAATACAACAGGCACCAACTCGACTTCTGTCCGGGAGAGTAATGCTTCTAACTGTCTGTGCTTTGATTCTCTCCTGGGATTCCAGTAATAGATGCCGATGGACATGGGAAGGTTTACTGTAACCTGTGGATCTTCAACGTGACGATGAAACACAGAAATTGCGTCGGAGATGAATACAACAGGGTCCATGCCGACTTCTCTCCGGTAGAGTAATGTTTCTAACTGTCTGTGCTTTGATTCTTTCCAGGGATTTCAGAAATAGATTCCGATGGACATGGGAAGGTTTACTGTAACCTGTGGACCTTCAACTTGACGATGAAGGACAGAAATTGCGTCGGAATTGAATACAACAGGCACCATGCCGACTTCTTTCCGGGAGACTACTGCTTCTAACTGTCTGTGCTTTGATTCTTTCCTGGGATTCCAGTAATAGATTCCGATGGACTTTGGAAAGTTTACTGTAACCTGTGGACATTCAACTTGACGATGAAACACAGAAATTGTGTCGGAATTGAATACAACAGGCACCAAGCCGACTTCTGTCCGGGAGAGTAATGCTTCTAACTGTCTGTGCTTTGATTCTTTCCTCGGATTCCAGTAATATACTCCGATGGACATGGGAAAGTTTACTATAACCTGTGGACCTTCAACTTGACGATGAAACACAGAAATTGCGTCGGAATTGAGTACAACAGGCACTATGCCGACTTCTCTCCGGGAGAGTAATGCTTCTAACTGTCTGTGCTTTGATTCTTTCCTGGGATTCCAGTAATAGATTCCGATTGACTTGGGAAGGTTTACTGTACCCTGTGGACATTCAACTTGACGATGAAACAAAGAAATTGTGTCGGAATTGAATACAACAGGCACCAAGCCGACTTCTCTCCGGGAGAGTAATGCTTCTAACTGTCTGTGCTTTGATTCTTTCCTCGGATTCCAGTAATATACTCCGATGACATGGGAAAGTTTAGTGTAACCTGTGGACCTTCAACTTGACGATGAAACACAGAAATTGCCTCGGAATTGAGTACAACAGGCACCATGCCGACTTCTCTCCGGGAGAGTAATGTTTCTAACTGTCTGTGCTTTGATTCTTTCCTGGGATTCCAGTAATAGATTCCGATGGACATGAGAAGGTTTACCGTAACCTGTGGACCTTCAACTTGACGACGAAACACAGAAATTGCGTCGGAATTGAATACAACCGGCACCAAGCCGACTTCTCTCCGGGAGAGTAATGCTTCTAACTGTCTGTGCTTTGATTTTTTCCTGGGATTCCAGAAATAGGTTCCGATGGACATAGGAAGGTTTACTATAACCTGTGGACCTTTAACGTGACGATGAAACACAGAAATTGCATCGGAATTGAATACAAGAGGCACCATGCCGACTTCTCTCCGGGAAAGTAATGTTTCTCACTGTCGTGATTTGATTCTTTCCTAGGATTTCACTAATAGATTCCGATGGACATGGGAAAGTTTACTGCAACCTGTGGACCTACCACTTGACGATAAAAATCAGAAATTGCGTCGGAATTGAATACAACAAACACAATGCCGACTTCTCTCCCGGAGAGTAATGCTTCTAACTGTCTGTGTTTTGATTCTTTCCTGGGAGTCCAGTATTTGATTCCACTGGACATGGGTACGATTACAGTAACCTGTGGACCTTCAACTTGACGATGAAACACAGAAATTGCGTCGGAATCGAATACAACAAACACAATGCCGACTTCTCTCCCGGAGAGTAATGCTTCTAACTGTCTGTGTTTTGATTCTTTCCTGGGATTCCAGTAATAGATTCCGATGGACATGGGAAGGTTTACTGTAACCTGTGGACCTTCAACTTGACGATGAAACACAGAAATTGCATCGGATCTGAATCAAACAAGCACCATGCCGACTTCTGTCCGGGAGAGCAATGCTTCTAACTGTCTGTGCTTTGATTCTTTCATGGGATTCCAGTAATAGATTCCGATGGACATGGGAAGGTTTACTGTAACCTGTGGACCTTCAACTTGACGATGAAACACAGAAATTGCGTCGGAATTGAATCAAACAGGCACCATGCCGACTTCTCTCCGGGAGAGTAATGCTTCTAACTGTCTGGGCTTTGATTCTTTCCTGGGATTCCAGTAATAGATTCCGATGGACATGGGAATTTTTGCTTTAACCTGTGGACCTTCAACTTGACGATGAAACACAGAAATTGCGTCGGAATTGATTACAAGAGGCACCATGCCGATTTTTCACCGGGAGAGTAACGCTTCTAACTGTATGTGCTTTGATTCTTTCCTGGGATATCAGTAGTAGATTCCGATGGACATGGGAAGGTTTACTGTAACCTGTGGACCATCAACTTGACGATGAAACACAGAAATTGCGTCGGAATATAATCCAACAGGTACCATGCCGACTTCTCTCCGGGAGAGTAATGCTTCTAACTGTCTGTGCTTTGATTCTTTCTTGGGATTCCAGTAATAGATTCCGATGGACTTTGGAAGGTTTACTGTAACCTGTGGACATTCAACTTGACGATGAAACACAGAAATTGTGTCGGAATTGAATACAACAGGCACCAAGCCGACTTCTGTCCGGGAGAGTAATGCTTCTAACTGTCTGTGCTTTGATTCTTTCCTCGGATTCCAGTAATGTACTCCGATGGACATGGGAAAGTTTACTGTAACCTGTGGACCTTCAACTTGACGAGGAATCCCAGAAATTGCGTCGGAATTGAGTACAACAGGCACCATGCCGACTTCTCTCCGGGAGAGTAATGCTTCTATCTGTCTGTGCTTTGATTCTTTCCTGGGATTTCAGTAATAGATTCCGATGGATATGGGAAGATTTACTGTTACCTGTGGACGTTCAACTTGACGATGAAACACAAAAATTGAGTCGGAATATAATCCAACAGGTACCATGCCGACTTCTCTCCGGGAGAGTAATGCTTCTAACTGTCTGTGCTTTGATTCTTTCCTGGGATTCCAGTAATAGATTCCGATGGACTTTGGAAGGTTTACTGTAACCTGTGGACATTCAACTTGACGATGAAACACAGAAATTGTGTCGGAATTGAATACAACAGGCACCAAGCCGACTTCTGTCCGGGAGAGTAATGCTTCTAACTGTCTGTGCTTTGTTTCTTTCCTCGGATTCCAGTAATGTACTCCGATGGACATGGGAAAGTTTACTGTAACCTGTGGACCTTCAACTTGACGATGAAACCCAGAAATTGCGTCGGAATTGAGTACAACAGGCACCATGCCGACTTCTCTCCGGGAGAGTAATGCTTCTAACTGTCTGTGCTTTGATTCTTTCCTGGGATTCCAGTAATAGATTCCGATTGACTTGGGAAGGTTTACCGTAACCTGTGGACCTTCAACTTGACGATGAAACACAGGAATCGAGTCGGAATTGAATACAACAAACACCATGCCGACTTCTCTCCGGGAGAATAATGCTTGTAACTCTCTGTGTTTTGATTCTTTCCTGGGATTCCAGTAATTGATACCGATGGACATGGGAACGTTTACTGCAACCTGTCGACCTTCAACTTGACGATGAAACACAGAAATTGCGTCGGAATTGAATAAAATGTGTACCATGGCGACTTCGTTCCCGGAGAGGAATGCTTCTAACTGTCTGTGCTTCGATTCTTTCCTGGGATTCCAGTAATAGATTCCGATGGACATGGGAAGGTTTACTGTAACCTGTGGACCTTCAACTTGACGATGAAAAACAGAAATTGCGTCGGAATTGAATACAACAGGCACCAAGCCGACTTCTGTCCGTGAGAGTAATGCTCCTAACTGTCTGTGATTTGATTCTTTCCTGGGATTCCAGGAATAGATTCCGATGGACATGGGAAGGTCTACTGTAACCTGTGGACTTTCAACTTGACGATGAAACACAGAAATTGTGTCGGAATTGAATACAACAGGCACCACGCCGACTTCTGTCCGGGAGAGCAATGCCTCTAACTGTCTGTGCTTTGATTTTTTCCTGGGATTCCAGAAATAGATTCCGATGGACATGGGACGGTTTACTATAACCTGTGGACCTTTAACGTGACGATGAAACACAGAAATTGCATCGGAATTAAATACAAGAGGCACCATGCCGACTTCTCTCCGGGAGAGTAATGCTTCCAACTGTCTGTGCTTTGATTCTTTCCTGGGATTCCAGTAAGAGATTCCACTGGACACGGGAAGGATTACTGTAACCTGTGGACCTTCACCTTGACGATGAAACACAGAAATTGCGTCGGAATTGAATCCAACAAGCACCATGCCGACTTCTGTCCGGGAGAGTAATGCTTCTAACTGTCTGTGTTTTGATTCTGTCCTCGGATTCCAGTAATAGACTCCGATGGACATGGGAAAGTTTACTGTAACCTGTGGACCTTCAACTTGACGATGAAACACAGAAATTGCGTCGGAATTGAATACAACAGGCACCATGCCGACTTCTCTCCGGGAGAGTAATGCTTCTAACTGTCTGTGCTTTGATTCCTTCCTGGGATTACAGTAATAGATTCCGATGGACATGGGAAGGTTTACTGTAACCTGTGGAGCTTCAACATGACGATGAAACACAGAAATAGCGTCGGACTTAAATACAACAGGCACCAAGCCGACTTCTGTCCGGGAGAGTAATGCTTCTAACTGTCTGTGGTTTGGTTCCTTCCTAGGATTCCAGTAATAGATTCCGATGGACATGGGAAGGTTTACTATAACCTGTGGACCTTTAACGTGACGATGAAACACAGAAATTGCATCGGAATTAAATACAAGAGGCACCATGCCGACTTCTCTCCGGGAGAGTAATGTTTCTCACTGTCGTGATTTGATTCTTTCCTAGGATTTCAGTAATAGATTCCGATGGACATGGGAAAGTTTACTGCAACCTGTGGACCTACCACTTGACGATAAAACTCAGAAATTGCGTCAGAATTGAATACAACAGGCACCATGCAAATTTCTCTCCGGGAGAGTAACGCTTCTAACTGTCTGTGCATTGTTTCATTCCTGGGATTCCAGTAATGGATTCCGAAGGACTTGGGAAGGTTTACCGTAACCTGTGGACCTTCAACTTGACGATGAAACACAGAAGTTGTGTCGGAATTGAATACAACAGGCACCAACTCGACTTCTGTCCGGGAGAGTAATGCTTCTAACTGTCTGTGCTTTGATTCTCTCCTGGGATTCCAGTAATAGATGCCGATGGACATGGGAAGGTTTACTGTAACCTGTGGATCTTCAACGTGACGATGAAACACAGAAATTGCGTCGGAGATGAATACAACAGGGTCCATGCCGACTTCTCTCCGGTAGAGTAATGTTTCTAACTGTCTGCGCTTTGATTCTTTCCAGGGATTTCAGAAATAGATTCCGATGGACATGGGAAGGTTTACTGTAACCTGTGGACCTTCAACTTGACGATGAAGGACAGAAATTGCGTCGGAATTGAATACAACAGGCACCATGCCGACTTCTTTCCGGGAGACTACTGCTTCTAACTGTCTGTGCTTTGATTCTTTCCTGGGATTCCAGTAATAGATTCCGATGGACTTTGGAAAGTTTACTGTAACCTGTGGACATTCAACTTGACGATGAAACACAGAAATTGTGTCGGAATTGAATACAACAGGCACCAAGCCGACTTCTGTCCGGGAGAGTAATGCTTCTAACTGTCTGTGCTTTGATTCTTTCCTCGGATTCCAGTAATATACTCCGATGGACATGGGAAAGTTTACTATAACCTGTGGACCTTCAACTTGACGATGAAACACAGAAATTGCGTCGGAATTGAGTACAACAGGCACTATGAAGACTTCTCTCCGGGAGAGTAATGCTTCTAACTGTCTGTGCTTTGATTCTTTCCTGGGATTCCAGTAATAGATTCCGATTGACTTGGGAAGGTTTACTGTACCCTGTGGACATTCAACTTGACGATGAAACAAAGAAATTGTGTCGGAATTGAATACAACAGGCACCAAGCCGACTTCTCTCCGGGAGAGTAATGCTTCTAACTGTCTGTGCTTTGATTCTTTCCTCGGATTCCAGTAATATACTCCGATGACATGGGAAAGTTTAGTGTAACCTGTGGACCTTCAACTTGACGATGAAACACAGAAATTGCCTCGGAATTGAGTACAACAGGCACCATGCCGACTTCTCTCCGGGAGAGTAATGTTTCTAACTGTCTGTGCTTTGATTCTTTCCTGGGATTCCAGTAATAGATTCCGATGGACATGAGAAGGTTTACCGTAACCTGTGGACCTTCAACTTGACGACGAAACACAGAAATTGCGTCGGAATTGAATACAACCGGCACCAAGCCGACTTCTCTCCGGGAGAGTAATGCTTCTAACTGTCTGTGCTTTGATTTTTTCCTGGGATTCCAGAAATAGGTTCCGATGGACATAGGAAGGTTTACTGTAACCTGTGGACCTTCAACTTGACGATGAAACACAGAAATTGCGTCGGAATTGAATACAACATTCACCATGCCGACTTCTCTCCGGGAGAGTATTGCTTCCAACTGTCTGTGCTTTGATTCTTTCCTGGGATTCCAGTAATAGATTCCACTGGACATGGGAGGGATTACTGTAACCTGTGGACCTTCACCTTGACGATGAAACACAGAAATTGCGTCGGAATTGAATACAACAAACACAATGCAGACTTCTCTCCCGGGGAGTAATGCTTCTAATTGTCGGTGTTTTGATTCTTTCCTGGGATTCCAGTAATAGATTCCGATGGACATGGGAAGGTTTACTGTAATCTGTGGACCTTCAACTTGACGATGAAACACAGAAATTGCATCGGATTTGAATCCAACAAGCACCATGCCGACTTCTGTCCGGGAGAGTAATGCTTCTAACTGTCTGTGCTTTGATTCTGTCCTCGGATTCCAGTAATAGATTTCGATGGACATGGGAAAGTTTACTGTAACCTGTGGACCTTCAACTTGACGATGAAACACAGAAATTGCGTCGGAATTGAATCCAACAGGCACCATGCCGACTTCTCTCCGGGAGAGTAATGCTTCTAACTGTCTGGGCTTTGATTCTTTCCTGGGATTCCAGTAATAGATTCCGATGGACATGGGAAGGTTTGCTTTAACCTGTGGACCTTCAACTTGACGATGAAACACAGAAATTGCGTCGGAATTGATTACAAGAGGCACCATGCCGATTTTTCACCGGGAGAGTAACGCTTCTAACTGTATGTGCTTTGATTCTTTCCTGGGATTTCAGTAATAGATTCCGATGGATATGGGAAGATTTACTGTTACCTGTGGACGTTCAACTTGACGATGAAACACAAAAATTGCGTCGGAATATAATCCAACAGGTACCATGCCGACTTCTCTCCGGGAGAGTAATGCTTCTAACTATCTGTGCTTTGATTCTTTCCTGGGATTCCAGTAATAGATTCCATTGGACTTTGGAAGGTTTACTGTAACCTGTGGACATTCAACTTGACGATGAAACACAGAAATTGCGTCGGAATTGAATACAACAGGCACCAAGCCGACTTCTGTCCGGGAGGGTAATGCTTCTAACTGTCTGTGCTTTGATTCTTTCCTCGGATTCCAGTAATATACTCCGATGGACATGGGAACGTTTACTGTAACCTGTCGACCTTCAACTTGACGATGAAAAACAGAAATTGCGTCGGAATTGAATAAAATGGGCACCATGGCGACTTCGTTCCCAAAGAGTAATGCTTCTAACTGTCTGTGCTTCGATTCTTTCCTGGGATTCCAGTAATAGATTCCGATGGACATGGGAAGGTTTACTGTCACCTGTGGACCTTCAACTTGACGATGAAAAACAGAAATTGCGTCGGAATTGAATACAACAGGCACCAAGCCGACTTCTGTCCGTGAGAGTAATGCTCCTAACTGTCTGTGATTTGATTCTTTCCTTGGATTCCAGGAATAGATTCCGATGGACATGGGAAGGTCTACTGTAACCTGTGGACTTTCAACTTGACGATGAAACACAGAAATTGTGTCGGAATTGAATACAACAGGCACCACGCCGACTTCTGTCCGGGATAGCAATGCCTCTAACTGTCTGTGCTTTGATTTTTTCCTGGGATTCCAGAAATAGATTCCGATGGACATGGGACGGTTTACTGTAACCTGTGGACCTTCAACTTGACGATGAAACACAGAAATTGCGTCGGAATTGAATACAACAGGCACCATGCCGACTTCTCTCCGGGAGAGTAATGCTTGCAACTGTCTGTGCTTTGATTCTTTCCTGGGATTCCAGTAAGAGATTCCACTGGACACGGGAAGGATTACTGTAACCTGTGGACCTTCACCTTGACGATGAAACACAGAAATTGCGTCGGAATTGAATACAACAAACACAATGCAGACTTCTCTCCCGGAGAGTAATGCTTCTAATTGTCGGTGTTTTGATTCATTCCTGGGATTCCAGTAATAGATTCCGATGGACATGGGAAGGTTTTCTATAACCTGTGGACCTTCAACTTGACGATGAGACACAGAAATTGCATCGGATTTGAATCCAACAAGCACCATGCCGACTTCTGTCCGGGAGAGTAATGCTTCTAACTGTCTGTGTTTTGATTCTGTCCTCGGATTCCAGTAATAGACTCCGATGGACATGGGAAAGTTTACTGTAACCTGTGGACCTTCAACTTGACGATGAAACACAGAAATTGCGTCGGAATTGAATACAACAGGCACCATGCCGACTTCTCTCCGGGAGAGTAATGTTTCTCACTGTCGTGATTTGATTCTTTCCTAGGATTTCAGTAATAGATTCCGATGGACATGGGAAAGTTTACTGCAACCTGTGGACCTACCACTTGACGATAAAACACAGAAATTGCGTCAGAATTGAATACAACAGGCACCATGCCGATTTCTCTCCGGGAGAGTAACGCTTCTAACTGTCTGTGCATTGTTTCATTCCTGGGATTCCAGTAATGGATTCCGAAGGACTTGGGAAGGTTTACCGTAACCTGTGGACCTTGAACTTGACGATGAAACACAGAAGTTGTGTCGGAATTGAATACAACAGGCACCAACTCGACTTCTGTCCGGGAGAGTAATGCTTCTAACTGTCTGTGCTGTGATTCTCTCCTGGGATTCCAGTAATAGATGCCGATGGACATGGGAAGGTTTACTGTAACCTGTGGATCTTCAACGTGACGATGAAACACAGAAATTGCGTCGGAGATGAATACAACAGGCTCCATGCCGACTTCTCTCCGGTAGAGTAATGTTTCTAACTGTCTGTGCTTTGATTCTTTCCAGGGATTTCAGAAATAGATTCCGATGGACATGGGAAGGTTTACTGTAACCTGTGGACCTTCAACTTGACGATGAAACACAGAAATTGCGTCGGAATTGAATACAACAGGCACCATGCCGACTTCTTTCCGGGAGACTACTGCTTCTAACTGTCTGTGCTTTGATTCTTTCCTGGGACTCCAGTAATAGATTCCGATGGACTTTGGAAAGTTTACTGTAACCTGTGGACCTTCAACTTGACGATGAAACACAGAAATTGCGTCGGAATTGAGTACAACAGGCACTATGCCGACTTCTCTCCGGGAGAGTAATGCTTCTAACTGTCTGTGCTTTGATTCTTTCCTGGGATTCCAGTAATAGATTCCGATGGACTTGGGAAGGTTTACTGTACCCTGTGGACATTCAACTTGACGATGAAACACAGAAATTGTGTCGGAATTGAATACAACAGGCACCAAGCCGACTTCTGTCCGGGAGAGTAATGCTTCTAACTGTCTGTGCTTTGATTCTTTCCTGGGATTCCAGTAATTGATACCGATGGACATGGGAAGGTTTACTGTAACCTGTCGACCTTCAACTTGACGATGAAACACAGAAATTGCGTCGGAATTGAATAAAATGGGCACCATGGCGACTTCCTTCCGGGAGAGTAATGCTTCTAACTGTCTGTGCTTTGATTCTTTCCTGGGATTCCAGTAATAGATTCCGATGGACATGGGAAGGTTTACTGTAACCTGTGGACCTTCAACTTGACGATGAAAAACAGAAATTGCGTCGGAATTGAATACAACAGGCACCAAGCCGACTTCAGTCCGTGAGAGTAATGCTCCTAACTGTCTGTGATTTGATTCTTTCCTGGGATTCCAGGAATAGATTCCGATGGACATGGGAAGGTCTACTGTAACCTGTGGACTTTCAACTTGACGATGAAACACAGAAATTGTGTCGGAATTGAATACAACAGGCACCACGCCGACTTATGTCGGGGAGAGTAATGCGTCTAACTGTCTGTGCTTTGATTCTTTCCTGGGATTCCAGTAATAGATTCCGATATACATGGGAAGGTTTACTTTAACCTGTGGACCTTCAACTTGACGATGAAACACAGGAATTGCCCCGGACTTGAATGGAACAGGCACCAAGGTGACTTCTGTCCGGGAGAGTAATGCTTCTAACTGTCTGTGGTTTGATTCTTTCCTGAAATTCCAGTAATAGTTTCCGATGGACATGGGAAAGTTTACTGTAACCTGTGGACGTTCCACTTGATGATAAAACACAGAAATTGTGTCGGAATTGAATACTACAGGCACCATGCCGACTTCTCTCCGGGAGAGTAATGGTTCTAACTGTCTGTGCTTTGATTCTTTCCTGGGATTCCAGAAATATATTCCGATGGACATGGGAAGGTTTACTGCAACCTGTGGACCTTCAACTAGACGATGAAGCACAGAAATTGCATCGGAATTGAATACAACATTCACCAAGCCGACTTCTCTCAGGGAGGGTAATGCTTCCAACTGTCTGTGTTTTGATTCATTCCTGGGATTCCAGAAATAGATTCCGATGGACATGGGAAGGTTTACTGCAACCTGTGGACATTCAACTTGACGATGAAACACAGAAATTGCGTCGGAATTGAATACAACAGGCACCATGCCGACTTCTCTCCGGGAGAGTAATGGTTCTAACTGTCTGTGCTTTGATTCTTTCCTGGGATTCCAGAAATAGATTCCGATGGACATGGGAAGGTTTACTGCAACCTGTGGACCTTCAACTAGACAATGAAGCACAGAAATTGCGTCGGAATTGAATACAACATTCACCAAGCCGACTTCTCTCCGGGAGGGTAATGCTTCCAACTGTCTGTGTTTTGATTCTTTCCTGGGATTCCAGTAATAGATTCCGATGGACATGGGAAGGTTTGCTTTAACCAGTGGACCTTCAACTTGACGATGAAACACAGAAATTGCGTCGGAATTGATTACAAGGGGCACCATGCCGATTTTTCACCGGGAGAGTAACGCTTCTAACTGTCTGTGCTTTGATTCTTTCCTGGGATTTCAGTAATAGATTCCGATGGACATGGGAAGAAGATTTACTGTTACCTGTGGACGTTCAACTTCACGATGAATCACAAAAATTGCGTCGGAATATAATCCAACAGGTACCATGCCGACTTCTCTCCGTGAGAGTAATGCTTCTAACTGTCTGTGCTTTGATTCTTTCCTGGGATTCCAGTAATAGATTCCGATGGACTTTGGAAGGTTTACTGTAACCTGTGGACATTCAACTTGACGATGAAACACAGAAATTGTGTCGGAATTGAATACAACAGGCACCATGCCGACTTCTCTCCGGGAGAGTAATGGTTCTAACTGTCTGTGCTTTGATTCTTTCCTGGGATTCCAGAAATATATTCCGATGGACATGGGAAGGTTTACTGCAACCTGTGGACGTTCCACTTGATGATAAAACACAGAAATTGTGTCGGAATTGAATACTACAGGCACCATGCCGACTTCTCTCCGGGAGAGTAATGCTTCTAACTGTCTGTGCTTTGATTCTTTCCTCGGATTCAAGTAATATACTCCGATGGACATGGGAAAGTTTACTGTAACCTGTGGACCTTCAACTTGACGATGAAACACAGAAATTGCGTCGGAATTGAGTACAACAGGCACCATGCCGACTTCTCTCCGGGAGAGTAATGCTTCTAACTGTCTGTGCTTTGATTCTTTCCTGGGATTCCAGTAATAGATTCCGATGGACTTGGGAAGGTTTACTGTACCCTGTGGACATTCAACTTGACGATGAAACACAGAAATTGTGTCGGAATTGAATACAACAGGCACCAAGCCGACTTCTGTCCGGGAGAGTAATGCTTCTAACTGTCTGTGCTTTGATTCTTTCCTGGGATTCCAGTAATAGATTCCGATGGACATGGGAAGGTTTACTTCAACCTGTGGACCTTCAACGTGACGATGAAACACAGAAATTAGGTCGGAATTGAATACGACAGGCACCATGCCGACTTCTGTCCGCGAGAGTAATGCTTCCAACTGCCTGTGCTTTGATTCTTTATTGGGATTCCAGTAATAGATCCGATGGACATGCGAAGGTTTACTGTAACCTGTGGACCTTCAACTTGACGATGAAACACAGAAATGGTGTCGGAATTGAATACAACAAACACCATGCCGACTCTCTCCGGGAGAATAATGCTTGTAACTCTCTGTGTTTTGATTCTTTCCTGGGATTCCAGTAAATGATACCGATGGACATGGGAAGGTTTACTGTAACCTGTCGACCTTCAACTTGACGATGAAACACAGAAATTGCGTCGGAATTGAATAAAATGGGCAGCATGGCGACTTCCTTCCGGGAGAGTAATGCTTCTAACTGTCTGTGCTTTGATTCTTTCCTGGGATTCCAGTAATAGATTCCGATGGGCATGGGAAGGTCTACTGTAACCTGTGGACTTTCAACTTGACGATGAAACACAGAAATTGCCCCGGACTTGAATGCAACAGGCACCAAGGTGACTTCTGTCCGGGAGAGTAATGCTTCTAACTGTCTGTGGTTTGATTCTTTCCTGAAATTCCAGTAATAGTTTCCGATGGACATGGGAAAGTTTACTGTAACCGGTGGACGTTCCACTTGATGATAAAACACAGAAATTGTGTCGGAATTGAATACTACAGGCACCATGCCGACTTCTCTCCGGGAGAGTAATGGTTCTAACTGTCTGTGCTTTGATTCTTTCCTGGGATTCCAGAAATATATTCCGATGGACATGGGAAGGTTTACTGCAACCTGTGGACCTTCAACTAGACGATGAAGCACAGAAATTGCGTCGGAATTGAATACAACATTCACCAAGCCGACTTCTCTCAGGGAGGGTAATGCTTCCAACTGTCTGTGTTTTGATTCATTCCTGGGATTCCAGAAATAGATTCCGATGGACATGGGAAGGTTTACTGCAACCTGTGGACATTCAACTTGACGATGAAACACAGAAATTGCGTCGGAATTGAATACAACAGGCACCATGCCGACTTCTCTCCGGGAGAGTAATGGTTCTAACTGTCTGTGCTTTGATTCTTTCCTGGGATTCCAGAAATAGATTCCGATGGACATGGGAAGGTTTACTGCAACCTGTGGACCTTCAACTAGACGATGAAGCACAGAAATTGCGTCGGAATTGAATACAACATTCACCAATCCGACTTCTCTCCGGGAGGGTAATGCTTCCAACTGTCTGTGTTTTGATTCATTCCTGGGATTCCAGTAATAGATTCCACTGGACATGGGTACGATTACAGTAACCTGTGGACCTTCAACTTGACGATGAAACACAGATATTGCGTCGGAATCGAATACAACAAACACAATTCCGACTTCTCTCCCGGAGAGTAATGCTTCTAACTGTCTGTGTTTTGATTCTTTCCTGGGATTCCAGTAATAGATTCCGATGGACATGGGAAGGTTTACTGTAACCTGTGGACCTTCAACTTGACGATGAAACACAGAAATTGCATCGGATTTGAATCCAACAAGCACCATGCCGACTTCTGTCCGGGAGATCAATGCTTCTAACTGTCTGTGCTTTGATTCTTTCATGGGATTCCAGTAATAGATTCCGATGGACATGGGAAGGTTTACTGTAACCTGTGGACCTTCAACTTGACGATGAAACACAGAAATTGCGTCGGAATTGAATCCAACAGGCACCATGCCGACTTTTCTCCGGGAGAGTAATGCTTCTAACTGTCTGGGCTTTGATTCTTTCCTGGGATTCCAGTAATAGATTCCGATGGACATGGGAAGGTTTGCTTTAACCAGTGGACCTTCAACTTGACGATGAAACACAGAAATTGCGTCGGAATTGATTACAAGAGGCACCATGCCGATTTTTCACCGGGAGAGTAACGCTTCTAACTGTCTGTGCTTTGATTCTTTCCTGGGATTTCAGTAATAGATTCCGATGGACATGGGAAGAAGATTTACTGTTACCTGTGGACGTTCAACTTCACGATGAATCACAAAAATTGCGTCGGAATATAATCCAACAGGTACCATGCCGACTTCTCTCCGTGAGAGTAATGCTTCTAACTGTCTGTGCTTTGATTCTTTCCTGGGATTCCAGTAATAGATTCCGATGGACTTTGGAAGGTTTACTGTAACCTGTGGACATTCAACTTGACGATGAAACACAGAAATTGTGTCGGAATTGAATACAACAGGCACCATGCCGACTTCTCTCCGGGAGAGTAATGGTTCTAACTGTCTGTGCTTTGATTCTTTCCTGGGATTCCAGTAATAGATTCCGATGGACATGGGAAGAAGATTTACTGTTACCTGTGGTCGTTCAACTTCACGATGAATCACAAAAATTGCGTCGGAATATAATCCAACAGGTACCATGCCGACTTCTCTCCGTGAGAGTAATGCTTCTAACTGTCTGTGCTTTGATTCTTTCCTGGGATTCCAGTAATAGATTCCGATGGACTTTGGAAGGTTTACTGTAACCTGTGGACATTCAACTTGACGATGAAACACAGAAATTGTGTCGGAATTGAATACAACAGGCACCATGCCGACTTCTCTCCGGGAGAGTAATGGTTCTAACGGTCTGTGCTTTGATTCTTTCCTGGGATTCCAGAAATAGATTCCGATGGACATGGGAAGGTTTACTGCAACCTGTGGACCTTCAACTAGACGATGAAGCACAGAAATTGCGTCGGAATTGAATACAACATTCACCAAGCCGACTTCTCTCCGGGAGGGTAATGCTTCCAACTGTCTGTGTTTTGATTCATTCCTGGGATTCCAGTAATAGATTCCACTGGACATGGGTACGATTACAGTAACCTGTGGACCTTCAACTTGACGATGAAACAAAGAAATTGCGTCGGAATCGAATACAACAAACACAATGCCGACTTCTCTCCCGGAGAGTAATGCTTCTAACTGTCTGTGTTTTGATTCTTTCCTGGGATTCCAGTAATAGATTCCGATGGACATGGGAAGATTTACTGTTACCTGTGGACGTTCAACTTCACGATGAATCACAAAAATTGCGTCGGAATATAATCCAACAGGTACAATGCCGACTTCTCTCCGGGAGAGTAATGCTTCTAACTGTCTGTGCTTTGATTCTTTCCTGGGATTCCAGTAATAGATTCCGATGGACGTTGGAAGGTTTACTGTAACCTGTGGACATTCAACTTGACAATGAAACACAGAAATTGTGTCGGAATTGAATACAACAGGCACCAAGCCGTCTTCTGTCCGGGAGAGTAATGCTTCTAACTGTCTGTGCTTTGATTCTTTCCTCGGATTCAAGTAATATACTCCGATGGACATAGGAAAGTTTACTGTTACCTGTGGACCTTCAACTTGACGATGAAACACAGAAATTGCGTCGGAATTGAGTACAACAGGCACCATGCCGACTTCTCTCCGGGAGAGTAATGCTTCTAACTGTCTGTGCTTTGATTCTTTCCTGGGATTCCAGTAATAGATTCCGATGGACTTGGGAAGGTTTACTGTACCCTGTGGACATTCAACTTGACGATGAAACACAGAAATTGTGTCGGAATTGAATACAACAGGCACCAAGCCGACTTCTGTCCGGGAGAGTAATGCTTCTAACTGTCTGTGCTTTGATTCTTTCCTGGGATTCCAGTAATAGATTCCGATGGACATGGGAAGGTTTACTTCAACCTGTGGACCTTCAACGTGACGATGAAACACAGAAATTAGGTCGGAATTGAATACGACAGGCACCATGCCGACTTCTGTCCGGGAGAGTAATGCTTCCAACTGCCTGTGCTTTGATTCTTTATTGGGATTCCAGTAATAGATCCGATGGACATGGGAAGGTTTACTGTAACCTGTAGACCTTCAACTTGACGATGAAACACAGAAATTGCGTCGGAATTGAGTAAAATGGGCAGCATGGCGACTTCCTTCCGGGAGAGTAATGCTTCTAACTGTCTGTGCTTTGATTCTTTCCTGGGATTCCAGTAATAGATTCCGATGGGCATGGGAAGGTCTACTGTAACCTGTGGACTTTCAACTTGACGATGAAACACAGAAATTGTGTCGGAATTGAGTACAACAGGCACCACGCCGACTTCTGTCCGGGAGAGTAATGCCTCTAACTGTCTGTGCTTTGATTCTTTCCTGGGATTCCAGAAATAGATTCCGATGGACATGGGAAGGTTTACTGCAACCTGTGGACCTTCAACTAGACGATGAAGCACAGAAATTGCGTCGGAATTGAATACAACAGGCACCATGCCGACTTCTCTCCATGAGGGTAATGCTTCCAACTGTCTGTGTTTTGATTCTTTCCTGGGATTCAAGTAATAGATTCCACTGGACATGGGTACGATTACAGTAACCTGTGGACCTTCAACTTGACGGTGAGACACAGAAATTGCGTCGGAATCGAATACAACAAACACAATGCCGACTTCTCTCGCGGAGAGGAATGCTTCTGACTGTGTGTGTTTTGATTCTTTAGTGGGATTCCACTAATAGATTCCGATGGACATGGGAAGGTTTATTGTAACCTGTGGACCTTCAACTTCACGATGAAACACAGAAATTGCATCGGATTTGAATCCAACAAGCACCATGCCGACTTCTGTCCGGGAGAGTAATGCTTCTAACTGTCTGTGCTTTGATTCTTTCATGGGATTCCAGTAATAGATTGCGATGGACATGGGAAGGTGTACTGTAACCTGTGGACCTTCAACTTGACGATGAAACACAGAAATTGCGTCGGAATTGAATCCAACAGGCACCATGCCGACTTCTCTCCGGGAGAGTAATGCTTCTAACTGTCTGGGCTTTGATTCTTTCCTGGGATTCCAGTAATAGATTCCGATGGACATGGGAAGGTTTGCTTTAACCTGTGGACCTTCAACTTGACGATGAAACACAGAAATTGCGTCGGAATTGATTACAAGAGGCACCATGCCGATTTTTCACCGGGAGAGTAACGCTTCTAACTCTCTGTGCTTTGATTCTTTCCTGGGATTTCAGTAATAGATTCCGATGGACATGGGAAGGTTTACTGTAACCTGTGGACCATCAACTTGACGATGAAAAACAGAAATTGCGTCCGAATTGAATACAACAGGCACTATGCCGACTTCTGTCCGGGAGAGTAATGCTTCCAACTGTCTGTGCTTTGATTCTTTCCTGGGATTCAGGTAATAGATTCCGATGGACATGGGAAGGTTTACTTTAACCTGTGGACCTTCAACTTGACGATGGAACACAGAAATTGCGAATGAATTGTAAACAACAGGCACCATGCCGACTTCGCTAAGGCAGAGTAAAGATTCTAACTGTCTGTGCTTTCATTGTTTCCTGGGATTCCAGTAACAGATTCCGACGGACATGGGAACGTTTACTGTAACCTGTAAACCTCCAACTTGACGATGAAAAACAGACATTGCGTCGGAATTGAATACAACAGGCACCATGCCGACTTCTGTCCGGGAGAGTAATGCTTCCAACTGTCTGTGCTTTGATTCTTTATTGGGATTCCAGTAATAGATCCAATGGACATGCGAAGGTTTCCTGTAACCTGTGGACCTTCAACTTGACGATGAAACACAGAAATCGTGTCGGAATTGAATACAACAAACACCATGCCGACTTCTCGCCTGGAGAATAATGCTTGTAACTCTCTGCGTTTTGATTCTTTCCTGGGATTCCAGTAATTGATTTCGATGGACATGGGAAGGTTTACTGTAACCTGTCGACCTTCAACTTGACGATGAAACACAGAAATTGCGTCGGAATTGAATAAAATGGGCATAATGGCGACTTCCTTCCGGGAGAGTAATGCTTCTAACTGTCTGTGCTTTGATTCTTTCCTGGGATTCCAGTAATAGATTCCGATGGACATGGGAAGGTTTACTGTAACCTGTGGACCTCCAACTTGACGATGAAAAACAGACATTGCGTCGGAATTGAATACAACAGGCACCAAGCCGACTTCTGTCCGTGAGAGTAATGCTCCTAACTGTCTGTGATTTGATACTTTCCTGGGATTCCAGGAATAAATTCCGATGGACATGGGAAGGTCTACTGTAACCTGTGGACTTTCAACTTGACGATGAAACACAGAAATTGTGTCGGAATTGAATACAACAGGCACCACGCCGACTTCTGTCCGGGAGAGTAATGCCTCTAACTGTCTGTGCTTTGATTCTTTCCTGGGATTCCAGTAATAGATTCCGATATACATGGGAAGGTTTACTTTAACCTGTGGACCTTCAACTTGACGATGAAACACAGAAATTGCGCCGGACTTGAGTACAACAGGCACCAAGGTGACTTCTGTCCGGGAGAGTAATGCTTCTAACTGTCTGTGGTTTGATTCTTTCCTGGAACTCCAGTAATAGTTTCCGATGGACATGGGAAAGTTTACTGTAACCTGTGGACCTTCCACTTGACGATAAAACACAGAAATTGTGTCGGAATTGAATACTACAGGCACCATGGTGACTTCTCTCCGGGAGAGTAATGGTTCTAACTGTCTGTGCTTTGATTCTTTCCTGGGATTCCAGAAATAGATTCCGATGGACATGGGAAGGTTTACTGCAACCTGTGGACCTTCAACTAGACGATGAAGCACAGAAATTGCGTCGGAATTGAATACAACAGGCACCAAGCCGACTTCTCTCCGGGAGGGTAATGCTACCAACTGTCTGTATTTTGATTCTTTCCTGGGATTCCAGTAATAGATTCCACTGGACATGGGTACGATTACAGTAACCTGTGGACCTTCAACTTGACGATGAAACACAGAAATTGCGTCGGAATCGAATACAACAAACACAATGCCGACTTCTCTCCCGGAGAGTAATGGTTCTAACTGTCTGTATTTTGATTCTTTCCTGGGATTCCAGTAATAGATTCCGATGGACTTGGGAAGGTTTACTGTAACCTGTGGACCTTCAACTTGACGTTGGAACACAGAAATTGCATCGGATTTGAATCCAACAAGCACCATGCCGACTTCTGTCCGGGAGAGTAATGCTTCTAACAGTCTGTGCTTTGATTCTTTCATGGGATTCCAGTAATAGATTCCGATGGACATGGGAAGGTTTACTGTAACCTGTGGACCTTCAACTTGACGATGAAACACAGAAATTGCGTCGGAATTGAATCCAACAGGCACCATGCCGACTTCTCTCCGGGAGTGTAATGCTTCTAACTGTCTGGGCTTTGATTCTATCCTGGGATTCCAGTAATAGATACCGATGGACATGGGAAGGTTTGCTTTAACCTGTGGACCTTCAACTTGACGATGAAACACAGAAATTGCGTCGGAATTGATTACAAGAGGCACCATGCCGATTTTTCACCGGGAGAGTAACGCTTCTAACTGTCTGTGCTTTGATTCTTTCCTGGGATTTCAGTAATAGATTCCGATGGACATGGGAAGGTTTACTGTAACCTGTGGACCATGAACTTGACGATGAGACACAGAAATTGCGTCGGATTTGAGTACAACAGGCACCATGCCGACTTCTCTCCGGGAGAGTAATGCTTCTAACTGTCTGTGCTTTGATTCTTTCGTGGGATTCCAGTAATAGATTCCGATGGACTTGAGAAGGTTTACTGTACCCTGTGCACATTCAACTTGACGATGAAACACAGAGATTGTGTCGGAATTGAATACTACAGGCACCAAGCCGACTTCTGTCCGGGAGAGTAATGCTTCTAACTGTCTGTGCTTTGATTCTTTCCTGGGATTCCAGTAATAGATTCCGATGGACATGGGAAGGTTTACTTCAACCTGTGGACCTTCAACGTGACGATGAAACACAGAAATTAGTTCGGAATTGAATACAACAGGCACCATGCCGACTTCTGTCCTGGAGAGTAATGCTTCCAACTGTCTGTGCTTTGATTCTTTATTGGGATTCCAGTAATAGATCCGATGGACATGCGAATGTTTACTGTAATCTGTGGACTTTCAACTTGACGATGAAACACAGAAATCGTGTCGGAATTGAATTCAACAAACACCATGCCGACTTCTCCCCGGGAGAATAATGCTTGTAACTCTCTGTGTTTTGATTCTTTCCTGGGATTCCAGTAATTGATACCGATGGACATGGGAAGGTTTACTGTAACCTGTCGACCTTCAACTTGACGATGAAACACAGAAATTGCGTCGGAATTGAATAAAATGGGCACCATGGCGACTTCCTTCCGGGAGAGTAATGCTTCTAACTGTCTGTGCTTTGATTCTTTCCTGGGATTCCAGTAATAGATTCCGATGGACATGGGAAGGTTTACTGTAACCTGTGGACCTCCAACTTGACGATGAAAAACAGACATTGCGTCGGAATTGAGTACAACAGGCACCAAGCCGACTTCTGTCCGTGAGAGTAATGCTCCTAACTGTCTGTGATTTGATTCTTTCCTGGGATTCCAGGAATAGATTCCGATGGACATGGGAAGGTCTACTGTAACCTGTGGACTTTCAACTTGACAATGAAACACAGAAATTGTGTCGGAATTGAATACAACAGGCACCACGCCGACTTCTGTCCGGGAGAGTAATGCCTCTAACTGTCTGTGCTTTGATTCTTTCCTGGGATTCCAGTAATAGATTCCGATATACACGGGAAGGCTTACTTTAATCTGTGGACCTTCAACTTGACGATGAAACACAGAAATTGCGCCGGACTTGAATACAACAGGCACCAAGGTGACTTCTGTCCGGGAGAGTAATGCTTCTAACTGTCTGTGGTTTGATTCCTTCCTGGAATTCCAGTAATAGTTTCCGATGGACATGGGAATGTTTACTGTAACCTGTGGACCTTCCACTTGACGAAAAAACACCGAAATTGTGTCGGAATTGAATACTACAGGCACCATGCCGACTTCTCTCCGGGAGAGTAATGGTTCTAACTGTCTGGGCTTTGATTCTTTCCTGGGATTCCAGTAATAGATTCCGATGGACATGGGAAGGTTTGCTTTAACCTGTGGACCTTCAACTTGACGATGAAACACAGAAATTGCGTCGGATTTGAATACTACAGGCACCATGCCGACTTCTCTCCGGGAGAGTAATGCTTCTATCTGTCTGTGCTTTGATTCTTTCCTGGGATTCCAGTAATGGATTCCGATGGACATGGGAAGATTTACTGTTACCTGTGGACGTTCAACTTGACGATGAAACACACAAATTGCGTCGGAATATAATCCAACAGGTACCATGCCGACTTCTCTCCGGGAGAGTAATGCTTCTAATTGTCTGTGCTTTGATTCTTTCCTGGGATTCCAGTAATAGATTCCGATGGACATGGGAAGGTTTACTGTAACCTGTGGACCTTCAACTTGACGATGTAAAACAGAAATTGCGCCGGAATTGAATACAACAGGCACTATGCCGACTTCTGTCCGGGAGAGTAATGCTTCCAACTGTCTGTGCTTTGATTCTTTCCTGGGATTCCAGTAATAGATTCCGATGGACATGGGAAGGTTTACTTTAACCTGTGGACCTTCAACTTGACGATGGAACACAGAAATTGCGTCGGAATTGAAAACAACAGGCACCATGCCGACTTCGCTAAGGCAGAGTAATGATTCTAACTGTCTGTGCTTTCATTGTTTCCTGGGATTCCAGTAACAGATTCCTACGGACATGGGAAGGTTTACTGTAACCTGTGGACCTTCAACTTGACGATGAAACACAGAAATTTTGTCGGAATTGAATACGACAGGCACCATGCCGACTTCTGTCCGGGAGAGTAATGCTTCCAACTTTCTGTGCTTTGATTCATTCCTGGGATTCTAGTAATAGATTCCGATGGACATGGGAAGGTCTACTGTAACCTGTGGACCTTCAACTTGACGATGAAAAACGGAAATTGCGTCGGAATTGAATACAAAAGGCACCATTCCAATTTCTCACACGGAGAGTAACGCTTCTGACTGTATGTGCTTTGTTTCTTTCCTGGGATTCCAGTAATAGATTCCGATGGACTTGGGAAAGTTTACTGTACCCTGTGGACATTCAACTTGACGATGAAACACAGAAATTGTGTCGGAATAGAATACAACAGGCTTCAAGCCGACTTCTGTCCGGGAGAGTAATGTTTCTAACTGTCTGTGCTTTGATTCTTTCCTGGGAATCCAGTAATAGATTTGATGGACATGCAAAGGTTTACTATAACTTGTGGACCTTCAACTTGACGATGAAACACAGAAATTGCGTCGGACTTGAATACAACAGGCACCAAGGCGACTTTTGACTGGGAGAGTAATGCTTCTAACTGTTTGTGCTTTGATTCTTTCCTGGGATTCCAGTAATAGATTCCGATGGACATGAGAAGGTTTACTGTAACCTGTGTACCTTCAACTTGACGATTAAACACAGAAATTGCGTCGGAATTGAATACAACATGCACCATGCCGACTTCTCTCCGGGAGACTACTGCTTCTAACTGTCTGTGCTTTGATTCTTTCCTGGGATACCAGTAATAGATTCCGATGGACATGGGAAGTGTTACTGTAACCTGTGGACCTTCAACGTGACGGTGAAACACAGAAATTAGCTCGGAATTGAATACAACAGGCACCATGCCGATTTCTGTCCAGGAGAGTAATGCTTCTAACTGTGTGTGCATTGATTCTTTTCTGGGATTCCAGTAATAGGTTCCGACGGACATGGGAAAGTTTAATGTAACCTGTGGACCTTCAACTTGACGATGAAACACAGAAAAGCCGTCGGACTTAAATACAACAGGCACCAAGCCGACTTCTCTCCGGTACAGTAATGTTTCTAACTGTCTGTGCTTAGATTCTTTTCAGGGATTTCAGTAATAGATTCCGATGGAGACTGGAAGGTTTACTGTAACCTGTGGACCTTCCACTTGACGATGAAGCACAGAAGTTGCGTCGGAATTGAATGCAACAGGCACCATGCCGATTTCTCACCGGGAGAGTAACGCTTCTGACTGTGTGTGCTTTGATTCTTTCCTGGGTTTCCAGTAATAGATTGCGATGGACTTGGGAAGGTTTACTGTATGATGTGGACATTCAACTTGACGATGAAACACAGAAATTGTGTCGGAATAGAATACTACAGGCACCAAGACGACTTCTGTCCGGGAGAGTAATGCTTCTAACTGCCTGTGCTTTGATTCTTTCCTGGGATTCCAGTAATAGATTCCGATGGACATGGTAAGGTTTACTTTAACCTGTGGACCTTCAACTGGACGATGAAACACAGAAATTGCGTCGGAATTGAATACAACAGGCACCATGCCGACTTCTGTCCGGGAGAGTAATGCTTCCAACTGTCTGTGCTTTGATTCTTTGTTGGGATTCCAGTAATAGATTCCGCTGGACATGGGAATTTTTACTGTAAATGTAGACCTTTAACTTGACGATGAAACACAGAATTTGCGTCGGAATTGAATACAACAAACACCATGCCGACTTCTCTCCCGGAGAGTACTGCTCGAAATGACTGTGTTTTTAATCGTTTCTGGGATTCCAGTAATAGCTCCGATGGACATGCGAAGGTTTACTGTAACCTGTGGACCTTCAACTTGACGATGAAACACAGAAATTGCGTCGGAATTGAATCCAACAGGCACCATGCCGACTTCTGTCCGGGAGAGTAGTGTTTCTAACTGTCTGTGCTTTGATTCTTTCCTGGGATTCCAGTAATAGATTCCGATGGACATGGGAAGGTTTACTATAACCTGTGGACCTTCAACGTGACGATGAAACACAGAAATTGCGTCGGAATTGAATATAACAGGCACCATGCCGACTTCTCTCCGGGAGAGTAATGTTTCTAACTGTCTGTGCTTTGATTCTTTCCTGGGAATCCAGTATTAGATTCCGATGGACATGAGAAGGTTTACTGTAACCTGTGGACCTTCAACTTGACGATGAAACACAGAAATTGCGTCGGAATTGAATACAACAGGCACCATGCCGACTTCTCTCCGGGAGAGTAATGCTTCTAACTGTCTCTGCTTTGATTCTTTCCTGGGATTCCAGTAATAGATTCCGATGGACATGGGAAGGATTACTGTAACCTGTGGACCTTCAACTTGACGACGAAACACAGAAATTGCGTCGGAATTGAATACAACAAACACAACACCGACTTCTCTCCCGGAGAGTAATGCTTCTAATTGTCGGTGTATTGATTCTTTCCTGGGATTCCAGTAATAGATTCCGATGGACATGGGAAGGTTTACTGTAACCTGTGGACCTTCAACTTGACGATGAAACACAGAAATTGCGTCGGAATTGAATACAACAGGCACCATGCCGACTTCTCTCCGGGAGACTACTGCTTCTAACTGTCTCTGCTTTGATTCTTTCCTGGGATTCCAGTAATAGATTCCGATGAACATGGGAAAGTATACTGTTACCTGTGGACCTTCCACTTGACGATAAAACACAGAAATTGCGTCGGACTTAAATACAACAGGCACCAAGCCGACTTCTGTCCGGGAGAGTAATGCTTCTAACTGTCTGTGGTTTGGTTCTTTCCTGGGATTCCAGTAATAGATTCCGATGGACATGGGAAGGTTTACTATAACCTGTGGACCTTTAAAGTGACGATGAAACACAGACATTACATCGGAATTGAATACAACAGGCACCATGCCGACTTCTGTCCTGGAGAGTAATGCTTCTATCTGTCTGTGCTTTGAATCTCTCCTGGGATTCCAGTAATAGATGACGATGGACATGGGAAGGTTTACTGTAACCTGTGGACCTTCAACTTGACGATGAAACACAGATATTGCGTCGGAATTGAATACAACAGGCACCATGCCGACTTCTTTCCGGGAGACTACTGCTTCTAACTGTCTCTGCTTTGATTCTTTCCTGGGATTCCAGTAATAGAATCCGATGAACATGGGAAAGTATACTGTTACCTGTGGACCTTCCACTTGACGATAAAACACAGAAATTGCGTCGGAATTGAATACTACTGGCACCATGCCGACTTCTCTCCGGGAGAGTAATGCTTCTAACTGTCTGTGCTTTCATTCTTTCCTGGGTTTCCAGTAATAGATTCCGATGGACTTGGGAAGGTTTACTGTAACCTGTGGACATTCAACTTGACGATGAAACACAGAAATTGCGTCGGAATTGAATACAACAGGCACCATGCCGACTTCTCTCCGGGAGAGTAACGCTTCTAACTGTCTGTGCTTTGATACCTTCCTGGGATTCCAGTAATAGATTTCGATGGACATGGGAAGGTTTACTGTAACCTGTGGACCTTCAACCTGACGATGAAACACAGAAATTGCGTCCGACTTAAATACAACAGGCACCAAGCCGACTTCTGTCCGGGAGAGTAATGCTTCTTACTGTCTGTGGTTTGGTTCTTTCCTGGGATTCCAGTAATAGATTCCGGTGGACATGGGAATTTTTACTATAACCTGTAGACCTTCAACGTGACGATAAAACACAGAAATTGAATCGGAATTGAATACAACAGGCACCATGCCGACTTATCTCCCGGAGAGCAGTGCTTCTAACTGTTTGTGCTTTGACTCTTTTCTGGGATTCCAGTAATAGATTCCGATGGACATGGGAAGGTTTACTGTAACCTGTGGACCTTCAACTTGACGATGAAACACAGAAATCGCGTCGGAATTCAATACAACAAACTCCATGCCGACTTCTCTCTGGGAGAATAATGCTTGTAACTCTCGGTGTTTTGATTCTTTCCTGGGATTCCAGTAATTGATTCCGATGGACATGGGAAGGTTTACTGTAACGTGTGGACCTTCAACTTGACGATGAAACACAGAAATTGCGTCGGAAATGAATAAAATGGGAACCATGGCGACTTCCTTCCGGGAGAGTAATGCTTCTAACTGTCTGTGCTTTGATTCTTTCCTGGGACTACAGTAATAGATTCCGATGGACATGGGAATGTTTACTGTAACCTGTGGACCTTCAACTTGACGATGAAACACAGAAAATGCGTCGGAATTGAATACAACAGGCACCAAGCCGACTTCTGTCCGGGAGAGTAATGCTTCTAACTGTCTGTGCTTTGATTCTTTCCTGGGATTTCAGAAATAGATTCCGATGGACATGGAAAGGTTTACTGTAACCTGTGGACCTTCAACATGGCGAAGAAACACAGAATTTGCGTCGGAATTGAATACAACAGGCACCATGCCGACTTCTCTCCGGGAGACTACTGCTTCAAACTGTCTGTGCTTTGATTCTATCCTGGGATTCCAGTAATAGATTCCGATATACATGGGAAGGTTTACTTTAACCTGTGGACCTTCAACTTGACGATGAAACACAGAAATTGCGTCGGAATTGAATCCAACAGGCACCATGCCGACTTCTGTCCGGGAGAGTAGTGTTTCTAACTGTCTGTGCTTTGATTCTTTCCTGGGATTCCAGTAATAGATTCCGATGGACATGGGAAGGTTTACTATAACCTGTGGACCTTCAACGTGACGATGAAACACAGAAATTGCGTCGGACCTGAATATAACAGGCACCATGCCGACTTCTCTCCGGGGAGAGTTATGTTTCTAACTGTCTGTGCTTTGATTCTTTCCTGGGATTCCACTATTGGATTCCGATGGACATGAGAAGGTTTACTGTAACCTGTGGACCTTCAACTTTACGATGAAACACAGAAATTGCGTCGGAATTGAATACAACAGGCACCATGCCGACTTCTCTCCGGGAGAGTAATGCGTCAAACTGTCTGTGCTTTGATTCTTTCCTGGGATTCCAGAAATAGATTCCGATGGACATGGGAAGGATTACTGTAACCTGTGGACCTTCAACTTGACGATGAAACAAAGAAATTGCGTCGGAATCGAATACAACAAACACAATGCCGACTTCTCTCCCGGAGAGTAATGCTTCTAACTGTCTGTGTTTTGATTCTTTCCTGGGATTCCAGTAATAGATTCCGATGGACATGGGAAGATTTACTGTTACCTGTGGACGTTCAACTTCACGATGAATCACAAAAATTGCGTCGGAATATAATCCAACAGGTACAATGCCGACTTCTCTCCGGGAGAGTAATGCTTCTAACTGTCTGTGCTTTGATTCTTTCCTGGGATTCCAGTAATAGATTCCGATGGACGTTGGAAGGTTTACTGTAACCTGTGGACATTCAACTTGACAATGAAACACAGAAATTGTGTCGGAATTGAATACAACAGGCACCAAGCCGTCTTCTGTCCGGGAGAGTAATGCTTCTAACTGTCTGTGCTTTGATTCTTTCCTCGGATTCAAGTAATATACTCCGATGGACATAGGAAAGTTTACTGTAACCTGTGGACCTTCAACTTGACGATGAAACACAGAAATTGCGTCGGAATTGAGTACAACAGGCACCATGCCGACTTCTCTCCGGGAGAGTAATGCTTCTAACTGTCTGTGCTTTGATTCTTTCCTGGGATTCCAGTAATAGATTCCGATGGACTTGGGAAGGTTTACTGTACCCTGTGGACATTCAACTTGACGATGAAACACAGAAATTGTGTCGGAATTGAATACAACAGGCACCAAGCCGACTTCTGTCCGGGAGAGTAATGCTTCTAACTGTCTGTGCTTTGATTCTTTCCTGGGATTCCAGTAATAGATTCCGATGGACATGGGAAGGTTTACTTCAACCTGTGGACCTTCAACGTGACGATGAAACACAGAAATTAGGTCGGAATTGAATACGACAGGCACCATGCCGACTTCTGTCCGGGAGAGTAATGCTTCCAACTGCCTGTGCTTTGATTCTTTATTGGGATTCCAGTAATAGATCCGATGGACATGGGAAGGTTTACTGTAACCTGTAGACCTTCAACTTGACGATGAAACACAGAAATTGCGCCGGAATTGAATAAAATGGGCAGCATGGCGACTTCCTTCCGGGAGAGTAATGCTTCTAACTGTCTGTGCTTTGATTCTTTCCTGGGATTCCAGTAATAGATTCCGATGGGCATGGGAAGGTCTACTGTAACCTGTGGACTTTCAACTTGACGATGAAACACAGAAATTGGGTCGGAATTGAGTACAACAGGCACCACGCCGACTTCTGTCCGGGAGAGTAATGCCTCTAACTGTCTGTGCTTTGATTCTTTCCTGGGATTCCAGAAATAGATTCCGATGGACATGGGAAGGTTTACTGCAACCTGTGGACCTTCAACTAGACGATGAAGCACAGAAATTGCGTCGGAATTGAATACAACAGGCACCATGCCGACTTCTCTCCGGGAGGGTAATGCTTCCAACTGTCTGTGTTTTGATTCTTTCCTGGGATTCAAGTAATAGATTCCACTGGACATGGGTACGATTACAGTAACCTGTGGACCTTCAACTTGACGGTGAGACACAGAAATTGCGTCGGAATCGAATACAACAAACACAATGCCGACTTCTCTCGCGGAGAGGAATGCTTCTGACTGTGTGTGTTTTGATTCTTTAGTGGGATTCCACTAATAGATTCCGATGGACATGGGAAGGTTTACTGTAACCTGTGGACCTTCAACTTCACGATGAAACACAGAAATTGCATCGGATTTGAATCCAACAAGCACCATGCCGACTTCTGTCCGGGAGAGTAATGCTTCTAACTGTCTGTGCTTTGATTCTTTCATGGGATTCCAGTAATAGATTGCGATGGACATGGGAAGGTGTACTGTAACCTGTGGACCTTCAACTTGACGATGAAACACAGAAATTGCGTCGGAATTGAATCCAACAGGCACCATGCCGACTTCTCTCCGGGAGAGTAATGCTTCTAACTGTCTGGGCTTTGATTCTTTCCTGGGATTCCAGTAATAGATTCCGATGGACATGGGAAGGTTTGCTTTAACCTGTGGACCTTCAACTTGACGATGAAACACAGAAATTGCGTCGGAATTGATTACAAGAGGCACCATGCCGATTTTTCACCGGGAGAGTAACGCTTCTAACTCTCTGTGCTTTGATTCTTTCCTGGGATTTCAGTAATAGATTCCGATGGACATGGGAAGGTTTACTGTAACCTGTGGACCATCAACTTGACGATGAAAAACAGAAATTGCGTCCGAATTGAATACAACAGGCACTATGCCGACTTCTGTCCGGGAGAGTAATGCTTCCAACTGCCTGTGCTTTGATTCTTTCCTGGGATTCAGGTAATAGATTCCGATGGACATGGGAAGGTTTACTTTAACCTGTGGACCTTCAACTTGACGATGGAACACAGAAATTGCGAATGAATTGTAAACAACAGGCACCATGCCGACTTCGCTAAGGCAGAGTAATGATTCTAACTGTCTGTGCTTTCATTGTTTCCTGGGATTCCAGTAACAGATTCCGACGGACATGGGAACGTTTACTGTAACCTGTAAACCTCCAACTTGACGATGAAAAACAGACATTGCGTCGGAATTGAATACAACAGGCACCATGCCGACTTCTGTCCGGGAGAGTAATGCTTCCAACTGTCTGTGCTTTGATTCTTTATTGGGATTCCAGTAATAGATCCAATGGACATGCGAAGGTTTCATGTAACCTGTGGACCTTCAACTTGACGATGAAACACAGAAATCGTGTCGGAATTGAATACAACAAACACCATGCCGACTTCTCGCCTGGAGAATAATGCTTGTAACTCTCTGCGTTTTGATTCTTTCCTGGGATTCCAGTAATTGATTTCGATGGACATGGGAAGGTTTACTGTAACCTGTCGACCTTCAACTTGACGATGAAACACAGAAATTGCGTCGGAATTGAATAAAATGGGCATAATGGCGACTTCCTTCCGGGAGAGTAATGCTTCTAACTGTCTGTGCTTTGATTCTTTCCTGGGATTCCAGTAATAGATTCCGATGGACATGGGAAGGTTTACTGTAACCTGTGGACCTTCCACTTGACGATAAAACACAGAAATTGTGTCGGAATTGAATACTACAGGCACCATGGTGACTTCTCTCCGGGAGAGTAATGGTTCTAACTGTCTGTGCTTTGATTCTTTCCTGGGATTCCAGAAATAGATTCCGATGGACATGGGAAGGTTTACTGCAACCTGTGGACCTTCATCTAGACGATGAAGCACAGAAATTGCGTCGGAATTGAATACAACAGGCACCAAGCCGACTTCTCTCCGGGAGGGTAATGCTACCAACTGTCTGTATTTTGATTCTTTCCTGGGATTCCAGTAATAGATTCCACTGGACATGGGTACGATTACAGTAACCTGTGGACCTTCAACTTGACGATGAAACACAGAAATTGCGTCGGAATCGAATACAACAAACACAATGCCGACTTCTCTCCCGGAGAGTAATGGTTCTAACTGTCTGTATTTTGATTCTTTCCTGGGATTCCAGTAATAGATTCCGATGGACTTGGGAAGGTTTACTGTAACCTGTGGACCTTCAACTTGACGTTGGAACACAGAAATTGCATCGGATTTGAATCCAACAAGCACCATGCCGACTTCTGTCCGGGAGAGTAATGCTTCTAACAGTCTGTGCTTTGATTCTTTCATGGGATTCCAGTAATAGATTCCGATGGACATGGGAAGGTTTACTGTAACCTGTGGACCTTCAACTTGACGATGAAACACAGAAATTGCGTCGGAATTGAATCCAACAGGCACCATGCCGACTTCTCTCCGGGAGTGTAATGCTTCTAACTGTCTGGGCTTTGATTCTATCCTGGGATTCCAGTAATAGATACTGATGGACATGGGAAGGTTTGCTTTAACCTGTGGACCTTCAACTTGACGATGAAACACAGAAATTGCGTCGGAATTGATTACAAGAGGCACCATGCCGATTTTTCACCGGGAGAGTAACGCTTCTAACTGTCTGTGCTTTGATTCTTTCCTGGGATTTCAGTAATAGATTCCGATGGACATGGGAAGGTTTACTGTAACCTGTGGACCATCAACTTGACGATGAGACACAGAAATTGCGTCGGATTTGAGTACAACAGGCACCATGCCGACTTCTCTCCGGGAGAGTAATGCTTCTAACTGTCTGTGCTTTGATTCTTTCGTGGGATTCCAGTAATAGATTCCGATGGACTTGAGAAGGTTTACTGTACCCTGTGCACATTCAACTTGACGATGAAACACAGAGATTGTGTCGGAATTGAATACTACAGGCACCAAGCCGACTTCTGTCCGGGAGAGTAATGCTTCTAACTGTCTGTGCTCTGATTCTTTCCTGGGATTCCAGTAATAGATTCCGATGGACATGGGAAGGTTTACTTCAACCTGTGGACCTTCAACGTGACGATGAAACACAGAAATTAGTTCGGAATTGAATACAACAGGCACCATGCCGACTTCTGTCCTGGAGAGTAATGCTTCCAACTGTCTGTGCTTTGATTCTTTATTGGGATTCCAGTAATAGATCCGATGGACATGCGAATGTTTACTGTAATCTGTGGACTTTCAACTTGACGATGAAACACAGAAATCGTGTCGGAATTGAATTCAACAAACACCATGCCGACTTCTCCCCGGGAGAATAATGCTTGTAACTCTCTGTGTTTTGATTCTTTCCTGGGATTCCAGTAATTGATACCGATGGACATGGGAAGGTTTACTGTAACCTGTCGACCTTCAACTTGACGATGAAACACAGAAATTGCGTCGGAATTGAATAAAATGGGCACCATGGCGACTTCCTTCCGGGAGAGTAATGCTTCTAACTGTCTGTGCTTTGATTCTTTCCTGGGATTCCAGTAATAGATTCCGATGGACATGGGAAGGTTTACTGTAACCTGTGGACCTCCAACTTGACGATGAAAAACAGACATTGCGTCGGAATTGAGTACAACAGGCACCAAGCCGACTTCTGTCCGTGAGAGTAATGCTCCTAACTGTCTGTGATTTGATTCTTTCCTGGGATTCCAGGAATAGATTCCGATGGACATGGGAAGGTCTACTGTAACCTGTGGACTTTCAACTTGACAATGAAACACAGAAATTGTGTCGGAATTGAATACAACAGGCACCACGCCGACTTCTGTCCGGGAGAGTAATGCCTCTAACTGTCTGTGCTTTGATTCTTTCCTGGGATTCCAGTAATAGATTCCGATATACACGGGAAGGCTTACTTTAATCTGTGGACCTTCAACTTGACGATGAAACACAGAAATTGCGCCGGACTTGAATACAACAGGCACCAAGGTGACTTCTGTCCGGGAGAGTAATGCTTCTAACTGTCTGTGGTTTGATTCCTTCCTGGAATTCCAGTAATAGTTTCCGATGGACATGGGAATGTTTACTGTAACCTGTGGACCTTCCACTTGACGAAAAAACACAGAAATTGTGTCGGAATTGAATACTACAGGCACCATGCCGAGTTCTCTCCGGGAGAGTAATGGTTCTAACTGTCTGGGCTTTGATTCTTTCCTGGGATTCCAGTAATAGATTCCGATGGACATGGGAAGGTTTGCTTTAACATGTGGACCTTCTACTTGACGATGAAACACAGAAATTGCGTCGGATTTGAATACTACAGGCACCATGCCGACTTCTCTCCGGGAGAGTAATGCTTCTATCTGTCTGTGCTTTGATTCTTTCCTGGGATTCCAGTAATGGATTCCGATGGACATGGGAAGATTTACTGTTACCTGTGGACGTTCAACTTGACGATGAAACACACAAATTGCGTCGGAATATAATCCAACAGGTACCATGCCGACTTCTCTCCGGGAGAGTAATGCTTCTAATTGTCTGTGCTTTGATTCTTTCCTGGGATTCCAGTAATAGATTCCGATGGACATGGGAAGGTTTACTGTAACCTGTGGACCTTCAACTTGACGATGTAAAACAGAAATTGCGCCGGAATTGAATACAACAGGCACTATGCCGACTTCTGTCCGGGAGAGTAATGCTTCCAACTGTCTGTGTTTGATTCTTTCCTGGGATTCCAGTAATAGATTCCGATGGACATGGGAAGGTTTACTTTAACCTGTGGACCTTCAACTTGACGATGGAACACAGAAATTGCGTCGGAATTGAAAACAACAGGCAAGATGCCGACTTCGCTAAGGCAGAGTAATGATTCTAACTGTCTGTGCTTTCATTGTTTCCTGGGATTCCAGTAACAGATTCCTACGGACATGGGAAGGTTTACTGTAACCTGTGGACCTTCAACTTGACGATGAAACACAGAAATTTTGTCGGAATTGAATACGACAGGCACCATGCCGACTTCTGTCCGGGAGAGTAATGCTTCCAACTTTCTGTGCTTTGATTCATTCCTGGGATTCCAGTAATAGATTCCGATGGACATGGGAAGGTCTACTGTAACCTGTGGACCTTCAACTTGACGATGAAAAACGGAAATTGCGTCGGAATTGAATACAAAAGGCACCATTCCAATTTCTCACACGGAGAGTAACGCTTCTGACTGTATGTGCTTTGTTTCTTTCCTGGGATTCCAGTAATAGATTCCGATGGACTTGGGAAAGTTTACTGTACCCTGTGGACATTCAACTTGACGATGAAACACAGAAATTGTGTCGGAATAGAATACAACAGGCTTCAAGCCGACTTCTGTCCGGGAGAGTAATGTTTCTAACTGTCTGTGCTTTGATTCTTTCCTGGGAATCCAGTAATAGATTCGATGGACATGCAAAGGTTTACTATAACTTGTGGACCTTCAACTTGACGATGAAACACAGAAATTGCGTCGGACTTGAATACAACAGGCACCAAGGCGACTTTTGACTGGGAGAGTAATGCTTCTAACTGTTTGTGCTTTGATTCTTTCCTGGGATTCCAGTAATAGATTCCGATGGACATGAGAAGGTTTACTGTAACCTGTGTACCTTCAACTTGACGATTAAACACAGAAATTGCGTCGGAATTGAATACAACATGCACCATGCCGACTTCTCTCCGGGAGACTACTGCTTCTAACTGTCTGTGCTTTGATTCTTTCCTGGGATACCAGTAATAGATTCCGATGGACATGGGAAGTGTTACTGTAACCTGTGGACCTTCAACTTGACGGTGAAACACAGAAATTAGCTCGGAATTGAATACAACAGGCACCATGCCGATTTCTGTCCAGGAGAGTAATGCTTCTAACTGTGTGTGCATTGATTCTTTTCTGGGATTCCAGTAATAGGTTCCGACGGACATGGGAAAGTTTAATGTAACCTGTGGACCTTCAACTTGACGATGAAACACAGAAAAGCCGTCGGACTTAAATACAACAGGCACCAAGCCGACTTCTCTCCGGTACAGTAATGTTTCTAACTGTCTGTGCTTAGATTCTTTTCAGGGATTTCAGTAATAGATTCCGATGGAGACTGGAAGGTTTACTGTAACCTGTGGACCTTCCACTTGACGATGAAGCACAGAAGTTGCGTCGGAATTGAATGCAACAGGCACCATGCCGATTTCTCACCGGGAGAGTAACGCTTCTGACCGTGTGTGCTTTGATTCTTTCCTGGGTTTCCAGTAATAGATTGCGATGGACTTGGGAAGGTTTACTGTATGATGTGGACATTCAACTTGACGATGAAACACAGAAATTGTGTCGGAATAGAATACTACAGGCACCAAGACGACTTCTGTCCGGGAGAGTAATGCTTCTAACTGCCTGTGCTTTGATTCTTTCCTGGGATTCCAGTAATAGATTCCGATGGACATGGTAAGGTTTACTTTAACCTGTGGACCTTCAACTGGACGATGAAACACAGAAATTGCGTCGGAATTGAATACAACAGGCACCATGCCGACTTCTGTCCGGGAGAGTAATGCTTCCAACTGTCTGTGCTTTGATTCTTTGTTGGGATTCCAGTAATAGATTCCGCTGGACATGGGAATTTTTACTGTAAATGTAGACCTTTAACTTGACGATGAAACACAGAATTTGCGTCGGAATTGAATACAACAAACACCATGCCGACTTCTCTCCCGGAGAGTACTGCTCGAAATGACTGTGTTTTTAATCGTTTCTGGGATTCCAGTAATAGCTCCGATGGACATGCGAAGGTTTACTGTAACCTGTGGACCTTCAACTTGACGATGAAACACAGAAATTGCGTCGGAATTGAATCCAACAGGCACCATGCCGACTTCTGTCCGGGAGAGTAGTGTTTCTAACTGTCTGTGCTTTGATTCTTTCCTGGGATTCCAGTAATAGATTCCGATGGACATGGGAAGGTTTACTATAACCTGTGGACCTTCAACGTGACGATGAAACACAGAAATTGCGTCGGAATTGAATATAACAGGCACCATGCCGACTTCTCTCCGGGAGAGTAATGTTTCTAACTGTCTGTGCTTTGATTCTTTCCTGGGAATCCAGTATTAGATTCCGATGGACATGAGAAGGTTTACTGTAACCTGTGGACCTTCAACTTGACGATGAAACACAGAAATTGCGTCGGAATTGAATACAACAGGCACCATGCCGACTTCTCTCCGGGAGAGTAATGCTTCTAACTGTCTCTGCTTTGATTCTTTCCTGGGATTCCAGTAATAGATTCCGATGGACATGGGAAGGATTACTGTAACCTGTGGACCTTCAACTTGACGACGAAACACAGAAATTGCGTCGGAATTGAATACAACAAACACAACACCGACTTCTCTCCCGGAGAGTAATGCTTCTAATTGTCGGTGTATTGATTCTTTCCTGGGATTCCAGTAATAGATTCCGATGGACATGGGAAGGTTTACTGTAACCTGTGGACCTTCAACTTGACGATGAAACACAGAAATTGCGTCGGAATTGAATACAACAGGCACCATGCCGACTTCTCTCCGGGAGACTACTGCTTCTAACTGTCTCTGCTTTGATTCTTTCCTGGGATTCCAGTAATAGATTCCGATGAACATGGGAAAGTATACTGTTACCTGTGGACCTTCCACTTGACGATAAAACACAGAAATTGCGTCGGACTTAAATACAACAGGCACCAAGCCGACTTCTGTCCGGGAGAGTAATGCTTCTAACTGTCTGTGGTTTGGTTCTTTCCTGGGATTCCAGTAATAGATTCCGATGGACATGGGAAGGTTTACTATAACCTGTGGACCTTTAAAGTGAAGATGAAACACAGACATTACATCGGAATTGAATACAACAGGCACCATGCCGACTTCTGTCCTGGAGAGTAATGCTTCTATCTGTCTGTGCTTTGAATCTCTCCTGGGATTCCAGTAATAGATGACGATGGACATGGGAAGGTTTACTGTAACCTGTGGACCTTCAACTTGACGATGAAACACAGATATTGCGTCGGAATTGAATACAACAGGCACCATGCCGACTTCTTTCCGGGAGACTACTGCTTCTAACTGTCTCTGCTTTGATTCTTTCCTGGGATTCCAGTAATAGATTCCGATGAACATGGGAAAGTATACTGTTACCTGTGGACCTTCCACTTGACGATAAAACACAGAAATTGCGTCGGAATTGAACACTACTGGCACCATGCCGACTTCTCTCCGGGAGAGTAATGCTTCTAACTGTCTGTGCTTTCATTCTTTCCTGGGATTCCAGTAATAGATTCCGATGGACATGGGAAGGTTTACTGTAACGTGTGGACCTTCAACTTGACGATGAAACACAGAAATTGCGTCGGAAATGAATAAAATGGGAACCATGGCGACTTCCTTCCGGGAGAGTAATGCTTCTAACTGTCTGTGCTTTGATTCTTTCCTGGGACTACAGTAATAGATTCCGATGGACATGGGAATGTTTACTGTAACCTGTGGACCTTCAACTTGACGATGAAACACAGAAAATGCGTCGGAATTGAATACAACAGGCACCAAGCCGACTTCTGTCCGGGAGAGTAATGCTTCTAACTGTCTGTGCTTTGATTCTTTCCTGGGATTTCAGAAATAGATTCCGATGGACATGGAAAGGTTTACTGTAACCTGTGGACCTTCAACATGGCGAAGAAACACAGAATTTGCGTCGGAATTGAATACAACAGGCACCATGCCGACTTCTCTCCGGGAGACTACTGCTTCAAACTGTCTGTGCTTTGATTCTATCCTGGGATTCCAGTAATAGATTCCGATATACATGGGAAGGTTTACTTTAACCTGTGGACCTTCAACTTGACGATGAAACACAGAAATTGCGTCGGAATTGAATCCAACAGGCACCATGCCGACTTCTGTCCGGGAGAGTAGTGTTTCTAACTGTCTGTGCTTTGATTCTTTCCTGGGATTCCAGTAATAGATTCCGATGGACATGGGAAGGTTTACTATAACCTGTGGACCTTCAACGTGACGATGAAACACAGAAATTGCGTCGGACCTGAATATAACAGGCACCATGCCGACTTCTCTCCGGGGAGAGTTATGTTTCTAACTGTCTGTGCTTTGATTCTTTCCTGGGATTCCACTATTGGATTCCGATGGACATGAGAAGGTTTACTGTAACCTGTGGACCTTCAACTTTACGATGAAACACAGAAATTGCGTCGGAATTGAATACAACAGGCACCATGCCGACTTCTCTCCGGGAGAGTAATGCGTCAAACTGTCTGTGCTTTGATTCTTTCCTGGGATTCCAGAAATAGATTCCGATGGACATGGGAAGGATTACTGTAACCTGTGGACCTTCAACTTGACGACGAAACACAGAAATTGCGTCGGAATTGAATACAACAGACACAACACCGACTTCTCTCCCGGAGAGTAATGCTTCTAATTGTCGGTGTTTTGATTCTTTCCTGGGATTCCAGTAATAGATTCCGATGGACATGGGAAGGTTTACTGTAACCTGTGGACCTTCAACTTGACGATGAAACACAGAAATTGCTTCGGATTTGAATCCAACAAGCAACATGCCGACTTCTGTCCGGGAGAGTAATGCTTCTAAATGTCTGTGCTTTGATTCTTTCCTGGGATTCCAGTAATAGATTCCGATGTACATGGGAAGGTTTACTGTAACCTGTGGACCTTCAACTTGACGATGAAACACAGAGTTTGCGTCGGACTTAAATACAACAGGCACCAAGCCGACTTCTGTCCGGGAGAGTAATGCTTCTAACTGTCTGTGGTTTGGTTCTTTCCTGGGATTCCAGTAATAGATTCCGATGGACATGGGAAGGTTTACTATAACCTGTGGACCTTTAAAGTGACGATGAAACACAGACATTACATCGGAATTGAATACAACAGGCGCCATGCCGACTTCTCTCCGGGAGAGTAATGTTTCTCACTGTCGTGCTTTGATTCTTTCCTGGGATTCCAGTAATAGATTCCGATGGACATGGGAAAGTTTACTGTAACCTGTGGACCTTCAACCTGACGATGAAACACAGAAATTGTGTCGGAATAGAATACAACAGGCACCAAGCCGACTTCTGTCCTGGAGAGTAATGCTTCTATCTGTCTGTGCTTTGAATCTCTCCTGCGATTCCAGTAATAGATGACGATGGACATGGGAAGGTTTACTGTAACCTGTGGACCTTCAACTTGACGATGAAACACAGAAATTGCGTCGGAATTGAATACAACAGGCACCATGCCGACTTCTCTCCGGGAGACTACTGCTTCTAACTGTCTGTGCTTTGATTCTTTCCTGGGATTCCAGTAATAGATTCCGATGAACATGGGAAAGTTTACTGTTACCTGTGGACCTTCCACTTGACGATAAAACACAGAAATTGCGTCGGAATAGAATACTACTGGCACCATGCCGACTTCTCTCCGGGAGAGTAATGCTTCTAACTGTCTGTGCTTTGATTCTTTCCTGGGATTCCAGTAATAGATTCCGATGGACTTGGGAAGGTTTGCTGTAACCTGTGGACATTCAACTTGACGATGAAACACAGAAATTGTGTCGGAATTGAATACAACAGGCACCAAGCCGACTTCTGTTCTGTAGAGTAATGCTTCTAACTGTCTGTGCTTCGATTCTTTCCTGGGATTCCAGTAATAGATTCCGATGGACATGGGAAGGTTTACTTTAACCTGTGGAGCTTCAACTTGACGATGAAACACAGAAATTAGGTCGGAATCGAATACAACAGGCACCATGCCGACTTCTGTCCGGGAGAGTAATGCATCCAACTTTCTGTGCTTTCATTCTTTATGTTGATTCCAGTAATAGTTCCGATGGACATGCGAAGGTTTACTGTAACCTGTGGACCTTCAACTTGACGATGAAACACAGAAATTGCGTCGGAATTGAATCCAACAGACACCATGCCGACTCCTGTCCCGGAGAGTAGTGCCTCGAACTGTCTGTGCTATGATTCTTTCCTGGGATTCCAGTAGTAAATTCCGATGGATATGGGAAGGTTTACTGTAACCTGTGGACCTTCAACTTGACGATGAAACACAGAAATCGCGTCGGAATTGAATACAACAAGCACCATGCCGACTTCTCTCCGGAAGAATAATGCTTGTATCTCTCTGTGTTTTGATTCTTTCCTGGGATTCCAGTAATTGATTCCGATGGACATGGGAAGGTTTACTGTAACCTGTGGACCATCCACTTGACGATGAAACACAGAAATTGCGTCGGAATTGAATCCAACAGGCACCATGCCGACTTCCCTCCGGGAGAGTAATGCTTCTAACTGTCTGTGCATTGTTCCATTCCTGGGATTCCAGTAATGGATTCCGAAGGACTTGGGAAGGTTTTCCGTAACCTGTGGACCTTCAACTTGACGATGAAACACAGAAATTGTGTCGGAAATGTATACAACAGGCACGAAGCCGACTTCTGTCGGGGAGAGTAATGCTTCTAACTGTCAGTGCTTTGATTCTTTATTCGGATGCCAGTAATTGATCCGATGGACATGCGAAGGTTTATTGTAACCTGTGGACCTTCAACTTGATGATGAAACACAGAAATTGCGTCGGAATTGAATCCAACAGGCACCATGCCGACTTCTGTCCCGGAGAGTAGTGCTTCTAACTGTTTGTGCTTTGATTCTCTCCTGGGATTCCAGTAATAGATGCCGATGGACATGGGAAGGTTTACTGTAACCTGTGGACCTTCAACGTGACGATGAAACACAGAAATTGCGTCGGAATTGAATACAACAGGCACCATGCCGACTTCTCTCCGGGAGAGTAATGCTTCTAACTGTCTGTGCTATGATTCCTTCCTGGGATTCCAGTAGTAGATTCCGATGGACATGGGAAGGTTTACTTTAACCTGTGGACCTTCAACGTTACGATGAAACACAGAAATTAGGTCGGAACTGAATACAACAGGCACCATGCCGACTTCTGTCCGGGAGAGTAATGCTTCTAACTGTCAGTGCTTTGATTCTTTATTCGGATGCCAGTAATAGATCCGATGGACATGCGAAGGTTTATTGTAACCTGTGGACCTTCAACTTGATGATGAAACACAGAAATTGCGTCGGAATTGAATCCAACAGGCACCATGCCGACTTCTGTCCCGGAGAGTAGTGCTTCTAACTGTTTGTGCTTTGATTCTTTCCTGGGATTCCAGTAATTGATTCCGATGGACATGGGAAGGTTTACTGTAACCTGTGGACCTTCAACTTGATGATGAAACACAGAAATCGCGTCGGAATTCAATGCAACTAACACCATGCCGACTTCTCTCCGCGAGAGTAATGCTTCTAACTGTCTGTGCTTTGATTCTTTCCTAGGATTCGCGTAATAGATTCCGATGGACATGGGAAGGTCTGCTTTAAATTGTGGACCTTCAACTTGACGATGAAACACAGAAATTGGGTCGGAATTGATTACAACAGGCACCATGCCGATTTTTCACTGGGAGAGTAACGCTTCTAACTGTCTGTGCTTTGATTCTTTCCTAGGATTTCAGTAATAGATTCCGATGGACATGGGAAGGTTTACTGTAACCTGTGGACCATCAACTTGACGATGATACACAGAAATTGCGTCTTATTTGAATACAACAGGCAAAATGCCGACTTCTCTATGGGTGACTAATGCTTCTATCTGTCTGTGCTTTGATTCTTTCCTGGGATTCCAGTAATAGATTCCGATGGACATGGGAAGATTTACTGTGACCTGTGGACGATCAACTTGACGATGAAACACACAAATTGCGTCGGAATATAATCCAACAGGTACCATGCCGACTTCTCTCCGGGAGAGTAATGCTTCTAACTGTCTGTGCTTTGATTCTTTCCTGGGATTCCAGTAATAGATTCCGATGGACATGGGAGGGTTTACTGTAACCTGTTGACCTTCAACTTGACGATGAAACACAGAAATTGCGTCGGAATTAAATCCAACAGGCACCATGCCGACTTCTGTCCCGGAGAGAAGTGCTTCTAACTGTTTGTGCTTTGATTCTTTCCTGGGATTCCAGTAATAGATTCCGATGGACATGGGAAGGTTTACTATAACCTGTGGACCTTCAACTTGACGATGAAACACAGAAATTGCGTCGGAATTGAATACAACAGGCACCAAGCCGACTTCTGTCCGAGAGAGTAGTGCTTCTAACTGTCTGTGCTTTGATTCCTTCCTGGGATTCCAGGAATAGATTGCGATGGACATGGGAAGGTTTACTGTAACCTGTGGACTTTCAACTTGACGATGAAACACAGAAAATGTGTCGGAATTGAATACAACAGGCACCAAGACGATTTCTGTCCGGGAGAGTAATGCTTCTAACCGTATGTGCTTTGATTCTTTCCTGGGATTCCAGTAATAGATTCCGATATACATGGGAAGGTTTACTTTAACCTGTGGACCTTCAACTTGACGATGAAACACAGAAATTGCGCCTTACTTGAAAACAACAGGCACCAAGGTGACTTCTGGCCGGGTGAGTAATGCTTCTAACTGTCTGTGGTTTGATTCTTTCCTGGGATTACAGTAATAGATTCCGATGGACATGGGAAAGTTTACTGTAACCTGTGGACCTTCCACCTGACGATAAAACACAGAAATTGTGTCGGAATTGAATACTACAGGCACCATGCCGACTTCTCTCCGCGAGAGTAATGCTTCTAACTGTCTGTGCTTTGATTCTTTCCTGGGATTCCAGAAATAGATTCCGATGGACATGGGAAGGTTTACTGCAACCTGTGGACCTTCAACTAGACGATGAAGCACAGAAATTGCGTCGGAATAGAATACAACAGGCACCATGCCGACTTCTCTCCGGGAGAGTATTGCTTCCAACTGTCTGTGTTTTTAATCTTTCCTGGGATTCCAGTAATAGGTTCCACTGGACATGGGTAGGATTACTGTAACCTGTGGACCTTCAACTTGACGATGAAACACAGAAATTGCGACGGAATAGAATACAAAAGGCACCATGCCGACTTCTCTCCGGGAGAGTAATGCTACTAACTGTCTGTGCTTTGATTCTTTCCTGGGATTCCAGTAATAGATTCCGATGGACATGGGATGGTTTACTGTAACCTGTGGACCTTCAACCTGACGATCAAACACAGAAATTGTGTCGGAATTGAATAGAACAGGCACCAAGCCGACTTCTGTCCGGGAGAGTAATGCTGCTAACTGTCTGTGCTATGATTCTTTCCTGGGATTCCAGTAATAGATTCCGATGGACATGGGAAGGTTTACTGTAACCTGTGGACCTTCAACTTGACGATGAAACACAGAAATTGCGTCGGAATTGAATATAACAGGCACCAAACCGACTTCTGTCCGGGAGAGTAATGCTTCTAACTGTCTGTGCTTTGATTCTTCCCTGGGATTCCAGGAATAGATTCCGATGGACATGGGAAGGTTTACTGTAACCTGTGGACGTTCTACTTGACGATGAAACACAGAAAATGTGTCGGAATTGAATACAACAGGTACCAAGCCGATTTCTGTCCGGGAGAGTAATGCTTCTAACTGTCTGTGTTTTGAATCTTTATGGGGATTCCAGTAATGGGTTCCATTGGACATGGGTAGGATTACTGTAACCTGTGGACCCTCAACTTGACGATGAAACACAAAAATTGCGTCGGAATCGAATACAACAAACACAATGCCGACTTCTCTCCCGGAGAGTAATGGTTCTAACTGTCTGTGTTTTGATTCTTTCCTGGGATTCCAGTAATAGATTCCGATGGACATTGGATGGTTTACTTTACCCTGTGGACCTTCCACTTGACGATGAAACACAGAAATTAGGTCGGAATTGAATACAACAGGCACCATGCCGACTTCTGTCCCGGAGAGTAGTGCTTCTAACTGTTTGTGCTTTGATTCTTTCCTGGGATTCCAGTAATAGATTCCGATGGACATGGGAAGGTTTACTGTAACCTGTGGACCTTCAACTTGACGATGAAACACAGAAATTGCGTCGGAATTGAATAAAATGGGCACCATGGCGACTTCCTTCCGGGAGAGTAATGTTTCTAACTGTCTGTGCTTTGATTCTTTCCTGGGACTCCAGTAATAGATTCCGATGGACATGGGAAGGTTTACTGTAACCTGTGGACCTTCAACTTGACGATGAAACACAGAAATTGCGTCGGAATTGAATATAACAGGCACCAAACCGACTTCTGTCCGGGAGAGTAATGCTTCTAACTGTCTGTGCTTTGATTCTTCCCTGGGATTCCAGGAATAGATTCCGATGGACATGGGAAGGTTTACTGTAACCTGTGGACGTTCTACTTGACGATGAAACACAGAAAATGCGTCGGAATTGAATACAACAGGTACCAAGCCGATTTCTGTCCGGGAGAGTAATGCTTCTAACTGTCTGTGTTTTGAATCTTTATGGGGATTCCAGTAATGGGTTCCATTGGACATGGGTAGGATTACTGTAACCTGTGGACCCTCAACTTGACGATGAAACACAAAAATTGCGTCGGAATCGAATACAACAAACACAATGCCGACTTCTCTCCCGGAGAGTAATGGTTCTAACTGTCTGTGTTTTGATTCTTTCCTGGGATTCCAGTAATAGATTCCGATGGACATTGGATGGTTTACTGTACCCTGTGGACCTTCCACTTGACGATGAAACACAGAAATTGCATCGGATTTGAATCCAACAAGCACCATGCCGACATCTGTCCGGGAGAGTAATGCTTCTAACTGTCTGTGCTTTGATTCTTTCGTGGGATTCCAGTAATAGATTCCGATGGACATGGGAAGGTTTACTGTAACCTGTGGACCTTCAACTTGACACTGAATTACAGAAATTGCGTCGGAATTGAATGCAACAGGCACCATGCCGACTTCTCTCCGTGAGAGTAATGCTTCTAACTGTCTGTGCTTTGATTCTTTCCTAGGATTCGAGTAATAGATTCCGATGGACATGGGGAGGTCTGCTTTAAATTGTGGACCTTCAACTTGACGATGAAACACAGAAATTGGGTCAGAATTGATTACAACACGCACCATGCCGATTTTTCACCTGGAGAGTAACGCTTCTAACTGTCTGTGCTTTGATTCTTTCCTAGGATTTCAATAATAGATTCCGATGGACATGGGAGGGTTTACTGTAACCTGTGGACCATCAACTTGACGATGAAACACAGAAATTAGGTCGGAATCGAATACAACAGGCACCATGCCGACTTCTCTATGGGTGACTAATGCTTCTATCTGTCTGTGCTTTGATTCTTTCCTGGGATTCCAGTAATAGATTCCGATGGACATGGGAAGAATTACTGTGACCTGTGGACGTTCAACTTGACGATGAAACACACAAATTGCGTCGGAATATAATCCAACAGGTACCATGCCGACTTCTCTCCGGGATAGTAATGCTTCTAACTGTCTGTGCTTTGATTCTTTCCTGGGATTGCAGTAATAGATTCCGATGGACATGGGAAGGTTTACTGTAACCTGTGGTACTTCAACTTGACGATGAAAAACAGAAATTGCGTCGGAATTGAATACAACAGGCACTATGCCGACATCTGTCCGGGAGAGTAATGCTTCCAACTGCCTGTGCTTTGATTCTTTCCTGGGATTCCAGTAATAGATTCCGATGGTAATGGGAAGGTTTAATTTAACCTGTGGACCTTCACCTTTACGATTGAACACAGAAATTGCGTCGGAATTGAAAACAACGGGCACCATGCCGACTTCGCTAAGGCAGTGTAATGATTCTAACTGTCTGTGATTTGATTGTTTCCTGGGATTCCAGTAACAGATTCCGACGGACATAGGAACGTTTACTGTAACCTGTGGAACATCAACTTGGCGATGACACACAGAAATTGCGGCGGAATTAAATACAACAAACACCATGACGATTTCTCTCCGGGAGAGTAATGCTTGCAACTGTCTGTGCTTCGGTGCTTTCCTGGGATTCCAGTAATAGATTCCGATGGACATGGGAAGATTACTGTAACCTGTGGTTCTTCAACCTGACGATGAAACATAGAAATTGCGTCTTAATTGAATACAACAGGCACCATGCCTACTTCTGTCCGGGAGAGTAAAATTTCTAACTGTCTGTGCTTTGATTCTTTCCTGGGATTCCAATAATAGATTCCGATGGACATGGGGAAGTTTACTAAAACCTGTGGACCTTCAACTTGACGATGAAACACAGAAATTGCGTCGGAATTGAATACAACAGGCACCATGAGGATTTCTGTCCAGGATTGTAATGCTCCTAACTGTGTGTGCATTTATTCTTTCCTGGAATTGCAGTAATAGATTCCGATGGACATGGGAAAGTTAACTGTAACCTGTGGAGCTTCAACTTGACGATGAAACACAGAAATTTCGTCGGAATTGAATACAACAGGCAGCATGCCGACTTCTATCCGGGAGAGTAATGCTTCTAACTGTCTGTGCTTTGATTCTTTCCTCGGATTTCCGTAATAGATACCGATGGACATGGGAAAGTTTACTGTAACCTATGGACCTTCAACTTGACGATGAAACACAGAAATTGCGTCGGAATAGAATACAAAAGGAACCATGCCGACTTCTCTCCGGGAGAGTGATGCTTCTAACTGTCTGTGCTTTGATTCTTTCCTGGGATTCCAGTAATAGATTCCGATGGACATGGGAAGGTTTACTGTAACCTGTGGACCTTCAACCTGACGATGAAACACAGAAATTGTGTCGGAATTGAATAGAACGGGCACCAAGCCGACTTCTGTCCGGGAGAGTAATGCTGCTAACTGTCTGTGCTATGATTCTTTCCTGGGATTCCAGTAATAGATTCCGATGGAAATGGGAGGTTTACTTTAACCTGTGGACCTTCAACGTGACGACGAAACACAGAAATTAGGTCGGAATCGAATACAACAGGCACCATGCCGACTTCTGTCCGGGAGAGTAATGGTTCCAACTGTCTGTGCTTTGATTCTTTATTGGGATGCCAGTAATACATCCGATGGACATGCGAAGCTTTACTGTAACCTGTTGACCTTTAACTTCACGATGAAACACAGAAATTGCGTCGGAATTAAATCCAACAGGCACCATGCCGACTTCTGTCCCGGAGAGAAGTGCTTCTAACTGTTTGTGCTTTGATTCTTTCCTGGGATTCCAGTAATAGATTCCGATGGACATGGGAAGGTTTACTGTAACCTGTGGACCTTCAACTTGACGATGAAACACAGAAATTGCGTCGGAATTGAATAAAATGGGCACCATGGCGCCTTCCTTCCGGGAGAGTAATGTTTCTAACTGTCTGTGCTTTGATTCTTTCCTGGGACTCCAGTAATAGATTCCGATGGACATGGGAAGGTTTACTGTAACCTGTGGACCTTCAACTTGACGATGAAACACAGAAATTGCGTCGGAATTGAATATAACAGGCACCAAACCGACTTCTGTCCGGGAGAGTAATGCTTCTAACTGTCTGTGCTTTGATTCTTCCCTGGGATTCCAGGAATAGATTCCGATGGACATGGGAAGGTTTACTGTAACCTGTGGACGTTCTACTTGACGATGAAACACAGAAAATGCGTCGGAATTGAATACAACAGGCACCAAGACGATTTCTGTCCGGGAGAGTAATGCTTCTAACCGTCTGTGCTTTGATTCTTTCCTGGGATTCCAGTAATAGATTCCGATATACATGGGAAGGTTTACTTTAACCTGTGGACCTTCAACTTGACGATGAAACACAGAAATTGCGCCGGACTTGAATACAACAGGCACCAAGGTGACTTCTGTCCGGGAGAGTAATGCTTCTAACTGTCTGTGGTTTGATTCTTTCCTGGGATTACAGTAATAGATTCCGATGGACATGGGAAAGTTTACTGTAACCTGTGGACCTTCCACCTGACGATAAAACACAGAAATTGTGTCGGAAATGAATACTACAGGCACCATGCCGACTTCTCTCCGGGAGAGTAATGCTTCTAACTGTCTGTGTTTTGATTCTTTCCTGGGATTCCAGAAATAGATTCCGATGGACATGGGAAGGTTTACTGCAGCCTGTGGACCTTCAACTAGACGATAAAGCACAGAAATTGCGTCGGAATTGAATACAACAGGCACCATGCCGACTTCTCTCCGGGAGAGTATTGCTTCCAACTGTCTGTGTTTTGAATCTTTCCTGGGATTCCAGTAATAGGTTCCACTGGACATGGGTAGGATTACTGTAACCTGTGGACCTTCAACTTGACGATGAAACACAGAAATTGCGTCGGAATTGAATAGAACAGGCACCAAGCCGACTTCTGTCCGGGAGAGTAATGCTGCTAACTGTCGGTGCTATGATTCTTTCCTGGGATTCCAGTAATAGATTCCGATGGACATGGGAAGGTTTACTTTAACCTGTGGACATTCAACGTGACGATGAAACACAGAAATTAGGTCGGAATTGAATACGACAGGCACCATGCCGACTTCTGTCCGGGAGAGTAATGCTTCCAACTGTCTGTGCTTTGATTCTTTATTGGGATGCCAGTAATACATCCGATGGACATGCGACGGTTTACTGTAACCTGTGGACCTTCAACTTGACGATGAAACACAGAAATTGCGTCGGAATTGAATCCAACAGGCACCATGCCGACTTCTGTCCCGGAGAGTAGTGCTTCTAACTGTTTGTGCTTTGATTCTTTCCTGGGATTCCAGTAATAGATTCCGATGGACATGGGGAGGTTTACTGTAAGCTGTGGACCTTCAACTTGACGATGAAACACAGAAATTGCGTCGGAATTGAATAAAATGGGCACCATGGCGACTTCCTTCCGGGAGAGTAATGCTTCTAACTGCCTGTGCTTTGATTCTTTACTGGGACTCCAGTAATAGATTCCGATGGACATGGAAAGGTTTACTGTAACCTGTGGACCTTCAACTTGACGATGAAACACAGAAATTGCGTCGGAATTGAATACAACAGGCACCAAGCCGACTTCTGTCCGGGAGAGTAATGCTTCTAACTGTCTGTGATTTGATTCTTTCCTGGGATTCCAGGAATAGATTCCGATGGACATGGGAAGGTTTACTGTAACCTGTGGACTTTCAACTTGACGATGAAACACAGAAAATGTGTCGGAATTGAATACAACAGGTACCAAGCCGAAGTCTGTCCGGGAGAGTAATGCTTCTAACTGTCTGTGCTTTGATTCTTTCCTGGGATTCCAGTAATGGATTCCGATATACATGGGAAGGTTTACTTTAACCTGTGGACCTTCAACTTGACGATGAAACACAGAAATTGCGCCGGACTTGAATACAACAGGCACCAAGGTGACTTCTGTCCGGGAGAGTAAGGCTTCCAACTGTCTGTGCTTTGATTCTTTCCTGGGATTCCAGTAATAGATTCCGATGGACATGGGAAAGTTTACTGTGACCTGTGGACCTTCCACCTGACGATAAAACACAGAAATTGTGTCGGAATTGAATACTACAGGCACCATGCCGACTTCTCTCCAGGAGAGTAATGCTTCTAACTGTCTGTCCTTTGATTCTTTCCTGGGATTCCAGAAATAGATTCCGATGGACATGGGAAGGTTTACTGCAACCTGTGGACCTTCAACTAGACGATGAAGCACAGAAATTGCGTCGGAATTGAATACAACAGGCACCATGCCGACCTTTCTACGGGAGAGTAATGCTTCTAACTGTCTGTGTTTGAATCTTTATTGGGATTCCAGTAATGGGTTCCACTGGACATGGGTAGGATTACTGCAACCTGTGGACCTTCAACTTGACGATGAAACACAATAATTGCGTCGGAATCGAATACAACAAACACAATGCCGACTTCTCTCCCGGAGAGTAATGGTTCTAACTGTCTGTGTTTTGATTCTTTCCTGGGATTCCAGTAATAGATTCCGATGGACATTGGATGGTTTACTGTACCCTGTGGACCTTCCACTTGTCGATGAAACACAGAAATTGCATCGGATTTGAATCCAACAAGCACCATGCCGACATCTGTCCGGGAGAGTAATGCTTCTAACTGTCTGTGCTTTGATTCTTTCGTGGGATTCCAGTAACAGATTCCGATGGACATGGGAAGGTTTACTGTAACCTGTGAACCTTAAACTTGACGATGAATTACAGAAATTGCGTCGGAATTGAATCCAACAGGCACCATGCCGACTTCTCTATGGGTGACTAATGCTTCTATCTGTCTGTGCTTTGATTCTTTCCTGGGATTCCAGTAATAGAATCCGATGGACATGGGAAGATTTACTGTGACCTGTGGACGTTCAAGTTGACGATGAAACACACAAATTGCGTCGGAATATAATCCAACAGGTACCATGCCGACTTCTCTCCGGGAGAGTAATGCTTCTAACTGTCTGTGCTTTGATTCTTTCCTGGGATTCGAGTAATAGATTCCGATGGACATGGGAAGGTTTACTGTAACCTGTGGACCTTCTACTTGACGATGAAAAACAGAAATTGCGTCGGAATTGAATACAACAGGCACTATGCCGACTTCTGTCCGGAAGAGTAATGCTTCCAACAGCCTGTGCTTTGATTCTTTCCTGACATTCCAGTACTAGATTCCGATGGTAATGGGAAGGTTTAATTTAACCTGTGGACCTTCAACTTGACGATTGAACACAGAAATTGCGTCGGAATTGATAACAACAGGCACCATGGCGACTTCGCTAAGGCAGAGTAATGATTCTAACTGCCTGTGATTTGATTCTTTCCTTGGATTCCAGTAACAGATTCCGATGGACATAAGAAGGATTACCGTAAGCTGTGGACCATCAACTTGTCGATGACACACAGAAATTGCGGCGGAATTAAATACAACAAACACCATGACGATTTCTCTCCGGGAGAGTAATGCTTGCACCTGTCTGTGCTTCGGTGCTTTCCTGGGATTCCAGTAATAGATTCCGATGGACATGGGAAGATTACTGTAACCTGTGGTTCTTCAACCTGACGATGAAACATAGAAATTGCGACTTAACTGAATACAACAGGCACCATGCCTACTTCTGTCCGGGAGAGTAAAATTTCTAACTGTCTGTGCTTTGATTCTTTCCTGGGATTCCAATAATAGATTCCGATGGACATGGGGAAGTTTACTGTAACCTGTGGACCTTCAACTTGACGATGAAACACAGAAACTGCGTCGGAATCGAATACAACAAACACAATGCCGACTTCTCTCCCGGAGAGTAATGCTTCTAACTGTCTGTGTTTTGATTCTTTCCTGGGATTCCAGTAATAGATTCCGATGGACATGGGAAGGTTTACTGTAACCTGTAGACCTTCAACTTGACGATGAAAAACAGAAATTGCGTCGGAATTGAATACAACAGGCACTATGCCGACTTCTGTCCGGGAGAGTAATGCTTCCAACTGTCTGCGCTTTGATTCTTTGCTGGGATTCCAGTAATAGATTCCGATGGACATGGGAAGGTTTACTTTAACCTGTGGACTTTCAACTTGACAATGAAACACAGAAATTGCGACGGAATTGAATACAACAGGCACCATGCCGACTTCTGTCCGGGAGAGTAATGCTTCGAACTGTCTGTGGTTTGATTCATTCCTGGGATTCCAGTAATAGAGTCCCATGGTCATGGGAAAGTTTCTGTAACCTGTGGACCTTCAACTTGACGATGAAACACAGAAATTGCTTCGGAATTGAATACAACAGGCAACATGCCGACTTCTCTCCGGGAGAGTAATGCTTCTAAATATCTGTGCTTTGATTCTTTCCTGGGGTTCCAGTAATAGATTCCCATGGTCATGGGAAGGTTTACTGTAACCTGTGGACCTTCAACTTGACGATGAAACACAGAATTTGCGTCGGAATTGAATACAACAGGCACCATGCGACTTCTGTCCGGGAGAGTAGTGCTTCCAACTGTCTGTTCTTTGATTCTTTCCTGGTATTCCAGTCATAGATTTCGATGGTTATGGGAAGCTTTACTGTAACTTGTGGACCTTCAACTTAACGATGGAACACAGAAATAACGTCGGAATTGAATATAACAGGCACCATGTCAACTTTTATACGGGAGAGTAATGCTTCTATCTGTCTGTGCTTTCATTCTTTCCTGGGAATCCAGTAATAGATTCCGATGGACATGGGAAGGTTTACTGTAACCTGTGGACATTCAACTTGACGATGAAACACAGACATTGCATCGCAATTGAATACAACAAACACCGATGCCGACTTCTGTCCATGAGAGTAATGCTTCTAACTGTCTGTTCTTTGATTCTTTCCTGGGATTCCAGTAATAGATTCCGATGGACATGGGAAGGTTTACAAAAACCTGTGGACCTTCAATTTGACGATGAAACACAGACATTGCGTCGGAATTGAATTCAACAGGCACCATGCGACATCTTTCCGGGAGAGTACTGATTCTAACAGTCTGTGCTTTAATTCTTTCCAGGGATTCCAGTAATAGATTCCGATGGACATGGGAAAGTTTACAGTCACCTGTGGACCTTAAACTTGACAGTGAAACACAGAAATTACATCGGATTTGAATACAACAGGCACCAAGCCAATTTCTCTCCATGAGAGTAACGCTTCTCACTGACTGTGCTTTGATTCCTTCCTGGGATTCCAGTAATAGATTCCGATGGTCATGGGAAAGTTTACTGTAATTTGTGGACCTTCAACTTGACGATGAAACACAGAAATTGCGTCGGAATTAAATACAACAGGCACCAAGCCGACTTCTGTCCGGAAGAGTAATGCTTCTAACTGTCTGTGCATTGATTGTTTCCTGATGTTCCAGTAATAGATTCGGATGGACATGGGAAGGTTTACTGTAACCTGTGGACCTTCAACTTCACGACGAAACACAGAAATTGCGTCATAATTGAATACGACAGGCACCATGCCGACTTCTGTTCCAGAGAGTAATAATTCTAACTGTCTGTGCTTTGATCCTTTCCTGGAATTCCGGTAATAGATTCCGATGGACATGGGAAAGTATCCTCTAACCTGTGGACCTATAACTTGATGATGAAACACAGAAATTGCGTCGGAATTGAATTCAACAGGCACCATGCGACTTCTCTCCGGGAGAGTAATGGTTCTAATTGTCCGTGCTTTAATTCTTTCCTGGGATTCCAGTAATAGATTCCGATGGACATGGGAAGGTTTACTGTAACCTGTGGACCTTCAACTTGACGATGAAACACAGAAATTGCGATGGAATTGAATACAACAGGCACCATGCGACTTCTGTCCGGGAGAGAAGTGCTTCCAACTGTCTGTGCTTTGATTCTTTCCTGGTAATCCAGTCATAGATTCCGATGGTTATGGGAAGGTTTACTGTAACCTGTGGACCTTCAACTTAACGATGAAGCACAGAAATAACGTCGGAATTAAATACAACAGGCACCATGCCGAGTTCTGTCCGGGAGAGTAATGCTTCTATCTGTCTGTTCTTTCATTCTGTCCTGGGAATTCAGTAATAGATTCCAATGGACATGGGAAGGTTTACTGTAATCTGTGGATCTTCAACGTGACAATGAAACACAGAAATTGCGTCGCAATTGAATACAACAAGCACCGATGCCGACTTCTGTCCATGAGAGTAATGCTTCTAACTGTCTGTGCTTTGATTCTTTCCTGGGATTCCAGTAATAGATTCCGATGGACATGGGAAGGGTTACTGTAACCTGTGGACCTTCAACTTGACGATGAAACACAGAAATTGCGTCGGAATAGAATTCAACAGGCACCATGCGACTTCTCTCCGGGAGAGTAATACTTCTAATTGTCCGTGTTTAATTCTTTCCTGGGATGCCAGTAATAGATTCCGATGAACATGGGAAGGTTTACTGTAACCTGTGGACCTTCAACTTGACGATGAAACACAGAAATTGCGTCAGAATTGAATACAACAGGCACCATGCGACTTCTGTCCGGGAGAGTAGTGGTTCCAACTGTCTGTGCTTTGATTCTTTCCTGGTAATCCAGTGATAGATTCCGATGGTTATTGGAAGGTTTACTGTAACCTGTGGGCCTTAAACGTGACGATGAAACACAGAAATTGCGTGGGAATTGAATACAACAGGCACCATGCCGACTTCTGTTCAGGAGAGTAATAATTCTAACTGTCTGTGCTTTGATCCTTTCCTGGGATTCCAGTAATACATTCCGATGGACATGGGAAGGTTTACTGTAATCTTTGGACCTTCAACTTGACGATGAAACACAGAAATTGCTGCGGAATTGAATCCAACAGGCACCATGCCGACATCTCTCCGGGAGAGTAATGCTTCTAACTGTCTGTGCTTTGATTCTTTCCTGGGATTCCAGTAATAGATTCCGATGGACATGGGAAAGTTTACATTATCCTGTGGACCTTCAACTTGACGATGAAACACAGAAATTGCGTCGCAATTGAATTCAACAGGCACCATGCGACATCCCTCCGGGAGAGTAATGCTTCTAACTGTCTGTGCTTTAATTCTTTCCTGGGATTCCAGTAATAGATTCTGATGGACATGGGAACGTTTACTGTAACCTGTGGACCTTCATCTTGACGATGAAACACAGTAATCGCATGGGATTTGAATACAACAGGCACCATGCCAACTACTCTCCGGAGAGTAACGCTTCTAACTGTCTGTGCTTTGATTCTTTCCTGGGATTCCAGTAATAGATTCCGATGGACATGGGAAGGTTTACTGTAACCTGTGGGCCTTCAACTTGACGATGGAACACAGAAATTGCGTCGGAATTGAATACAACAGGCACCAAGCCGACTTCTGTCCGGGAGAGTAATGCTTCTAACTGTCTGTGGTTTGATTCTTTCCTGGGATTCTAGTAATAGATTCTGATAGACATGGGAAGGTTTACTATAACCTGTGGACCTTCAACGTGACGATAAAACTCTGAAATTGAGACGGAAAAGAATACAACAGGCACCATGCCTACCTCTGTCCCGGAGAGTAATGCTTCTAACTGTCTGTGCTTTGATTCTTTTCTGGGATTCCAGTAATATATTCCGATGGACATGAGAAGGTTTACTGTAACCTGTGGACCCTCCACTTGACGATGAAACACAGAAATTGCGTCGGAATTGAATCCAACAGGCACCATGCCGACTTCTCTCCGGGAGAGTAATGCTTCTAACTGTCTGTGATCTGATTCTTTCCTGGGATTCCAGTAATAGATTCCGATGGACATGGGAAGCTTTACTGTAACCTGTGGACCTTCAACGTGACGATGAAACACAGAAATTGCGTCGGAATTGTATACAACAGGCACCATGCCGATTTCTCACCGGGAGAGTAACGCTTCTAACTGTCTGTGCTTCGATTCTTTCCTGGGATTCCAGTAATAGATTCCGATGGACTTGGGAAGGTTTACTGTAACCTGTGGACCCTCAACTTGACGATGAAACACAGAAATTGTGTCGGATTTGAATACAACAGGCACCAAGCCGACTTCTGTCCGGGAGAGTAATGCCTCTAACTGCCTAAGCTTTGATTCTTTCCTGGGATTCCAGTAATAAATTCCGATGGACATGGGAAGGTTAACATTAACCTGTGGACCTTCAACTTGACGATGAAACACAGAAATTGCGTCGGAATTGAATACAACAGGCACCATGCCGGCTTCTGCCCGGGAGAGTAATGCTTCCAGCTGTCTGTGCTTTGATTCATTCCTGAGATTCCAGTAATAAATTCCGCTGGACATGGGAAAGATTACTGTAACCTGTGGACCTTCAACTTGACGATCAAACACAGAAATTGCGTCGGAACTGAATACAACAAACACCATGCCGACTTCTCTCCCGGAGAGTAACGCTTCTAACTGTCTGTGCTTTGATTCTTTCCTGGGATTCCAGTAATAGATTTCGATGGACATGGGAGGGTTTACTGCTACCTGTGGGCCTTCAACTTGACGATGAAAACAGAAATTGCGTCGGAATTTAATACAACTTGCACCAAGCCGACTTCTGTCCGGGAGAGTAATGCTTCTAAGTGCCTGTGGTTTGATTCTTTCCTGGGATTCCAGTAATAGATTCCGATGGCGATGGGAAGGTTTACTGTAACCTGTGGACCTTCAACTTGACGATGAAACACAGAAATTGCGTCGGAATTGAACACAACAAACACCATGCCAACTTCTCTCCCGGAGAGTAATGCTTCTAACTGTCTCTGTTTTTATTCTTTCCTGGGACTCCAGTAATAGATTCCGCTGGACATGGGAAAGATTACTGTAACCTGTGGACCTTCAACCTGACGATGAAACACAGAAATTGCGTCGGAATTGAATACAACAAACACCATGCCGACTTCTCTCCCCGAGAGTAATGCTTCTAACTGTCTGTCTTTTGATTCTTTCCTGGGATTCCAGTAATAGATTCCGATGGACATGGGAAGGTTTACTGTAACCTGTGGACCTTCAACTTGACGATGAAACACAGAAATTGCGTCGGAATTGAATACAACAAACACCATGCCGACTTCTCTCCTGGAGAGTAATGCTTCTAACTGTCTGTGTTTTGATTCTTTCCTGGGATTCCAGTAATAGATTCCGATGGACAGTGGAAGGTTTACTGTAACCTGTGGACCTTCAACTTGACGATGAAACACAGAAATTGCGTCGGAATTGAATGCAACAGGCACCATGCCGACTTCTGTTCGGGAGAGTAATGATTCTAACTGTCTGTGCTTTGATCCTTTCCTGAGATTCCAGTAATAGACTCCGGTGGACATGGGAAGGTTAACTGTAACCTGTGGACCTTCAACTTGACGATGAAACACAGAAATTGCGTCGGAATTGAATCCAACAGGCACCATGCCGACTTCTCTCCGGGAGAGTAATGCTTCTAACTGTCTGTGCTTTGATTCTTTCCTGGGGTTCCAGTAATAGATTCGGATGGACATTGGAAGGTTTACTGCAACCTGTGGACCTTCCACCTGACGATGAAACACAGAAATATCGTCGGAATCGAATTCAACAGGTACCATGCGACTTCTCTCCGGGAGAGTAATGCTTCTAACTGTCTGTGCTTTGATCCTTTCCTGGGATTCCAGTAATAGATTCCGATGGACATGGGTAGCTTTACTGTAACCTGTGGACCTTCAACTTGACGATGAAACACAGAAATTGTGTCGGAATTGAATACAACAGGCACCATGCCGATTTCTCGCCGGGAGAGTAACGCTTCTAACTGTCTGTGGTTTGATTCTTTCCTGGGATTCCAGTAATAGATTCCGATGGACATGGGAAGGTTTACTGTAACCTGTGGACCTTCAACTTGACGATGAAACACAGAAATTGTGTCGGAAATGAATACAACAGGCACAAAGCCGACTTCTGTCCGGGAGAGTAATGCTTCTAACTGTCTGTGCTTTGATTCTTTCCTGGGATTCCATTAATAGATTCCGATGGACATGGGAAGGTTTACTTTAACCTGTGCACCTTCAACTTCACGATAAAACACAGAAATTGCGTCGGAATTGAATACAACAGGCACCATGCCGACTTCTGTCCGGGAGAGTAATGCTTCCAACTGTCTGTCTTTGATTCTTTCCTGGGATTCCAGTAATAGATTCCGCTGGACATGGGAAGGATTACTGTAACCTGTGGACCTTCAACTAGACGGTGAAACACAGAAATTACGTCGGAATTGAATACAACAAACACCGTGCCTATTTCTCTCCCGCAGAGCAATGCTTCCAAATGTCTGTGCTTTGATTCTTTCCTGGGATTCCAGTAATAGATTCCGATGGACATGGGAAGGTTTACTGTAACCTGTGGACCTTCAATTTGACGATGAAACACAGAAATTGCGTCGGAATTGAATACAACAAACACCATGCCGACTTCTCTCTGGGGGAATAATGCTTCTAACTGTCTGTGTTTTGATTCTTTCCTGGGATTGCAGTAATAGATTCCGATGGACATGTTAATTTCTACTATAACCTGTTGACCTTCAACTTGACGATGAAACACAGAAATTGCGTCGGAGTTGAATACAACAGGCACCATGCCGATTTCTCACCGGGAGAGTAACGCTTCTAGCTGTCTGTGCTTTGATTCATTTCTGGGATTCCAGTAATAGATTCCACTGGACATGGGAAGGATTACTGTAACCTGTGGACCTTCAACTTGATGATGAAACACAGAAATTGCGTCGGAATTGAATACAACAGGCACCATGCCGACCTCTGTTCGGGGGAGTAATAATTCTAACTGTCTGTGCTTTGATCCTCTCCTGGGATTCCAGTAATAGATTCCGATGGACATGGGAAGTTTTACTGTAACCTGTGGACCTTCAACTTCACGATGAAACACAGAAATTGTGTCGGAATTGAATCCAACAGACACCATGCCGGCTTCTCTTCGGGAGAGTAATGCTTCTAACTGTCTGTGCTTTGATTCTTTCCTGGGATCCCAGTAATAGATTCCGATGGACATGGGAAGGTTTACATTATCCTGTGGACCTTCAACTTGACGATGAAACACAGAAATTGCGTCGGAATTGAATTCAACAGGCACCATGCGACTTCCCTCCGGGAGTGTAATGCTTCTAACTGTCTGTGCTTTAATTCTTTCCTGGGATTCCAGTAATAGATTCTGATGGAAATGGGAAGGTTTACTAAAACCTGTGGACCTTCAACTTGACGATGAAACACAGTAATCGCATGGGATTTGATTACAACAGGCACCATGCCAACTACTCTCCGGAGAGTAACGCTTCTAACTGTCTGTGCTTTGATTCTTTCCTGGGATTCCAGTAATAGATTCCGATGGACATGGGAAGGTATACTGTAACCTGTGGGCCTTCAACTTGACGATGGAACACAGAAATTGCGTCGGAATTGAATACAACAGGCACCAAGCCGACTTCTGTCCGGGAGAGTAATGCTTCTAACTGTCTGTGGTTTGATTCTTTCCTGGGATTCCAGTAATAGATTCTGATAGACATGGGAAGGTTTACTATAACCTGTGGACCTTCAACGTGATGATGAAACACTGAAATTGAGTCGGAATAGAACACAACAGGCACCATGCCTACCTCTGTCCGGGAGAGTAATGCTTCTAACTGTCTGTGCTTTGATTCTTTTCTGGGATTCCAGTAATATATTCCGATGGACACGGGAAGGTTTACTATAACCTGTGGACCTTCAACGTGCCAATGAACCACAGAAATTGAGTCGGAATAGAACACAACAGGCACCATGCCTACCTCTGTCCGGGAGAGTAATGCTTCTAACTGTCTGTGCTTTAATTCTTTCCTGGGATTCCAGTAATAGATTCTGATGGAAATGGGAAGGTTTACTAAAACCTGTGGACCTTCAACTTGACGATGAAACACAGTAATCGCATGGGATTTGATTACAAAAGGCACCATGCCAACTACTCTCCGGAGAGTAACGCTTCTAACTGTCTGTGCTTTGATTCTTTCCTGGGACTCCAGTAATAGAATCCGCTGGACATGGGAAGGATTACTGTAACCTGTGGACCTTCAACCTGACGATGAAACACAGAAATTGCGTCGGAATTGAATACAACAAACACCATGCCGACTTCTCTCCCGGAGAGTAATGCTTCTAACTGTCCGTCTTTTGATTCTTTCCTGGGATTCCAGTAATAGATTCCGATGCACATGGGAAGGTTTACTGTAACCTGTGGACCTTCAACTTGACGTTGAAACACAGAAACTGCGTCGGAATTGAATACAACAAACACCATGCCGACTTCTCTCCTGGAGAGTAATGCTTCTAACTGTCTGTGTTTTGATTCTTTCCTGGGATTCCAGTAATAGATTCCGATGGACAGGGGTAGGTTTACTGTAACCTGTGGACCTTCTACTTGACGATGGAACACAGAAATTGATCGGAATTGAATGTAACAGGCACAATGCCGACTTCTGTTCGGGAGAGTAATGATTCTAACTGTCTGTGCTTTGATCCTTTCCTGGGATTCCAGTAATAGATTCCGATGGACATGGGAAGGTTTACTGTAACCTGTGGACCTTCAACTTGACGATGAAACACAGAAATTGCGTCGGAATTGAATCCAACAGGCACCATGCCGACTTCTCTCCGGGAGAGTAATGCTTCTAACTGTCTGTGCTTTGATTCTTTCCTGGGGTTCCAGTAATAGATTGGGATGGACATGGGAAAGTTTACTGCAACCTGTGGACCTTCCACCTGGCGATGAAACACAGAAATATCGTCGGAATTGAATTCAACAGGTACCATGCGACTTCTCTCCGGGAGAGTAATGCTTCTAACTGTCTGTGCTTTGATTCTTTCCTGGGATTCCAGTAATAGATTCCGATGGACATGGGTAGCTTTACTGTAACCTGTAGACCTTCAACTTGACGATGAAACACAGAAATTGTGTCGGAATTGAATACAACAGGCACCATGCCGATTTCTCGCCGGGAGAGTAAGGCTTCTAACTGTCTGTGCTTTGATTCTTTCCTGGGATTCCAGTAATAGATTCCGATGGACTTGGGAAGGTTTACTGTAACCTGTGGACCTTCAACTTGACGATGAAACACAGAAATTGTGTCGGAATTAAATTCAACAGGCACCATGCCGACTTCTGTCCGGGAGAGTAATGCTTCTAACTGTCTGTGCTTTGATTCTTTCCTGGGAATCCAGTAATAGATTCCGATGGACATGGGAAGGTTTACTTTAACCTGTGGACCTTCAACGTGACGATGAAACACTGAAATTGAGTCCGAATAGAACACAACAGGCACCATGCCTACCTCTGACCGGGAGAGTAATGCTTCTAACTGTCTGTGCTTTGATTCTTTTCTGGGATTCCAGTAATATATTCCGATGGACACGGGAAGGTTTACTATAACCTGTGGACCTTCAACGTGACAATGAACCACAGAAATTGCGTCGGAATTGAATACAACAGGCACCATGCCGACTTCTGTCCGGGAGAGTTAAGCTTCTAACTGTCTGTGCTTTGATTCTTTCCTGGGATTCCAGTAATAGATTCCGATGGACAAGGGAAGGTTTACTGTAAGCTGTGGACCTTCAACTTGACGATGAAACACAGAAATTGCGTCGGCATTGAATACAACAGGCTACAAGCCGACTTATGTCCGGGAGAGTAATGCTTCCAACTGTCTGTGCTTTGATTCATTCCTGGGATTCCAGTAATAGATTCCGATGGACATGGGAAGGATTACTGTAAGCTGTGGACCATCAACTTGGCGATGAAACACAGAAATTGCGTCGGAATTGAACACAACAAACACCATGCCGACTTCCCTCCCGGAGAGTAATTCTTCTAACTGTCTGTGTTTTTATTCTTTCCTGGGACTCCAGTAATAGATTCCGCTGGACATGGGAAGGATTACTGTAACCTGTGGACCTTCAACCTGACGATGAAACACAGAAATTGTGTCGGAATTGAATACAACAAACACCATGCCGACTTCTCTCCCGGAGAGTAATGCTTCTAACTGTCCGTCTTTTGATTCTTTCCTGGGATTCCAGTAATAGATTCCGATGCACATGGGAAGGTTTACTGTAACCTGTGGACCTTCAACTTGACGATGAAACACAGAAACTGCGTCGGAATTGAATACAACAAACACCATGCCGACTTCTGTTCGGGAGAGTAATGATTCTAACTGTCTGTGTTTTGATCCTTTCCTGGGATTCCAGTAATAGATTCCGATGGACATGGGAATGTTTACTGTAACCTGTGGACCTTCCACTTGACGATGAAACACAGAAATTGCGTGGGAATTGAATGCAACAGGCACCATGCCGACTTCGGTCCGGGAGAGTAATGCTTCCAACAGTCTGTGCTCTGATTCTTTATTGGGATTCCAGTAGAAGATTCCGCTGGACATGGGAAGAATTACTGTAACCTGTTGACCTTCAACATGACGATGAAACACAAAAATTGCGTCGGAATTGAATACAACAGGCACCATGCCGATTTCTCATCGGGAGAATAACGCCTCTAACTGTGTGTGCTTTGATTCTTTCGTGGGATTCCAGTAATAAATTCCGATGGACATGGGAAGGTTTACTCTAACCTATGGACCTTCAACGTGACGAAGAAACACAGAAATTGCATCGGATTTGAATACAACAGGCACCATGCCAACTTCTCTCCGGAGAGTAACGCTACTAACTGTCTGTGCTTTGATTCTTTCCTGGGATTCCAGTAATAGATTCAGATGGACATGGGAAGGTTTACTGTAACCTGTGGGCCTTCAACTTGACGATGGAACACAGAAATTGCGTCGGAATTGAATACAACAGGCACCAAGCCGACTTCTGTCCGGGAGAGTAATGCTTCTAACTGTCTGTGGTTTGATTCTTTCCTGGGATTCCAGTAATAGATTCCGATGGACATGGGAAGGTTTACTGTAACCTGTGCACCTTCAACTTGACGATGAAACACAGAAATTGCGTCGGAATTGAATACAACAGGCACCATGCCGACTTCTGTCCGTCAGAGTAATGCTCCCAACTGTCTGTCCTTTGATTCTTTCCTGGGATTCCAGTAATAGATTCCGCTGGACATGGGAAGGATTACTGTAACCTGTGGACCTTCAACTTGACGATGAAACACAGAAATTGCGTCGGAATTGAATACAACAAACACCGTGCCTATTTCACTCCCGCAGAGCAATGCTTCCAAATGTCTGTGCTTTGATTCTTTCCTGGGATTCCAGTAATAGATTCCGATGGACATGTGAAGGTTTACCGTAACCTGTGGATATTCAACTTGACGATGAAACACAGAAATTGCGTTGGAATTGAATCCAACAGGCACCAAGCCGACTTCTGTCCGGGAGAGTAATGCTTCTAACTGTCTGTGCTTTGATTCTTTCCTGGGATTCCAGTTATTGATTCCGATTTACATGGGAAGTTGTACTTTAACCTGTGGACCTTCAACTTGACGATGAAACACAGAAATTTCGTCGGAATTGAATACAACAGGCACCATGCCGACTTCTGTCCGGGAGAGTAATGCTTCGAACTGTCTGTGCTTGGATTCTTTCCTGGGATTCCAGTAATAGATTCCGCTGGACATGGGAAGGATTACTATAACCTGTGGACCTTCAACTTGATGATTAAACACAGATATTGCGTCGGAATTGAATACAACAAGCACCATGCCGACTTCTCTCCGTGACAGTAATGCTTCTAACTGTCTGTGCTTTGATTCTTTCCTGGGATTCCAGTAATAGATTCCGATGGACATGGGAAGGTTTACATTATCCTGTGGACCTTCAACTTGCCGATGAAACACAGAAATTGCGTCGCAATTGAATTCAACAGGCACCATGCGACTTCCCTCCGGGAGAGTAATGCTTTTAACTGTCTGTGCTTTAATTCTTTCCTGGGATTCCAGTAATAGATTCTGATGGACATGGGAAGGTTTATTGTAACCTGTGGACCTTCAACTTGACGATGAAACACAGTAATCGCATCGGATTTGAATACAACAGGCACCATGCCAACTACTCTCCGGAGAGTAACGCTTCTAACTGTCTGTGCTTTGATTCTTTCCTGGGATTCCAGTAATTGATTCCGATGGACATGGGAAGGTTTACTGTAACCTGTGGGCCTTCAACTTGACGATGGAACACAGAAATTGCGTCGGAATTGAATACAACAGGCACCAAGCCGACTTCTGTCCGGGAGAGTAATGCTTCTAACTGTCTGTGCTTTGATTCTTTTCTGGGATTCCAGTAATATATTCCGATGGACTTGAGAAGGATTACTGTAACCTGTGGACCCTCCACTTGACGATGAAACACAGAAATTGCGTCGGAACTGAATCCAACAGGCACCATGCCGACTTCTCTCCGGGAGAGAAATGCTTCTAACTGTCTGTGATCTGATTCTTTCCTGGGATGCCAGTAATAGATTCCGATGGACATGGGAAGCTTTACTGTAACATGTGGACCTTCAACTGGACGATGAAACACAGAAATTGCGTCGGAATTAAATACAACAGGCACCATGCCGATTTCTCACCGGGAGAGCAACGCTTCTAACTGTCTGTGCTTCGATTGTTTCCTGGGATTCCAGTAATAGATTCCGATGGACTTGGGAAGGTTTACTGTAACCTGTGGACCTTCAACTTGACGATGAAACACAGAAATTGTGTCGGAATTGAATACAACAGGCACGAAGCCGACTTCTGTCCGGGAGAGTAATGCTTCTAACTGCCTGTGCTTTGATTCTTTCCTGGGATTCCAGTAATAAATTCCGCTGGACATGGGAAGGTTAACATTAACCTGTGGACCTTCAACTTGACGATGAAACACAGAAATTGCGTCGGAATTGAATACAACAGGGACCATGCCGACTTCAGTTCGGGAGAGTAATGCTTCCAACTGTCTGTGCTTTGATTCTTTCCTGGGATTCCAGTAATAGATTGCGCTGGACATGGGAAGGATTACTTTAACTTGTGGACCTTCAACTTGACGATGAAACAAAGAAATTGCGTCGGAATTGAATACAACAAACACCATGCCGACTTCTCTCCCGGAGAGTAATGCTTCTAAATGTCTGTGTTTTTTGATTCTTTCCTGGGATTCCAGTAATAGATTCCGATGAACATGTGAAGGTTTACTGTAACCTGTGGACCTTCCACTTGACGATGAAACACAGAAATTACGTCGGACTTGAATCCAACACGCACCATACCGACGTCTGTCCGGGAGGGTAATGCTTCTAACTGTCTGTGCTTTGATTCTATCCCGGGATTCCAAAAATACATTCCGATGGACATGGGAAGGTTTACTGTAACCTGTGGACCTTCAACTTGACGAAGAAACACAGAAATTGCGTCGGAATTGAATACAACAATCACCATGCCGACTTCTCTCCTGGAGAATAATGCTTTTAACTGTCTGTGTTTTGATTCTTACCTGGGATTCCAGTAATACATTCAGATGCACATGGTAATGTTTACTGTAACCTGTTGACCTTCAACCTGACGATGAAACACAGAAATTGCGTCGGAATTGAATACAACAGGCACCATGCCGATTTCTCACCGGGAGAGTAACGCTTCTAACTGTCAGTGGTTTGATTCTTTCCTGGGATTCCAGTAATAGATTCCGATGGACATGGGAAGGTTTACTTTAACCTGTGGACCTTCAACTTAACGATGAAACACAGAAATTGCGTCGGAATTGAATACAACAGGCACCATGCCGACTTCTGTCCGGGAGAGTAATGCTTCCAACTGCCTGTGCTTCGATTCTTTCCTGGGATTCCAGTAATAGATTCTGCTGGACATGGGAAGGATTACTGTAACCTGTGGACCTTCAACTTGACGATGAAACACAGAAATTGCATCGGAATTGAATCCAACAGGCACCATGCCGACTTCTGTCCGGGAGAGTAATGCCTCTAATTGTCTGTGCTTTGATTCTTTCCTGGGATTCCAGGAATAGATTCGGTTGGACATGTGAAGGTTTACTGTAACCTGTGGACCTTAAACTTGACGATGAAACACAGAAATTGCGTCGGAATTGAATACAACAAACACCATGCCGACTTCTCTCCGGGAGAATAATGCTTCTAACTGTCTGTGTTTTGATTCTTTCCTGGGATTCCAGTAATAGATTCCGATGGACATGGTAATGTTTACTGTAACCTGTTGACCTTCAACTTGACGATGAAACACAGAAATTGCGTCGTAATTGAATACAACAGGCACCATGCCGACTTTTGTCCAGGGGAGTAATGCTTCTAACTGTCTGTGGTTTGATTCTTTCCTGGGATTCCTGTAATAGATTGCGATGGACATGTTAAGGTTTACTTTAACCTGTGGATCTGTAACGTGACGATGAAACACAGAAATTGCGTCGGAATAGAATACAACAGGCACCATGCCCACTTCTGTTCGGGAGAGTAATGCTTCTAACTGTCTGTGCTTTGGTTCTTTTCTGGGATTCCAGTAATAGATTCCGATGGACATGGGAAGTTTTACTGTAACCTGTGGACCTTCAACTTGACGATGAAACACAGAATTTGCGTCGGAATTGAATCCAACAGGCACCATGTCGACTTCTGTCCGGGAGAGTAATTCTTCTAACTATCTGAGCTTTGATTCTTTCCTGGGATTCCAGTAATAGATTCCGATGGACATGGGAAGGTTTCCTGTAACCTATCGACCTTCAACTTGACGATGAAACACAGAAATTGCGTCGGAATGGAATCCAACAGGCACCATGCCGACTTCTCTCCGGGAGAGTAATGCGTCTAACTGTGTGTGCTTTGATTCTTTCCTGGGATTCCAGTAATAGATTCCGATGGAATTGGGAAGGTTTACTGTAACCTGTGGACCTTCAACTTGACGATGAAACACAGAAATTGCGTCGGAATTGAATACAACAGGCACCATGCCGACTTCTGTCCGGGAGAATAATGCTTCTAACTGCCTGTGCTTTGATTCTTTCCTGGGACTCCAGTAATAAATTCCGATGGACATGGGAAGGTTAACATTAACCTGTGGACCTTCACCTTGACGATGAAACACAGAAATTGCGTCGGAATTGAATACAACAGGCACCATGTCGACTTCTGTCCGGAAGAGTAATGCTTCCAACTGTCTGTGCTTCGAATCTTTCCTGGGATTCCAGTAATAGATTCCGCTGGACATGGGAAGGATTACTGTAACCTGTGGACCTTCAACTTGACGATGAAACACAGAAATTGCGTCGGAAGTAAATCCAACAGGCACCATGCCGACTTCTGTCCGGGAGAGTAATGCCTCTAACTGTCTGTGCTTTGATTCTTTCCTGGGATTCCAGGAATAGATTCGGATGGACATGTGAAGGTTTACTGTAACCTGTGGACCTTCAACTTGACGATGAAACACAGAAATTGCGTCGGAATTGAATACAACAAACACCATGCCAACTTCTCTCCGGGACAATAATGCTTCTAACTGTCTGTGTTTTGATTCTTTCCTGGGATTCCAGTAATAGATTCCGATGGACATGGGAAGGTTTACTGTAACCTGTGGACCTTCAACTTGACGATGAAACACAGAAATTGCGTCGGAATTGAATACAACAAACACCATGCCGACTTATCTCCCGGAGAGTAATGCTTTTAAATGTCTGTGTTTTGTTTCTTTCCTGGGATTCCAGTAATAGATTCCGATGGACATGGGAAGCTTTACTGTAACCTGTGGACCTTCAACTTGACGATGAAACACAGAAATTGCGTCGGAATTGAATACAACAGGCACCATGCCGACTTCTGTCCGGGAGAGTAATGCTTCTAACTGCCTGTGCTTTGATTCTTTCCTGGGATTCCAGTAATAGATTCCGATGGACTTGGGAAGGTTTACTGTAACCTGTGGACCTTCAACTTGACGATGAAACACAGAAATTGTGTCGGAATTGAATACAACAGGCACCATGCCGACTTCTGTCCGGGAGAATAATGCTTCTAACTGCCTGTGCTTTGATTCTTTCCTGGGATTCCAGTAATAAATTCCGATGGACATGGGAAGGTTAACATTAACCTGTGGACCTTCACCTTGACGATGAAACACAGAAATTGCGTCGGAATTGAATACAACAGGCACCATGCCGACTTCTGTCCGGGAGAGTAATGCTTCCAACTGTCTGTGCTTTGATTCTTTCCTGGGATTCCAGTAATAGATACCGCTGGACATGGGAAGGATTACTTTAACCTGTGGACCTTCAACTTGACGATGAAACAAAGAAATTGCGTCGGAATTGACTACAACAAACACCATGCAGACTTCTCTTCCGGAGAGTAATGCTTCTAAATGTCTGTGTTTTGATTCTTACCTGGGATTCCAGTAATAGATTCAGATGCACATGGTAATGTTTACTGTAACCTGTTGACCTTCAACTTGACGATGAAAAACAGAAATTGCGTCGGAATTGAATACAACAGGCACCATGCCGATTTCTCACCGGGAGAGTAACGCTTCTAACTGTCTGTGGTTTGATTCTTTCCTGGGATTCCAGTAATAGATTCCGATGGACATGTGAAGGTTTACTTTAACCTGTGGACCTTCCACTTGACGATGAAACACAGAAATTGCGTCGGAATTGAATACAACAGGCACCATGCCGCCTTCTGTCCGGGAGAGTAATGCTTCCAACTGTCTGTGCTTCGATTCTTTCCTGGGATTCCAGTAATAGATTCCGCTGGACATGGGAAGGATTACTGTAACCTGTGGACCTTCAACTTGACGATGAAACACAGAAATTGCGTCGGAATTGAATCCAACAGGCACCATGCCGACTTCTGTCCGGGAGAGTAATGCCTCTAACTGTCTGTGCTTTGATTCTTTCCTGGGATTCCAGGAATAGATTCGGATGGACATGTGAAGGTTTACTGTAACCTGTGGACCTTCAACTTGACGATGAAACATAGAAATTGCGTCGGAATTGAATACAACAAACACCATGCCAACTTCTCTCCGGGAGAATAATGCTTCTAACTGTCTGTGTTTTGATTCTTTCCTGGGATTCCAGTAATAGATTCCGATGGACATGGTAATGTTTACTGTAACCTGTTGACCTTCAACTTGACGATGAAACACAGAAATTGCGTCGTAATTGATTACAACAGGCACCATGCCGACTTCTGTCCAGGGGAGTAATGCATCTAACTGTCTGTGGTTTGATTCTTTCCTGGGATTCCTGTAATAGATTGCGATGGACAGGGGAAGGTTTACTTTAACCTGTGGATCTTCAACGTGACGATGAAACACAGAAATTGCGTCGAAATAGAATACAACAGGCACCATGCCGACTTCTGTCCAGGAGAGTAATGCTTCTAACTGTCGGTGCTTTGGGTCCTTTCTGGGATTCCAGTAATAGATTCCGATGGACATGGGAAGGTTTACTGTAACCTGTGGACCTTCAACTTGACGATGAAACACAGAAATTGCGTCGGAATAGAATCCAACAGGCACCATGCCGACTTCTGTCTGGGAGAGTAATGCTTCTAACTGTCTGAGCTTTGATTCTTTCCTGGGATTCCCGTAATAGATTCCGATGGACATGGGAAGGTTTACTGTAACCTGTGGACCTTCAACTTGACGATGAAACACAGAAATTGCATCGGAATTGAATACAACAAACGCCATGCTGTCTCCTCTCCGGGAGAATAATGCTTCTAACTGTCTGTGTTTTGATTCTTTCCTGGGATTCCAGTAATAGATTCCGATGGGCATGGGAAGGTTTACTGTAACCCGTGGACCTTCAACTTGACGATGAAACACAGAAATTGTGTCGCAATTGAATACAACAAACACCATGCCGTTTTCTCTCCCGGAGAGTAATGTATCTAACTGTCTGTGTTTTGATTCTTTCCTGGGATTCCAGCAATAGATTCCGATGGACATGGGAAGGTTTACTGTAACCTGTGGGCCTTAAACATGACGATGAAACACAGAAATTGCGTCGGAATTGAATCCAACAGGCACCATGCCGACTTCTGTTCGGGAGAGTAATACTTCTAACTGTCTGTGCTTTGATTCTCTCCTGGGATTCCAGTAATAGATTCCGCTGGACATGGGAAGGATAACTGTAACCTGTGGACCTTCAACTTGACGATGAAACATAGAAATTGCGTCGCAATTGAATTCAACAGGCACCATGCGACTTCCCTCCGGGAGAGTAATGCTTCTAACTGTCTGTGCTTTAATTCTTTCCTGGGATTCCAGTAATAGATTCTGATGGTCATGGGAAGGTTTACTGTAACCTGTGGACCTTCAACTTGACGATGAAACACAGTAATTGCATCGGATTTGAATATAACAGGCACCATGCCAACTACTCTCCGGAGAGTAACGCTTCTAATTGTCTGTGCTTTGATTCTTTCCTGGGATTGCAGTAACAGATTCCGATGGACATGGGAAGGTTTACTGTAACCTGTGGGCCTTCAACTTGACGATGGAACACAGACATTGCGTCGGAATTGAATACAAGAGGCACCAAACCGACTTCTGTCCGGGAGAGTAATGCTTCTAACTGTCTGTGGTTTGATTCTTTCCTGGGATTCCAGTAATAGATTCTGATAGACATGGGAAGGTTTACTATAACCTGTGGATGTTCAACGTGACGATGAGACACTGAAATTGCGTCGGAATAGAATACAACAGGCACCATGCGTACCTCTGTCCGGGAGAGTAATGCTTGTAACTGTCTGCGATCTGATTCTTTCCTGGGATTCCAGTAATAGATTCCGATGGACATGGGAAGCTTTACTGTAACCTGAGGACCTTCAACTTGACGATGAAACACAGAAATTGTGTCGGAATTGAATACAACAGGCACCAAGCCGACTTCTGTCCGGGAGAATAATGCTTTTAACTGTCTGTGTTTTGATTCTTACCTGGGATTCCAGTAATAGATTCTGATGCACATGGTAATGTTTACTGTAACCTGTGGACCTTCCACTTGACGATGAAACACAGAAATTGCGTCGGAATAGAATCCAACAGGCACCATGCCGACTTCTCTCCGGGAGAGTAATGCTTCTAACTGTGTGTGCTTTGATTCTTTCCTGGGATTCCAGTAATAGATTCCGCTGGACATGGTAAGGATAACTGTATCCTGTGGACCTTCAACTTGACGATGAAACATAGAAATTGCGTCGCAATTGAATTCAACAGGCACCATGCGACTTCCCTCTGGGAGAGTAATGCTTCTAACTGTCTGTGCTTTAATTCTTTCCTGGGAATCCAGTAATAGATTCTGATTGACATGGGAAGGTTTACTGTAACCTGTGGACCTTCAACTTGACGATGAAACACAGTAATTGCATCGGATTTGAATACAACAGGCACCATGCCAACTACTCTCCGGAGAGTAACGCTTCTAACTGTCTGTGCTTTGATTCTTTCCTGGGATTCCAGTAATAGATTCCGATGGACATGGGAAGGTTTACTGTAACCTGTGGGCCTTCAACTTGACGATGGAACACAGAAATTGCGTCGGAATTGAATACAACAGGCACCAAGCCGACTTCTGTCCGGGAGAGTAATGCTTCCAACTGTCTGTGCTTCGATTCTTTCCTGGGATTCCAGTAATAGATTCCGCTGGACATGGGAAGGTTAACATTAACCTGTGGACCTTCACCTTGACGATGAAACACAGAAATTGCGTCGGAATTGAATACAACAGGCACCATGCCGACTTCTGTCCGGGAGAGTAATGCTTCCAACTGTCTGTGCTTTGATTCTTTCCTGGGATTCCAGTAATAGATACCGCTGGACATGGGAAGGATTACTTTAACCTGTGGACCTTCAACTTGACGATGAAACAAAGAAATTGCGTCGGAATTGACTACAACAAACACCATGCAGACTTCTCTTCCGGAGAGTAATGCTTCTAAATGTCTGTGTTTTGATTCTTACCTGGGATTCCAGTAATAGATTCAGATGCACATGGTAATGTTTACTGTAACCTGTTGACCTTCAACTTGACGATGAAAAACAGAAATTGCGTCGGAATTGAATACAACAGGCACCATGCCGATTTCTCACCGGGAGAGTAACGCTTCTAACTGTCTGTGGTTTGATTCTTTCCTGGGATTCCAGTAATAGATTCCGATGGACATGTGAAGGTTTACTTTAACCTGTGGACCTTCCACTTGACGATGAAACACAGAAATTGCGTCGGAATTGAATACAACAGGCACCATGCCGCCTTCTGTCCGGGAGAGTAATGCTTCCAACTGTCTGTGCTTCGATTCTTTCCTGGGATTCCAGTAATAGATTCCGCTGGACATGGGAAGGATTACTGTAACCTGTGGACCTTCAACTTGACGATGAAACACAGAAATTGCGTCGGAATTGAATCCAACAGGCACCATGCCGACTTCTGTCCGGGAGAGTAATGCCTCTAACTGTCTGTGCTTTGATTCTTTCCTGGGATTCCAGGAATAGATTCGGATGGACATGTGAAGGTTTACTGTAACCTGTGGACCTTCAACTTGACGATGAAACATAGAAATTGCGTCGGAATTGAATACAACAAACACCATGCCAACTTCTCTCCGGGAGAATAATGCTTCTAACTGTCTGTGTTTTGATTCTTTCCTGGGATTCCAGTAATAGATTCCGATGGACATGGTAATGTTTACTGTAACCTGTTGACCTTCAACTTGACGATGAAACACAGAAATTGCGTCGTAATTGATTACAACAGGCACCATGCCGACTTCTGTCCAGGGGAGTAATGCATCTAACTGTCTGTGGTTTGATTCTTTCCTGGGATTCCTGTAATAGATTGCGATGGACAGGGGAAGGTTTACTTTAACCTGCGGATCTTCAACGTGACGATGAAACACAGAAATTGCGTCGAAATAGAATACAACAGGCACCATGCCGACTTCTGTCCAGGAGAGTAATGCTTCTAACTGTCGGTGCTTTGGGTCCTTTCTGGGATTCCAGTAATAGATTCCGATGGACATGGGAAGGTTTACTGTAACCTGTGGACCTTCAACTTGACGATGAAACACAGAAATTGCGTCGGAATAGAATCCAACAGGCACCATGCCGACTTCTGTCTGGGAGAGTAATGCTTCTAACTGTCTGAGCTTTGATTCTTTCCTGGGATTCCCGTAATAGATTCCGATGGACATGGGAAGGTTTACTGTAACCTGTGGACCTTCAACTTGACGATGAAACACAGAAATTGCATCGGAATTGAATACAACAAACGCCATGCTGTCTCCTCTCCGGGAGAATAATGCTTCTAACTGTCTGTGTTTTGATTCTTTCCTGGGATTCCAGTAATAGATTCCGATGGGCATGGGAAGGTTTACTGTAACCCGTGGACCTTCAACTTGACGATGAAACACAGAAATTGTGTCGCAATTGAATACAACAAACACCATGCCGTTTTCTCTCCCGGAGAGTAATGTATCTAACTGTCTGTGTTTTGATTCTTTCCTGGGATTCCAGCAATAGATTCCGATGGACATGGGAAGGTTTACTGTAACCTGTGGGCCTTAAACATGACGATGAAACACAGAAATTGCGTCGGAATTGAATCCAACAGGCACCATGCCGACTTCTGTTCGGGAGAGTAATACTTCTAACTGTCTGTGCTTTGATTCTCTCCTGGGATTCCAGTAATAGATTCCGCTGGACATGGGAAGGATAACTGTAACCTGTGGACCTTCAACTTGACGATGAAACATAGAAATTGCGTCGCAATTGAATTCAACAGGCACCATGCGACTTCCCTCCGGGAGAGTAATGCTTCTAACTGTCTGTGCTTTAATTCTTTCCTGGGATTCCAGTAATAGATTCTGATGGTCATGGGAAGGTTTACTGTAACCTGTGGACCTTCAACTTGACGATGAAACACAGTAATTGCATCGGATTTGAATATAACAGGCACCATGCCAACTACTCTCCGGAGAGTAACGCTTCTAATTGTCTGTGCTTTGATTCTTTCCTGGGATTCCAGTAACAGATTCCGATGGACATGGGAAGGTTTACTGTAACCTGTGGGCCTTCAACTTGACGATGGAACACAGACATTGCGTCGGAATTGAATACAAGAGGCACCAAACCGACTTCTGTCCGGGAGAGTAATGCTTCTAACTGTCTGTGGTTTGATTCTTTCCTGGGATTCCAGTAATAGATTCTGATAGACATGGGAAGGTTTACTATAACCTGTGGACCTTCAACGTGACGATGAGACACTGAAATTGCGTCGGAATAGAATACAACAGGCACCATGCGTACCTCTGTCCGGGAGAGTAATGCTTGTAACTGTCTGCGATCTGATTCTTTCCTGGGAATCCAGTAATAGATTCCGATGGACATGGGAAGCTTTACTGTAACCTGAGGACCTTCAACTTGACGATGAAACACAGAAATTGTGTCGGAATTGAATACAACAGGCACCAAGCCGACTTCTGTCCGGGAGAATAATGCTTTTAACTGTCTGTGTTTTGATTCTTACCTGGGATTCCAGTAATAGATTCTGATGCACATGGTAATGTTTACTGTAACCTGTGGACCTTCCACTTGACGATGAAACACAGAAATTGCGTCGGAATAGAATCCAACAGGCACCATGCCGACTTCTCTCCGGGAGAGTAATGCTTCTAACTGTGTGTGCTTTGATTCTTTCCTGGGATTCCAGTAATAGATTCCGCTGGACATGGTAAGGATAACTGTATCCTGTGGACCTTCAACTTGACGATGAAACATAGAAATTGCGTCGCAATTGAATTCAACAGGCACCATGCGACTTCCCTCTGGGAGAGTAATGCTTCTAACTGTCTGTGCTTTAATTCTTTCCTGGGAATCCAGTAATAGATTCTGATTGACATGGGAAGGTTTACTGTAACCTGTGGACCTTCAACTTGACGATGAAACACAGTAATTGCATCGGATTTGAATACAACAGGCACCATGCCAACTACTCTCCGGAGAGTAACGCTTCTAACTGTCTGTGCTTTGATTCTTTCCTGGGATTCCAGTAATAGATTCCGATGGACATGGGAAGGTTTACTGTAACCTGTGGGCCTTCAACTTGACGATGGAACACAGAAATTGCGTCGGAATTGAATACAACAGGCACCAAGCCGACTTCTGTCCGGGAGAGTAATGCTTCTAACTGTCTGTGGTTTGATTCTTTCCTGGGATTCCAGTAATAGATTCTGATAGTCATGGGAAGGTTTACTATAACCTGTGGACCTTCAACGTGACGATGAGAGACTGAAATTGCGTCGGAATAGAATACAGCAGGCACCATGCCTACCTCTGTCCGGGAGAGTAATGCTTCTAACTGTCTGTGATCTGATTCTTTCCTGGGATTCCAGTAATAGACTCCGATGGACATGGGAAGCTTTACTGTAACCTGTGGACCTTCAACTTGACGATGAAACACAGAAATTGCGTCGGAATTGAATACAACAGGCACCATGACGACTTCTGTCCGGGAGAGTAATGCTTCTAACTGCCTGTGCTTTGATTCTTTCCTGGGATTCCAGTAATAGATTCCGATGGACTTGGGAAGGTTTACTGTAACCTGTGGACCTTCAACTTGACGATGAAACACAGATATTGTGTCGGAATTGAATACAACAGGCACCATGCCGACTTCTGTCCGGGAGAGTAATGCTTCTAACTGCCTGTGCTTTGATTCTTTCCTGGGATTCCAGTAATAAATTCCGATGGTCATGGGAAGGTTAAGATTAACCTGTGGACCTTCAACCTGACGATGAAACACAGAAATTGCGTCGGAGTCTAATACAACAGGCACCATGCCGACTTCTGTCCGGGAGTGTAATGCTTCCAACTGTCTGTGCTTTGATTCTTTCCTGGGATTCCAGTAATAGATACCGCTGGACATGGGAAGGATTACTTTAACCTGTGGACCTTCAACTTGACGATGAAACAAAGAAATTGCGTCGGAATTGAATACAACAAACACCATGCCGACTTCTCTCCCGGAGAGTAATGCTTCTAAATGTCTGTGTTTTGATTCTTTCCTGGGATTCCAGTAATAGTTTCCGATGAACATGTGAAGGTTTATTGTAACCTGTGGACCTTCCACTTGACGATGAAACACAGAAATTACGTCGGACTTGAATCCAACACGCACCATGCCGACGTCTGTCCGGGAGAGTAATGCTTCTAACTGTCTGTGCTTTGATTCTATCCTGGGATTCCAATAATACATTCCGATGGACATGGGAAGGTTTACTGTAACCTGTGGGCCTTCAACTTGACGAAGAAACACAGAAATTGCGTCGGAATTGAATACAACAATCACCATGCCGACTTCTCTCCTGGAGAATAATGCTTTTAACTGTCTGTGTTTTGATTCTTACCTGGGATTCCAGTAATAGATTCTGATGCACATGGTAATGTTTACTGTAACCTGTTGACCTTCAACTTGACGATGAAACACAGAAATTGCGTCGGAATTGAATACAACAGGCAACATGCCGATTTCTCACCGGGAGAGTAACGCTTCTAACTGTCTGTGGTTTGATTCTTTCCTGGGATTCCAGTAATAGATTCCGATGGACATGGGAAGGTTTACTTTAACCTGTGGACCTTCAACTTGACGATGAAACACAGAAATTGCGTCGGAATTGAATACAACAGGCACCATGCCGACTTCTGTCCGGGAGAGTAATGCTTCCAACTGTCTGTGCTTCGATTCTTTCCTGGGATTCCAGTAATAGATTCCGCTGGACATGGGAAGGATTACTGTAACCTGTGGACCTTCAACTTGACGATGAAACACAGATATTGCGTCGGAATTGAATCCAACAGGCACCATGCCGACTTCTGTCCGGGAGAGTAATGCCTCTAACTGTCTGTGCTTTGATTCTTTAGTGGGATTCCAGGAATAGATTCAGATGGACATGTGAAGGTTTACTGTAACCTGTGGACCTTCAACTTGACGATGAAACACAGAAATTGCGTCGGAATTGAATACAACAAACACCATGCCAACTTCTCTCCGGGAGAATAATGCTTCTAACTGTCTGTGTTTTGATTCTTTCCTGGGATTCCAGTAATAGATTCCGATGGACATGGTAATGTTTACTGTAACCTGTTGACCTTCAACTTGTCGATGAAACACAGAAATTGCGTCGTAATTGAATACAACAGGCACCATGCCGACTTCTGTCCAGGGGAGTAATGCTTCTAACTGTCTGTGGTTTGATTCTTTCCTGGGATTCCAGTAATAGATTGCGATGGACATGGGAAGGTTTACTTTAACCTGTGGATCTTCATCGTGACGATGAAACACAGAAATTGCGTCGGAATAGAATACAACAGGCACCATGCCGACTTCTGTCCGGGAGAGTAATGCTTCTAACTGTCTGTGCTTTGGGTCTTTTCTGTGATTCCAGTAATAGATTCCGATGGACATGGGAAGGTTTACTGTAACATGTGGACCTTCAACTTGACGATGAAACACAGAAATTGCGTCGGAATTGAATACAACAAACATCATGCCGACTTCTCTCCCGGAGAGTAATGTTTCTAAATGTCTGTGTTTTGTTTCTTTCCTGGGATTCCAGTAATAGATTCCGATGGACATGCGAAGGTTTACTGTAACCTGTGGACCTTCAACTTGACGATGAAACACAGAAATTGCGTCGGAATAGAATCCAACAGGCACCATGCCGACTTCTGTCCGGGAGAGTAATGCTTCTAACTGTCTGTGTTTTGATTCTTTCCTGGGATTCCAGTAATAGATTCCGATGGACATGGGAAGGTTTACTGTAACATGTGGACCTTCAACTTGACGATGAAACACAGAAATTGCGTCGGAATTGAATACAACAAACACCATGCCGACTTCTCTCCCGGAGAGTAATGTTTCTAAATGTCTGTGTTTTGTTTCTTTCCTGGGATTCCAGTAATAGATTCCGATGGACATGCGAAGGTTTACTGTAACCTGTGGACCTTCAACTTGACGATGAAACACAGAAATTGCGTCGGAATAGAATCCAACAGGCACCATGCCGACTTCTGTTCGGGAGAGTAATACTTCTAACTGTCTGTGCTTTGATTCTCTCCTGGGATTCCAGTAATAGATTCCGATGGACATGGTAAGGATAACTGTAACCTGTGGACCTTCAACTTGACGATGAAACATAGAAATTGCGTCGCAATTGAATTCAACAGGCACCATGCGACTTCCCTCCGGGAGAGTAATGCTTCTAACTGTCTGGGCTTTAATTCTTTCCTGGGAATCCAGTAATAGATTCTGATGGACATGGGAAGGTTTACTGTAACCTGTGGACCTTCAACTTGACGATGAAACACAGTAATTGCATCGGATTTGAATACAACAGGCACCATGCCAACTACTCTCCGGAGAGTAACGCTTCTAACTGTCTGTGCTTTGATTCTTTCCTGGGATTCCAGTAATAGATTCCGATGGGCTTGGGAAGGTTTACTGTAACCTGTGGACCTTCAACTTGACGATGAAACACAGAAATTGTGTCGGAATTGAATACAACAGGCACCATGCCGACTTCTGTCCGGGAGAGTAATGCTTCTAACTGCCTGTGCTTTGATTCTTTCCTGGGATTCCAGTAATAAATTCCGATGGACATGGGAAGGTTAACATTAACCTGTGGACCTTCAACTTGACGATGAAACACAGAAATTGCGTCGGAATTGATTACAACAGGCACCATGCCGACTTCTGTCCGGGAGAGTAATGCTTCCAACTGTCTGTGCTTTGATTCTTTCCTGGGATTCCAGTAATAGATACCGCTGGACATGGGAAGGATTACATTAACCTGTGGACCTTCAACATGACGATGAAACAAAGAAATTGCGTCGGAATTGAATACAACAAACACCATGCCGACTTGTCACCCGGAAAGTAATGCTTCTAAATGTCTGTGTTTTGATTCTTTCCTGGGATTCCAGTAATAGTTTCCGATGAACATGTGAAGGTTTACTGTAACCTGTGGACCTTCCACTTGACGATGAAACACAGAAATTACGTCGGACTTGAATCCAACACGCACCATGCCGACGTCTGTCCGGGAGAGTAATGCTTCTTACTGTCTGTGCTTTGATTCTATCCTGGGATTCCAATAATACATTCCGATGGACATGGGAAGGTTTACTGTAACCTGTGGGCGTTCAACTTGACGAAGAAACACAGAAATTGCGTCGGAATTGAATACAACAATCACCATGCCGACTTCTCTCCTGGAGAATAATGCTTTTAACTGTCTGTGTTTTGATTCTTACCTGGGATTCCAGTAATATTTTCAGATGCACATGGTAATGTTTACTGTAACCTGTTGACCTTCAACTTGACGATGAAACACAGAAATTGCGTCGGAATTGAATACAACAGGCACCATGCCGATTTCTCACCGGGAGAGTAACGCTTCTAACTGTCTGTGGTTTGATTCTTTCGTGGGATTCCAGTAATAGATTCCGATGGACATGGGAAGGTTTACTTTAACCTGTGGACCTTCAACTTGACGATGAAACACAGAAATTGCGTCGGAATTGAATACAACAGGCACCATATCGACTTCTGTCCGGGAGAGTAATGCTTCCAACTGTCTGTGCTTCGATTCTTTCCTGGGATTCCAGTAATAGATTCCGCTGGACATGGGAAGAATTACTGTAACCCGTGGACCTTCAACTTGACGATGAAACACAGAATTTGTGTCGGAATTGAATACAACAAACACCATGCCGTTTTCTCTCCCGGAGAGTAATGTATCTAACTGTCTGTGTTTTGATTCTTTCCTGGGATTCCAGCAATAGATTCCGATGGACATGGGAAGGTTTACTGTAACCTGTGGACCTTAAACATGACGATGAAACACAGAAATTGCGTCGGAATTGAATCCAACAGGCACCATGCCAACTTCTGTTCGGGAGAGTAATACTTCTAACTGTCTGTGCTTTGATTCTCTCCTGGGATTCCAGTAATAGATTCCGATGGACATGGGAAGGTTGCCATTAACCTGTGGACCTTCAACTTGACGATGAAACACAGAAATTGCGTCGGAATAGAATCCAACAGGCACCATGCCGACTTCTCTCCGGGAGAGTAATGCTTCTAACTGTGTGTGCTTTGATTCTTTCCTGGGATTCCAGTAATAGATTCCGCTGGAAATGGGAAGGATAACTGTAACCTGTGGACCTTCAACTTGACGATGAAACATAGAAATTGCGTCGCAATTGAATTCAAGAGGCACCATGCGACTTCCGTCCGGGAGAGTAATGCTACTAACTGTCTGTGATCTGATTCTTTCCTGGGATTCCAGTAATAGATTCCGATGGACATGGGAAGCTTTACTGTAACCTGTGGACCTTCAACGTGACGATGAAACACAGAAATTGCGTCGGAATTGAATACAACAGGCACCATGCCGACTTCTCTCCGGGAGAGTAACGCTTCTAACTGTCTGTGCTTCGATTCTTTCCTGGAATTCCAGTAATAGATTCCGATGGACTTGGGAAGGTTTGCTGTAACCTGTGGACCTTCAACTTGACGATGAAACACAGAAATTGTGTCGGAATTGATTACAACAGGCACCAAGCCAACTTCTGTCCGGGAGAGTAATGCTTCTAACTGCTTGTGCTTTGATTCTTTCCTGGGATTCCAGTAATAAATTCCGATGGACATGGGAAGGTTAACATTAACCTGTGGAAGTTCAACTTGACGATGAAACACAGAAATTACGTCGGAATTGAATCCAACACGCACCATGCCGACGTCTGTCCGGGAGAGTAATGCTTCTAACTGTCTGTGCTTTGATTCTATCCTGGGATTCCAATAATCCATTCCGATGGACTTGGGAAGGTTTACTGTAACCTGTGGACCTTCAACATGACGAAGAATCACAGAAATTGCGTCGGAATTGAATACAACAATCACCATGCCGACTTCTCTTCTGGAGAATAATGCTTTTAACTGTCTGTGTTTTGATTCTTACCTGGGATTCCAGTAATAGATTCCGATGCACATGGTAATGTTTACTGTAACCTGTTGATCTTCGACTTGACGATGAAACACAGAAATTGCGTCGGAATTGAAAACAACAGGCACCATGCCGATTTCTCACCGGGAGAATAATGCTTTTAACTGTCTGTGTTTTGATTCTTACCTGGGATTCCAGTAAGAGATTCCGATGGACATGGGAAGGTTTACTGTAACCTGTGGACCTTAAACATGACGATGAAACACAGAAATTGCGTCGCAATTGAATCCAACAGGCACCATGCCGACTTCTGTTCGTGAGAGTAATACTTCTAACTGTCTGTGCTTTGATTCTCTCCTGGGATTCCAGTAATAGATTCCGATGGACATGGGAAGGTTTACTGTAACCTGTGGACCTTAAACATGACGATGAAACACAGAAATTGCGTCGGAATTGAATCCAACAGGCACCATGCCAACTTCTGTTCGGGAGAGAAATACTTCTAACTGTCTGTGCTTTGATTCTCTAGTGGGATTCCAGTAATAGATTCCGATGGACATGATAAGGTTTACTGTAACCTGTGGACCTTCAACTTGACGATGAAACACAGAAATTGCGTCGGAATAGAATCCAACAGGCACCATGCCGACTTCTCTCCGGGAGAGTAATGCTTCTAACTGTATGTGCTTTGATTCTTTCCTGGGATTCCAGTAATAGATTCCCTTGGACATGGGAAGGATAACTGTAACCTGTGGACCTTCAACTTGACGATGAAACATAGAAATTGCGTCGCAATTGAATTCAAGAGGCACCATGCGACTTCCGTCCGGGAGAGTAATGCTTCTAACAGTCTGTGATCTGATTCTTTCCTGGGATTCCAGTAATAGATTCCGATGGACATGGGAAGCTTTACTGTAACCTGTGGACGTTCAACGTGACGATGAAACACAGAAATTGCGTCGGAATTGAATACAACAGGCACCATGCGACTTCCCTCCGGGAGAGTAACGCTTCTAACTGTCTGTGCTTCGATTCTTTCCTGGGATTCCAGTAATAGATTCCGATGGACTTGGGAAGGTTTGCTGTAACCTGTGGACCTTCAACTTGACGATGAAACACAGAAATTGTGTCGGAATTGATTGCAACAGGCACCAAGCCGACTTCTGTCCGGGAGAGTAATGCTTCTAACTGCTTGTGCTTTGATTCTTTCCTGGGATTCCAGTAATAAATTCCGATGGACATGGGAAGGTTAACATTAACCTGTGGAAGTTCAACTTGACGATGAAACACAGAAATTACGTCGGAATTGAATCCAACACGCACCATGCCGACGGCTGTCCGGGAGAGTAATGCTTCTAACTGTCTGTGCTTTGATTCTATCCTGGGATTCCAATAATCCATTCCGATGGACATGGGAAGGTTTACTGTAACCTGTGGACGTTCAACTTGACGAAGAAACACAGAAATTGCGTCGGAATTGAATACAACAATCACCATGCCGACTTCTCTCCTGGAGAATAATGCTTTTAACTGTCTGTGTTTTGATTCTTACCTGGGATTCCAGTAATAGATTCCGATGCACATGGTAATGTTTACTGTAACATGTTGATCTTCGACTTGACGATGTAACACAGAAATTGCGTCGGAATTGAAAACAACAGGCACCATGCCGATTTCTCACCGGGAGAATAATGCTTTTAACTGTCTGTGTTTTGATTCTTACCTGGGATTCCAGTAATATATTCCGATGGACATGGGAAGGTTTACTGTAACCTGTGGACCTTAAACATGACGATGAAACACAGAAATTGCGTCGCAATTGAATCCAACAGGCACCATGCCGACTTCTGTTCGGGAGAGTAATACTTCTAACTGTCTGTGCTTTGATTCTCTGCTGGGATTCCAGTAATAGATTCCGATGGACATGGGAAGGTTTACTGTAACCTGTGGACCTTCACCTTGACGATGAAACACAGAAATTGCGTCGGAATTGAATACAACAGGCGAAATGCCGACTTCTATCCGGCAGAGTAATGCTTCCAAGTTTCTGTGCTTTGATTCTTTCTTGGGATTCCAGTAATAGATTCTGGTGGACATGCGAAGGTTTACTGTAACCTGTGGACCTTCAACTTGACGATGAAACACAGTATTTGCATCGGATTTGAATACAACAGGCACCATGCCAACTACTCTCCGGAGAGTAACGCTTCTAACTGTCTGTGCTTTGATTCTTTCCTGGGATTCCAGTAACAGATTCCGATGGGCTTGGGAAGGTTTACTGTAACCTGTGGACCTTCAACTTGACGATGAAACACAGAAATTGTGTCGGAATTGAATAGAACAGGCACCATGCCGACTTCTGTCCGGGAGAGTAATGCTTCCAACTGTCTGTGCTTTGATTCATTCCTGGGATTCCAGTAATAGATACCGCTGGACATGGGAAGGATTACTTTAACCTGTGGACCTTCAACTTGACGATGAAACAAAGAAATTGCGTCGGAATTGAATACAACAAACACCATGCCGACTTGTCACCCGGAAAGTAATGCTTCTAAATGTCTGTGATTTGATTCTTTCCTGGGATTCCAGTAATAGTTTCCGATGAACATGTGAAGGTTTACTGTAACCTGTGGACCTTCCACTTGACGATGAAACACAGAAATTACGTCGGACTTGAATCCAACACGCACCATGCCGACGTCTGTCCGGGAGAGTAATGCTTCTTACTGTCTGTGCTTTGATTCTATCCTGGGATTCCAATAATACATTCCGATGGACATGGGAAGGTTTACTGTAACCTGTGGGCGTTCAACTTGACGAAGAAACCCAGAAATTGCGTCGGAATTGAATACAACAATCACCATGCCGACTTCTCTCCTGGAGAATAATGCTTTTAACTGTCTGTGTTTTGATTCTTACCTGGGATTCCAGTAATAGATTCAGATGCACATGGTAATGTTTACTGTAACCTGTTGACCTTCAACTTGACGATGAAACACAGAAATTGCGTCGGAATTGAATACAACAGGCACCATGCCGATTTCTCACCGGGAGAGTAACGCTTCTAACTGTCTGTGGTTTGCTTCTTTCGTGGTTTTCCAGTACTAGATTCCGATGGACATGGGAAGGTTTACTTTAACCTGTGGACCTTCAACTTGACGATGAAACACAGAAATTGCGTCGGAATTGAATACAACAGGCACCATATCGACTTCTGTCCGGGAGAGTAATGCTTCCAACTGTCTGTGCTTCGATTCTTTCCTGGGATTCCAGTAATAGATTCCGCTGGACATGGGAAGAATTACTGTAACCCGTGGACCTTCAACTTGACGATGAAACACAGAAATTGTGTCGGAATTGAATACAACAAACACCATGCCGTTTTCTCTCCCGGAGAGTAATGTATCTAACTGTCTGTGTTTTGATTCTTTCCTGGGATTCCAGCAATAGATTCCGATGGACATGGGAAGGTTTACTGTAACCTGTGGACTTTAAACATGACGATGAAACACAGAAATTGCGTCGGAATTGAATCCAACAGGCACCATGCCAACTTCTGTTCGGGAGAGTAATACTTCTAACTGTCTGTGCTTTGATTCTCTCCTGGGATTCCAGTAATAGATTCCGATGGACATGGGAAGGTTACCATTAACCTGTGGACCTTCAACTTGACGATGAAACACAGAAATTGCGTCGGGATAGAATCCAACAGGCACCATGCCGACTTCTCTCCGGGAGAGTAATGCTTCTAACTGTGTGTGCTTTGATTCTTTCCTGGGATTCCAGTAATAGATTCCGCTGGACATGGGAAGGATAACTGTAACCTGTGGACCTTCAACGTGACGATGAAACATAGAAATTGCGTCGCAATTGAATTCAAGAGGCACCATGCGACTTCCGTCCGGGAGAGTAATGCTACTAACTGTCTGTGATCTGATTCTTTCCTGGGATTCCAGTAATAGATTCCGATGGACATGGGAAGCTTTACTGTAACCTGTGGACCTTCAACGTGACGATGAAACACAGAAATTGCGTCGGAATTGAATACAACAGGCACCATGCCGACTTCTCTCCGGGAGAGTAATGCTTCTAACTGTGTGTGCTTTGATTCTTTCCTGGGATTCCAGTAATAGATTCCGCTGGAAATGGGAAGGATAACTGTAACCTGTGGACCTTCAACTTGACGATGAAACATAGAAATTGCGTCGCAATTGAATTCAAGAGGCACCATGCAACTTCCGTCCGGGAGAGTAATGCTACTAACTGTCTGTGATCTGATTCTTTCCTGGGATTCCAGTAATAGATTCCGATGGACATGGGAAGCTTTACTGTAACCTGTGGACCTTCAACGTGACGATGAAACACAGAAATTGCGTCGGAATTGAATACAACAGGCACCATGCGACTTCCGTCCGGGAGAGTAACGCTTCTAACTGTCTGTGCTTCGATTCTTTCCTGGAATTCCAGTAATAGATTCCGATGGACTTGGGAAGGTTTGCTGTAACCTGTGGACCTTCAACTTGACGATGAAACACAGAAATTGTGTCGGAATTGATTACAACAGGCACCAAACCAACTTCTGTCCGGGAGAGTAATGCTTCTAACTGCTTGTGCTTTGATTCTTTCCTGGGATTCCAGTAATAAATTCCGATGGACATGGGAAGGTTAACATTAACCTGTGGAAGTTCAACTTGACGATGAAACACAGAAATTACGTCGGAATTGAATCCAACCCGCACCATGCCGACGTCTGTCCGGGAGAGTAATACTTCTAACTGTCTGTGCTTTGATTCTATCCTGGGATTCCAATAATCCATTCCGATGGACTTGGGAAGGTTTACTGTAACCTGTGGACCTTCAACATGACGAAGAAACACAGAAATTGCGTCGGAATTGAATACAACAATCACCATGCCGACTTCTCTTCTGGAGAATAATGCTTTTAACTGTCTGTGTTTTGATTCTTACCTGGGATTCCAGTAATAGATTCCGATGCACATGGTAATGTTTACTGTAACCTGTTGATCTTCGACTTGACGATGAAACACAGAAATTGCGTCGGAATTGAAAACAACAGGCACCATGCCGATTTCTCACCGGGAGAATAATGCTTTTAACTGTCTGTGTTTTGATTCTTACCTGGGATTCCAGTAATAGATTCCGATGGACATGGGAAGGTTTACTGTAACCTGTGGACCTTAAACATGACGATGAAACACAGAAATTGCGTCGCAATTGAATCCAACAGGCACCATGCCGACTTCTGTTCGTGAGAGTAATACTTCTAACTGTCTGTGCTTTGATTCTCTCCTGGGATTCCAGTAATAGATTCCGATGGACATGGGAAGGTTTACTGTAACCTGTGGACCTTAAACATGACGATGAAACACAGAAATTGCGTCGGAATTGAATCCAACAGGCACCATGCCAACTTCTGTTCGGGAGAGTAATACTTCTAACTGTCTGTGCTTTGATTCTCTAGTGGGATTCCAGTAATAGATTCCGATGGACATGATAAGGTTTACTGTAACCTGTGGACCTTCAACTTGACGATGAAACACAGAAATTGCGTCGGAATAGAATCCAACAGGCACCATGCCGACTTCTCTCCGGGAGAGTAATGCTTCTAACTGTATGTGCTTTGATTCTTTCCTGGGATTCCAGTAATAGATTCCCTTGGACATGGGAAGGATAACTGTAACCTGTGGACCTTCAACTTGACGATGAAACACAGAATTTGTGTCGGAATTGAATACAACAAACACCATGCCGTTTTCTCTCCCGGAGAGTAATGTATCTAACTGTCTGTGTTTTGATTCTTTCCTGGGATTCCAGCAATAGATTCCGATGGACATGGGAAGGTTTACTGTAACCTGTGGACCTTAAACAAGACGATGAAACACAGAAATTGCGTCGGAATTGAATCCAACAGGCACCATGCCAACTTCTGTTCGGGAGAGTAATACTCCTAACTGTCTGTGCTTTGATTCTCTCCTGGGATTCCAGTAATAGATTCCGATGGACATGGGAAGGTTACCATTAACCTGTGGACCTTCAACTTGACGATGAAAAACAGAAATTGCGTCGGAATAGAATCCAACAGGCACCATGCCGACTTCTCTCCGGGAGAGTAATGCTTCTAACTGTGTGTGCTTTGATTCTTTCCTGGGATTCCAGTAATAGATTCCGCTGGAAATGGGAAGGATAACTGTAACCTGTGGACCTTCAACTTGACGATGAAACATAGAAATTGCGTCGCAATTGAATTCAAGAGGCACCATGCGACTTCCGTCCGGGAGAGTAATGCTACTAACTGTCTGTGATCTGATTCTTTCCTGGGATTCCAGTAATTGATTCCGATGGACATGGGAAGCTTTACTGTAACCTGTGGACCTTCAACGTGACGATGAAACACAGAAATTGCGTCGGAATTGAATACAACAGGCACCATCCGACTTCCGTCCGGGAGAGTAACGCTTCTAACTGTCTGTGCTTCGATTCTTTCCTGGAATTCCAGTAATAGATTCCGATGGACTTGGGAAGGTTTGCTGTAACCTGTGGACCTTCAACTTGACGATGAAACACAGAAATTGTGTCGGAATTGATTACAACAGGTACCAAGCCAACTTCTGTCCGGGAGAGTAATGCTTCTAACTGCTTGTGCTTTGATTCTTTCCTGGGATCCCAGTAATAAATTCCGATGGACATGGGAAGGTTAACATTAACCTGTGGAAGTTCAACTTGACGATGAAACACAGAAATTACGTCGGAATTGAATCCAACACGCACCATGCCGACGTCTGTCCGGGAGAGTAATGCTTCTAACTGTCTGTGCTTTGATTCTATCCTGGGATTCCAATAATCCATTCCGATGGACTTGGGAAGGTTTACTGTAACCTGTGGACCTTCAACATCACGAAGAAACACAGAAATTGCGTCGGAATTGAATACAACAATCACCATGCCGACTTCTCTTCTGGAGAATAATGCTTTTAACTGTCTGTGTTTTGATTCTTACCTGGGATTCCAGTAATAGATTCCGATGCACATGGTAATGTTTACTGTAACCTGTTGATCTTCGACTTGACGATGAAACACAGAAATTGCGTCGGAATTGAAAACAACAGGCACCATGCCGATTTCTCACCGGGAGAATAATGCTTTTAACTGTCTGTGTTTTGATTCTTACCTGGGATTCCAGTAATAGATTCCGATGGACATGGGAAGGTTTACTGTAACCTGTGGACCTTAAACATGACGATGAAACACAGAAATTGCGTCGCAATTGAATCCAACAGGCACCATGCCGACTTCTGTTCGTGAGAGTAATACTTCTAACTGTCTGTGCTTTGATTCTCTCCTGGGATTCCAGTAATAGATTCCGATGGACATGGGAAGGTTTACTGTAACCTGTGGACCTTAAACATGACGATGAAACACAGAAATTGCGTCGGAATTGAATCCAACAGGCACCATGCCAACTTCTGTTCGGGAGAGTAATACTTCTAACTGTCTGTGCTTTGATTCTCTAGTGGGATTCCAGTAATAGATTCCGATGGACATGATAAGGTTTACTGTAACCTGTGGACCTTCAACTTGACGATGAAACACAGAAATTGCGTCGGAATAGAATCCAACAGGCACCATGCCGACTTCTCTCCTAGAGAGTAATGCTTCTAACTGTATGTGCTTTGATTCTTTCCTGGGATTCCACTAATAGATTCCCTTGGACATGGGAAGGATAACTGTAACCTGTGGACCTTCAACTTGACGATGAAACATAGAAATTGCGTCGCAATTGAATTCAAGAGGCACCATGCGACTTCCGTCCGGGAGAGTAATGCTTCTAACAGTCTGTGATCTGATTCTTTCCTGGGATTCCAGTAATAGATTCCGATGGACATGGGAAGCTTTACTGTAACCTGTGGACGTTCAACGTGACGATGAAACACAGAAATTGCGTCGGAATTGAATACAACAGGCACCATGCGACTTCCCTCCGGGAGAGTAACGCTTCTAACTGTCTGTGCTTCGATTCTTTCCTGGGATTCCAGTAATAGATTCCGATGGACTTGGGAAGGTTTGCTGTAACCTGTGGACCTTCAACTTGACGATGAAACACAGAAATTGTGTCGGAATTGATTGCAACAGGCACCAAGCCGACTTCTGTCCGGGAGAGTAATGCTTCTAACTGCTTGTGCTTTGATTCTTTCCTGGGATTCCAGTAATAAATTCCGATGGACATGGGAAGGTTAACATTAACCTGTGGAAGTTCAACTTGACGATGAAACACAGAAATTACGTCGGAATTGAATCCAACACGCACCATGCCGACGGCTGTCCGGGAGAGTAATGCTTCTAACTGTCTGTGCTTTGATTCTATCCTGGGATTCCAATAATCCATTCCGATGGACATGGGAAGGTTTACTGTAACCTGTGGACCTTCAACTTGACGAAGAAACACAGAAATTGCGTCGGAATTGAATACAACAATCACCATGCCGACTTCTCTCCTGGAGAATAATGCTTTTAACTGTCTGTGTTTTGATTCTTACCTGGGATTCCAGTAATAGATTCCGATGCACATGGTAATGTTTACTGTAACATGTTGATCTTCGACTTGACGATGAAACACAGAAATTGCGTCGGAATTGAAAACAACAGGCACCATGCCGATTTCTCACCGGGAGAATAATGCTTTTAACTGTCTGTGTTTTGATTCTTACCTGGGATTCCAGTAATAGATTCCGATGGACATGGGAAGGTTTACTGTAACCTGTGGACCTTAAACATGACGATGAAACACAGAAATTGCGTCGCAATTGAATCCAACAGGCACCATGCCGACTTCTGTTCGGGAGAGTAATACTTCTGACTGTCTGTGCTTTGATTCTCTCCTGGGATTCCAGTAATAGATTCCGATGGACATGGGAAGGTTTACTGTAACCTGTGGACCTTCACCTTGACGATGAAACACAGAAATTGCGTCGGAATTGAATACAACAGGCGAAATGCCGACTTCTATCCGGCAGAGTAATGCTTCCAAGTTTCTGTGCTTTGATTCTTTCTTGGGATTCCAGTAATAGATTCTGATGGACATGCGAAGGTTTACTGTAACCTGTGGACCTTCAACTTGACGATGAAACACAGTATTTGCATCGGATTTGAATACAACAGGCACCATGCCAACTACTCTCCGGAGAGTAACGCTTCTAACTGTCTGTGCTTTGATTCTTTCCTGGGATTCCAGTAATAGATTCCGATGGGCTTGGGAAGGTTTACTGTAACCTGTGGACCTTCAACTTGACGATGAAACACAGAAATTGTGTCGGAATTGAATACAACAGGCACCATGCCGACTTCTGTCCGGGAGAGTAATGCTTCCAACTGTCTGTGCTTTGATTCTTTCCTGGGATTCCAGTAATAGATACCGCTGGACATGGGAAGGATTACTTTAACCTGTGGACCTTCAACTTGACGATGAAACAAAGAAATTGCGTCGGAATTGAATACAACAAACACCACGCCGACTTGTCACCCGGAAAGTAATGCTTCTAAATGTCTGTGTTTTGATTCTTTCCTGGGATTCCAGTAATAGTTTCCGATGAACATGTGAAGGTTTACTGTAACCTGTGGACCTTCCACTTGACGATGAAACACAGAAATTACGTCGGACTTGAATCCAACACGCACCATGCCGACGTCTGTCCGGGAGAGTAATGCTTCTTACTGTCTGTGCTTTGATTCTATCCTGGGATTCCAATAATACATTCCGATGGACATGGGAAGGTTTACTGTAACCTGTGGGCGTTCAACTTGACGAAGAAACACAGAAATTGCGTCGGAATTGAATACAACAATCACCATGCCGACTTCTCTCCTGGAGAATAATGCTTTTAAATGTCTGTGTTTTGATTCTTACCTGGGATTCCAGTAATAGATTCAGATGCACATGGTAATGTTTACTGTAACCTGTTGACCTTCAACTTGACGATGAAACACAGAAATTGCGTCGGAATTGAATACAACAGGCACCATGCCCATTTCTCACCGGGAGAGTAACGCTTCTAACTGTCTGTGGTTTGATTCTTTCGTGGTATTCCAGTACTAGATTCCGATGGACATGGGAAGGTTTACTTTAACCTGTGGACCTTCAACTTGACGATGAAACACAGAAATTGCGTCGGAATTGAATACAACAGGCACCATATCGACTTCTGTCCGGGAGAGTAATGCTTCCAACTGTCTGTGCTTCGATTCTTTCCTGGGATTCCAGTAATAGATTCCGCTGGACATGGGAAGAATTACTGTAACCCGTGGACCTTCAACTTGACGATGAAACACAGAAATTGTGTCGGAATTGAATACAACAAACACCATGCCGTTTTCTCTCCCGGAGAGTAATGTATCTAACTGTCTGTGTTTTGATTCTTTCCTGGGATTCCAGCAATAGATTCCGATGGACATGGGAAGGTTTACTGTAACCTGTGGACCTTAAACATGACGATGAAACACAGAAATTGCGTCGGAATTGAATCCAACAGGCACCATGCCAACTTCTGTTCGGGAGAGTAATACTTCTAACTGTCTGTGCTTTGATTCTCTCCTGGGATTCCAGTAATAGATTCCGATATACATGGGAAGGTTACCATTAACCTGTGGACCTTCAACTTGACGATGAAACACAGAAATTGCGTCGGAATAGAATCCAACAGGCACCATGCCGACTTCTCTCCGGGAGAGTAATGCTTCTAACTGTGTGTGCTTTGATTCTTTCCTGGGATTCCAGTAATAGATTCCGCTGGACATGGGAAGGATAACTGTAACCTGTGGACCTTCAACTTGACGATGAAACATAGAAATTGCGTCGCAATTGAATTCAAGAGGCACCATGCGACTTCCGTCCGGGAGAGTAATGCTACTAACTGTCTGTGATCTGATTCTTTCCTGGGATTCCAGTAATAGATTCCGATGGACATGGGAAGCTTTACTGTAACCTGTGGACCTTCAACGTGACGATGAAACACAGAAATTGCGTCGGAATTGAATACAACAGGCACCATATCGACTTCTGTCCGGGAGAGTAATGCTTCCAACTGTCTGTGCTTCGATTCTTTCCTGGAATTCCAGTAATAGATTCCGATGGACTTGGGAAGGTTTGCTGTAACCTGTGGACCTTCAACTTGACGATGAAACACAGAAATTGAGTCGGAATTGATTACAACAGGCACCAGGCCGACTTCTGTCCGGGAGAGTAATGCTTCTAACTGCTTGTGCTTTGATTCTTTCCTGGGATTCCAGTAATAAATTCCGATGGACATGGGAAGGTTAACATTAACCTGTGGAAGTTCAACTTGACGATGAAACACAGAAATTACGTCGGAATTGAATCCAACACGCACCATGCCGACGTCTGTCCGGGAGAGTAATGCTTCTAACTGTCTGTGCTTTGATTCTATCCTGGGATTCCAATAATCCATTCCGATGGACTTGGGAAGGTTTACTGTAACCTGTGGACCTTCAACTTGACGAAGAAACACAGAAATTGCGTCGGAATTGAATACAACAATCACCATGCCGACTTCTCTTCTGGAGAATAATGCTTTTAACAGTCTGTGTTTTGATTCTTACCTGGGATTCCAGTAATAGATTCCGATGCACGTGGTAATGTTTACTGTAACCTGTTGATCTTCGACTTGACGATGAAACACAGAAATTGCGTCGGAATTGAAAACAACAGGCACCATGCCGATTTCTCACCGGGAGAATAATGCTTTTAACTGTCTGTGTTTTGATTCTTACCTGGGATTCCAGTAATAGATTCCGATGGACATGGGAAGGTTTACTGTAACCTGTGGACCTTAAACATGACGATGAAACACAGAAATTGCGTCGCAATTGAATCCAACAGGCACCATGCCGACTTCTGTTCGTGAGAGTAATACTTCGAACTGTCTGTGCTTTGATTCTCTCCTGGGATTCCAGTAATAGATTCCGATGGACATGGGAAGGTTTACTGTAACCTGTGGACCTTAAACATGACGATGAAACACAGAAATTGCGTCGGAATTGAATCCAACAGGCACCATGCCAACTTCTGTTCGGGAGAGTAATACTTCTAACTGTCTGTGCTTTGATTCTCTCCTGGGATTCCAGTAATAGATTCCGATGGACATGATAAGGTTTACTGTAACCTGTGGACCTTCAACTTGACGATGAAACACAGAAATTGCGTCGGAATAGAATCCAACAGGCACCATGCCGACTTCTCTCCGGGAGAGTAATGCTTCTAACTGTGTGTGCTTTGATTCTTTCCTGGGATTCCAGTAATAGATTCCCTTGGACATGGGAAGGATAACTGTAACCTGTGGACCTTCAACTTGACGATGAAACATAGAAATTGCGTCGCAATTGAATTCAAGAGGCACCATGCGACTTCCGTCCGGGAGAGTAATGCTTCTAACAGTCTGTGATCTGATTCTTTCCTGGGATTCCAGTAATAGATTCCGATGGACATGGGAAGCTTTACTGTAACCTGTGGACGTTCAACGTGACGATGAAACACAGAAATTGCGTCGGAATTGAATACAACAGGCACCATGCGACTTCCCTCCGGGAGAGTAACGCTTCTAACTGTCTGTGCTTCGATTCTTTCCTGGGATTCCAGTAATAGATTCCGATGGACTTGGGAAGGTTTGCTGTAACCTGTGGACGTTCAACTTGACGATGAAACATAGAAATTGTGTCGGAATTGATTGCAACAGGCACCAAGCCGACTTCTGTCCGGGAGAGTAATGCTTCTAACTGCTTGTGCTTTGATTCTTTCCTGGGATTCCAGTAATAAATTCCGATGGACATGGGAAGGTTAACATTAACCTGTGGAAGTTCAACTTGACGATGAAACACAGAAATTACGTCGGAATTGAATCCAACACGCACCATGCCGACGGCTGTCCGGGAGAGTAATGCTTCTAACTGTCTGTGCTTTGATTCTATCCTGGGATTCCAATAATCCATTCCGATGGACATGGGAAGGTTTACTGTAACCTGTGGACCTTCAACTTGACGAAGAAACACAGAAATTGCGTCGGAATTGAATACAACAATCACCATGCCGACTTCTCTCCTGGAGAATAATGCTTTTAACTGTCTGTGTTTTGATTCTTACCTGGGATTCCAGTAATAGATTCCGATGCACATGGTAATGTTTACTGTAACATGTTGATCTTCGACTTGACGATGAAACACAGAAATTGCGTCGGAATTGAAAACAACAGGCACCATGCCGATTTCTCACCGGGAGAATAATGCCTTTAACTGTCTGTGTTTTGATTCTTACCTGGGATTCCAGTAATAGATTCCGATGGACATGGGAAGGTTTACTGTAACCTGTGGACCTTAAACATGACGATGAAACACAGAAATTGCGTCGCAATTGAATCCAACAGGCGCCATGCCGACTTCTGTTCGGGAGAGTAATACTTCTAACTGTCTGTGCTTTGATTCTCTCCTGGGATTCCAGTAATAGATTCCGATGGACATGGGAAGGTTTACTGTAACCTGTGGACCTTCACCTTGACGATGAAACACAGAAATTGCGTCGGAATTGAATACAACAGGCGAAATGCCGACATCTATCCGGGAGAGTAATGCTTCCAAGTTTCTGTGCTTTGATTCTTTCTTGGGATTCCAGTAAAAGATTCCGATTGACATGGAAAGGTTTACTGTAACCTGTGGACCTTCAACATGACGATGAAACACAGAAATTGCATCTGATTTGAATACAACAGGCACCATGCCAACTTCTCTCCGGAGAGTAACGCTTCTAACTGTCTGTGCTTTGATTCTTTCCTGAGATTCCAGTAATAGATTCCGATGGTTATGGGAAGTTTTACTGTAACCTGTGGACCTCCAACTTGACGATGGAAAACAGAAATTGCGTCGGAATTGAATACAACAGGCACCAAGCCGACTTCTGTCCGGGAGAGTAATGGTTCTAACTGTCTGTGATTTTATTCTTTCCCGGCATTCCAGTAATAGATTGCGATGGACATGGAAGGGTTTACTGTAACCTGTGGACCTTCAACTTGACGATGAAACACAGAAATTGCGTCGGAAGTGAATCCAACAGGCACCATGCCGTCTTCTCTCCGGGAAAGTAATGCTTCTAACAGTCTGTGCTTTGATTCTTTCCTGGGATTCCAGTAACAGATTCCGATGGACATGGGACGGTTTACTATAACCCGTGGACCTTCTACGTGACGATAAAACACAGAAATTGCGTCGGAATTGAATACAACAGGCAACATGCCGATTTCTCTCCGGGAGAGTAATGTTTCTAATTGTCTGTGCTTTGATTCTTTAATGGGATTCCAGTAATAGATTCCGATGGACATGGGAAGGTTTACTGTAACCTGTGGACCTTCAACTTGACGATGAAACACAGAAATTGCATTGGAATGAATACAACAAACGCCATGCCGTCTCCTCTCCGGGAGAATAATGCTTCTAACTGTCTGTGTTTTGATTCTTTCCTGGGATTCCAGTAATAAATTCCGATAGGCATGGGAAGGTTTACTGTAACCCGTGGACCTTCAACTTGACGATGAAACACAGAAATTGTGTCGGAATTGAATACAACAAACACCATGCCGACTTCTCTCCCGGAGAGTAATGTATCTAACTGTCTGTATTTTGATTCTTTCCTGGGATTCCAGCATTAGATTCCGATGGACATGGGAAAGTTTACTGTAACCTGTGGACCTTAAACATGACGATGAAACACAGAAATTGCGTCGGAATTGAATCCAACAGGCACCATGCGGACTTCTGTTGGGGAGAGTAATACTTCTAACTGTCTGTGCTTTGATTCTCTCCTGGGATTCCAGTAATAGATTCCGATGGATATGGGAAGGTTTACTGTAACCTGTGGACCTTCAACTTGACGATGAAACACAGAAATTGCGTCGGAATAGAATCCAACAGGCACCATGCCGACTTCTCTCCGGGAGAGTAATGCTTCTAACTGTGTGTGCTTTTGATTCTTTCCTGGGATTCCAGTAATAGATTCCGCTGGACATGGTAAGGATAACTGTAACCTGTGGACCTTCAACTTGACGATGAAACATAGAAATTGCGTCGCAATTGAATTCAACAGGCACCATGCGACTACCCTCCGGGAGAGTAATGCTTCTAACTGTCTGTGCTTTAATTCTTTCCTGGGAATCCAGTAAAAGATTCTGATGGACATGGAAAGGTTTACCGTAACCTGTGGACCTTCAACTTGACGATGAAACACAGTAATTGCATCGGATTTGAATACAACAGGCACCATGCCAACTACTATCCGGAGAGTAACGCTTCTAACTGTCTGTGCTTTGATTCTTCCTGGGATTCCAGTAATAGATTCCGATGGACATGGGAAGGTTTACTGTAACCTGTGGGCCTTCAACTTGACGATGGAACACAGAAATTGCGTCGGAATTGAATACATCAGTCACCAAGCCGACTTCTGTCCGGGAGAGTAATGCTTCTAACTGTCTGTGGTTTGATTCTTTCCTGGGATTCCAGTAATAGATTCTGATAGACATGGGAAGGTTTACTATAACCTGTGGACCTTCAACGTGAGGAAGAGACACTGAAATTGCGTCGGAATAGAATACAACAGGCACCACGCCTACCTCTGTCCGGGAGAGTAATGCTTCTAACTGTCTGTGATCTGATTCTTTCCTGGGATTCCAGTAATAGATTCCGATGGACATGGGAAGCTTTACTGTAACCTGTGGACCTTCAACTTGACGATGAAACACAGAAATTGCGTCGGAATTGAATACAACAGGCACCATGCCGATTTCTCACCGGGAGAGTAACGCTTCTAACTATCTGTGCTTCGATTCTTTCCTGGGATTCCAGTAATAGATTTTGATGGACTTGGGAAGGTTTACTGTAACCTGTGGACCTTCAACTTGACGATGAAACACAGAAATTGCGTCGTAATTGAATACAACAGGCACCATGCCGACTTCTGTCCAGGGGAGTAATGCTTCTAACTGTCTGTGGTTTGATTCTTTCCTGGGATTCCTGTAATAGATTGCGATGGACATGGGAAGGTTTAATTTAACCTGTGGATCTTCAACGTGACGATGAAACACAGAAATTGCGTCGGAATAGAATACAACAGGCACCATGCCGACTTCTGTCCGGGAGAGTAATGCTTCTAACTGTCTGTGCTTTGGGTCTTTTCTGGGATTCCAGTAATAGATTCCGATGGACATGGGAAGGTTTACTGTAACCTGTGGACCTTCAACTTGACGATGAAACACAGAAATTGCGTCGGAATTGAATACAACAAACACCATGCCGACTTCTCTCGCGGAGAGTAATGCTTCTAAATGTCTGTGTTTTGTTTCTTTCCTGGGATTCCAGTAATAGATTCCGATGGTTATGGGAAGTTTTACTGTAACCTGTGGACCTCCAACTTGACGATGGAAAACAGAAATTGCGTCGGAATTGAATACAACAGGCACCAAGCCGACTTCTGTCCGGGAGAGTAATGGTTCTAACTGTCTGTGTTTTTATTCTTTCCTGGCATTCCAGTAATAGATTGCGATGGACATGGAAAGGTTTACTGTAACCTGTGGACCTTCAACGTGACGATGAAACACAGAAATTGCGTCGGAATTGAATACAACAGGCACCATGCCGACTTCTGTCCGGGAGAGTAATGCTTCCAACTGTCTGTGCTTTGATTCTTTCCTGGGATTCCAGTAATAGATACCGCTGGACATGGGAAGGATTACTTTAGCCTGTGGACCTTCAACTTGACGATGAAACAAAGAAATTGCGTCGGAATTGAATACAACAAACACCATGCCGACTTCTCTCCCGGAGAGTAATGCTTCTAAATGTCTGTGTTCCAGTAATAGTTTCCGATGAACATGTGAAGGTTTACTGTAACCTGTGGACCTTCCACTTGACGATGAAACACAGAAATTACGTCGGACTTGAATCCAACACGCACCATGCCGACGTCTGTCCGGGAGAGTAATGCTTCTAACTGTCTGTGCTTTGATTCTATCCTGGGATTCCAATAATACATTCCGATGGACATGGGAAGGTTTACTGTAACCTGTGGACCTTCAACTTGACGATGAAACACAGAAAATGCGTCGGAATTGAATACAACAAACACCATGCCGACTTCTCTCCGGGAGAATAATGCTTCTAACTGTCTGTGTTTTGATTCTTTCCTGGGATTCCAGTAATAGATTCCGATGGACATGGTAATGTTTACTGTAACCTGTTGACCTTCAACTTGACGATGAAACACAGAAATTGCGTCGTAATTGAATACAACAGGCACCATGCCGACTTCTGTCCAGGGGAGTAATGCTTCTAACTGTCTGTGGTTTGATTCTTTCTGGGATTCCTGTAATAGATTGCGATGGACATGGGAAGGTTTACTTTAACCTGTGGATCTTCAACGTGACGATGAAACACAGAAATTGCGTCGGAATTGAATACAACAGGCACCATGCCGACTTCTGTCCGGGAGAGTAACGCTTCTAACTGTCTGTGCTTCGATTCTTTCCTGGGATTCCAGTAATAGATTCCGATGGACTTGGGAAGGTTTGCTGTAACCTGTGGACCTTCAACTTGACGATGAAACACAGAAATTGTGTCGGAATTGATTACAACAGGCACCAAGCCGACTTCTGTCCGGGAGAGTAACGCTTCTAACTGTCTGTGCTTTGATTCTTTCCTGAGATTCTAGTAATAGATTCCGATGGTTATGGGAAGTTTTACTGTAACCTGTGGACCTCCAACTTGACGATGGAAAACAGAAATTGCGTCGGAATTGAATACTACAGGCACCAAGCCGACTTCTGTCCGGGAGAGTAATGGTTCTAACTGTCTGTGTTTTTATTCTTTCCTGGCATTCCAGTAATAGATTGCGATGGACATGGAAAGGTTTACTGTAACCTGTGGACCTTCAACTTGACGATGAAACACAGAAATTGCGTCGGAATTGAATCCAACAGGCACCATGCCGTCTTCTTTCCGGGAAAGTAATGCTTCTAACAGTCTGTGCTTTGATTCTTTCCTGGGATTCCAGTAATAGATTCCGATGGCTATGGGAAGTGTTACTGTAACCTGTGCACCTTCAACTTGACGATGAAACACAGAAATTGCGTCGGAATTGAATACAACAGGCACCATATCGACTTCTGTCCGGGAGAGTAATGCTTCCAACTGTCTGTGCTTCGATTCTTTCCTGGGATTCCAGTAATAGATTCCGCTGGACATGGGAAGAATTACTGTAACCCGTGGACCTTCAACTTGACGATGAAACACAGAAATTGTGTCGGAATTGAATACAACAAACACCATGCCGTTTTCTCTCCCGGAGAGTAATGTATCTAACTGTCTGTGTTTTGATTCTTTCCTGGGATCCCAGCAATAGATTCCGATGGACATGGGAAGGTTTACTGTAACCTGTGGACCTTAAACATGATGATGAAACACAGAAATTGCGTCGGAATTGAATCCAACAGGCACCATGCCAACTTCTGTTCGGGAGAGTAATACTTCTAACTGTCTGTGCTTTGATTCTCTCCTGGGATTCCAGTAATAGATTCCGATGGACATGATAAGGTTTACTGTAACCTGTGGACCTTCAACTTGACGATGAAACACAGAAATTGCGTCGGAATAGAATCCAACAGGCACCATGCCGACTTCTCTCCGGGAGAGTAATGCTTCTAACTGTGTGTGCTTTGATTCTTTCCTGGGATTCCAGTAATAGATTCCGCTGGACATGGGAAGGATAACTGTAACCTGTGGACCTTCAACTTGACGATGAAACATAGAAATTGCGTCGCAATTGAATTCAAGAGGCACCATGCGACTTCCGTCCGGGAGAGTAATGCTTCTAACTGTCTGTGATCTGATTCTTTCCTGGGATTCCAGTAATAGATTCCGATGGACATGGGAAGCTTTACTGTAACCTGTGGACCTTCAACGTGACGATGAAACACAGAAATTGCGTCGGAATTGAATACAACAGGCACCATGCGACTTCCCTCCGGGAGAGTAACGCTTCTAACTGTCTGTGCTTCGATTCTTTCCTGGGATTCCAGTAATAGATTCCGATGGACTTGGGAAGGTTTGCTGTAACCTGTGGACCTTCAACTTGACGATGAAACACAGAAATTGTGTCGGAATTGATTACAACAGGCACCAAGCCGACTTCTGTCCGGGAGAGTAATGCTTCTAACTGCTTGTGCTTTGATTCTTTCCTGGGATTCCAGTAATAAATTCCGATGGACATGGGAAGGTTAACATTAACCTGTGGAAGTTCAACTTGACGATGAAACACAGAAATTACGTCGGAATTGAATCCAACACGCACCATGCCGACGTCTGTCCGGGAGAGTAATGCTTCTAACTGTCTGTGCTTTGATTCTATCCTGGGATTCCAACAATCCATTCCGATGGACATGGGAAGGTTTACTGTAACCTGTGGACCTTCAACTTGACGAAGAAACACAGAAATTGCGTCGGAATTGAATACAACAATCACCATGCCGACTTCTCTCCTGGAGAATAATGCTTTTAACTGTCTGTGTTTTGATTCTTACCTGGGATTCCAGTAATAGATTCCGATGCACATGGTAATGTTTACTGTAACCTGTTGATCTTCGACTTGACGATGAAACACAGAAATTGCGTCGGAATTGAAAACAACAGGCACCATGCCGATTTCTCACCGGGAGAATAATGCTTTTAACTGTCTGTGTTTTGATTCCTTCCTGGGATTCCAGTAATAGATTCCGATGGACATGGGAAGGTTTACTGTAACCTGTGGACCTTAAACATGACGATGAAACACAGAAATTGCGTAGCAATTGAATCCAACAGGCACCATGCCGACTTCTGTTCGGGAGAGTAATACTTCTAACTGTCTGTGCTTTGATTCTCTCCTGGGATTCCAGTAATAGATTCCGATGGACATGGGAAGGTTTACTGTAACCTGTGGACCTTCACCTTGACGATGAAACACAGAAATTGCGTCGGAATTGAATACAACAGGCGAAATGCCGACTTCTATCCGGGAGAGTAATGCTTCCAAGTTTCTGTGCTTTGATTCTTTCTTGGGATTCCAGTAAAAGATTCCGATTGACATGGAAAGGTTTACTGTAACCTGTGGACCTTCAACATGACGATGAAACACAGAAATTGCATCTGATTTGAATACAACAGACACCATGCCAACTTCTCTCCAGAGAGTAACGCTTCTAACTGTCTGTGCTTTGATTCTTTCCTGAGATTCCAGTAATAGATTCCGATGGTTATGGGAAGTTTTACTGTAACCTGTGGACCTCCAACTTGACGATGGAAAACAGAAATTGCGTCGGAATTGAATACAACAGGCACCAAGCCGACTTCTGTCCGGGAGAGTAATGGTTGTAACTGTCTGTGTTTTTATTCTTTCCTGGCATTCCAGTAATAGATTCCGATGGCTATGGGAAGTGTTACTGTAACTTGTGCACCTTCAACTTGACGATGAAACACAGAAATTGCATTGGAATGAATACAACAAACGCCATGCCGTCTCCTCTCCGGGAGAATAATGCTTCTAACTGTCTGTGTTTTGATTCTTTCCTGGGATTCCAGTAATAGATTCCGATGGGCATGGGAAGGTTTACTGTAACCCGTGGACCTTCAACTTGACGATGAAACACAGAAATTGTGTCGGAATTGAATACAACAAACACCATGCCGACTTCTGTTCGGGAGAGTAATACTTCTAACTGTCTGTGCTTTGATTCTCTCCTGGGATTCCAGTAATAGATTCCGATGGACATGGGAAGGTTTACTGTAACCTGTGGATCTTCAACTTGACGATGAAACACAGAAATTGCGTCGGAATTGAATCCAACAGGCACCATGCCGACTTCTCTCCGGGAGAGTAATGCTTCTAACTGTGTGTGCTTTTGATTCTTTCCTGGGATTCCAGTAATAGATTCCGCTGGACATGGTAAGGATAACTGTAACCTGTGGACCTTCAACTTGACGATGAAACATAGAAATTGCGTCGCAATTGAATTCAACAGGCACCATGCGACTTCCCTCCGGGAGAGTAATGCTTCTAACTATCTGTGCTTTAATTCTTTCCTGGGAATCCAGTAATAGATTCTGATGGTCATGGGAAGGTTTACTGTAACCTGTGGACCTTCAACTTGACGATGAAACACAGTAATTGCATCGGATTTGAATACAACAGCCACCATGCCAACTACTCTCCGGAGAGTAACGCTTCTAACTGTCTGTGCTTTGATTCTTTTCTGGGATTCCAGTAATAGATTCCGATGGATATGGGAAGGTTTACTGTAACCTGTGGGCCTTCAACTTGACGATGGAACACAGAAATTGCGTCGGAATTGAATCCAACAGGCACCATGCCAACTTCTGTTCGGGAGAGTAATACTTCTAACTGTCTGTGCTTTGATTCTCTCCTGGGATTCCAGTAATAGATTCCGATGGACATGATAAGGTTTACTGTAACCTGTGGACCTTCAACTTGACGATGAAACACAGAAATTGCGTCGGAATAGAATCCAACAGGCACCATGCCGACTTCTCTCCGGGAGAGTAATGCTTCTAACTGTGTGTGCTTTGATTCTTTCCTGGGATTCCAGTAATAGATTCCGCTGGACATGGGAAGGATAACTGTAACCTGTGGACCTTCAACTTGACGATGAAACATAGAAATTGCGTCGCAATTGAATTCAAGAGGCACCATGCGACTTCCGTCCGGGAGAGTAATGCTTCTAACTGTCTGTGATCTGATTCTTTCCTGGGATTCCAGTAATAGATTCCGATGGACATGGGAAGCTTTACTGTAACCTGTGGACCTTCAACGTGACGATGAAACACAGAAATTGCGTCGGAATTGAATACAACAGGCACCATGCGACTTCCCTCCGGGAGAGTAACGCTTCTAACTGTCTGTGCTTCGATTCTTTCCTGGGATTCCAGTAATAGATTCCGATGGACTTGGGAAGGTTTGCTGTAACCTGTGGACCTTCAACTTGACGATGAAACACAGAAATTGTGTCGGAATTGATTACAACAGGCACCAAGCCGACTTCTGTCCGGGAGAGTAATGCTTCTAACTGCTTGTGCTTTGATTCTTTCCTGGGATTCCAGTAATAAATTCCGATGGACATGGGAAGGTTAACATTAACCTGTGGAAGTTCAACTTGACGATGAAACACAGAAATTACGTCGGAATTGAATCCAACACGCACCATGCCGACGTCTGTCCGGGAGAGTAATGCTTCTAACTGTCTGTGCTTTGATTCTATCCTGGGATTCCAACAATCCATTCCGATGGACATGGGAAGGTTTACTGTAACCTGTGGACCTTCAACTTGACGAAGAAACACAGAAATTGCGTCGGAATTGAATACAACAATCACCATGCCGACTTCTCTCCTGGAGAATAATGCTTTTAACTGTCTGTGTTTTGATTCTTACCTGGGATTCCAGTAATAGATTCCGATGCACATGGTAATGTTTACTGTAACCTGTTGATCTTCGACTTGACGATGAAACACAGAAATTGCGTCGGAATTGAAAACAACAGGCACCATGCCGATTTCTCACCGGGAGAATAATGCTTTTAACTGTCTGTGTTTTGATTCCTTCCTGGGATTCCAGTAATAGATTCCGATGGACATGGGAAGGTTTACTGTAACCTGTGGACCTTAAACATGACGATGAAACACAGAAATTGCGTAGCAATTGAATCCAACAGGCACCATGCCGACTTCTGTTCGGGAGAGTAATACTTCTAACTGTCTGTGCTTTGATTCTCTCCTGGGATTCCAGTAATAGATTCCGATGGACATGGGAAGGTTTACTGTAACCTGTGGACCTTCACCTTGACGATGAAACACAGAAATTGCGTCGGAATTGAATACAACAGGCGAAATGCCGACTTCTATCCGGGACAGTAATGCTTCCAAGTTTCTGTGCTTTGATTCTTTCTTGGGATTCCAGTAAAAGATTCCGATTGACATGGAAAGGTTTACTGTAACCTGTGGACCTTCAACATGACGATGAAACACAGAAATTGCATCTGATTTGAATACAACAGACACCATGCCAACTTCTCTCCAGAGAGTAACGCTTCTAACTGTCTGTGCTTTGATTCTTTCCTGAGATTCCAGTAATAGATTCCGATGGTTATGGGAAGTTTTACTGTAACCTGTGGACCTCCAACTTGACGATGGAAAACAGAAATTGCGTCGGAATTGAATACAACAGGCACCAAGCCGACTTCTGTCCGGGAGAGTAATGGTTCTAACTGTCTGCGTTTTTATTCTTTCCTGGCATTCCAGTAATAGATTCCGATGGCTATGGGAAGTGTTACTGTAACTTGTGCACCTTCAACTTGACGATGAAACACAGAAATTGCATTGGAATGAATACAACAAACGCCATGCCGTCTCCTCTCCGGGAGAATAATGCTTCTAACTGTCTGTGTTTTGATTCTTTCCTGGGATTCCAGTAATAGATTCCGATGGGCATGGGAAGGTTTACTGTAACCCGTGGACCTTCAACTTGACGATGAAACACAGAAATTGTGTCGGAATTGAATACAACAAACACCATGCCGACTTCTGTTCGGGAGAGTAATACTTCTAACTGTCTGTGCTTTGATTCTCTCCTGGGATTCCAGTAATAGATTCCGATGGACATGGGAAGGTTTACTGTAACCTGTGGATCTTCAACTTGACGATGAAACACAGAAATTGCGTCGGAATTGAATCCAACAGGCACCATGCCGACTTCTCTCCGGGAGAGTAATGCTTCTAACTGTGTGTGCTTTTGATTCTTTCCTGGGATTCCAGTAATAGATTCCGCTGGACATGGTAAGGATAACTGTAACCTGTGGACCTTCAACTTGACGATGAAACATAGAAATTGCGTCGCAATTGAATTCAACAGGCACCATGCGACTTCCCTCCGGGAGAGTAATGCTTCTAACTATCTGTGCTTTAATTCTTTCCTGGGAATCCAGTAATAGATTCTGATGGTCATGGGAAGGTTTACTGTAACCTGTGGACCTTCAACTTGACGATGAAACACAGTAATTGCATCGGATTTGAATACAACAGCCACCATGCCAACTACTCTCCGGAGAGTAACGCTTCTAACTGTCTGTGCTTTGATTCTTTTCTGGGATTCCAGTAATAGATTCCGATGGATATGGGAAGGTTTACTGTAACCTGTGGGCCTTCAACTTGACGATGGAACACAGAAATTGCGTCGGAATTGAATACAACAGGCACCAAGCCGACTTCTGTCCGGGAGAGTAATGCTTCTAACTGTCTGTGGTTTGATTCTTTCCTGGGATTCCAGTAATAGATTCTGATAGACATGGGAAGGTTTACTATAACCTGTGGACCTTCAACGTGACGATGAGACACTGAAATTGCGTCGGAATGGAGTACAACAAACACCATGCCGACTTCTCTCCCGGAGAGTAATGCTTCTAAATGTCTGTGTTTTGATTCTTTCCTGGGATTCCAGTAATAGTTTCCGATGAACATGTGAAGGTTTACTGTAACCTGTGGACCTTCCTATTGACGATGAAACACAGAAATTACGTCGGACTTGAATCCAACACGCACCATGACGACGTCTGTCCGGGAGAGTAATGCTTCTAACTGTCTGTGCTTTGATTCTATCCTGGGATTCCAATAATACATTCCGATGGACATGGGAAGGTTTACTGTAACCTGTGGACCTTCAACTTGACGATAAAACACAGAAATTGCGTCGGAATTGAATACAACAAACACCATGCCGACTTCTCTCCGGGAGAATAATGCTTCTAACTGTCTGTGTTTTGATTCTTTCCTGGGATTCCAGTAATAGATTCCGATGGACATGGTAATGTTTACTGTAACCTGTTGACCTTCAACTTGACGATGAAACACAGAAATTGCGTCGTAATTGAATACAACAGGCACCATGCCGACTTCTGTCCAGGGGAGTAATGCTTCTAACTGTCTGTGGTTTGATTCTTTCCTGGGATTCCTGTAATAGATTGCGATGGACATGGGAAGGTTTACTGTAACCCGTGGACCTTCAACTTGACGATGAAACACAGAAATTGCGTCGGAATTGAATACAACAGGCGCCATGCCGACTTCTATCCGGGAGAGTAATGCTTCCAAGTTTCTGTGCTTTGATTCTTTCTTGGGATTCCAGTAAAGGATTCCGATTGACATGGAAAGGTTTACTGTAACCTGTGGACCTTCAACATGACGATGAAACACAGAAATTGCATCTGATTTGAATACAACAGGCACCATGCCAACTTCTCTCCGGAGAGTAACGCTTCTAACTGTCTGTGCTTTGATTCTTTCCTGAGATTCCAGTAATAGATTACGATGGTTATGGGAAGTTTTACTGTAACCTGTGGACCTCCAACTTGACGATGGAAAACAGAAATTGCGTCGGAATTGAATACAACAGGCATCAAGCCGACTTCTCTCCGGGAGAGTAATGTTTCTAATTGTCTGTGCTTTGATTCTTTCCTGGGATTCCAGTAATAGATTCCGATGGACATGGGAAGGTTTACTGTAACCTGTGGACCTTCAACGTGACGATGAAACACAGAAATTGCGTCAGAATTGAATACAACAGGCATCAAGCCGACTTCTCTCCGGGAGAGTAATGCTTCTAACTGTCTGTGCTTTTGATTCTATCCTGGGATTCCAGTAATAGATTCCGATGGACATGGGAATGTTCACTGTAACCTGTGGACCTTCAACTTGACGATGAAACACAGAAATTGCGTCGGAATTGAATATAACAGGCACCATGCCGATTTCTCACCGGGAAAGTAACGCTTCTGACTGTTTGTGCTTTGATTCTTTCCTGGGATTCCAGTAATAGATTCCGATGGACTTGGGAAGGTTTACTGTAACCAGTGGACCTTCAACTTGATGATGAAACACCGAAATTGTGTCGGAATTGAATACAACAAGCACCAAGCCGACTTCTGTCTGGGAGAGTAATGCTTCTAACTGCCTGTGCTATGATTCGTTCCTGGGATTCCAGTAATAGATTCCGATGGACATGGGAAGGTTTACTTTAACCTGTGGACCTTCAACTTGACGATGGAACACAGAAATTGCGTCGGAATTGAATACAACAGACACCATGCCGACTTCTGTCCGGGAGAGTAATGCTTCCAACTGGCTGTGCTTTGATTCTTTCCAGGGATTCCAGTAATAAGTTCCGCTGGACATGGGAAGGATTACTGTAACCTGTGGACCTTCAACCTGACGATGAAACACAGAAATACCGTCGGAATTGAATACAACAAAGACCATGCCGACTTCTCTCCCGGAGAGTAACGCTTCTAACTGTCTGTGTTATGATTCTTTCCTGGGATTCCAGTAATAGATTCGGATGGACATGGGAAGGTTTACTGTAACCTGTGGACCTTCAACTTGACGATGAAACACAGAAATTGCGTCGGAATTGAATTCAACAGGCACCATGCGACTTCTGTCCGGGAGAGCAATGCTTCTAACTGCCTGTGCCTTGATTCGTTCCAGGGATTCCAGTAATAGATTCCGATGGACATGGGAAGGCTTACTTTAACCTGTGGACCTTCAACTTGACGATGAAACACAGAAATTGCGTCGGAATTGAATACAACAGGCACCATGCCGACTTCTGTCCGGGAGAGTAATGCTTCCAACTGTCTGTGCTTCGATTCTTTCCTGGGATTCCAGTAATAGATTCCGCTGGACATGGGAAGGATTACTGTAACCTGTGGACCTTCAACTTGACGATGAAACACAGAAATTGCGTCGGAATTGAATCAAATAGGCACCATGCCGACTTCTGTCCGGGAGAGTAATGCCTCTAACTGTCTGTGCTTTGATTCTTTCCTGGGATTCCAGGAATAGATTCGGATGGACATGTGAAGGTTTACTGTAACCTGTGGACCTTCAACTTGACGATGAAACACAGAAATTGCGTCGGAATTGAATACAACAAACACCATGCCGACTTCTCTCCGGGAGAATAATGCTTCTAACTGTCTGTGGTTTGATTCTTTCCTGGGATTCCTGTAATAGATTGCGATGGACATGGGAAGGTTTACTTTAACCTGTGGATCTTCAACGTGACGATGAAACACAGAAATTGCGTCGGAATAGAATACAACAGGCACCATGCCGACTTCTGTCCGGGAGAGTAATGCTACGAACTGTCTGTGCTTTGGGTCTTTTCTGGGATTCCAGTAATAGATTCCGATGGACATATTAAGGTTTACTGTAACCTGTGGACCTTCAACGTGACGATGAAACACAGAAATAACGTCGGAATTGAATCCAACAGGCACCATGCCTACTTCTGTCCGGGAGAGTAATGCTTCTAACTGTCTGAGATTTGATTCTTTCCTGGGATTCCAGTAATAGATTCCGATGGACATGGGAAGGTTTACTGTAACCTGTGGACCTTCAACTTGACGATGAAACACAGAAATTGCATCGGAATTGAATACAACAAACGCCATGCTGTCTCCTCTCCGGGAGAATAATGCTTCTAAGTGTCTGTGTTTTGATTCTTTCCTGGGATTCCAGTAATAGATTCCGATGGGCATGGGAAGGTTTACTGTAACCCGTGACCTTCAACTTGACGATGAAACACAGAAATTGTGTCGGAATTGAATACAACAAACACCATGCCGTTTTCTCCCCCGGAGAGTAATGTATCTAACTGTCTGTGTTTAGATTCTTTCCTGGGATTCCAGCAATAGATTCCGATGGACATGGGAAGGTTTACTGTAACCTGTGGACCTTCAAATTGACGATGAAACACAGAAACTGCGTCGGAATAGAATCCAAGAGGCACCATGCCGACTTCTCTCCGGGAGAGTAATGCTTCTAACTGTCTGTGCTTTAATTCTTTCCTGGGATTCCAGTGATAGATTCTGATGGTAATGGGAAGGTTTACTGTAACCTGTGGACCTTCAACCTGACGATGAAACACAGTAATTGCATCGGATTTGAATACAACAGGCACCATGCCAACTACTCTCCGGAGAGTAACGCTTCTAATTGTCTGTGATTTGATTCTTTCCTGGGATTCCAGTAATAGATTCCGATGGACATCGGAAGATTTACTGTAACCTGTGGGCCTTCAACTTGACGATGGAACACAGAAATTGCGTCGGAATTGAATACAACAGGCACCAAGCCGACTTCTGTCCGGGAGAGTAATGCTTCTAACTGTCTGTGGTTTGATTCTTTCCTGGGATTCCAGTAATAGATTCTGATAGACATGGGAAGGTTTACTATAACCTGTGGACCTTCAACGTGACGATGAGACACTGAAATTGCGTCGGAATAGAATACAACAGGCACCATGCCTACCTCTGTCCGGGAGAGTAATGCTTCTAACTGTCTGTGATCTGATTCATTCCTGGGATTCCAGTAATAGATTCCGATGGACATGGGAAGCTTTACTGTATCCTGTGGACCTTCAACGTGACGATGAAACACAGAAATTGGGTCGGAATTGAATACAAAAGGCACCATGCCGATTTCACCGGGAGAGTAACGCTTCTAACTGTCTGTGCTTCGATTCTTCCCTGGGATTCCAGTAATAGATTCCGATGGACTTGGGAAGGTTTACTGTAACCTGTGGACCTTCAAATTGACGATGAAACACAGACATTGTGTCGGAATTGAATACAACAGGCACCAAGCCGACTTCTGTCCGTGAGAGTAATGCTTCTAACTGCTAGTGCTTTGATTCTTTCCTGGGATTCCAGTAATAAATTCCGATGGACATGGGAAGGTTAACATTAACCTGTGGACCTTCAACCTGACGATGAAACACAGAAATACCGTCGGAATTGAATACCACAAAGACCATGCCGACTTCTCTCCTGGTGAGTAACGCTTCTAACTATCTGTGTTATGATTCTTTCCTGGGATTCCAGTAATACATTCGGATGGACATGGGAAGGTATACTGTAACCTGTGGACCTTCAACTTGACGATGAAACACAGAAATTGCGTCGGAATTGAATTCAACAGGCACCATGCGACTTCTGTCCGGGAGAGCAATGCTTCTAACTGCCTGTGCCTTGATTCGTTCCAGGGATTCCAGTAATAGATTCCGATGGACATGGGAAGGCTTACATTAACCTGTGGACCTTCAACTTGACGATGAAACACAGAAATTGCGTCGGAATTGAATACAACAGGCACCATGCCGACTTCTGTTCGGGAGAGTAATAATTCTAACTGTCTGTGCTATGATCCTTTTCTGGGATTCCAGTAATAGATTCCGATGGACATGGGAAGGTTTACTGTAACCTGTGGACCTTCAACTTGACGATGAAACACAGAAATTGCGTCGGAATTGAATCCAACAGGCACCATGCCGACTTCTCTCCGGGAGAGAAATGCTTCTAACTGTCTGTGCTTTGATTCTTTCCAGGGGTTCCAGTTATAGATTCCGATGGACATGGGAAGGTTTACTGTAACCTGTGGACCTTCAACTTGACGATGAAACACAGAAATTGCGTCGGAATTAAATTCAACAGGCACCATGCGACTTCTCTCCGGGAGAGTAATGCTTCTAACTGTCTGTGCATTAATTTTTTCCTGGGATTCCAGTAATAGATTCCGATGGACATGGGAAGGTTTACTGTAACCCGTGGACCTTCAAATTGACGATGAAACACAGAAATAGAATCGGATTTGAATACAACAGGCACCTTGCCAACTTCTCTCCGGAGAGAAACGCTTCTGACTGTCTGTGCTTTGATTCTTTCCTGGGATTCCAGTAATAGATTCCGATGGACTTGCGAAGGTTTACTGTAACCAGTGGACCTTAAATTTGACGATGAAACACAGAAATTGTGTCGGAATTGAATACAACAAGCACCAAGCCGACTTCTGTCCGGGAGAGTAATGCTTCTAACTGTCTGTGCTTTGATTCGTTCCTGGGATTCCAGTAATAGATTCCGATGGACATGGGAAGGTTTACTTTAACCTGTGGACCTTCAACTTGACGATGAAACACAGAAATTGCGTCGGAATGGAATACAACAGGCACCATGCCGACTTCTGTCCGGGAGAGTAATGCTTCCAACTGGCTGTGCTTTGATTCTTTCCAGGGATTCCAGTAATAGATTCCGCTGGACATGGGAAGGATTACTGTAACCTGTGGACCTTCAACCTGACGATGAAACACAGAAATTGCGTCGGAATTGAATACAACAAACACCATGCCGACTTCTGTCCCGGAGAGTAATGCTTCTAACTGTCTGTGTTTTGATTCATTCCTGGGATTCCAGTAATAGGTTCCGATGCACATGGTAAGGTTTACTGTAATCTGTGGACTTTCAACTTGACGATGAAACACGGAAATTGCGTCGGAATTGAATCCAACAGGCACCATGCCGACTTCTGTCCGGGAGAGTAATGCTTCCAACTGGCTGTGCTTTGATTGTTTCCAGGGATTCCAGTAATAGATTCCGCTGGACATGGGAAGGATTACTGTAACCTGTGGACCTTCAACCTGACGATGAAACACAGAAATTGCGGCGGAATTGAATACAACAAACACCATGCCGACTTCTCTGCCGGAGAGTAATGCTTCTAACTGTCTGTGTTTTGATTCTTTCCTGGGATTCCAGTAATAGATTCCGATTGGCAGGGGAAGGTTTACTGTTACCTGTGGACCTTCAACTTGACGTTGAAACACAGAAATTGCGTCGGAATTGAATCCAACAGGCACTATGCCGACTTCTCTCCGGGAGAGAAATGCCTCTAACTGTCTGAGCATTGATTCTTTCCTGGTGTTCCAGTAATAGATTCGGATGGACATGGGAAGGTTTACTGTAACCTTTGGCCTTCAACTTGACGATGAAACAAAGAAATTGCGTCGGAATTGAATTCAACAAGGACCATGCGACTTCTCTCCGGGAGAGTAATGCTTCTAACTGTCTGTGCTTTAATTTTTTCCTGGGATTCCAGTAATAGATTCCGCTGGACATGGGAAGGATTACTGTAACCTGTGGACCTTCAACCTGACGATGAAACACAGAAATTGCGTCGGAATTGAATACAACAAACACCGAGCCGACTTCTGTCCCGGCGAGTAATGCTTCTAACTGTCTGTGTTTTGATTCTTTCCTGGGATTCCAGTAATAGATTCCGATGGACATGGGAAGGTTTACTGTAACCTGTGGGCCTTCAACTTGACGATGGAACACAGAAATTGCGTCGGAATTGAATACAACAGGCACCATGCCGACTTCTGTCTGGGAGAGTAATGCTTCTAACTGTCTGTGCTTTGATTCTTTCCTGGGATTCCAGTAACAGATTCCGATGGACATGGGAAGGTTTACTGTAACCTGTGGACCTTTAACGTGACGATGAAACACAGAAATTGCGTCAGAATTGAATACAACAGGCATCAAGCCGACTTCTCTCCGGGAGAGTAATGCGTCTAACTGTCTGTGCTTTTGATTCTATCCTGGGATTCCAGTAATAGATTCCGATGGACATGGGAATGTTCACTGTAACCTGTGGACCTTCAACTTGACGATGAAACACAGAAATTGCGTCGGAATTGAATATAACAGGCACCATGCCGATTTCTCACCGGGAGAGTAACGCTTCTGACTGTCTGTGCTTTGATTCTTTCCTGGGATTCCAGTAATAGATTCCGATGGACTTGGGAAGGTTTACTGTAACCAGTGGACCTTCAACTTGACGATGAAACACCGAAATTTTGTCGGAATTGAATACAACAAGCACCAAGCCGACTTCTGTCCGGGAGAGTAATGCTTCTAACTGTCTGTGCATTAATTTTTTCCTGGGATTCCAGTAATAGATTCCGATGGACATGGGAAGGTTTACTGTAACCCGTGGACCTTCAAATTGACGATGAAACACAGAAATTGCATCGGATTTGAATACAACAGGCACCTTGCCAACTTCTCTCCGGAGAGTAACGCTTCTGACTGTCTGTGCTTTGATTCTGTCCTGGGATTCCAGTAATAGATTCCGATGGACTTGCGAAGGTTTACTGTAATCAGTGGACCTTAAATTTGACGATGAAACACAGAAATTGTGTCGGAATTCGAATACAACAAGCACCAAGCCGACTTCTGTCCGGGAGAGTAATGCTTCTAACTGTCTGTGCTTTGATTCGTTCCTGGGATTCTAGTAATAGATTCCGATGGACATGGTAAGGTTTACTTTAACCTGTGGACCTTCAACTTGACGATGAAACACAGAAATTGCGTCGGAATGGAATACAACAGGCACCATGCCGACTTCTGTCCGGGAGAGTAATGCTTCCAACTGGCTGTGCTTTGATTCTTTCCAGGGATTCCAGTAATAGATTCCGCTGGACATGGGAAGGATTACTGTAACCTGTGGACCTTCAACCTGACGATGAAACACAGAAATTGCGTCGGAATTGAATACAACAAACACCATGCCGACTTCTGTCCCGGAGAGTAATGCTTCTAACTGTCTGTGTTTTGATTCTTTCCTGGGATTCCAGTAATAGGTTCCGATGCACATGGTAAGGTTTACTGTAATCTGTGGACTTTCAACTTGACGATGAAACACGGAAATTGCGTCGGAATTGAATCCAACAGGCACCATGCCGACTTCTGTCCGGGAGAGTAATGCTTCCAACTGTCTGTGCTTTGATTCCTTCCTGGGATTCCAGTAATAGATTCCGATGGATTTGGGAAGGATTACTGTAACCTGTGGACCTTCAACTTGACGATGAAACACAGAAATTGCGTCGGAATTGAATACAACAAACACCATGCCGACTTCTCTCCCGGAGAGTAATGCTTCTAACTGTCTGTGTTTTGATTCTTTCCTGGGATTCCAGTAATTGATTCCGATTGGCAGGGGAAGGTTTACTGTTACCTGTGGACCTTCAACTTGACGTTGAAACACAGAAATTGCGTCGGAATTGAATCCAACAGGCACTATGCCGACTTCTCTCCGGGAGAGAAATGCCTCTAACTGTCTGAGCATTGATTCTTTCCTGGTGTTCCAGTAATAGATTCGGATGGACATGGGAAGGTTTACTGTAACCTTTGGACCTTAAACTTGACGATGAAACAAAGAAATTGCGTCGGAATTGAATTCAACAAGGACCATGCGACTTCTCTCCGGGAGAGTAATGCTTCTAACTGTCTGTGCTTTAATTTTTTCCTGGGATTCCAGTAATAGATTCCGCTGGACATGGGAAGGATTACTGTAACCTGTGGACCTTCAACCTGACTATGAAACACAGAAATTGCGTCGGAATTGAATACAACAAACACCGAGCCGACTTCTGTCCCGGCGAGTAATGCTTCTAACTGTCTGTGTTTTGATTCTTTCCTGGGATTCCAGTAATAGATTCCGATGGACATGGGAAGGTTTACTGTAACCTGTGGGCCTTCAACTTGACGATGGAACACAGAAATTGCGTCGGAATTGAATACAACAGGCACCATGCCGACGTCTGTCCGGGAGAGTAATGCTTCTAACTGTCTGTGCTTTTGATTCTATCCTGGGATTCCAGTAGTAGATTCCGATGGACATGGGAATGTTCACTGTAACCTGTGGACCTTCAACTTGACGATGAAACACAGAAATTGCGTCGGAATTGAATATAACAGGCACCATGCCGATTTCTCACCGGGAGAGTAACGCTTCTGACTGTCTGTGCTTTGATTCTTTCCTGGGATTCCAGTAATAGATTCCGATGGACTTGGGAAGGTTTACTGTAACCAGTGGACCTTCAACTTGACGATGAAACACCGAAATTTTGTCGGAATTGAATACAACAAGCACCAAGCCGACTTCTGTCCGGGAGAGTAATGCTTCTAACTGCCTGTGCTATGATTCGTTCCTGGGATTCTAGTAATAGATTCCGATGGACATGGGAAGGTTTACTTTAACCTGTGGACCTTCAACTTGACGATGGAACACAGAAATTGCGTCGAAATTGAATACAACAGGCACCATGCCGACTTCTGTCCGGGAGAGCAATGCTTCCAACTGGCTGTGCTTTGAATCTTTCCAGGGAATCCAGTAATAGGTTCCGCTGGACATGGGAAGGATTACTGTAACCTGTGGACCTTCAACCTGACGATGAAACACTGAAATACCGTCGGAATTGAATACAACAAAGACCATGCCGACTTCTCTCCCAGAGAGTAACGCTTCTAACTGTCTGTGTTATGATTCTTTCCTGGGATTCCAGTAATAGATTCGGATGGACATGGGAAGGTTTACTGTAACCTGTGGACCTTCAACTTGACGATGAAACACAGAAATTGCGTCGGAATTGAATTCAACAGGCACCATGCGACTTCTCTCCGGGAGAGCAATGCTTCTAACTGCCTGTGCCTTGATTCGTTCCAGGGATTCCAGTAATAGATTCCGATGGACATGGGAAGGCTTACTTTAACCTGTGGACCTTCAACTTGACGATGAAACACAGAAATTGCGTCGGAATTGAATACAACAGGCACCATGCCGACTTCTGTTCGGGAGAGTAATAATTCTAACTGTCTGTGCTATGATCCTTTTCTGCAATTCCAGTAATAGATTCCGATGGACATGGGAAGGTTTACTGTAACCTGTGGACCTTCATCTTGACGATGAAACACAGAAATTGCTTCGGAATTGAATCCAACAGGCACCATGCCGATTTCTCTCCGGGAGAGAAATGCTTCTCACTGTCTGTGCTTTGATTCTTTCCAGGGGTTCCAGTTATAGATTCGGATGGACATGGGAAGGTTTACTGTAACCTGTGCTGTGGACCTTCAACTTGACGATGAAACACAGAAATTGCATCGGATTTGAATACAACAGGCACCTTGCCAACTTCTCTCCGGAGAGTAACGCTTCTGACTGTCTGTGCTTTGATTCTTTCCTGGGATTCCAGTAATAGATTCCGATTGGCAGGGGAAGGTTTACTGTTACCTGTGGACCTTCAAATTGACGATGAAACACAGAAATTGCGTCGGAATTGAATCCAACAGGCACTATGCCGACTTCTCTCCGGGAGAGAAATGCCTCTAACTGTCTGAGCATTGATTCTTTCCTGGGGTTCCATTAATAGATTCCGATGGACATGGGAAGGTTTACTGTAACCTTTGGACCTTCAACTTGACGATGAAACAAAGAAATAGCGTCGGAATTGAATTCAACAAGGACCATGCGACTTCTCTCCGGGAGAGTAATGCTTCTAACTGTCTGTGCTTTAATTTTTTCCTGGGATTCCAGTAATAGATTCCGCTGGACATGGGAAGGATTACTGTAACCTGTGGACCTTCAACCTGACGATGAAACACAGAAATTGCGTCGGAATTGAATACAACAAACACCGAGCCGACTTCTGTCCCGGCGAGTAATGCTTCTAACTGTCTGTGCTTTGATTCTTTCCTGGGATTCCAGTAATAGATTCCGATGGACATGGGAACGTTTACTGTAACCTGTGGGCCTTCAACTTGACGATGGATCACAGAAATTGCGTCGGAATTGAATACAACAGGCACCATGCCGACTTCTGTCCGGGAGAGTAATGCTTCTAACTGTCTGTGCTTTGATTCTTTCCTGGGATTCCAGTAATAGATTCCGATGGACAGGGGAAGGTTTACTGTAACCTGTGGACCTTTAACGTGACGATGAAAGACAGAAAATGCGTCGGAATTGAATACAACAGGCACCATGCCGACTGCTGTTCGGGAGAGTAATAATTCTAACTGTCTGTGCTTTGATCCTTTTCTGGGATTCCAGTAATAGATTCCGATGGACATGGGAAGGTTTACTGTAACCTGTGGACCTTCAACGTGACGATGAAACACAGAAATTGCGTCAGAATTGAATACAACAGGCATCAAGCCGACTTCTCTCCGGGAGAGTAATGCTTCTAACTTTCTGTGCTTTGGATTCTATCCTGGGATTCCAGTAATAGATTCCGATGGACATGGGAATGTTCACTGTAACCTGTGGACCTTCAACTTTACGATGAAACACAGAAATTGCGTCGGAATTGAATATAACAGGCACCATGCCGATTTCTCACCGGGAGAGTAACGCTTCTGACTGTCTGTGCTTTGATTCTTTCCTGGGATTCCAGTAATAGATTCCGATGGACTTGGGAAGGTTTACTGTAACCAGTGGACCTTCAACTTGACGATGAAACACCGAAATTTTGTCGGAATTGAATACAACAAGCACCAAGCCGACTTCTGTCCGGGAGAGTAATGCTTCTAACTGCCTGTGCTATGATTCGTTCCTGGGATTCCAGTAATAGATTCCGATGGACATGGGAAGGTTTACTTTAACCTGTGGACCTTCAACTTGACGATGGAACACAGAAATTGCGTCGGAATTGAATACGACAAGCATCATGCCGACTTCTGTCCGGGAGAGTAATGCTTCCAACTGGCTGTGCTTTGATTCTTTCCAGGGATTCCAGTAATAGGTTCCGCTGGACATGGGAAGGATTACTGTAACCTGTGGACCTTCAACCTGACGATGAAACACAGAAATACCGTCGGAATTGAATACAACAAAGACCATGCCGACTTCTCTCCCGGAGAGTAACGCTTCTAACTGTCTGTGTTATGATTCATTCCTGGGGTTGCAGTAATAGATTCGGATGGACATGGGAAGGTTTACTGTAACCTGTGGACCTTCAACTTGACGATGAAACACAGAAATTGCGTCGGAATTGAATTCAACAGGCACCATGCCGACTTCTGTTCGGGAGAGTAATAATTCTAACTGTCTGTGCTATGATCCTTTTCTGGGATTCCAGTAATAGATTCCGATGGACATGGGAAGGTTTACTGTAACCTGTGGGCCTTCAACTTGACGATGGAACACAGAAATTGCGTCGGAATTGAATACAACAGGCACCATGCCGACTTCTGTCCGGGAGAGTAATGCTTCTAACTGTCTGTGCTTTGATTCTTTCCTGGGATTCCAGTAATAGATTCCGATGGACAGGGGAAGGTTTACTGTAACCTGTGGACCTTTAACGTGACGATGAAACACAGAAATTGCGTCGGAATTGAATACAACAGGCACCATGCCGACTTCTGTTCGGGAGAGTAATAATTCTAACTGTCTGTGCTTTGATCCTTTCCTGGGATTCCAGTAATAGATTCCGATGGACATGGGAAGGTTTACTGTAACCTGTGGACCTTCAACTTGACGATGAAACACAGAAATTGCGTCGGAATTGAATCCAACAAACACCATGCCGACTTCTGTCCCGGAGAGTAATGCTTCTAACTGTCTGTGTTTTGATTCTTTCCTGTGATTCCAGTAATCGATTCCGATGGACAGGGGAAGGTTTACTGTAACCTGTGGACCTTCAACGTGACGATGAAACACAGAAATTGCGTCGGAATTGAAAACAACAGGCACCATGCCGACTTCTGTTCGGGATTGTAATAATTCTAAATGTCTGTGCTTTGATCCTTTCCTGTTATTCCAGTAATAGATTCCGATGGACATGGGAAGGTTTACTGTAACCTGTGGACCTTCAACTTGACGATGAAACACAGAAATTGCGTCGGAATTGAATTCAACAGGCACCATGCGACTTCTCTCCGGGAGAGTAATGCTTCTAACTGCCTGTGCATTAATTTTTTCCTGGGATTCCAGTAATAGATTCCGATGGACATGGGAAGGTTTACTGTAACCTGTGGGCCTTCAACTTGACGATGGAACACAGAAATTGCGTCGGAATTGAATACAACAGGCACCATGCCGACTTCTGTCCGGGAGAGTAATGCTTCTAACTGTCTGTGCTTTGATTCTTTCCTGGGATTCCAGTAATAGATTCCGATGGACATGGGAAGGTTTACTGTAACCAGTGGACCTTAAACTTGACGATGAAACACAGAAATTGTGTCGGAATTGAATACAACAAGCACCAAGCCGACTTCTGTCCGGGAGATTAATGCTTCTAACTGTCTGTGGGTTAATTTTTTCCTGGAATTACAGTAATAGATTCCGATGGACATGGGAAGTTTTACTGTAGCCTGTGGACCTTCAACTTGACGATGAAACACAGAAATTGCGTCGGAATTGAATCCAACAGGCACCATGCCGACTTCTCTCCGGGAGAGAAATGCCTCTAACTGTCTGAGCTTTGATTCTTTCCTGGGGTTCCGGTAATAGATTCGGATGGACATGGGAAGGATTACTGTAACCTGTGGACCTTCAACTTGACGATGAAACACAGAAATTGCGTCGGAATTGAAAACAACAAACACCATGCCGACTTCTATCCCGGAGAGTAATGCTTCTAACTGTCTGTGTTCTGATTTTTTCCTGGGATTCCAGTAATAGATTCCGCTGGACATGGGAAGGATTACTGTAACCTGTGCACCTTCAACCTGACGATGAAACACAGAAATTGCGTCGGAATTGAATACAACAAACACCTTGCCGACTTCTCTCCCGGAGAGTAATGCTTCAAACTGTCTGTGGTTTGAATCTTTCCTGGGATTCCAGTAATAGATTCCGATGACATGGAAAGGTTTACTGTAACCTGTGGACCTTCAACTTGACGATGAAACACAGAAATTGCGTCGGAATTGAATACAACAGGCACCATGCCGACTTCTGTTCGGGAGAGTAATGGTTCGAACTGACGGTGCTTTGATCCTTTCCTGGGATTCCAGTAATAGATTCCGATGGACATGGGAAGGTTTACTTTAACCTGTGGACCTTCAACTTGACGGTGAAACACAGAAATTGCGTCGGAATGGAATTGAACAGGCACCATGCGACTTCTCTCTGGGAGAGTAATGCTTCTAACTGTCTGTGCTTTAATTTTTTCCTGGGATTCCAGTATCAAATTCCGATGGACATGGGAAGGTTTACTGTAACCTGTGGACCTTCAACTTGACGAGGAAACACAGAAATTGCATCGGATTTGAATACAACAGGCACCATGCCAACTTCTCTCCGGAGAGTAACGCTTCTAACTGTCAGTGCTTTGATTCTTTCCTGGGATTCCAGTAATAGATTCCGATGGACATGGGAAGGTTTACTATAACCTGTGGACCTTCAACTTGACGATGAAACACAGAAATTGCGTCGGAATTGAATACAACAGGCACCATGCGTCTTCAGTCCGGGAGAGTAATGCTTCCAACTGTCTGTGCTTTAATTCTTTCCTGGGATTCCAGTAATAGATTCCGCTGGATAAGGGGAAGGATTACTGTAACCTGTGGACCTTCAACATGACGATGAAACACAGAAATTGCGTCGGAATTGAATACAGCAAACACCATGCCGACTTCTCCCTCGGAGAGTAATGCTTCTAAATGTCTGTGTTTTGATTCTTTCCTGGGATACCAGTAATAGATTCCGATGGACATGTGAAGGTTTTCTGTAACCTGTAGACCTTCAACTTGACGATGAAACACAGCAATTGCGTCGGAATTGAATCCAACAGGCACCATGCCGACTTCTGTCCGGGAGAGTAATGCTTCTGACTGTCTGTGCTTTGATTCTTTCCTGGGATTCCAGTAATAGATCAGATGGACATGGGAAGGTTTACTGTAGCCTGTGGACCTTCATCTGGACGATGAAACACAGAAATTGCGTCGAAATTGAATACAACAGGCACCATGCCGATCTCTTACCGGGAGAGTAACGCTTTTAACTGTCTGTGCTTTGATTCTTTCCTGGGATTCCAGTAATAGATTCCGATGGACATGGGAAGGTTTACTGTAACCAGTGGACCTTAAACTTGACGATGAAACACAGAAATTGTGTCGCAATTGAATACAACAAGCATTAAGCCGACTTCTGTCCGGGAGATTAATGCTTCTAACTGTCTGTGGTTTAATTTTTTCCTGGAATTACAGTAATAGATTCCGATGGACATGGGAAGTTTTACTGTAGCCTGTGGACCTTCAACTTGACGATGAAACACAGAAATTGCGTCGGAATTGAATCCAACAGGCACCATGCCGACTTCTCTCCGGGAGAGAAATGCCTCTAACTGTCTGAGCTTTGATTCTTTCCTGGGGTTCCAGTAATAGATTCGGATGGACATGGGAAGGTTTACTGTAACCTGTGGACCTTCAACTTGACGGTGAAACACAGAAATTGCGTCGGAATTGAATACAGCAAACACCATGCCGACTTCTCTCCCGTAGAGTAATGCTTCAAACTGTCTGTGTTTTGATTCTTTCCTGGGATTCCAGTAATAGATTCCGATGCACATGGGAAGGTTTACTGTAACCTGCGGACCTTCAACGTGACGATGAAACACAGAAGTTGCGTCGGAATTGAATCCAACAAACACCATGCCGACTTCTCTCCCGGAGAGTAATGCTTCTAACTGTCTGTGTTTTGATTCTTTCCTGTGATTCCAGTAATAGATTCCGATGCACATGGGAAGGTTTACTGCAACCTGTGGACCTTCAACTTGACGGTGAAACACAGAAATTGCGTCGGAATTGAATCCAACAGCCACCATGCCGACTTCTCTCCGGGAGAGAAATGCTTCTAAATGTCTGTGCTTTGATTCTTTCCAGGGGTTCCGGTAATAGATTCGGATGGACATGGGAAGGATTACTGTAACCTGTGGACCTTCAACTTGACGATGAAACACAGAAATTGCGTCGGAATTGAAAACAACAAACACCATGCCGACTTCTATCCCGGAGAGTAATGCTTCTAACTGTCTGTGTTCTGATTTTTTCCTGGGATTCCAGTAATAGATTCCGCTGGACATGGGAAGGATTACTGTAACCTGTGCACCTTCAACCTGACGATGAAACACAGAAATTGCGTCGGAATTGAATACAACAAACACCATGCCGACTTCTCTCCCGGAGAGTAATGCTTCAAACTGTCTGTGGTTTGAATCTTTCCTGGGATTCCAGTAATAGATTCCGATGACATGGAAAGGTTTACTGTAACCTGTGGACCTTCAACTTGACGATGAAACACAGAAATTGCGTCGGAATTGAATTCAACAGGCACCATGCCGACTTCTGTTCGGGAGAGTAATGGTTCGAACTGACGGTGCTTTGATCCTTTCCTGGGATTCCAGTAATAGATTCCGATGGACATGGGAAGGTTTACTGTAACCTGTGGACCTTCAACTTGACGGTGAAACACAGAAATTGCGTCGGAATGGAATTGAACAGGCACCATGCGACTTCTCTCTGGGAGAGTAATGCTTCTAACTGTCTGTGCTTTAATTTTTTCCTGGGATTCCAGTATCAAATTCCGATGGACATGGGAAGGTTTACTGTAACCTGTGGACCTTCAACTTGACGAGGAAACACAGAAATTGCATCGGATTTGAATACAACAGGCACCATGCCAACTTCTCTCCGGAGAGTAACGCTTCTAACTGTCAGTGCTTTTATTCTTTCCTGGGATTCCAGTAATAGATTCCGATGGACATGGGAAGGTTTACTATAACCTGTGGACCTTCAACTTGACGATGAAACACAGAAATTGCGTCGGAATTGAATACAACAGGCACCATGCGTCTTCAGTCCGGGAGAGTAATGCTTCCAACTGTCTGTGCGTTAATTCTTTCCTGGGATTCCAGTAATAGATTCCGCTGGATAAGGGGAAGGATTACTGTAACCTGTGGACCTTCAACATGACGATGAAACACAGAAATTGCGTCGGAATTGAATACAGCAAACACCATGCCGACTTCTCCCTCGGAGAGTAATGCTTCTAAATGTCTGTGTTTTGATTCTTTCCTGGGATACCAGTAATAGATTCCGATGGACATGTGAAGGTTTTCTGTAACCTGTAGACCTTCAACTTGACGATGAAACACAGCAATTGCGTCGGAATTGAATCCAACAGGCACCATGCCGACTTCTGTCCGGGAGAGTAATGCTTCTGACTGTCTGTGCTTTGATTCTTTCCTGGGATTCCAGTAATAGATTCAGATGGACATGGGAAGGTTTACTGTAGCCTGTGGACCTTCATCTTGACGATGAAACACAGAAATTGCGTCGGAATTGAATACAACAGGCACCATGCCGATCTCTCACCGGGAGAGTAACGCTTCTAACTGTCTGTCCTACGATTCTTTCCTGGGATTCCAGTAATAGATTCCGATGGACTTGAAAAGGTTTACTGTAACCTGTGGACCTTCAACTTGACGATGAAACACAGAAATTGCGTGGCAATTGAATCCAACAGGCACCATGCCGACTTCTGTCCGGGAGAGTAACGCTTCTAACTGTCTGTGCTTTGATTCTTTCCTGGGATTCCAGTAATAGATTCCGATGGACATGGGAAGGTTTACTGTAACCTGTGGACCTTCAACTTGACGATGAAACACAGAAATTGCGTCGGAATTGAATACAATAAACACCATGCCGTCCTCTCTCCGGGAGAATAACGCTTCTAACTGTCTGTGTTTTGATTCTTTCCTGGGATTCCAGTAATAGTTTCCGATGGACATGGGAAGGTTTACTGTAACCTGTGGACCTTCAATTTGACGATGAAACACAGAAATTGTGACGGAACTGAATACAACAAACACCATGCCGACTTCTCTCCCGAAGAGTAATGCTTCTAACTGTCTATATTTTGATTCTTTCCTGGGATTCGAATAATTGATTCCGATGGACATGGGAAGGTTTACTGTAACCTCCGGACCTTAAACTTGACGATGAAACACAGAAATTGCGTCGGAATTGAATCCAAAAAGCACCATGCCGACTTCTGTTCGGGAAAGTAATACTTCTAACTGTCTGTCCTTTGATTCTCTCCTGGGATTCCAGTAATAGATTCCGATGGACATGGGAAGATTTACTGTAACTTGTGGACCTTCAACTTGACGATGAAACATAGAAATTGCGTCGGAATTGAATCCAACAGGCACCATGCCGACATCTCTCCGGGAGAGTATTGCTTCCAACTGTCTGTGCTTTGATTCTTTCCTGGTATTCCAGTAATAGATTCCGATGGACATGGAATTATTACTGTAACCTGTGGACCAGCAACTTGACAATGAAACACAGAAATTGCGTCGCAATTGAATCCAACAGGCACCATGCCGACTTCTGTCCGGGAGAGTAACGCTTCTAACTGTCTGTGCTTTGATTCTTTCCTGGGATTCCAGTAATAGATTCCGATGGACATGGGAAGGTTTACTGTAACCTGTGGACCTCCAACTTGACGATGGAAAACAGAAATTGCGTCGAAATTGAATACAACAGGCACCCAGCTAACTTCTGTCCGGGAGAGTAATGCATCTAACTGTCTGTGTTTTGATTCTTTCCTGGGATTCCAGTAATAGATTCCGATGGACATGGGAAGGTTTACTGTAACCTGTGGACCTTCAACTTGACGATGAAACACAGAAATTGCGTCGGAATTGAATCCAACAGGCACCATGCCGACTTCTGTCTGGGAGAGTAATGCTTCTAACTGTCTGTGCTTTGATTCTTTCCTGGGATTCCAGTAATAGTTTCCGATGGCTGTAGGAAGTGTTACTGTAACCTGTGGACCTTCAACTTGACGATGAAACACAGAAATTGCGTCGGACGTGAATACAACAGGCACCATGCCGACTTCTCTCCGGGAGAGTAATGCTTCTAACTGTCTGTGCTTTGATTCTTTCCTGGGATTCCAGTAATAGAATGCGATGGACATGGGAAGGTTTACTGTAAACTGTGGACTTTCAACTTGACGATGAAACAAAGAAATTGCGTCGGAATTGAATCCAACAGGCACCAAGCCGACTTCTCTCCGGGAGAGTAATGCTCCTAACTGTCTGAGCTTTGATTCTTTCCTGGGATTCCAGTAATAGATTCCGATGGACATGGGAAGGTTTACTGTAACCTGTGGACCTTCAACTTGACGATGAAACACAGAAATTGCGTCGGAATTGAGTACAAGAAACACCATGCCGACTTCTCTCCGGGAGAATAATGCTTCTAACTGTATGTGTTTTGATTCTTTTCTGGGATTCCAGTAATTGATTCCGATGGACATGGGACGTTTTACTGTAACCTGTGGACTTTCAACTTGACGATGAAACACAGAAATTGCGTTGGAATTGAGGCCAACAGGCACCATGCCGACATCTCTCCGGGAGAGTAATGCTTCCAACTGTCTGTGCTTTGATTCTTTCCTGGGATTCCAGTAATAGATTCCGATGGACAGGGAATTATTACTGTAACCTGTGGACCAGGAACTTGACAATGAAACACAGACATTGCATCGGATTTGAATACAACAGGAACCACGCCAACTTCTCTCCGGAGAGTAACGCTTCTAACTGTCTGTGCTTTGATTCTTTCCTGGGATTCCAGTAATAGATTCCGATGGACATGGGAAGGTTTACTGTAACCTGTGGACCTCCAACTTGACGATGGAAAACAGAAATTGCGTCGAAATTGAATACAACAGGCACCCAGCTAACTTCTGTCCGGGAGAGTAATGCTTCTTACTGTCTGTGCTTTGATTCTTTCCTGGGATTCCAGTAATAGTTTCCGATGGCTGTAGGAAGTGTTACTGTAACCTGTGGACCTTCAACTTGACGATGAAACACAGAAATTGCGTCGGACGTGAATACAACAGGCACCAAGGCGACTACTTTCCGTGAGTGTAATGTTTCTAACTGTCTGTGGTTTTATTCTTTCCTGGGATTCCAGTAATAGATTCCAATGGACATGGGAGGGTTTACTATAACCTGTGGACCTTCAACGTGACGATGAAACACAGAAATTGCGTCGGAATTGAATACAACAAACACCATGCCGACTTCTCTCCGGGAGAGTAATGTTTCTAACTGTCTGTGCTTTGATTCTTTCCTGGGATTCCAGTAATAGCATGCGATGGACGTGGGAAGGTTTACTGTAACCTGTGGACTTTCAACTTGACGATGAAACAAAGAAATTGTGTCGGAACTGAATACAACAAACACCATGCCGACTTCTCTGCCGGAGAGTAATGCCTCTAACTGTCTGTATTTTGATTCTTTCCTGCGATTCCAGTAATAGATTCCGATGGACATGGGAAGGTTTACTGTAACCTGTGGACCTTCAACTTGACGATGAAACACAGAAATTGCGTCGGAATTGAATGCAACAGGCACCATGCCGACTTCTCTCCGGGAGAGTAGTGCTTCCAACTGTCTGTGCTTTGATTCTTTCCTGGGATTCCAGTAATAGATTCCGATGGACATGGGAACGTTTACTGTAACCTGTGGACCTTCAACGTTACGATGAGACACAGAAATTGCGTCGGAATTGAATCCAACTGGCACCATGCCGACTTCTGTCCGGGAGAGTAATGCTTCTAACTGTCTGTGTTTTGATTCTTTCCTGGGATTCCAGTAATAGTTTCCGATGGTTGTAGGAAGTGTTACTGTAACCTGTGGACCTTCAACTTGACGATGAAACACAGAAATTGCGTCGGACGTGAATACAACAGGCACCAAGGGGACTACTTTCCGTGAGAGTAATGTTTCTAACTGTCTGTGGTTTTATTCTTTCCTGGGATTTCAGTAATAGATTCCGATGGACATGGGAAGGTTTGCTATAACCTGTGGACCTTCAACGTGACGATGAAACACAGAAATTGCGTCGGAATTGAATACAACAAACACCATGCCGACTTCTCTCAGGGAGTGTAATGTTCCTAACTGTCTGTGCTTTGATTCTTTCCTGGGATTCCAGTAATAGAATGCGATGGACATGGGAAGGTTTACTGTAACCTGTGGACTTTCAACTTGACGATGAAACAAAGAAATTGCGTCGGAATTGAATCCAACAGGCACCAAGCCGACTTCTCTCCGGGAGAGTAATGCTTCTAACTGTCTGTGTTTTGATTCTTTCCTGGGATTCCAGTAATAGATTCCGATGGACATGGGAAGGTTTACTGTAACCTGTGGACCTTCAACTTGACGATGAAACAAAGAAATTGTGTCGGAACTGAATACAACAGACACCATGCCGACTTCTCTGCCGGAGAGTAATGCTTCTAACTGTCTGTATTTTGATTCATTCCTGCGATTCCAGTAATGGATTCCGATGGACATGGGAAAGTTTACTGTAACCTGCAGACCTTAAACTTGACGATGAAACACCGAAATAGCGTTGGAATTGAAGCCAACAGGCACCATGCCGACTTCTCTCCGGGAGAGAAATGCTTCAAACTGTCTGTGCTTTGCCGGCCGCGGTGGTCTAGTGGTTCTAGGCGCGCAGTCAGGAATCGCGGGACTGCTACGGTCGCAGGTTCGAATCCTGCCTCGGGCATGGATGTGTGTGATGTCCTTAGGTTAGTTATGTTTAAGTAGTTCTAAGTTCTAGGGGACTGATGACCACAGCAGTTAAGTCCCATAGTGCTCAGAGCCATTTGAGCCATTTTGTCTGTGCTTTGATTCTTTCCTGGGATTCCAGTAATAGATTCCGATGGACAGGGAATTATTACTGTAACCTGTGGACCAGCAAATTGGCAATGAAACACAGAAATTGCATCGGATTTTAATACAACAGGCACCATGCCAACTTCTCTCCGGAGAGTAACGCTTCTAACTGTCTGTGCCTTGATTCTTTCCTGGGATTCCAGCAATAGATTCCGATGGACATGGGAAGGTTTACTGTAACCTGTGGACCTCCAGCTTGACGATGGAAAACAGAAACTGCGTCGAAATTAAATACAACAGGCACCCAGCTCACTTCTGTCCGGGAGAGTTATGCTTCTAACTGTCTGTGTTTTGATTCTTTCCTGGGATTCCAGTAATAGATTCCGATGGACATGGAAAGGTTTACTGTAACCTGTGGACCTTCAACTTGACAATGAAACACAGAAATTGCGTCGGAATTGAATCCAACAGGCACCGTGCCGACTTCTGTCCGGGAGAGTAATGCTTCTAACTGTCTGTGCTTTGATTCTTTCCTGGGACTCCAGTAATAGTTTCCGATGGCTGTAGGAAGTGTTACTGTAACCTGTGGACCTTCAACTTGACGATGAAACACAGAAATTGCGTCGGACGTGAATACAAAGGGCACCAAGGCGACTACTTTCCGTGAGAGTAATGTTTCTAACTGTCTGTGGTTTTATTCTTTCCTGGGATTCCAGTAATAGATTTCAATGGACATGGGAAGGTTTACTATAACCTGTGGACCTTCAACGTGACGATGAAACACAGAAATTGCGTCGGAATTGAATACAACAAACACCATGCCGACTTCTCTCCGGGAGAGTAATGTTTCTAACTGTCTGTGCTTTGATTCTTTCCTGGGATTCCAGTAATAGATTCCGATGGACATGGGAAGGTTTACTGTAACCTGTGGACCTCCAACTTGATGATGGAAAACAGAAATTGCGTCGAAATTGAATACAACAGGCACCCAGCTAACTTCTGTCCGGGAGAGTAATGCTTCTAACTGTCTGTGTTTTGATTCTTTCCTGGGATTCCAGTAATAGTTTCCGATGGCTGTAGGAAGTGTTACTGTAACCTGTGGACCTTCAACTTGACGATGAAACACAGAAATCGCGTCGGACGTGAATACAACAGGCACCAAGGCGACTACATTCCGTGAGAGTAATGTTTCTAACTGTCTGTGGTTTTATTCTTTCCTGGGATTCCAGTAATAGATTCCGATGGACATGGGAAGGTTTACTATAACCTGTGGACCTTCAACGTGACGATGAAACACAGAAATTGCGTCGGAATTGAATACAACAAACACTATGCCTACTTCTCTCCGGGAGAGTAATGTTCCTAACTGTCTGTGTTTTGATTCTTTCCTGGGATTCCAGGAATAGAATGCGATGGACATGGGAAGGTTTACTGTAACCTGTGGACTTTCAACTTGACGATGAAACAAAGAAATTGCGTCGGAATTGAATCCAACAGGCACCAAGCCGACTTCTCTCCGCGAGAGTAATGCTCCTAACTGTCTGAGCTTTGATTCTTTCCTGGGATTCCAGTTATAGATTCCGATGGACATGGGAAGGTTTACTGTAACCTGTGGACCTTCAACTTGACGATGAAACACAGAAATTGCGTCGGAATTGAATACAAAAAGCACCGTGCCGACTTCTCTCCGGGAGAATAATGCTTCTATCTGTATGTGTTTTGATTCTTTTCTGGGATTCCAGTAATTGATTCCGATGGACATGGGAAGTTTTACTGTAACCTGTGGACCTTCAACTTGACGATGAAACACAGAAACTGCGTTGGAATTGAAGCCAACAGGCACCATGCCGACTTCTGTCCGGGAGAGTAATGCTACTAACTGTCTGAGCTATGATTCTTTCCTGGGATTCCAGTAATAGATTCCGATGGACATGGGAAGGTTTACTGTAACCTGTGGACCTTCAACTTGACGATGAAACACAGAAATTGCGTCGGAATTGAATACAACAGGCACCATGCCGACTACTCTCCGGGAGAGTAATGTTCCTAACTGTCTGTTCTTTGATTCTTTCCTGGGATCCCAGTTATAGATTTCGATGGACATGGGAAGGTTTACTGTAACCTGTGGACCTTCATCTTGACGATGAAACACAGAAATTGCGTCGGAATTGAATACAACAGGCACCATGCCAACTTCTCTCCGGGAGACTACTGCTTCTAACTGTCAGTGCTTTGATTCTTTCCTGGGATTCCAGTAATAGATTCCGATGGGCATGGGAAAGTTTACTGTAACCTGGGACCCCTCCATTTGACGATAAAACACAGAAATAGCGTCGGAATTGAATACTACAGGCACCATGCCGATTTCTCCCCCGGAGAGTAACGCTTCTAACTGTCTGTGCTTTGATTTTTTCCTGGGAATCCAGTAATAGATTCCGATGGACTTGGGAAGGTTTACTGTAACCTGTGGACCTTCAACGTGACAATGAAACACAGAAATTGTGTCGGAATTGAATACAACAGGCACCAAGCCAACTTCTGTCCGGGAGAGTAATGCTTCTAACTGTCTGTGCTTTGATTCTTTCCTGGGATTCCAGTAATAGATTCCGATGGACATGGGAAGGTTTACTTTAACCTGTGGACCTTCAACTTGACGATGAAACACAGAAATTGCGTCGGAATTGAATACAACAGGCACCATGCCGACTTCTCTCCCGGAGAGTAATGCTTCCAAATGTCTGTGTTTTGATTCTTTCCTGGGATTCCAGTAATAGATTCCGACGAACATGCGAAGGTTTACATTAACCTGTGGACCTTCACCTTGACGAAGAAACATAGAAATTGCGTCGGAATTGAATACATCAGGCACCATGCCGACTTCTGTCCGGGAGAGTAATGCTTCCAACTGTCTGTGCTTTGATTCTATCCTGGGATTCCAGTAATAGATTCCGCTGGACATGCGAAGGATTAGTGTAACCTGTGGACCTTCAACTTGACGTTGAAACACAGTTATTGCGTCGGAATTGAATACAACAAACACCATGCCGACATATCTCCCGGAGAGTAATGCTTCTAAATGACTGTGTTTTGATTCTTTCCTGGGATTCCAGTAATAGATTCTGATTGACATGGGAAGGTTTACTGTAACCTGTAAACCTTCAACTTGACGATGAAACAAAGAAATTGTGTCGGAACTGAATACAACAACCACCATGCCGACTTCTCTGCCGGAGAGTAATGCTTGTAACTGTCTGTATTTTGATTCTTTCCTGCGATTCCAGTAATGGATTCCGATGGACATGGGAAGGTTTACTGTAACCTGCGGACCTTAAACTTGACGATGAAACACAGAAATTGCGTCGGAATTGAATCCAACAGGCACCATGCTGATTTCTGTTCGGGAGAGTAATACTTCTAACTGTCTGTCCTTTGATTCTCTCCTGGGATTCCAGTAATAGATTCCGATGGACATGGGAAGGTTTACTGTAACCTGTGGACCTGCAACTTGACGATGATACACAGAAATTGCGTCGGAATTGAATCCAACAGGTACCATGCCGACTTCTCTCCGGGAGAGTAATGCTTCCAAGTGTCTGTGCTTTGATTCTTTCCTAGGATTCCAGTAATAGATTCCGATGGACATGGGACGGATAACTGTAACCTGTGGACCTTGAACGTGACGTTGAAACACAGAAATTGCGTCGGAATTGAATCCTATAGGCACCATGCCGACTTCTCTCCGGGAGAGTAATGCTTCCAACTGTCTGTGCTTTGATTCTTTCCTGGGATTCCAGTAATAGATTCCGATGGACAGGGAAAGATTACTGTAACCTGTGGACCTGCAATGACACAATGAAACACAGAAATTGCATCGGATTTGAATACAACAGGCACCATGCCAACTTCTCTCTGGAGAGTAACGCTTCTAACTGACTGTGTTTTGATTCTTTCCTGGGATTCCAGTAATAGATTCCGATGGACATGGGAAGGTTTACTGTAACCTGTGGACCTTCAACTTGACGATGAAACACAGAAATTGCGTCGGAATTGAATCCAACAGGCACCATGCCGACTTCTGTCAGGGAGAGTAATGCTTCTAACTGTCTGTGCTTTGATTCTTTCCTGGGATTCCAGTAATAGATTCCGATGGACAGGGGAAGGTTTACTGTAACCTGTGGACCTCCAACTTGACGATGGAAAACAGAAATTGCGTCGAAATTGAATACAACAGGCACCCAGCTAACTTCTGTCCGGGAGAGTAATGCTTCTAACTGTCTGTGTTTTGATTCTTTCCTGGGATTCCAGTAATAGATTCCGATGGAAATGGGAAGGTTTACTATAACCTGTGGACCTTCAAGGTGACGATGAAACACAGAAATTGCGTCGGAATTGAATACAACAGGCACCATGCCGACTACTCTCCGGGAGAGTAATGTTCCTAACTGTCTGTTCTTTGATTCTTTCCTGGGATCCCAGTTATAGATTTCGATGGACATGGGAAGGTTTACTGTAACCTGTGGACCTTCATCTTGACGATGAAACACAGAAATTGCGTCGGAATTGAATACAACAGGCACCATGCCAACTTCTCTCCGGGAGACTACTGCTTCTAACTGTCAGTGCTTTGATTCTTTCCTGGGATTCCAGTAATAGATTCCGATGGGCATGGGAAAGTTTACTGTAACCTGGGACCCCTCCATTTGACGATTAAACACAGAAATAGCGTCGGAATTGAATACTACAGGCACCATGCCGATTTGTCCCCCGGAGAGTAACGCTTCTAACTGTCTGTGCTTTGATTTTTTCCTGGGAATCCAGTAATAGATTCCGATGGACTTGGGAAGGTTTACTGTAACCTGTGGACCTTCAACGTGACAATGAAACACAGAAATTGTGTCGGAATTGAATACAACAGGCACCAAGCCAACTTCTGTCCGGGAGAGTAATGCTTCTAACTGTCTGTGCTTTGATTCTTTCCTGGGATTCCAGTAATAGATTCCGATGGACATGGGAAGGTTTACTTTAACCTGTGGACCTTCAACTTGACGATGAAACACAGAAATTGCGTCGGAATTGAATACAAAAGGCACCATGCCGACTTCTCTCCCGGAGAGTAATGCTTCCAAATGTCTGTGTTTTGATTCTTTCCTGGGATTCCAGTAATAGATTCCGACGAACATGCGAAGGTTTACATTAACCTGTGGACCTTCACCTTGACGAAGAAACATAGAAATTGCGTCGGAATTGAATACATCAGGCACCATGCCGACTTCTGTCCGGGAGAGTAATGCTTCCAACTGTCTGTGCTTTGATTCTATCCTGGGATTCCAGTAATAGATTCCGCTGGACATGCGAAGGATTAGTGTAACCTGTGGACCTTCAACTTGACGTTGAAACACAGTTATTGCGTCGGAATTGAATACAACAAACACCATGCCGACATATCTCCCGGAGAGTAATGCTTCTAAATGACTGTGTTTTGATTCTTTCCTGGGATTCCAGTAATAGATTCTGATGGACATGGGAAGGTTTACTGTGACCTGTAAACCTTCAACTTGACGATGAAACAAAGAAATTGTGTCGGAACTGAATACAACAACCACCATGCCGACTTCTCTGCCGGAGAGTAATGCTTGTAACTGTCTGTATTTTGATTCTTTCCTGCGATTCCAGTAATGGATTCCGATGGACATGGGAAGGTTTACTTTAACCTGCGGACCTTAAACTTGACGATGAAACACAGAAATTGCGTCGGAATTGAATCCAACAGGCACCATGCTGATTTCTGTTCGGGAGAGTAATACTTCTAACTGTCTGTCCTTTGATTCTCTCCTGGGATTCCAGTAATAGATTCCGATGGACATGGGAAGGTTTACTGTAACCTGTGGACCTTCAACTTGACGATGATACACAGAAATTGCGTCGGAATTGAATCCAACAGGCACCATGCCGACATCTCTCCGGGAGAGTAATGCTTCCAACTGTCTGTGCTTTGATTCTTTCCTGGTATTCCAGTAATAGATTCCGATGGACATGGAATTATTACTGTAACCTGTGGACCAGCAACTTGACAATGAAACACAGAAATTGCGTCGCAATTGAATCCAACAGACACAATGCCGACTTCTGTCCGGGAGAGTAACGCTTCTAACTGTCTGTGCTTTGATTCTTTCCTGGGATTCCAGTAATAGATTCCGATGGACATGGGAAGGTTTACTGTAACCTGTGGACCTCCAACTTGACGATGGAAAACAGAAATTGCGTCGAAATTGAATACAACAGGCACCCAGCTAACTTCTGTCCGGGAGAGTAATGCATCTAACTGTCTGTGTTTTGATTCTTTCCTGGGATTCCAGTAATAGATTCCGATGGACATGGGAAGGTTTACTGTAACCTGTGGACCTTCAACTTGACGATGAAACACAGAAATTGCGTCGGAATTGAATCCAACAGGCACCATGCCGACTTCTGTCTGGGAGAGTAATGCTTCTAACTGTCTGTGCTTTGATTCTTTCCTGGGATTCCAGTAATAGTTTCCGATGGCTGTAGGAAGTGTTACTGTAACCTGTGGACCTTCAACTTGACGATGAAACACAGAAATTGCGTCGGACGTGAATACAACAGGCACCATGCCGACTTCTCTCCGGGAGAGTAATGCTTCTAACTGTCTGTGCTTTGATTCTTTCCTGGGATTCCAGTAATAGAATGCGATGGACATGGGAAGGTTTACTGTAAACTGTGGACTTTCAACTTGACGATGAAACAAAGAAATTGCGTCGGAATTGAATCCAACAGGCACCAAGCCGACTTCTCTCCGGGAGAGTAATGCTCCTAACTGTCTGAGCTTTGATTCTTTCCTGGGATTCCAGTAATAGATTCCGATGGACATGGGAAGGTTTACTGTAACCTGTGGACCTTCAACTTGACGATGAAACACAGAAATTGCGTCGGAATTGAGTACAAGAAACACCATGCCGACTTCTCTCCGGGAGAATAATGCTTCTAACTGTATGTGTTTTGATTCTTTTCTGGGATTCCAGTAATTGATTCCGATGGACATGGGACGTTTTACTGTAACCTGTGGACTTTCAACTTGACGATGAAACACAGAAATTGCGTTGGAATTGAGGCCAACAGGCACCATGCCGACATCTCTCCGGGAGAGTAATGCTTCCAACTGTCTGTGCTTTGATTCTTTCCTGGGATTCCAGTAATAGATTCCGATGGACAGGGAATTATTACTGTAACCTGTGGACCAGGAACTTGACAATGAAACACAGACATTGCATCGGATTTGAATACAACAGGAACCACGCCAACTTCTCTCCGGAGAGTAACGCTTCTAACTGTCTGTGCTTTGATTCTTTCCTGGGATTCCAGTAATAGATTCCGATGGACATGGGAAGGTTTACTGTAACCTGTGGACCTCCAACTTGACGATGGAAAACAGAAATTGCGTCGAAATTGAATACAACAGGCACCCAGCTAACTTCTGTCCGGGAGAGTAATGCTTCTTACTGTCTGTGCTTTGATTCTTTCCTGGGATTCCAGTAATAGTTTCCGATGGCTGTAGGAAGTGTTACTGTAACCTGTGGACCTTCAACTTGACGATGAAACACAGAAATCGCGTCGGACGTGAATACAACAGGCACCAAGGCGACTACATTCCGTGAGTGTAATGTTTCTAACTGTCTGTGGTTTTATTCTTTCCTGGGATTCCAGTAATAGATTCCAATGGACATGGGAGGGTTTACTATAACCTGTGGACCTTCAACGTGACGATGAAACACAGAAATTGCGTCGGAATTGAATACAACAAACACCATGCCGACTTCTCTCCGGGAGAGTAATGTTTCTAACTGTCTGTGCTTTGATTCTTTCCTGGGATTCCAGTAATAGCATGCGATGGACGTGGGAAGGTTTACTGTAACCTGTGGACTTTCAACTTGACGATGAAACAAAGAAATTGTGTCGGAACTGAATACAACAAACACCATGCCGACTTCTCTGCCGGAGAGTAATGCCTCTAACTGTCTGTATTTTGATTCTTTCCTGCGATTCCAGTAATAGATTCCGATGGACATGGGAAGGTTTACTGTAACCTGTGGACCTTCAACTTGACGATGAAACACAGAAATTGCGTCGGAATTGAATGCAACAGGCACCATGCCGACTTCTCTCCGGGAGAGTAGTGCTTCCAACTGTCTGTGCTTTGATTCTTTCCTGGGATTCCAGTAATAGATTCCGATGGACAGGGAATTATTACTGTAACCTGTGGACCAGCAACCTGACAATGAAACACAGAAATTGCATCGGATTTGAATACAACAGGCACCATGCCAATTTCTCTCCGGAGAGTAACGCTTCTAACTGTCTGTGCTTTGATTCTTTCCTGGGATTCCAGTAATAGATTCCGATGGACATGGGAAGGTTTACTGTAACCTGTGGACCTCCAACTTGACGATGGAAAACAGAAATTGCGTCGAAATTGAATACAACAGGCACCCAGCTAACTTCTGTCCGGGAGAGTAATGCTTCTAACTGTCTGTGTTTTGATTCTTTCCTGGGATTCCAGTAATAGATTCCGATGGACATGGGAACGTTTACTGTAACCTGTGGACCTTCAACGTTACGATGAGACACAGAAATTGCGTCGGAATTGAATCCAACTGGCACCATGCCGACTTCTGTCCGGGAGAGTAATGCTTCTAACTGTCTGTGTTTTGATTCTTTCCTGGGATTCCAGTAATAGTTTCCGATGGTTGTAGGAAGTGTTACTGTAACCTGTGGACCTTCAACTTGACGATGAAACACAGAAATTGCGTCGGACGTGAATACAACAGGCACCAAGGGGACTACTTTCCGTGAGAGTAATGTTTCTAACTGTCTGTGGTTTTATTCTTTCCTGGGATTTCAGTAATAGATTCCGATGGACATGGGAAGGTTTGCTATAACCTGTGGACCTTCAACGTGACGATGAAACACAGAAATTGCGTCGGAATTGAATACAACAAACACCATGCCGACTTCTCTCAGGGAGAGTAATGTTCCTAACTGTCTGTGCTTTGATTCTTTCCTGGGATTCCAGTAATAGAATGCGATGGACATGGGAAGGTTTACTGTAACCTGTGGACTTTCAACTTGACGATGAAACAAAGAAATTGCGTCGGAATTGAATCCAACAGGCACCAAGCCGACTTCTCTCCGGGAGAGTAATGCTTCTAACTGTCTGTGTTTTGATTCTTTCCTGGGATTCCAGTAATAGATTCCGATGGACATGGGAAGGTTTACTGTAACCTGTGGACCTTCAACTTGACGATGAAACAAAGAAATTGTGTCGGAACTGAATACAACAGACACCATGCCGACTTCTCTGCCGGAGAGTAATGCTTCTAACTGTCTGTATTTTGATTCATTCCTGCGATTCCAGTAATGGATTCCGATGGACATGGGAAAGTTTACTGTAACCTGCAGACCTTAAACTTGACGATGAAACACCGAAATAGCGTTGGAATTGAAGCCAACAGGCACCATGCCGACTTCTCTCCGGGAGAGAAATGCTTCAAACTGTCTGTGCTTTGCCGGCCGCGGTGGTCTAGTGGTTCTAGGCGCGCAGTCAGGAATCGCGGGACTGCTACGGTCGCAGGTTCGAATCCTGCCTCGGGCATGGATGTGTGTGATGTCCTTAGGTTAGTTATGTTTAAGTAGTTCTAAGTTCTAGGGGACTGATGACCACAGCAGTTAAGTCCCATAGTGCTCAGAGCCATTTGAGCCATTTTGTCTGTGCTTTGATTCTTTCCTGGGATTCCAGTAATAGATTCCGATGGACAGGGAATTATTACTGTAACCTGTGGACCAGCAAATTGGCAATGAAACACAGAAATTGCATCGGATTTTAATACAACAGGCACCATGCCAACTTCTCTCCGGAGAGTAACGCTTCTAACTGTCTGTGCCTTGATTCTTTCCTGGGATTCCAGTAATAGATTCCGATGGACATGGGAAGGTTTACTGTAACCTGTGGACCTCCAACTTGACGATGGAAAACAGAAACTGCGTCGAAATTAAATACAACAGGCACCCAGCTCACTTCTGTCCGGGAGAGTTATGCTTCTAACTGTCTGTGTTTTGATTCTTTCCTGGGATTCCAGTAATAGATTCCGATGGACATGGAAAGGTTTACTGTAACCTGTGGACCTTCAACTTGACAATGAAACACAGAAATTGCGTCGGAATTGAATCCAACAGGCACCGTGCCGACTTCTGTCCGGGAGAGTAATGCTTCTAACTGTCTGTGCTTTGATTCTTTCCTGGGACTCCAGTAATAGTTTCCGATGGCTGTAGGAAGTGTTACTGTAACCTGTGGACCTTCAACTTGACGATGAAACACAGAAATTGCGTCGGACGTGAATACAAAGGGCACCAAGGCGACTACTTTCCGTGAGAGTAATGTTTCTAACTGTCTGTGGTTTTATTCTTTCCTGGGATTCCAGTAATAGATTTCAATGGACATGGGAAGGTTTACTATAACCTGTGGACCTTCAACGTGACGATGAAACACAGAAATTGCGTCGGAATTGAATACAACAAACACCATGCCGACTTCTCTCCGGGAGAGTAATGTTTCTAACTGTCTGTGCTTTGATTCTTTCCTGGGATTCCAGTAATAGATTCCGATGGACATGGGAAGGTTTACTGTAACCTGTGGACCTCCAACTTGATGATGGAAAACAGAAATTGCGTCGAAATTGAATACAACAGGCACCCAGCTAACTTCTGTCCGGGAGAGTAATGCTTCTAACTGTCTGTGTTTTGATTCTTTCCTGGGATTCCAGTAATAGTTTCCGATGGCTGTAGGAAGTGTTACTGACACCTGTGGACCTTCAACTTGACGATGAAACACAGAAATCGCGTCGGACGTGAATACAACAGGCACCAAGGCGACTACATTCCGTGAGAGAAATGTTTCTAACTGTCTGTGGTTTTATTCTTTCCTGGGATTCCAGTAATAGATTCCGATGGACATGGGAAGGTTTACTATAACCTGTGGACCTTCAACGTGACGATGAAACACAGAAATTGCGTCGGAATTGAATACAACAAACACTATGCCTACTTCTCTCCGGGAGAGTAATGTTCCTAACTGTCTGTGTTTTGATTCTTTCCTGGGATTCCAGGAATAGAATGCGATGGACATGGGAAGGTTTACTGTAACCTGTGGACTTTCAACTTGACGATGAAACAAAGAAATTGCGTCGGAATTGAATCCAACAGGCACCAAGCCGACTTCTCTCCGCGAGAGTAATGCTCCTAACTGTCTGAGCTTTGATTCTTTCCTGGGATTCCAGTAATAGATTCCGATGGACATGGGAAGGTTTACTGTAACCTGTGGACCTTCAACTTGACGATGAAACACAGAAATTGCGTCGGAATTGAATACAAAAAGCACCGTGCCGACTTCTCTCCGGGAGAATAATGCTTCTATCTGTATGTGTTTTGATTCTTTTCTGGGATTCCAGTAATTGATTCCGATGGACATGGGAAGATTTACTGTAACCTGTGGACCTTCAACTTGACGATGAAACACAGAAACTGCGTTGGAATTGAAGCCAACAGGCACCATGCCGACTTCTGTCCGGGAGAGTAATGCTACTAACTGTCTGAGCTATGATTCTTTCCTGGGATTCCAGTAATAGATTCCGATGGACATGGGAAGGTTTACTGTAACCTGTGGACCTTCAACTTGACGATGAAACACAGAAATTGCGTCGGAATTGAATACAAAAAACACCATGCCGACTTCTCTCCGGGAGAATAATGCTTCAAACTGTATGTGTTTTGATTCTTTTCTGTGATTCCAGTAATTGATTCCAAAGGACATGGGAAGGTTTACTGTAACCTGTGGACCTTCAACTTGACGATGAAAAACAGATATTGCGTCGGAATTGAATACAACAAGCACCATGCCGACTTCTCTCCCGGAGAGTAATGCTTCTAACTGTCTGTACTTTGATTCTTTCCCTGGATTCCAGTAATAGATTCCGATGGACATGGGAAGGTTTACTATAACCTGTGGACCTTCAAGGTGACGATGAAACACAGAAATTGCGTCGGAATTGAATACAACAGGCACCATGCCGACTACTCTCCGGGAGAGTAATGTTCCTAACTGTCTGTTCTTTGATTCTTTCCTGGGATCCCAGTTATAGATTTCGATGGACATGGGAAGGTTTACTGTAACCTGTGGACCTTCATCTTGACGATGAAACTCAGAAATTGCGTCGGAATTGAATACAACAGGCACCATGCCAACTTCTCTCCGGGAGACTACTGCTTCTAACTGTCAGTGCTTTGATTCTTTCCTGGGATTCCAGTAATAGATTCCGATGGGCATGGGAAAGTTTACTGTAACCTGGGACCCCTCCATTTGACGATAAAACACAGAAATAGCGTCGGAATTGAATACTACAGGCACCATGCCGATTTCTCCCCCGGAGAGTAACGCTTCTAACTGTCTGTGCTTTGATTTTTTCCTGGGAATCCAGTAATAGATTCCGATGGACTTGGGAAGGTTTACTGTAACCTGTGGACCTTCAACGTGACAATGAAACACAGAAATTGTGTCGGAATTGAATACAACAGGCACCAAGCCAACTTCTGTCCGGGAGAGTAATGCTTCTAACTGTCTGTGCTTTGATTCTTTCCTGGGATTCCAGTAATAGATTCCGATGGACATGGGAAGGTTTACTTTAACCTGTGGACCTTCAACTTGACGATGAAACACAGAAATTGCGTCGGAATTGAATACAACAGGCACCATGCCGACTTCTCTCCCGGAGAGTAATGCTTCCAAATGTCTGTGTTTTGATTCTTTCCTGGGATTCCAGTAATAGATTCCGACGAACATGCGAAGGTTTACATTAACCTGTGGACCTTCACCTTGACGAAGAAACATAGAAATTGCGTCGGAATTGAATACATCAGGCACCATGCCGACTTCTGTCCGGGAGAGTAATGCTTCCAACTGTCTGTGCTTTGATTCTATCCTGGGATTCCAGTAATAGATTCCGCTGGACATGCGAAGGATTAGTGTAACCTGTGGACCTTCAACTTGACGTTGAAACACAGTTATTGCGTCGGAATTGAATACAACAAACACCATGCCGACATATCTCCCGGAGAGTAATGCTTCTAAATGACTGTGTTTTGATTCTTTCCTGGGATTCCAGTAATAGATTCTGATGGACATGGGAAGGTTTACTGTAACCTGTAAACCTTCAACTTGACGATGAAACAAAGAAATTGTGTCGGAACTGAATACAACAACCACCATGCCGACTTCTCTGCCGGAGAGTAATGCTTGTAACTGTCTGTATTTTGATTCTTTCCTGCGATTCCAGTAATGGATTCCGATGGACATGGGAAGGTTTACTGTAACCTGCGGACCTTAAACTTGACGATGAAACACAGAAATTGCGTCGGAATTGAATCCAACAGGCACCATGCTGATTTCTGTTCGGGAGAGTAATACTTCTAACTGTCTGTCCTTTGATTCTCTCCTGGGATTCCAGTAATAGATTCCGATGGACATGGGAAGGTTTACTGTAACCTGTGGACCTTCAACTTGACGATGATACACAGAAATTGCGTCGGAATTGAATCCAACAGGTACCATGCCGACTTCTCTCCGGGAGAGTAATGCTTCCAAGTGTCTGTGCTTTGATTCTTTCCTAGGATTCCAGTAATAGATTCCGATGGACATGGGACGGATAACTGTAACCTGTGGACCTTGAACGTGACGTTGAAACACAGAAATTGCGTCGGAATTGAATCCTATAGGCACCATGCCGACTTCTCTCCGGGAGAGTAATGCTTCCAACTGTCTGTGCTTTGATTCTTTCCTGGGATTCCAGTAATAGATTCCGATGGACAGGGAAAGATTACTGTAACCTGTGGACCTGCAATGTCACAATGAAACACAGAAATTGCATCGGATTTGAATACAACAGGCACCATGCCAACTTCTCTCTGGAGAGTAACGCTTCTAACTGACTGTGTTTTGATTCTTTCCTGGGATTCCAGTAATAGATTCCGATGGACATGGGAAGGTTTACTGTAACCTGTGGACCTTCAACTTGACGATGAAACACAGAAATTGCGTCGGAATTGAATCCAACAGGCACCATGCCGACTTCTGTCAGGGAGAGTAATGCTTCTAACTGTCTGTGCTTTGATTCTTTCCTGGGATTCCAGTAATAGATTCCGATGGACAGGGGAAGGTTTACTGTAACCTGTGGACCTCCAACTTGACGATGGAAAACAGAAATTGCGTCGAAATTGAATACAACAGGCACCCAGCTAACTTCTGTCCGGGAGAGTAATGCTTCTAACTGTCTGTGTTTTGATTCTTTCCTGGGATTCCAGTAATAGATTCCGATGGACATGGGAAGGTTTACTGTAACCAGTGGACCTTCAAGTTGACGATGAAACACAGAAATTGCGCCGGAATTGAATCCAACAGGCACCAAGCCGACTTCTCTCCGGGAGTGTAATGCTTCTAACTGTCTGTACTTTGACTCTTTCCTGGGATTCCAGTAATAGGTTCCGATGGACATGGGAAGGTTTACTGTAACCTGTGGACCTTCAACTTGACGATGAAACACAGAAATTGCGTGGAATTGAATACAAAAAACACCATGCCGACTATTGTCCGGGAGAATAATGCTTCTAACTGTATGTGTTTTGATTCTTTCCTGGGATTCCAGTAACTGATTCCGATGGACATGGGAAGGTTTACTGTAACCTGTGGACCTTTAACTTGACGATGAAACACAGATATTCCGTCGGAATTAAATACAACAAACATCATGCCGACTTCTCTCCCGGAGAGTAATGCTTCTAACTGTCTGTGTTTTGATTCTTTCCTGGGATTCCAGTAATGGCTCCGATGGACATGGGAAGGTTTACTGTAACCAGTGGACCTTCAAGTTGACGATGAAACACAGAAATTGCGCCGGAATTGAATCCAACAGGCACCAAGCCGACTTCTCTCCGGGAGTGTAATGCTTCTAACTGTCTGTACTTTGACTCTTTCCTGGGATTCCAGTAATAGATTCCGATGGACATGGGAAGGTTTACTGTAACCTGTGGACCTTCAACTTGACGATGAAACACAGAAATTGCGTCGGAATTGAATACAAAAAACACCATGCCGACTTCTCTCCGGGAGAATAATGCTTCAAACTGTATGTGTTTTGATTCTTTTCTGTGATTCCAGTAATTGATTCCAAAGGACATGGGAAGGTTTACTGTAACCTGTGGACCTTCAACTTGACGATGAAAAACAGATATTGCGTCGGAATTGAATACAACAAGCACCATGCCGACTTCTCTCCCGGAGAGTAATGCTTCTAACTGTCTGTACTTTGATTCTTTCCCTGGATTCCAGTAATAGATTCCGATGGACATGGGAAGGTTTACTATAACCTGTGGAGCTTCAAGGTGACGATGAAACACAGAAATTGCGTCGGAATTGAATACAACAGGCACCATGCCGACTACTCTCCGGGAGAGTAATGTTCCTAACTGTCTGTTCTTTGATTCTTTCCTGGGATCCCAGTTATAGATTTCGATGGACATGGGAAGGTTTACTGTAACCTGTGGACCTTCATCTTGACGATGAAACACGGAAATTGCGTCGGAATTGAATACAACAGGCACCATGCCAACTTCTCTCCGGGAGACTACTGCTTCTAACTGTCAGTGCTTTGATTCTTTCCTGGGATTCCAGTAATAGATTCCGATGGGCATGGGAAAGTTTACTGTAACCTGGGACCCCTCCATTTGACGATAAAACACAGAAATAGCGTCGGAATTGAATACTACAGGCACCATGCCGATTTCTCCCCCGGAGAGTAACGCTTCTAACTGTCTGTGCTTTGATTTTTTCCTGGGAATCCAGTAATAGATTCCGATGGACTTGGGAAGGTTTACTGTAACCTGTGGACCTTCAACGTGACAATGAAACACAGAAATTGTGTCGGAATTGAATACAACAGGCACCAAGCCAACTTCTGTCCGGGAGAGTAATGCTTCTAACTGTCTGTGCTTTGATTCTTTCCTGGGATTCCAGTAATAGATTCCGATGGACATGGGAAGGTTTACTTTAACCTGTGGACCTTCAACTTGACGATGAAACACAGAAATTGCGTCGGAATTGAATACAACAGGCACCATGCCGACTTCTCTCCCGGAGAGTAATGCTTCCAAATGTCTGTGTTTTGATTCTTTCCTGGGATTCCAGTAATAGATTCCGACGAACATGCGAAGGTTTACATTAACCTGTGGACCTTCACCTTGACGAAGAAACATAGAAATTGCGTCGGAATTGAATACATCAGGCACCATGCCGACTTCTGTCCGGGAGAGTAATGCTTCCAACTGTCTGTGCTTTGATTCTATCCTGGGATTCCAGTAATAGATTCCGCTGGACATGCGAAGGATTAGTGTAACCTGTGGACCTTCAACTTGACGTTGAAACACAGTTATTGCGTCGGAATTGAATACAACAAACACCATGCCGACATATCTCCCGGAGAGTAATGCTTCTAAATGACTGTGTTTTGATTCTTTCCTGGGATTCCAGTAATAGATTCTGATGGACATGGGAAGGTTTACTGTAACCTGTAAACCTTCAACTTGACGATGAAACAAAGAAATTGTGTCGGAACTGAATACAACAACCACCATGCCGACTTCTCTGCCGGAGAGTAATGCTTGTAACTGTCTGTATTTTGATTCTTTCCTGCGATTCCAGTAATGGATTCCGATGGACATGGGAAGGTTTACTGTAACCTGCGGACCTTAAACTTGACGATGAAACACAGAAATTGCGTCGGAATTGAATCCAACAGGCACCATGCTGATTTCTGTTCGGGAGAGTAATACTTCTAACTGTCTGTCCTTTGATTCTCTCCTGGGATTCCAGTAATAGATTCCGATGGACATGGGAAGGTTTACTGTAACCTGTGGACCTTCAACTTGACGATGATACACAGAAATTGCGTCGGAATTGAATCCAACAGGTACCATGCCGACTTCTCTCCGGGAGAGTAATGCTTCCAAGTGTCTGTGCTTTGATTCTTTCCTAGGATTCCAGTAATAGATTCCGATGGACATGGGACGGATAACTGTAACCTGTGGACCTTGAACGTGACGTTGAAACACAGAAATTGCGTCGGAATTGAATCCTATAGGCACCATGCCGACTTCTCTCCGGGAGAGTAATGCTTCCAACTGTCTGTGCTTTGATTCTTTCCTGGGATTCCAGTAATAGATTCCGATGGACAGGGAAAGATTACTGTAACCTGTGGACCTGCAATGTCACAATGAAACACAGAAATTGCATCGGATTTGAATACAACAGGCACCATGCCAACTTCTCTCTGGAGAGTAACGCTTCTAACTGACTGTGTTTTGATTCTTTCCTGGGATTCCAGTAATAGATTCCGATGGACATGGGAAGGTTTACTGTAACCTGTGGACCTTCAACTTGACGATGAAACACAGAAATTGCGTCGGAATTGAATCCAACAGGCACCATGCCGACTTCTGTCAGGGAGAGTAATGCTTCTAACTGTCTGTGCTTTGATTCTTTCCTGGGATTCCAGTAATAGATTCCGATGGACAGGGGAAGGTTTACTGTAACCTGTGGACCTCCAACTTGACGATGGAAAACAGAAATTGCGTCGAAATTGAATACAACAGGCACCCAGCTAACTTCTGTCCGGGAGAGTAATGCTTCTAACTGTCTGTGTTTTGATTCTTTCCTGGGATTCCAGTAATAGATTCCGATGGACATGGGAAGGTTTACTGTAACCAGTGGACCTTCAAGTTGACGATGAAACACAGAAATTGCGCCGGAATTGAATCCAACAGGCACCAAGCCGACTTCTCTCCGGGAGTGTAATCCTTCTAACTGTCTGTACTTTGACTCTTTCCTGGGATTCCAGTAATAGATTCCGATGGACATGGGAAGGTTTACTGTAACCTGTGGACCTTCAACTTGACGATGAAACACAGAAATTGCGTGGAATTGAATACAAAAAACACCATGCCGACTATTGTCCGGGAGAATAATGCTTCTAACTGTATGTGTTTTGATTCTTTCCTGGGATTCCAGTAACTGATTCCGATGGACATGGGAAGGTTTACTGTAACCTGTGGACCTTTAACTTGACGATGAAACACAGATATTCCGTCGGAATTAAATACAACAAACATCATGCCGACTTCTCTCCCGGAGAGTAATGCTTCTAACTGTCTGTGTTTTGATTCTTTCCTGGGATTCCAGTAATGGATCCGATGGACATGGGAAGGTTTACTATAACCTGTGGACCTTCAACGTGACGATGAAACGGAAATTTCGTCTGAATTGAATACAACAGGCACCATGCCAACTTCTCCGGGAGAGTAATGTTTCTAACTGTCTGTTCTTTGATTCTTTCCTGGGATCCCAGTTATAGATTCCGATGGACATGGGAAGGTTTACTGTAACCTGTGGACCTTCAACTTGACGATGAAACACAGAAATTGCGTCGGAATTGAATCCAACAGGCACCATGCCGACTTCTGTCCGGGAGAGTAATGCTTCTAACTGTCTGTGGTTTGATTCTTTCCTGGGATTCCAGTAATAGATTCCGATGGACGTGGGAAGGTTTACTGTAACCTGTGGACCTTCAACTTGACGATGAAACACAGAAATTGCGTGGAATTGAATACAAAAAACACCATGCCGACTTCTGTCCGGGAGAATAATGCTTCTAACTGTATGTGTTTTGATTCTTTCCTGGGATTCCAGTAACTGATTCCGATGGACATGGGAAGGTTTACTGTAACCTGTGGACCTTTAACTTGACGATGAAACACAGATATTCCGTCGGAATTAAATACAACAAACATCATGCCGACTTCTCTCCCGGATAGTAATGCTTCTAACTGTCTGTGTTTTGATTCTTTCCTGGGATTCCAGTAATAGATCCGATGGACATGGGAAGGTTTACTATAACCTGTGGACCTTCAACGTGACGATGAAACGGAAATTTCGTCTGAATTGAATACAACAGGCACCATGCCAACTTCTCCGGGAGAGTAATGTTTCTAACTGTCTGTTCTTTGATTCTTTCCTGGGATCCCAGTTATAGATTCCGATGGACATGGGAAGGTTTACTGTAACCTGTGGACCTTCAACTTGACGATGAAATACAGAAATTGCGTCGGAATTGAATACAACAGGCACCATGCCAACTTCTCTCCGGGAGACTACTGCTTCTAACTGCCTGTGCTTTGATTCATTCCTGGGATTCCAGTAATAGATTCCGATGGGCATGGGAAAGTTTACTGTAACCTCGGGACCTTCCACTTGACGATAAAACACAGAAATAGCGTCTGACTTGAATACTACAGGCACCATGCCGACTTCTCTCCGGGCGAGTAATGCTTCTAACTGTCTGTGCTTTGATTCTTTCTTGTGATTCCAGTGATAGATTCCGATGGACATGGGAAGGTTTACTGTAACCTGTGGACCTTAAACTTGACGATGAAACACAGAAATTGCGTCGGAATTGAATCCAACAGGCACCATGCTGATTTCTGTTCGGGAGAGTAATACTTCTAACTGTCTGTCCTTTGATTCTCTCCTGGGATTCCAGTAATAGATTCCGATGGACATGGGAAGGTTTACTGTAACCTGTGGACCTTCAACTTGACGATGATACACAGAAATTGCGTCGGAATTGAATCCAACAGGTACCATGCCGACTTCTCTCCGGGAGAGTAATGCTTCCAAGTGTCTGTGCTTTGATTCTTTCCTAGGATTCCAGTAATAGATTCCGATGGACATGGGACGGATAACTGTAACCTGTGGACCTTGAACGTGACGTTGAAACACAGAAATTGCGTCGGAATTGAATCCTATAGGCACCATGCCGACTTCTCTCCGGGAGAGTAATGCTTCCAACTGTCTGTGCTTTGATTCTTTCCTGGGATTCCAGTAATAGATTCCGATGGACAGGGAAAGATTACTGTAACCTGTGGACCTGCAATGTCACAATGAAACACAGAAATTGCATCGGATTTGAATACAACAGGCACCATGCCAACTTCTCTCTGGAGAGTAACGCTTCTAACTGACTGTGTTTTGATTCTTTCCTGGGATTCCAGTAATAGATTCCGATGGACATGGGAAGGTTTACTGTAACCTGTGGACCTTCAACTTGACGATGAAACACAGAAATTGCGTCGGAATTGAATCCAACAGGCACCATGCCGACTTCTGTCAGGGAGAGTAATGCTTCTAACTGTCTGTGCTTTGATTCTTTCCTGGGATTCCAGTAATAGATTCCGATGGACAGGGGAAGGTTTACTGTAACCTGTGGACCTCCAACTTGACGATGGAAAACAGAAATTGCGTCGAAATTGAATACAACAGGCACCCAGCTAACTTCTGTCCGGGAGAGTAATGCTTCTAACTGTCTGTGTTTTGATTCTTTCCTGGGATTCCAGTAATAGATTCCGATGGACATGGGAAGGTTTACTGTAACCAGTGGACCTTCAAGTTGACGATGAAACACAGAAATTGCGCCGGAATTGAATCCAACAGGCACCAAGCCGACTTCTCTCCGGGAGTGTAATGCTTCTAACTGTCTGTACTTTGACTCTTTCCTGGGATTCCAGTAATAGATTCCGATGGACATGGGAAGGTTTACTGTAACCTGTGGACCTTCAACTTGACGATGAAACACAGAAATTGCGTGGAATTGAATACAAAAAACACCATGCCGACTATTGTCCGGGAGAATAATGCTTCTAACTGTATGTGTTTTGATTCTTTCCTGGGATTCCAGTAACTGATTCCGATGGACATGGGAAGGTTTACTGTAACCTGTGGACCTTTAACTTGACGATGATACACAGATATTCCGTCGGAATTAAATACAACAAACATCATGCCGACTTCTCTCCCGGAGAGTAATGCTTCTAACTGTCTGTGTTTTGATTCTTTCCTGGGATTCCAGTAATGGATCCGATGGACATGGGAAGGTTTACTATAACCTGTGGACCTTCAACGTGACGATGAAACGGAAATTTCGTCTGAATTGAATACAACAGGCACCATGCCAACTTCTCCGGGAGAGTAATGTTTCTAACTGTCTGTTCTTTGATTCTTTCCTGGGATCCCAGTTATAGATTCCGATGGACATGGGAAGGTTTACTGTAACCTGTGGACCTTCAACTTGACGATGAAACACAGAAATTGCGTCGGAATTGAATCCAACAGGCACCATGCCGACTTCTGTCCGGGAGAGTAATGCTTCTAACTGTCTGTGGTTTGATTCTTTCCTGGGATTCCAGTAATAGATTCCGATGGACGTGGGAAGGTTTACTGTAACCTGTGGACCTTCAACTTGACGATGAAACACAGAAATTGCGTGGAATTGAATACAAAAAACACCATGCCGACTTCTGTCCGGGAGAATAATGCTTCTAACTGTATGTGTTTTGATTCTTTCCTGGGATTCCAGTAACTGATTCCGATGGACATGGGAAGGTTTACTGTAACCTGTGGACCTTTAACTTGACGATGAAACACAGATATTCCGTCGGAATTAAATACAACAAACATCATGCCGACTTCTCTCCCATATAGTAATGCTTCTAACTGTCTGTGTTTTGATTCTTTCCTGGGATTCCAGTAATAGATCCGATGGACATGGGAAGGTTTACTATAACCTGTGGACCTTCAACGTGACGATGAAACGGAAATTTCGTCTGAATTGAATACAACAGGCACCATGCCAACTTCTCCGGGAGAGTAATGTTTCTAACTGTCTGTTCTTTGATTCTTTCCTGGGATCCCAGTTATAGATTCCGATGGACATGGGAAGGTTTACTGTAACCTGTGGACCTTCAACTTGACGATGAAATACAGAAATTGCGTCGGAACTGAATACAACAGGCACCATGCCAACTTCTCTCCGGGAGACTACTGCTTCTAACTGTCTGTGCTTTGATTCATTCCTGGGATTCCAGTAATAGATTCCGATGGGCATGGGAAAGTTTACTGTAACCTCGGGACCTTCCACTTGACGATAAAACACAGAAATAGCGTCTGACTTGAATACTACAGGCACCATGCCGACTTCTCTCCGGGCGAGTAATGCTTCTAACTGTCTGTGCTTTGATTCTTTCTTGTGATTCCAGTGATAGATTCCGATGGACATGGGAAGGTTTACTGTAACCTGTGGACCTGTAACTTGACGATGAAACACAGAAATAGCGTCAGAATTGAATACAACAGGCACCATGCCGACTTCTCTCCGGGAGAGTAATGCTTCGAACTGTCTGGGCTTTGATTCTTTTCTGGGATTCCAGTAATAGATTCCGATGGACATGGGAAGGTTTACTGTAACCTGTGGACCTTGAACTTGACGATGAAACACAGAAATTGCGTCGGAATTGAATACAACAATCACCATGACGACTTCTCTCCGGGAGAAAAATGCTTCTAACTGTGTGTGTCTTGATTCTTTCCTGGGATTCCAGTAATTGATTCCGATGTACATGGGAAGGTTTACTGTAACCTGTGGACCTTCAACTTGACGATGAAACACAGAAATTGCGTCGGAATTGAATCCAACAGGCACCATGCCGACTTCTGTCGGGAGAGTAATGCTTCTAACTGTCTGTGGTTTGATTCTTTCCTGGGATTCCAGTAATAGATTCCGATGGACGTGGGACGGTTTACTGTAACCTGTGGACCTTCAACTTGACGATGAAACACAGAAATTGCGTGGAATTGAATACAAAAAACACCATGCCGACTTCTGTCCGGGAGAATAATGCTTCTAACTGTAAGTGTTTTGATTCTTTCCTGGGATTCCAGTAACTGATTCCGATGGACATGGGAAGGTTTACTGTAACCTGTGGACCTTTAACTTGACGATGAAACACAGATATTCCGTCGGAATTAAATACAACAAACATCATGCCGACTTCTCTCCCGGAGAGTAATGCTTCTAACTGTCTGTGTTTTGATTCTTTCCTGGGATTCCAGTAATAGATCCGATGGACATGGGAAGGTTTACTATAACCTGTGGACCTTCAACGTGACGATGAAACGGAAATTTCGTCTGAATTGAATACAACAGGCACCATGCCAACTTCTCCGGGAGAGTAATGTTTCTAACTGTCTGTTCTTTGATTCTTTCCTGGGATTCCAGTTATAGATTCCGATGGACATGGGAAGGTTTACTGTAACCTGTGGACCTTCAACTTGACGATGAAACACAGAAATTGCGTCGGAATTGAATACAACAGGCACCATGCCAACTTCTCTCCGGGAGACTACTGCTTCTAACTGTCTGTGCTTTGATTCATTCCTGGGATTCCAGTAATAGATTCCGATGGGCATGGGAAAGTTTACTGTAACCTCGGGACCTTCCACTTGACGATAAAACACAGAAATAGCGTCTGACTTGAATACTACAGGCACCATGCCGACTTCTCTCCGGGCGAGTAATGCTTCTAACTGTCTGTGCTTTGATTCTTTCTTGTGATTCCAGTGATAGATTCTGATGGACATGGGAAGGTTTACTGTAACCTGTGGACCTGTAACTTGACGATGAAACACAGAAATAGCGTCAGAATTGAATACAACAGGCACCATGCCGACTTCTCTCCGGGAGAGTAATGCTTCGAACTGTCTGGGCTTTGATTCTTTTCTGGGGTTCCAGTAATAGATTCCGATGGACATGGGAAGGTTTACTGTAACCTGTGGACCTTGAACGTGACGATGAAACACAGAAATTGCGTCGGAATTGAATACAACAATCACCATGACGACTTCTCTCCGGGAGAAAAATGCTTCTAACTGTGTGTGTCTTGATTCTTTCCTGGGATTCCAGTAATTGATTCCGATGTACATGGGAAGGTTTACTGTAACCTGTGGACCATCAACTTGACGATGAAACACAGAAATTGCGTCGGAATTGAATCCAACAGGCACCATGCCGACTTCTGTCCGGGAGAGTAATGCTTCTAACTGTCTGTGGTTTGATTCTTTCCTGGGATTCCAGTAATAGATTCCGATGGACGTGGGAAGGTTTACTGTAACCTGTGGACCTTCAACGTGACGATGAAACACAGAAATTGCGTGGAATTGAATACAAAAAACACCATGCCGACTTCTGTCCGGGAGAATAATGCTTCTAACTGTATGTGTTTTGATTCTTTCCTGGGATTCCAGTAACTGATTCCGATGGACATGGGAAGGTTTACTGTAACCTGTGGACCTTTAACTTGACGATGAAACACAGATATTCCGTCGGGATTAAATACAACAAACATCATGCCGACTTCTCTCCCGGAGAGTAATGCTTCTAACTGTCTGTGTTTTGATTCTTTCCTGGGATTCCAGTAATAGATCCGATGGACATGGGAAGGTTTACTATAACCTGTGGACCTTCAACGTGACGATGAAACGGAAATTTCGTCTGAATTGAATACAACAGGCACCATGCCAACTTCTCCGGGAGAGTAATGTTTCTAACTGTCTGTTCTTTGATTCTTTCCTGGGATCCCAGTTATAGATTCCGATGGACATGGGAAGGTTTACTGTAACCTGTGGACCTTCAACTTGACGATGAAACACAGAAATTGCGTCGGAATTGAATACAACAGGCACCATGCCAACTTCTTTCCGGGAGACTACTGCTTCTAACTGTCTGTGCTTTGATTCATTCCTGGGATTCCAGTAATAGATTCCGATGGGCATGGGAAAGTTTACTGTAACCTCGGGACCTTCCACTTGACGATAAAACACAGAAATAGCGTCTGACTTGAATACTACAGGCACCATGCCGACTTCTCTCCGGGCGAGTAATGCTTCTAACTGTCTGTGCTTTGATTCTTTCTTGGGATTCCAGTAATAGATTCCGATGGACATGGGAAGGTTTACTGTAACCTGTGGACCTGTAACTTGACGATGAAACACAGAAATAGCGTCAGAATTGAATACAACAGGCACCATGCCGACTTCTCTCCGGGAGAGTAATGCTTCGAACTGTCTGGGCTTTGATTCTTTTCTGGGATTCCAGTAATAGATTCCGATGGACATGGGAAGGTTTACTGTAACCTGTGGACCTTCAACTTGACGATGAAACACAGAAATAGCGTCGGAATTGAATACAATAAACACCATGCCGTCTTCTCTCCAGGAGAATAATGCTTCTAAGTGTCTGTGCTTTGATTCTTTCCTGGGATTCCAGTAATAGATTCCGATGGACATGGGAAGGTTTACTGTAACCTGTGGACCTTCAACTTGACGATGAAACACAGAAATTGCGCCGGAATTGAATACAACAGGCACCATGCCGACATCTCTCCGGGAGAGTAATGCTTCGAACTGTCTGTGCTTTGATTCTTTCCTGGGATTCCAGTAATAGATTCCGCTGGACATGGGAATGAATACTGTAACCTGTGGACCTTCAACTTGACGTTAAAACACAGAAATTGCGTCTGAATTGAATACAACAAACACAATGCCGACTTCTCGCCCGGAGAGTAGTGCTTCTAACTGTCTGTGTTTAGATTCTTTCCTGGGATTCCAGTAATAGATTCCGATGGACATGGGAAGGATTACTGTAACCTGTGGACCTTCAACTTGACGATGAAACACAGAAATTGCGTCGGTATTGAATCCAACAGTCACCATGCCGACTTCTCTCCGGGAGAGTAGTGCATCTCACTGTCTGTGCTTTGATTCTTTCCTGGGATTCTGGTAATAGATTCCGATGGACATGGGAAGGATTAGTGTAACCTGTGGACCTTCAACTGGACGTTGAAACACAGTTATTGCGTCGGAATGGAATACAACAAACACCATGCCGACATATCTCCCGGAGAGTAATGCTTCTAAATGACTGTGTGTTGATTCTTTCCTGGGATTCCAGTAATAGATTGCGATGGACATGCTAAGGTTTACTGTAACTAGTGGACCTTCAACTTGACGATGAAACACAGAAATTGCGTCGGAATTGAATCCAACAGGCACCATGCCGACTTCTGTCCGCGAGAGTAACGCTTCTAACTGTCTGTGCTTTGATTTTTTCCTGGGATTCCAGTAATAGATTCCGATGGACATGGGATGGTTTACTGTAACCTGTGGACCTTCAACTTGACGATGAAACACAGAAACGTCGTCGGAATTGAATACAACAAACACCATGCCGTCATCTCTCCGGGAGAATAATGCTTCTAACTGTCTGTGATTTGATTCTTTCCTGGGATTCCAGTAATAGATTCTGATGGACATGAGAAGGTTTACTGTAACCTGTAAACCTTCAACTTGACGATGAAACAAAGAAATTGTGTCGGAACTGAATACAACAAACACCATGCCGACTTCTCTGCCGGAGAGTAATGCTTCTAACTGTCTGTATTTTGATTCTTTCCTGCGATTCCAGTAATGGATTCCGATGGACATGGGAAGGTTTACTGTAACCTGCGGACCTTAAACTTGACGATGAAACACAGAAATTGCGTCGGAATTTGAATCCAACAGGCACCATGCTGATTTCTGTTCGGGAGAGTAATACTTCTACATGTCTGTCCTTTGATTCTCTCCTGGGATTCCAGTAATAGATTCCGATGGACATGGGAAGGTTTACTGTAACCTGTGGACCTTCAACTTGACGATGATACACAGAAATTGCGTCGGAATTGAATCCAACAGGTACCATGCCGACTTCTCTCCGGGAGAGTAATGCTTCCAAGTGTCTGTGCTTTGATTCTTTCCTAGGATTCCAGTAATAGATTCCGATGGACATGGGACGGATAACTGTAACCTGTGGACCTTGAACATGACGTTGAAACACAGAAATTGCGTCGGAATTGAATCCAACAGGCACCATGCCGACTTCTCTCCGGGAGAGTAATGCTTCCAACTGTCTGTGCTTTGATTCTTTCCTGGGATTCCAGTAACAGATTCCGATGGACAGGGAAAGATTACTGTAACCTATGGACCTGCAACGTAACAATGAAACACAGAAATTGCATCGGATTTGAATACAACAGGCACCATGCCAACTTCTCTCCGGAGAGTAACGCTTCTAACTGTCTGTGTTTTGATTCTTTCCTGGGATTCCAGTAATAGATTCCGATGGACATGGGAAGGTTTACTGTAACCTGTGGACCTTCAACTTGACGATGAAACACAGAAATTGCGTCGGAATTGAATCCAACAGGCACCATGCCGACTTCTGTCCGGGAGAGTAATGCTTCTAACTGTCTGTGCTTTGATTCTTTCCTGGGATTCCAGTAATAGATTCCGATGGACATGGGAAGTTTTACTGTAACCTGTGGACCTTCAACTTGACGATGAAACACAGAAATTGCGTCGGAATCGAATCCAACAGGCACCATGCCGACTTCTGTCCGTGAGAGTAATGCTTCTAACTGTCTGTGCTTTGATTCTTTCCTGGGATTCCAGTAATAGTTTCCGATGGCTGTAGGAAGTGTTACTGTAACCTGTGGACCTCCAACGTGACGATGAAACACAGAAATTGCGTCGGAATTGAATACAACAAACACCATGCCGACTTCTCTCCGGGAGAGTAATGTTTCTAACTGTCTGTGCTTTGATTCTTTCCTGGGACTCCAGTAATAGAATGCGATGGACATTGGAAGGTTTACTGTAACCTGTGGACCTTCAACGTGACGATGAAACACAGAAATTGCGTCGGAATTGAATACAACAGGCACCATGCCGACTTTTGTCCGGGAAAGTAATCTTTCTAACTGTCTGTGCTTTGATTCTTTCCTGGGATTCCAGTAATAGATTCCGATGGACATGGGAAGGTTTACTGTAGCCTGTTGACCTTCAACTTGACGATGAAACACAGAAATTGCGTCGGAATTGAATACAATAGGCACCATGCCGATCTCTCACCGGGAGAGTAACGCTTCTAACTGTCAGTCCTACGATTCTTTCCACGGATTCCAGTAATAGATTCCGATGGACTTGGAAAGGTTTACTGTAACCTGTGGACCTTCACCTTGACGAAGAAACATAGAAATTGCGTCGGAATTGAATTCATCAGGCACCATGCCGACTTCTGTCCGGGAGAGTAATGCTTCTAACTGTCTGTGCTTTGATTCTTTCCTGGGATTCCAGTAATAGTTTCCGATGGCTGTAGGAAGTGTTACTGTAACCTGTGGACCTTCAACTTGACGATGAAACACAGTTATTGCGTCGGAATTGAATACAACAAACACCATGCCGACTTAACTCCCGGAGAGTAATGCTTCTATATGACTGTGTTTTGATTCTTTCCTTGGATTCCAGTAATAGATTGCGATGGACATGCGAAGGTTTACTGTAACCAGTGGACCTTCAACTTGACGATGAAACACAGAAATTGCGTCGGAATCGAATCCAACAGGCACCATGCCGTCTTCTGTCCGGGAGAGTAACGCTTCTAACTGTCTGTGCTTTGATTTTTCCCTGGGATTCCAGTAATAGATTCCGATGGACATGGGATGGTTTACTGTAACCTGTGGACCTTCAACTTGACGATGATATACAGAAATTGCGTCGGAATTGAATCCAACAGGCACCATGCCGACTTCTGTCCGGGAGAGTAATGCTTCTAACTGTCTGTGCTTTGATTCTTTCCTGGGATTCCAGTAATAGTTTCCGATGGCTGTAGGAAGTGTTACTGTAACCTGTGGACCTTCAACTTGACGATGAAACACAGTTATTGCATCGGAATTGAATACAACAAACACCACGCCGTCTTCTCTCCGGGAGAGTAATGCTTCCAACTGCCTGTGCTTTGATTCTTTCCTGGGATTCCAGTAATAGATTCCGATGAACAGGGAAGGATTAGTGTAACCTGTGGACCTGCAACTTCACAATGAAACACAGAAATTGCATCGGATTTGAATACAACAGGCACCATGCCAGCTTCTCTCCGGAGAGCAACGCTTCTAACTGTCTGCGCTTTGATTCTTTCCTGGGATTCCAGTAATTGATTCCGATGGACATGGGAAGGTTTACTGTAACCTGTGGATTTTCAACTTGACGATGAAACACAGAAATTGCGTCGGAATTGAATCCAACAGGCACATTGCCGACTTCTGTCCGGGAGAGTAATGCTTCTAACTGTCTGTGCTTTGTTTCTTTCCTGGGATTCCAGTAATAGATTTCGATGGACATGGGAAGGTTTACTGTAACCTGTGGACCTTGAACTTGACGATGAAACACAGAAATTGCGTCGGAATTGAATACAAAAACACCATGCCGACTTCTCTCGGAAAGAATAATGCTTCTAACTGTATGTGTTTTGATTCTTTCCTGGGATTCCAGTAATAGATTCCGATGGACATGGGAAGGTTTACTGTAACCTGTGGACCTTCAACTTGACGATGAAACACAGATATTGCGTCGGAATTGAATACAACAAACACCATGTCGGCTTCTCTCCCTAATAGTAATGCTTCTAACTGTCTGTGTTTTGATTCTTTCCTATGATTCCAGTAATAGTTTCTGATGGACATGGGAAGGTTAACTGTAACCTGTGGACCTTGAACTTGACGATGAAACACAGAAATTGCGTCGGAACTGAATACAACAGGCACCATGCCAACTTCTCTCCGGGAGACTACTGCTTCTAACTGTCTGTGCTTTGATTCTCTCCTGGGATTCCAGTAATAGATTCCGATGGGCATGGGAGAGTTTACTGTAACCTGCGGACCTTCCACTTGACGATAAAACACAGAAATAGCGTCGGAATTGAATACTACAGGCACCATGCCGACTTTTCTCCGGGAGAGTAATGCTTCTAACCGTCTGTGCTTTGATTCTTTCTTGGGATTCCAGTAATAGATTCCGATGGACATGGGAAGGTTTACTGTAACCAGTGGACCTTCAACTGGACGATGAGACACAGAAATTGCGTCGGAATTGAATCCAACAGGCACCAAGCCCACTTCTCTCCGGGAGTGTAATGCTTCTAACTGTCTGTACTTTGACTCTTTCCTGGGATTCCAGTAATAGATTCCGATGGACATGGGAAGGTTTACTGTAACCTGTGGACCTTCAACTTGACGATGATATACAGAAATTGCGTCGGAATTGAATCCAACAGGCACCATGCCGACTTCTGTCCGGGAGAGTAATGCTTCTAACTGTCTGTGCTTTGATTCTTTCCTGGGATTCCAGTAATAGATTCCGATGGACATGGGAAGGTTTACTGTAACCTGTGGACCGTCAACTTGACGATGAATCACAGAAATTGCGTCGGAATTGAATACAAAAAACACCATGCCGACTTCTGTCCGGGAGAATAATGCTTCTAATTGTATGTGTTTTGATTCTTTACTGGGATTCCAGTAATTGATTCCGATGGACATGGGAAGGTTTACTGTAACCTGTGGACCTTTAACTTGACGATGAAACACAGATATTCCGTCGGAATTAAATACAACAAACACCATGCCGACTTCTCTCCCGGAGAGTAATGCTTCTAACTGTCTGTGTTTTGATTCTTTACTGGGATTCCAGTAATAAATCCGATGGACATGGGAAGGTTTACTATAACCTGTGGACCTTCAACGTGACGATGAAACGGAAATTTCGTCGGAATTGAATACAGCAGACACCATGCCAACTTCTCTCCGGGAGAGTAATGTTTCTAACTGTCTGTTCTTTGATTCTTTCCTGGGATCCCAGTTATAGATTCCGATGGGCATGGGAAAGTTTACTGTAACCTGGGGACCTTCCACTTGACGATAAAACACAGAAATAGCGTCTGACTTGAATACTACAGGCACCATGCCGACTTCTCTCCGGGCGAGTAATGCTTCTAACTGTCTGTGCTTTGATTCTTTCTTGGGATTCCAGTAATAGATTCCGATGGACATGGGATGGTTTACTGTAACCTGTGGACCTTTAACTTGACGATGAAACACAGAAATAGCGTCGGAATTGAATACAACAGGCACCATGCCGACTTCTCTCCGGGAGAGTAATGCTTCGAACTGTCTGGGCTTTGATTCTTTTCTGGGATTCCAGTAATAGATTCCGATGGACATGGGAAGGTTTACTGTAACCTGCGGACCTTGAACTTGACGATGAAACACAGAAATTGCGTCGGATTTGAATACAACAATCACCATGCCGACTTCTCTCCGGGAGAAAAATGCTTCTAACTGTGTGTGTCTTGATTCTTTCCTGGGATTCCAGTAATTGATTCCGATGTACATGGGAAGGTTTACTGTAACCTGTGGACCTTCAACTTGACGATGAAACACAGAAATAGCGTCGGAATTGAATACAATAAACACCATGCCGTCTTCTCTCCAGGAGAATAATGCTTCTAACTGTCTGTGCTTTTATTCTTTCCTGGGATTCCAGCAATAGATTCCGATGGACATGGGAAGGTTTACTGTAACCTGTGGACCTTCAACTTGACGATGAAACACAGAAATTGCGTCCGAATTGAATACAACAGGCACCATGCCGACATCTCTCCGGGAGAGTAATGCTTCGAACTGTCTGTGCTTTGATTCTTTCCTGGGATTCCAGTAATAGATTCCGCTGGACATGGGAATGAATACTGTAACCTGTGGACCTTCAACTTGACGTTAAAACACAGAAATTGCGTCTGAATTGAATACAACAAACACAATGCCGACTTCTCGCCCGGAGAGTAGTGCTTCTAACTGTCTGTGTTTTGATTCTTTCCTGGGATTCCAGTAATAGATTCCGATGGACATGGGAAGGTTTACTGTAACCTGTGGACCTTCAACTTGACGATGAAACACAGAAATTGCGTCGGAATTGAATCCAACAGTCATCATGCCGACTTCTCTCCGGGAGAGTAGTGCATCTCACTGTCTGTGCTTTGATTCTTTCCTGGGATTCTAGTAATAGATTCCGATGGACATGGGAAGGTTTACTGTAACCTGTGGACCTTCAACTTGACGATGAAACACAGAAAATGCGTCGGAATTGAATTCAACAGGCACCATGCCGACTTCTCTTCAGGAGAGTGATGCTTCTTACTGTCTGTGCCTTGATTCTTTCCTGCGATTCCTGTAATAGATACCAATGGACATGGGAAGATTTACTGTAACCTGTGGACCTTCAACTTGACGATGAAACACAGAAATTGCGTCGGAATTGAATACAACAGGCACCATGCCGATTTCTCACCGGGGGAGTAACGCTTCTTAATGTCTGTGCTTTGATTCTTTCCTGGGATTCCAGTAATAGATTCCGATTGACATGGGAAGGTTTACTGTAACCTGTGGACCTTTAACTTCACGATGAAACACAGGAATTGCGTCGGAATTGAGTCCAACCGGCACCATGCCGACTTCTCTCAGGGAGAGTAATGCTTCCAACTGTCAGTGCTTTGATTCTTTCCTGGGATTCCAGTAATAGATTCCGCTGGACATGGGAATGAATACTGTAACCTGTGGACCTTCAACTTGACGTTAAAACACAGAAATTGCGTCTGAATTGAATACAACAAACACAATGCCGACTTCTCGCCCGGAGAGTAGTGCTTCTAACTGTCTGTGTTTTGATTCTTTCCTGGGATTCCAGTAATAGATTCCGATGGACATGGGAAGGTTTACTGTAACCTGTGGACCTTCAACTTGACGATGAAACACAGAAATTGCGACGGAATCGAATCCAACAGGCACCATGCCGACTTCTGTCCGTGAGAGTAATGCTTCTAACTGTCTGTGCTTTGATTCTTTCCTGGGATTCCAGTAATAGAATGCGATGGACATTGGAAGGTTTACTGTAACCTGTGGACCTTCAACGTGACGATGAAACACAGAAATTGCGTCGGAATTGAATACAACAGGCACCATGCCGACTTTTGTCCGGGAAAGTAATCTTTCTAACTGTCTGTGCTTTGATTCTTTCCTGGGATTCCAGTAATAGATTCCGATGGACATGGGAAGGTTTACTGTAGCCTGTTGACCTTCAACTTGACGATGAAACACAGAAATTGCGTCGGAATTGAATACAATAGGCACCATGCCGATCTCTCACCGGGAGAGTAACGCTTCTAACTGTCAGTCCTACGATTCTTTCCACGGATTCCAGTAATAGATTCCGATGGACTTGGAAAGGTTTACTGTAACCTGTGGACCTTCACCTTGACGAAGAAACATAGAAATTGCGTCGGAATTGAATTCATCAGGCACCATGCCGACTTCTGTCCGGGAGAGTAATGCTTCTAACTGTCTGTGCTTTGATTCTTTCCTGGGATTCCAGTAATAGTTTCCGATGGCTGTAGGAAGTGTTACTGTAACCTGTGGACCTTCAACTTGACGATGAAACACAGTTATTGCGTCGGAATTGAATACAACAAACACCATGCCGACTTATCTCCCGGAGAGTAATGCTTCTAAATGACTGTGTTTTGATTCTTTCCTGGGATTCAAGTAATAGATTGCGATGGACATGCGAAGGTTTACTGTAACCAGTGGACCTTCAACTTGACGATGAAACACAGAAATTGCGTCGGAATTGAATCCAACAGGCACCATGCCGACTTCTGTCCGGGAGAGTAACGCTTCTAACTGTCTGTGCTTTGATTTTTCCCTGGGATTCCAGTAATAGATTCCGATGGACATGGGACGGTTTACTGTAACCTGTGGACCTTCAACTTGACGATGAAACACAGAAATTGCATCGGAATTGAATAAAACAAACACCACGCCGTCTTCTCTCCGGGAGAATAATGCTTCTAACTGTCTGTGTTTTGATTCTTTCCTGGGATTCCAGTGATAGATTCCGATGGACATGGGAAGGATTACTGTAACCTATGGACCTTCAACTTGACGATGAAACAAAGAAATTGTGTCGGAACTGAATACAACAAACACCATGCCGACTTCTCTGCCGGAGAGTAATGCTTCTAACTGTCTGTATTTTGATTCTTTCCTGCGATTCCAGTAATGGATTCCGATGGACATGGGAAGGTTTACTGTAACCTGCGGACCTTAAACTTGACGATGAAACACAGAAATTGCGTCGGAATTGAATCCAACAGGCACCATGCTGATTTCTGTTCGGGAGAGTAATACTTCTAACTGTCTGTCCTTTGATTCTCTCCTGGGATTCCAGTTATAGATTCCGATGGACATGGGAAGGTTTACTGTAACCTGTGGACCTTCAACTTGACGATGAAACACAGAAATTGCGTCGGAATTGAATCCAACAGGTACCATGCCGACTTCTCTCCGGGAGAGTGATGCTTCTAAGTGTCTGTGCTTTGATTCTTTCCTACGATTCCAGTAACAGATTCCGATGGACATGGGACGGATAACTGTAACCTGTGGACCTTGAACGTGACGTTGAAACACAGAAATTGCGTCGGAATTGAATCCAACAAGCACCATGCCGACTTCTCTCCGGGAGAGTAATGCTTCCAACTGTCTGTGCTTTGATTCTTTCCTGGGATTCCAGTAATAGATTCCGATGAACAGGGAAGGATTAGTGTAACCTGTGGACCTGCAACTTCACAATGAAACACAGAAATTGCATCGGATTTGAATACAACAGGCACCATGCCAGCTTCTCTCCGGAGAGCAACGCTTCTAACTGTCTGCGCTTTGATTCTTTCCTGGGATTCCAGTAATAGATTCCGATGGACATGGGAAGGTTTACTGTAACCTGTGGATTTTCAACTTGACGATGAAACACAGAAATTGCGTCGGAATTGAATCCAACAGGCACATTGCCGACTTCTGTCCGGGAGAGTAATGCTTCTAACTGTCTGTGCTTTGTTTCTTTCCTGGGATTCCAGTAATAGATTTCGATGGACATGGGAAGGTTTACTGTAACCTGTGGACCTTGAACTTGACGATGAAACACAGAAATTGCGTCGGAATTGAATACAAAAACACCATGCCGACTTCTCTCGGGGAGAATAATGCTTCTAACTGTATGTGTTTTGATTCTTTCCTGGGATTCCAGTAATAGATTCCGATGGACATGGAAAGGTTTACTGTAACCTGTGGACCTTCAACTTGACGATGAAACACAGATATTGCGTCGGAATTGAATACAACAAACACCATGTCGGCTTCTCTCCCTAATAGTAATGCTTCTAACTGTCTGTGTTTTGATTCTTTCCTATGATTCCAGGAATAGTTACCGATGGACATGGGTAGGTTAACTGTAACCTGTGGACCTTGAACTTGACGATGAAACACAGAAATTGCGTCGGAACTGAATACAACAGGCACCATGCAAACTTCTCTCCGGGAGACTACTGCTTCTAACTGTCTGTGCTTTGATTCTCTCCTGGGATTCCAGTAATAGATTCCGATGGGCATGGGAAAGTTTACTGTAACCTGCGGACCTTCCACTTGACGATAAAACACAGAAATAGCGTCGGAATTGAATACTACAGGCACCATGCCGACTTTTCTCCGGGAGAGTAATGCTTCTAACCGTCTGTGCTTTGATTCTTTCTTGGGATTCCAGTAATGGATTCCGATGGACATGGGAAGGTTTACTGTAACCAGTGGACCTTCAACTGGACGATGAGACACAGAAATTGCGTCGGAATTGAATCCAACAGGCACCAAGCCGACTTCTCTCCGGGAGTGTAATGCTTCTAACTGTCTGTACTTTGATTCTTTCCTGGGATTCCAGTAATAGATTCCGATGGACATGGGAAGGTTTACTGTAACCTGTGGACCGTCAACTTGACGATGAAACACAGAAATTGCGTCGGAATTGAATACAAAAAACACAATGCCGACTTCTGTCCGGGAGAATAATGCTTCTAACTGTATGTGTTTTGATTCTTTACTGGGATTTAAGTAATTGATTCCGATGGACATGGGAAGGTTTACTGTAACCTGTGGACCTTTAACTTGACGATGAAACACAGATATTCCGTCGGAATTAAATACAACAAACACCATGCCGACTTCTCTCCCGGAGAGTAATGCTTCTAACTGTCTGTGCTTTGATTCTTTCTTGGGATTCCAGTAATAGATTCCGATGGACATGGGAAGGTTTACTGTAACCTGTGGACCTTTAACGTGACGATGAAACACAGAAATAGCGTCGGAATTGAATACAACAGGCACCATGCCGACTTCTCTCTGGGAGAGTAATGCTTCGAACTGTCTGGGCTTTGATTCTTTTCTGGGATTCCAGTAATAGATTCCGATGGACATGGGAAGGTTTACTGTAACCTGCGGACCTTGAACTTGACGATGAAACACAGAAATTGCGTCGGATTTGAATACAACAATCACCATGCCGACTTCTCTCCGGGAGAAAAATGCTTCTAACTGTGTGTGTCTTGATACTTTCCTGGGATTCCAGTAATTGATTCCGATGTACATGGGAAGGTTTACTGTAACCTGTGGACTTTCAACTTGACGATGAAACACAGAAATAGCGTCGGAATTGAATACAATAAACACCATGCCGTCTTCTCTCCAGGAGAATAATGCTTCTAACTGTCTGTGCTTTGATTCTTTCCTGGGATTCCAGTAATAGATTCCGATGGACATGGGAAGGTTTACTGTAACCTGTGGACCTTCAACTTGACGATGAAACACAGAAATTGCGTCGGAATGGAATACAACAGGCACCATGCCGACATCTCTCCGGGAGAGTAATGCTTCGAACTGTCTGTGCTTTGATTCTTTCCTGGGATTCCAGTAATAGATTCCGCTGGACATGGGAATGAATACTGTAACCTGTGGACCTTCAGCTTGACGTTAAAACACAGAAATTGCGTCTGAATTGAATACAACAAACACAATGCCGACTTCTCGCCCGGAGAGTAGTGCTTCTAACTGTCTGTGTTTTGATTCTTTCCTGGGATTCCAGTAATAGATTCCGATGGACATGGGAAGGTTTACTGTAACCTGTGGACCTTCAACTTGACGATGAAACACAGAAATTGCGTCGGAATTGAATCCAACAGTCACCATGCCGACTTCTCTCCGGGAGAGTAGTGCATCTCACTGTCTGTGCTTTGATTCTTTCCTGGGATTCTAGTAATAGATTCCGATGGACATGGGAAGGTTTACTGTAACCTGTGGACCTTCAACTTGACGATGAAACACAGAAAATGCGTCGGAATTGAATTCAACAGGCACCATGCCGACTTCTCTTCAGGAGATTGATGCTTCTTACTGTCTGTGCCTTGATTCTTTCCTGCGATTCCTGTAATAGATACCAATGGACATGGGAAGATTTACTGAAACCTGTGGACCTACAACTTGACGATGAAACACAGAAATTGCGTCGGAATTGAATACAACAGGCACCATGCCGATTTCTCACCGGGGGAGTAACGCTTCTAACTGTCTGTGCTTTGATTCTTTCCTGGGATTCCAGTAATAGATTCCGATTGACATGGGAAGGTTTACTGTAACCTGTGGACCTTTAACTTCACGATGAAACACAGGAATTGCGTCGGAATTGAGTCCAACCGGCACCATGCCGACTTCTCTCAGGGAGAGTAATGCTTCCAACTGTCAGTGCTTTGATTATTTCCTGGGATTCCAGTAATAGATTCCGATGGTCAGGGAAGGTTTACTGTAACCTGTGGACCTTCAACTTGACGATGAAACTCAGAAATTGCATCGGATTTGAATACTACAGACACCATGCCAACTTCTCTCCGGAGAGTAACGCTTCTAACTGTCTGTGCTTTGATTCTTTCCTGGGATTCCAGTAATAGATTCCGATGGACATTGGAAAGTTTACTGTAACCTGTGGACCTTCCACTTGACGATAAAACACAGAAATTGTGTCGGAAATGAATACTACAGGCACCATGCCGTCTTCTCTCCGGGAGAGAAATGCTTCTAACTGTCTGTGATTTGATTCTTTCCTGGGATTCCAGTAATAGATTTCGCTGGACATGGGAGGGATTACTGTAAACTGTGCACCTTCAACTTGACGATGAAACATAGAAATTGCGTCTGAATTGAATAGAACAAACACAATGGCGACTTCTCTCCCGGAGAGTAATGCTTCTAATTGTCTGTGTTTTGATTCTTTCCCGGTTTTGCAGTAATAGATTCCGATGGACTTGGGAAGGTTTACTGTAACCTGTGGACATCCAACCTGACGATGAAACACAGAAATTGCAACGGATTTGAATCCAACAAGCACCATGCCGACTTCTGTCCGGGAGAGTAATGCCTCCAACTGTCTGTGCTTTGATTCTTTCCTGGGATTCCAGTAATAGATTCCGATGAACAGGGAAGGATTAGTGTAACCTGTGGACCTGCAACTTCACAATGAAACACAGAAATTGCATCGGATTTGAATACAACAGGCACCATGCCAACTTCTCTCCGGAGAGCAACGCTTCTAACTGTCTGCGCTTTGATTCTTTCCTGGGATTCCAGTAATAGATTCCGATGGACATGGGAAGGTTTACTGTAACCTGTGGATTTTCAACTTGACGATGAAACACAGAAATTGCGTCGGAATTGAATCCAACAGGCACATTGCCGACTTCTGTCCGGGAGAGTAATGCTTCTAACTGTCTGTGCTTTGTTTCTTTCCTGGGATTCCAGTAATAGATTTCGATGGACATGGGAAGGTTTACTGTAACCTGTGGACCTTCAACTTGACGATGAAACACAGATATTGCGTCGGAATTGAATACAACAAACACCATGTCGGCTTCTCTCCCTAATAGTAATGCTTCTAACTGTCTGTGTTTTGATTCTTTCCTATGATTCCAGTAATAGTTTCCGATGGACATGGGAAGGTTAACTGTAACCTGTGGACCTTGAACTTGACGATGAAACACAGAAATTGCGTCGGAACTGAATACAACAGGCACCATGCCAACTTCTCTCCGGGAGACTACTGCTTCTAACTGTCTGTGCTTTGATTCTTTCCTGGGATTCCAGTAATAGATTCCGATGGGCATGGGAAAGTTTACTGTAACCTGGGGACCTTCCACTTGACGATAAAACACAGAAATAGCGTCGGAATTGAATACTACAGGCACCATGCCGACTTTTCTCCGGGAGAGTAATGCTTCTAACCGTCTGTGCTTTGATTCTTTCTTGGGATTCCAGTAATAGATTCCGATGGACATGGGAAGGTTTACTGTAACCAGTGGACCTTCAACTGGACGATGAGACACAGAAATTGCGTCGGAATTGAATCCAACAGGCACCAAGCCGAATTCTCTCCGGGAGACTACTGCTTCTAACTGTCTGCGCTTTGATTCTTTCCTGGGATTCCAGTAATAGATTCCGATGGACATGGGAAGGTTTACTGTAACCTGTGGATTTTCAACTTGACGATGAAACACAGAAATTGCGTCGGAATTGAATCCAACAGGCACCAAGCCGACTTCTCTCCGGGAGTGTAATGCTTCTAACTGTCTGTACTTTGACTCTTTCCTGGGATTCCAGTAATAGATTCCGATGGACATGGGAAGGTTTACTGTAACCTTTGGACCTTCAACTTGACGATGATATACAGAAATTGCGTCGGAATTGAATCCAACAGGCACCATGCCGACTTCTGTCCGGGAGAGTAATGCTTCTAACTGTCTGTGCTTTGATTCTTTCCTGGGATTCCAGTAATAGATTCCGATGGACATGGGAAGGTTTACTGTAACCTGTGGACCGTCAACTTGACGATGAAACACAGAAATTGCGTCGGAATTGAATACAAAAAACACCATGCCGACTTCTGTCCGGGAGAATAATGCTTCTAACTGTATGTGTTTTGATTCCTTACTGGGATTCCAGTAATTGATTCCGATGGACATGGGAAGTTTACTGTAACCTGTGGACCTTTAACTTGACGATGAAACACAGATATTCCGTCGGAATTAAATACAACAAACACCATGCCGACTTCTCTCCCGGAGAGTAATGCTTCTAACTGTCTGTGTTTTGATTCTTTCCTGGGATTCCAGTAATAGATCCGATGGACATGGGAAGGTTTACTGTAACCTGTGGACCTTCAACTTGACGATGAAACACAGAAATTGCGTCGGAATTGAATACAATAGGCACCATGCCAACTTCTCTCCGGGAGACTACTGCTTCTAACTGTCTGTGCTTTGATTCTTTCCTGGGATTCCAGTAATAGATTCCGATGGGCATGGGAAAGTTTACTGTAACCTGGGGACCTTCCACTTGACGATAAATCACAGAAATAGCGTCTGACTTGAATACTACAGGCACCATGCCGACTTCTCTCCGGGCGAGTAATGCTTCTAACTGTCTGTGCTTTAATTCTAACTTGGGATTCCAGTAATAGATTCCGATGGACATGGGAAGGTTTACTGTAACCTGTGGACCTTTAACTTGACGATGAAACACAGAAATAGCGTCGGAATTGAATACAACAGGCACCATGCCGACTTCTCTCCGGGAGAGTAATGCTTCGAACTGTCTGGGCTTTGATTCTTTTCTGGGATTCCAGTAATAGATTCCGATGGACATGGGAAGGTTTACTGTAACCTGTGGACCGTCAACTTGACGATGAAACACAGAAATTGCGTCGGAATTGAATCCAACAGGCACCATGCCGACTTCTGTCCGGGAGAAAAATGCTTCTAACTGTGTGTGTCTTGATTCTTTCCTGGGATTCCAGTAATTGATTCCGATGTACATGGGAAGATTTACTGTAACCTGTGGACCTTCAACTTGACGATGATATACAGAAATTGCGTCGGAATTGAATCCAACAGGCACCATGCCGACTTCTGTCCGGGAGAGTAATGCTTCTAACTGTCTGTGCTTTGATTCTTTCCTGGGATTCCAGTAATAGATTGCGATGGACATGGGAAGGTTTACTGTAACCTGTGGACCGTCAACTTGACGATGAAACACAGAAATTGCGTCGGAATTGAATACAAAAAACACCATGCCGACTTCTGTCCGGGAGAATAATGCTTCTAACTGTATGTGTTTTGATTCTTTACTGGGATTCCAGTAATTGATTCCGATGGACATGGGAAGGTTTACTGTAACCTGTGGACCTTGAACTTGACGATGAAACACAGATATTCCGTCGGAATTAAATACAACAAACACCATGCCGACTTCTCTCCCGGAGAGTAATGCTTCTAACTGTCTGTGTTTTGATTCTTTACTGGGATTCCAGTAATAGATCCGATGGACATGGGAAGGTTTACTATAAAATGTGGACCTTCAACGTGACGATGGAACGGAAATTTCGTCGGAATTGAATACAACAGGCACCATGCCAACTTCTCTCCGGGAGAGTAATGTTTCTAACTGTCTGTTCTTTGATTCTTTCCTGGGATCCCAGTTATAGATTCCGATGGGCATGGGGAAGTTTACTGTAACCTGGGGACCTTCCACTTGACGATAAAACACAGAAATAGCGTCTGACTTGAATACTACAGGCACCATGCCGACTTCTCTCCGGGCGAGTAATGCTTCTAACTGTCTGTGCTTTGATTCTTTCTTGGGATTCCAGTAATAGATTCCGATGGACATGGGAAGGTTTACTGTAACCTGTGGACCTTCAACTTGACGATGAAACACAGAAATAGCGTCGGAATTGAATACAACAGGCACCATGCCGACTTCTCTCCGGGAGAGTAATGCTTCGAACTGTCTGGGCTTTGATTCTTTTCTGGGATTCCAGTAATAGATTCCGATGGACATGGGAAGGTTTACTGTAACCTGTGGACCTTGAACTTGACGATGAAACACAGAAATTGCGTCGGAATTGAATACAATAAACACCATGCCGTCTTCTCTCCAGGAGAATAATGCTTCTAACTGTCTGTGCTTTGATTCTTTCCTGGGATTCCAGTAATAGATTCCGATGGACATGGGAAGGTTTACTGTAACCTGTGGACCTTCAAGTTGACGATGAAACACAGAAATTGCGTCGGAATTGAATACAACAGGCACCATGCCGACATCTCTCCGGGAGAGTAATGCTTCGAACTGTCTGTGCTTTGATTTAATTCCTGGGATTCCAGTAATAGATTCCGCTGGACATGGGAATGAATACTGTAACCTGTGGACCTTCAACTTGACGTTAAAACACAGAAATTGCGTCTGAATTGAATACAACAAACACAATGCCGACTTCTCGCCCGGAGAGTAGTGCTTCTAACTGTCTGTGTTTTGATTCTTTCCTGGGATTCCAGTAATAGATTCCGATGGACATGGGAAGGTTTACTGTAACCTGTGGACCTTCAACTTGACGATGAAACACAGAAATTGCGTCGGAATTGAATCCAACAGTCACCATGCCGACTTCTCTCCGGGAGAGTAGTGCATCGCACTGTCTGTGCTTTGATTCTTTCCTGGGATTCTAGTAATAGATTCCGATGGACATGGGAAGGTTTACTGTAACCTGTATACCTTCAACTTGACGATGAAACACAGAAAATGCGTCGGAATTGAATTCAACAGGCACCATGCCGACTTCTCTCCAGGAGAGTGATGCTTCTTACTGTCTGTGCCTTGATTCTTTCCTGCGATTCCTGTAATAGATACCAATGGACATGGGAAGATTTACTGTAACCTGTGGACCTTCAACTTGACGATGAAACACAGAAATTGCGTCGGAATTGAATACAACAGGCACCATGCCGATTTCTCACCGGGGGAGTAACGCTTCTAACTGTCTGTGCTTGGATTCTTTCCTGGGATTCCAGTAATAGATTCCGATTGACATGGGAAGGTTTACTGTAACCTGTGGACCTTTAACTTCACGATGAAACACAGGAATTGCGTCGGAATTGAGTCCAACCGGCACCATGCCGACTTCTCTTAGGGAGAGTAATGCTTCCAACTGTCAGTGCTTTGATTATTTTCTGGGATTCCAGTAATAGATTCCGATGGTCAGGGAAGGTTTACTGTAACCTGTGGACCTTCAACTTGACGATGAAACTCAGAAATTGCATCGGATTTGAATACAACAGACACCATGCCAACTTCTCTCCGGAGAGTAACGCTTCTAACTGTCTGTGCTTTGATTCTTTCCTGGGATTCCAGTAATTGATTCCGATGGACATGGGAAAGTTTACTGTAACCTGTGGACCTTCCACTTGACTATAAAACACAGAAATTGTGTCGGAAATGAATACTACAGGCACCATGCCGTCTTCTCTCCGGGAGAGAAATGCTTCTAACTGTCTGTGATTTGATTCTTTCCTGGGATTCCAGTAATAGATTCCGCTGGACATGGGAGGGATTACTGTAAACTGTGCACCTTCAACTTGACGATGAAACATAGAAATTGCGTCTGAATTGAATAGAACAAACACAATGGCGACTTCTCTCCCGGAGAGTAATGCTTCTAACTGTCTGTGTTTTGATTCTTTCCCGGTTTTGCAGTAATAGATTCCGATGGACATGGGAAGGTTTACTGTAACCTGTGGATATCCAACCTGACGATGAAACACAGAAATTGCAACGGATTTGAATCCAACAAGCACCATGCCGACTTCTGTCCGGGAGAGTAATGCTTCTAACTGTCTGTGCTTTGATTCTTTCCTGGGATTCCAGTAATGGATTCCGATGGACATGGGAAGGTTTACTGTAACCTGTGGACCTTCAACTTGACGATGAAACACAGAAATTGCGTCGGAATTGAATCCAAGAGGCACCATGCTGATTTCTGTTCGGGAGAGTAATACTTCTAACTGTCTGTCCTTTGATTCTCTCCTGGGATTCCAGTTATAGGATCCGATGGACATGGGAAGGTTTACTGTAACCTGTGGACCTTCAACTTGACGATGAAACACAGAAAATGCGTCGGAATTGAATCCAACAGGTACCATGCCGACTTCTCTCCGGGAGAGTGATGCTTCTAAGTGTCTGTGCTTTGATTCTTTCCTACGATTCCAGTAACAGATTCCGATGGACATGGGACGGATAACTGTAACCTGTGGACCTTGAACGTGACGTTAAAACACAGAAATTGCGTCGGAATTGAATCCAACAAGCACCATGCCGACTTCTCTCCGGGAGAGTAATGCTTCCAACTGTCTGTGCTTTGATTCATTCCTGGGCTTCCAGTAATAGATTCCGATGAACAGGGAAGGATTAGTGTAACCTGTGGACCTGCAACTTCACAATGAAACACAGAAATTGCATCGGATTTGAATACAACAGACACCATGCCAACTTCTCTCCGGGAGACTACTGCTTCTAACTGTCTGTGCTTTGATTCTTTCCTGGGATTCCAGTAATAGATTCCGATGGGCATGGGAAAGTTTACTGTAACCTGGGGACCTTCCACTTGACGATAAAACACAGAAATAGCGTCGGAATTGAATACTACAGGCACCATGCCGACTTTTCTCCGGGAGAGTAATGCTTCTAACCGTCTGTGCTTTGATTCCTTCTTGGGATTCCAGTAATGGATTCCGATGGACATGGGAAGGTTTACTTTAACCTGAGGACCTTCAACTTGACGATGATATACAGAAATTGCGTCGAAATTGAATCCAACAGGCACCATGCCGACTTCTGTCCGGGAGAGTAATGCTTCAAACTGTCTGTGCTTTGATTCTTTCCTGGGATTCCAGTAATAGATTCCGATGGACATGGGAAGGTTTACTGTAACCTGTGGACCGTCAACTTGACGATGAAACACAGAAATTGCGTCGGAATTGAATACAAAAAACACCATGCCGACTTCTGTCCGGGAGAATAATGCTTCTAACTGTATGTGTTTTGATTCTTTACTGGGATTCCAGTAATTGATTCCGATGGACATGGGAAAGTTTACTGTAACCTGTGGACCTTTAACTTGACGATGAAACACAGATATTCCGTCGGAATTAAATACAACAAACACCATGCCGACTTCTCTCCCGGAGAGTAATGCTTCTAACTGTCTGTGTTTTGATTCTTTTCTGGGATTCCAGTAATAGATCCGATGGACATGGGAAGGTTTACTGTAACCTGTGGACCTTCAACTTGAGGATGAAACACAGAAATTGCGTCGGAATTGAAAACAACAGGCACCATGCCAACTTCTCTCCGGGAGACTACTGCTTCTAACTGTCTGTGCTTTGATTCTTTCCTGGGATTCCAGTAATAGATTCCGATGGGCATGGGAAAGTTTACTGTAACCTGGGGACCATCCACTTGACGATAAAACACAGAAATAGCGTCTGACTTGAATACTACAGGCACCATGCCGACTTCTCTCCGGGCGAGTAATGCTTCTAACTGTCTGTGCTTTGATTCTTTCTTGGGATTCCAGTAATAGATTCCGATGGACATGGGAAGGTTTACTGTAACCTGTGGACCTTTAACTTGACGATGAAACACAGAAATAGCGTCGGAATTGAATACAACAGGCACCATGCCGACTTCTCTCCGGGAGAGTAATGCTTCGAACTGTCTGGGCTTTGATTCTTTTCTGGGATTCCAGTAATAGATTCCGATGGACATGGGAAGGTTTACTGTAACCTGTGGACCTTGAACTAGACGATGAAACACAGAAATTGCGTCGGATTGGAATACAACAATCACCATGCCTACTTCTCCCCGGGAGAAAAATGCTTCTAACTGTGTGTGTCTTGATTCTTTCCTGGGATTCCAGTAATTGATTCCGATGTACATGGGAAGGTTTACTGTAACCTGTGGACCTTCAACTTGACGATGAAACACAGAAATAGCGTCGGAATTGAATACAATAAACACCATGCCGTCTTCTCTCCAGGAGAATAATGCTTCTAACTGCCTGTGCTTTGATTCTTTCCTGGGATTCCAGTAATAGATTCCGATGGACATGGGAAGGTTTACTGTAACCTGTGGACCTTCAACTTGACGATGAAACACAGAAATTGCGTCGGAATGGAATACAACAGGCACCATGCCGACATCTCTCCGGGAGAGTAGTGCATCTCACTGTCTGTGCTTTGATTCTTTCCTGGGATTCTAGTAATAGATTCCGATGGACATGGGAAGGTTTACTGTAACCTGTGGACCTTCAACTTGACGATGAAACACAGAAAATGCGTCGGAATTGAATTCAACAGGCACCATGCCGACTTCTCTCCAGGAGAGTGATGCTTCATACTGTCTGTGCCTTGATTCTTTCCTGCGATTCCTGTAATAGATACCAATGGACATGGGAAGATTTACTGTAACCTGTGGACCTTCAACTTGACGATGAAACACAGAAATTGCGTCGGAATTGAATACAACAGGCACAATGCCGATTTCTCACCGGGGGAGTATCGCTTCTAACTGTCTGTGCTTTGATTCTTTCCTGGGATTCCAGTAATAGATTCCGATTGACATGGGAAGGTTTACTGTAACCTGTGGACCTTTAACTTCACGATGAAACACAGGAATTGCGTCGGAATTGAGTCCAACCGGCACCATGCCGACTTCTCTCAGGGAGAGTAATGCTTCCAACTGTCAGTGCTTTGATTATTTCCTGGGATTCCAGTAATAGATTCCGATGGTCAGGGAAGGTTTACTGTAACCTGTGGACCTTCAACTTGACGATGAAACTCAGAAATTGCATCGGATTTGAATACAACAGACACCATGCCAACTTCTCTCCGGAGAGTAACGCTTCTAACTGTCTGTGCTTTGATTCTTTCCTGGGATTCCAGTAATAGATTCCGATGGACATGGGAAAGTTTACTGTAACCTGTGGACCTTCCACGTGACGATAAAACACAGAAATTGTGTCGGAAATGAATACTACAGGCACCATGCCGTCTTCTCTCCGGGAGAGAAATGCTTCTAACTGTCTGTGATTTGATTCTTTCCTGGGATTCCAGTAATAGATTCCGCTGGACATGGGAGGGATTACTGTAATCTGTGCACCTTCAACTTGACAATGAAACATAGAAATTGCGTCTGAATTGAATAGAACAAACACAATGGCGACTTCTCTCCCGGAGAGTAATGCTTCTAACTGTCTGTGTTTTGATTCTTTCCCGGTTTTGCAGTAATAGATTCCGATGGACATGGGAAGGTTTACTGTAACCTGTGGACATCCAACCTGACGATGAAACACAGAAATTGCAACGGATTTGAATCCAACAAGCACCATGCCGACTTCTGTCCGGGAGAGTAATGCTTCTAACTGTCTGTGCTTTGATTCTTTCCTGGGATTCCAGTAATAGATTCCGATGGACATGGGAAGGTTTACTGTAACCTGTGGACCTTCAACTTGACGATGAAACACAGAAATTGCGTCGGAATTGAATCCAAGGGGCACCATGCCCACTTCTGTCCGGGAGAGTAATGCTTCTATCTGTCTGTGCTTTGCTTCCTCCCTGGGATTCCAGTAATAGATTCCGATGGACATGGGAAGGTTTGCTGTAACCTGTGGACCTTCAACTTGACGATAAAACACAGAAATTGCGTAGGAATTGAATACAACAGGCACCATGCAGACTTCTGTCCGGGAGAGTAATGCTTCCAACTGTGTGTGCTTTGATTCTTTATTGGGATTCCAGTAATAGATCCGATGGACATGCGAAGGGTTACTGTAACCTGTGGACCTTCAACGTGACGATGAAACACAGAAATTGTGTCGGAATTGAATCCAACAGGCACCATGCCGACTTCTGTCTCGGAGAGTGGTTCTTCTAACTGTCTGTGCTTTGATTCTTTCCTGGGATTCCAGTAATAGATTCCGATGAACATGGGAAGGTAACTGTAACCTGTGGACCTTCAACTTGACGATGAGTGACAGAAATTGCGTCGGAATTGAATACAACAATCACTATGCCGACTTCTGTCCGGGAGAGTAATGCTTGTAACTGTCTGTGCTTTGATTCTTTCCTGGGATTCCAGTAATAGATTTCGATGGACATGTGAAGGTTTACTGTAACCTGTGGACCTTCTACTTCACGATGGAACACAGAAATTGCGTCGGAATTGAAAACAACAGGCACCATGCCGACATCTCTCCGCAGAGTAATGATTCTAACTGTCTGTGCTTTGATTGTTTCCTGGGATTCCAGTAACAGATTCCGACGGACATGGGAATGTTTACCGTAACCTGTGGACCTTCAACGTGACGATGAAACACAGAAATTGCGGCGGAATTAAATACAACAAACACCATGACGATTTCTCTCCGGGAGAGTAATGCTTGCACCTGTCAGTGTTTGGTTGTTTCCTGGGATTCCAGTAATAGATTCCGATGGACATGGGAAGGTTTACTGTAATCTGTGGTTCGTCAACTTGACGATGAAACACAGAAATTGCGTCTTAAATGAATACAACAGTCACCATGCCGGCTTCTGTCCGGGAGAGTAATGCTTCTAACTGTCTGTGCTTTGATTCTTTCCTGGGATCCCAGGATTGATTCCGATGGACATGGGGAAGTTTACTGTAACCAGTGGACCTTCAACTTCACGATGAAACACATAAATTGCGTCGGAAATGGAATACAACAGGCACCATGCCGGCTTCATTCCGGGAGAGTAATGCTTCCAACTGCCTGTGCTTTGATTCTTTCCTGGGATTCAAGTAATAGATTCCGATGGACATGGGAAGGTTAACTGTAACCTGTGGACCTTCAACGTGACGATGAAACACAGAAATTGCGTCCTAATGGAATACAACAGGCAGCATGCCGACTTCTATCCCGAAGGGTAATGCTTCTAACTGTCTGTGCTTTGATTCCTTCCTCGGATTCCAGTAATGGATTCCAATGGACATGGGAAAGTGTACTGTTACCTGTGGACCTTCAACTTGACGATGAAACACAGAAATTGCGTCGGAATTGAATACAAAAGGCACCATGCCGTCTTCTCTCCGGGAGAGTAATGCTTCTAACTGTCTGTGCTCTGATTCTTTCCTGGGATTCCAGTAATAGATTCCGATGGACATGGGAAGGTTTACTTTAACCTGTGGACCTTCAGCTTGACGATGAAACACAGAAATTAGGTCGGAATTGAATACAACAGGCACCAAGACGACTTCTGTCCGGGAGAGTAATGCTTCTAACTGTCTGTGCTCTGATTCTTTCCTGGGATTCCAGTAATAGATTCCGATGGACATGGGAAGGTTTACTTTAACCTGTGGACCTTCAGCGTGACGATGAAACACAGAAATTAGGTCGGAATTGAATACAACAGGCACCATGCCGATTTCTGTCCAGGAGAGTAATGCTTCTAACTGTGTGTGCATTGATTCTTTTCTGGGATTCCAGTAATAGGTTCCGACGGACATGGGAAGGTTTAATGTAACCTGTGGACCTTCAACTTGACGATGAAACACAGAAAAGCCGTCGGACTTAAAGACAACAGGCACCAAGACGACTTCTCTCCGGTAGAGTAATGTTTCTAACTGTCTGTGCTTAGATTCTATCCAGGGATTTCAGTAATAGATTCCGATGGACATGGGAAAATTTACTGTAACCTGTGGACATTCCACTTGACGATGAAACACAGAAATTGCGTCGGGATTGAATACAACAGGCACCATGCCGACTTCTCTCCGGGAGACTACTGCTTTTAACTGTCTGTGCTTTGATTCTTTCCTGGGATTCCAGTAATAGATTCCGATGGACATGGGAAGGTTTACTGTAACCTGTGGACCTTCAACTTGACGATTAATAACAGAAATTGCGTCGGAATTGAATACAACAGGCACTATGCCGACTTCTGTCCGGGAGAGTAATGCTTGTAACTGTCTGTGCTTTGATTCTTTCCTGGGAGTCCAGTAATATATTTCGATGGACATGTGAAGGTTTACTGTAACCTGTGGATCTTCAACTTCACGATGGAACACAGAACTTGCGTCGGAATTGAAAACAACAGGCACCATGCCGACATCCCTCCGGCAGAGTAATGATTCTAACTGTCTGTGCTTTGATTGTTTCCTGGGATTCCAGTAACAGATTCCGACGGACATGGGAATGTTTACTGTAACCTGTGGACCTTCAACGTGACGATGAAACACAGAAATTGCGTCGGAATTAAATACAACAAACACCATGACGATTTCTCTCCGGGAGAGTAATGCTTGCAACTGTCAGTGTTTGGTTGTTTCCTGGGATTCCAGTAATAGATTCCGATGGACATGGGAAGGTTTACTGTAATCTGTGGTTCGTCAACTTGACGATGAAACACAGAAATTGCGTCTTAAATGAATACAACAAGCACCATGCCGGCTTCTGTCCGGGAGAGTAAATCTTCTAACTGTCTGTGATTTGATTCTTTCCTGGGATTCCAGTAATAGATTCCGATGGACATGGGGAAGTTTACTGTAACCAGTGGACCTTCAACTTCACGATGAAACACATAAATTGCGTCGGAAATGGAATACAACAGGCACCATGCCGACTTCATTCCGGGAGAGTAATGCTTCTAACTGTCTGTGCTTTGATTCTTTCCTGGGATTCCAGTAACAGATTCCGATGGACATGGGAAGGTTTACTGTAACCTGTGGACCTCCAGCTTGACGCTGAAACACAGAAATTGTGTCGGAATTGAATACAACAGGCACCAAGCCGACTTCTGTCCGGGAGAGTAACGCTTCTAACCGTCTGCGCTTTGATTCTTTCCTGGGATTCCAGTAATAGATTCCGATATACATGGGAAGGTTTACTTTAACCTGTGGACCTTCAACTTGACGATGAAACACAGAAATTGCGTCGGAATAGAATACAAAAGGCACCATGCCGTCTTCTCTCCGGGAGAGTAATGCTTCTAACTGTCTGTGCTCTGATTCTTTCCTGGGATTCCAGTAATAGATTCCGATGGACATGGGAAGGTTTACTTTAACTTGTGGACCTTCAGCTTGACGATGAAACACAGAAATTAGGTCGGAATTGAATACAACAGGCACCAAGACGACTTTAGTCCGGGAGAGTAATGCTTCTAACTGTCTGTGCTCTGATTCTTTCCTGGGATTCCAGTAATAGATTGCGATGGACATGGAAAGGTTTACTTTAAGCTGTGGACCTTCAGCTTGACGATGAAACACAGAAATTAGGTCGGAATTGAATACAACAGGCACCATGCCGATTTCTCTCCAGGAGAGTAATGCTTCTAACTGTGTGTGCATTGATTCTTTTCTGGGATTCCAGTAATAGGTTCCGACGGACATGGGAAGGTTTAATGTAACCTGTGGACCTTCAACTTGACGATGAAACACAGAAAAGCCGTCGGACTTAAAGATAACAGGCACCAAGCCGACTTCTCTCCGGTAGAGTAATGTTTCCAACTGTCTGTGCTTAGATTCTTTCCAGGGATTTCAGTAGTAGATTCCGATGGACATGGGAAGGTTTACTGTAACCTGTGGACCTTCCACTTGACGATGAAACACAGAAATTGCGTCGGGATTGAATACAACAGGCACCATGCCGACTTCTCTCCGGGAGACTACTGCTTCTAACTGTCTGTGCTTTGATTCTTTCCTGGGATTCCAGTATTACATTCCGCTGGACATGGGAGGGATTACTGTAAACTGTGCACCTTCAACTTGACAATGAAACATAGAAATTGCGTCTGAATTGAATAGAACAAACACAATGGCGACTTCTCTCCCGGAGAGTAATGCTTCTAACTGTCTGTGTTTTGATTCTTTCCCGGTTTTGCAGTAATAGATTCCGATGGACATGGGAAGGTTTACTGTAACCTGTGGACATCCAACCTGACGATGAAACACAGAAATTGCAACGGATTTGAATCCAACAAGCACCATGCCGACTTCTGTCCGGGAGAGTAATGCTTCTAACTGTCTGTGCTTTGATTCTTTCCTGGGATTCCAGTAATAGATTCCGATGGACATGGGAAGGTTTGCTGTAACCTGTGGACTTTCAACTTGACGATAAAACACAGAAATTGCGTAGGAATTGAATACAACAGGCACCATGCAGACTTCTGTCCGGGAGAGTAATGCTTCCAACTGTGTGTGCTTTGATTCTTTATTGGGATTCCAGTAATAGATCCGATGGACATGCGAAGGGTTACTGTAACCTGTGGACCTTCAACGTGACGATGAAACACAGAAATTGTGTCGGAATTGAATCCAACAGCCACCATGCCGACTTCTGTCTCGGAGAGTGGTTCTTCTAACTGTCTGTGCTTTGATTCTTTCCTGGGATTCCAGTAATAGATTCCGATGAACATGGGAGGGTTTACTGTAACCTGTGGACCTTCAACTTGACGATGAATAACAGAAATTGCGTCGGAATTGAATACAACAATCACTATGCCGACTTCTGTCCGGGAGAGTAATGCTTGTAACTGTCTGTGCTTTGATTCTTTCCTGGGATTCCAGTAATAGATTTCGATGGACATGTGAAGGTTTACTGTAACCTGTGGACCTTCAACTTCACGATGGAACACAGAAATTGCGTCGGAATTGAAAACAACAGGCACCATGCCGACATCTCTCCGCAGAGTAATGATTCTAACTGTCTGTGCTTTGATTGTTTCCTGGGATTCCAGTAACAGATTCCGACGGACATGGGAATGTTTACTGTAACCTGTGGACCTTCAACGTGACGATGAAACACAGAAATTGCGGCGGAATTAAATACAACAAACACCATGACGATTTCTCTCCGGGAGAGTAATGCTTGCAACTGTCAGTGTTTGGTTGTTTCCTGGGATTCCAGTAATAGATTCCGATGGACATGGGAAGGTTTACTGTAATCTGTGGTTCGTCAACTTGACGATGAAACACAGAAATTGCGTCTTAAATGAATACAACAGTCACCATGCCGGCTTCTGTCCGGGAGAGTAATGCTTCTAACTGTCTGTGCTTTGATTCTTTCCTGGGATTCCAGGATTGATTCCGATGGACATGGGGAAGTTTACTGTAACCAGTGGACCTTCAACTTCACGATGAAACACATAAATTGCGTCGGAAATGGAATACAACAGGCACCATGCCGGCTTCATTCCGGGAGAGTAATGCTTCCAACTGCCTGTGCTTTGATTCTTTCATGGGATTCAAGTAATAGATTCCGATGGACATGGGAAGGTTAACTGTAACCTGTGGACCTTCAACGTGACGATGAAACACAGAAATTGCGTCGGAATGGAATACAACAGGCAGCATGCCGACTTCTATCCCGGAGGGTAATGCTTCTAACTGTCTGTGCTTTGATTCCTTCCTCGGATTCCAGTAATGGATTCCAATGGACATGGGAAAGAGTACTGTAACCTGTGGACCTTCAACTTGACGATGAAACACAGATATTGCGTCGGAATTGAATACAAAAGGCACCATGCCGTCTTCTCTCCGGGAGAGTAATGCTTCTAACTGTCTGTGCTCTGATTCTTTCCTGGGATTCCAGTAATAGATTCCGATGGACATGGGAAGGTTTACTTTAAGCTGTGGACCTTCAGCTTGACGATGAAACACAGAAATTAGGTCGGAATTGAATACAACAGGCACCAAGACGACTTCTGTCCAGGAGAGTAATGCTTCTAACTGTCTGTGCTTAGATTCTTTCCAGGGATTTCAGTAGTAGATTCCGATGGACATGGGAAGGTTTACTGTAACCTGTGGACCTTCCACTTGACGATGAAACACAGAAATTGCGTCGGGATTGAATACAACAGGCACCATGCCGACTTCTCTCCGGGAGACTACTGCTTCTAACTGTCTGTGCTTTGATTCTTTCCTGGGATTCCAGTAATAGATTCCGATGGACATGGGAAGGTTTACTGTAACCTGTGGACCTTCACCTTGACGACGAAGCACAGAAATTGCGTCGGAATTGAATACAACAGGCACCATGCTGACTTCTCTCCGGGAGAGTAATGTTTCTAACTGTCTGTGCTTTGATTCTTTCCTGGGATTCCAGTAATAGATTCCGATGGACATGAGAAGGTTTACTGTAACCTGTGGACCTTCAACTTGACGATGAAACACAGAAATTGCGTCGGAATTGAATACAATGGGCACCACGGCAACTTCCGTCCGGGAGAGTAATGCTTCTAACTGTCTGTGCTTTGATTCTTTCCTGGCATTCCAGTAACAGATTCCGATGGACATGGGAAGGTTTACTGTAACCTGTGGACCTTCAGCGTGACGCTGAAACACAGAAATTGTGTCGGAATTGAATACAACAGGCACCAAGCCGACTTCTGTCCGGGAAAGTAACGCTTCTAACCGTCTGCGCTTTGATTCTTTCCTGGGATTCCAGTAATAGATTCCGATATACATGGGAAGGTTTACTTTAACCTGTGGACCTTCAACTTGACGATGAAACACAGAAATTGCGTCGGACTTGAATGCAACAGGCACCAAGGCGACTTCTGTCCGGGAGAGTAATGCTTCTAACTGTCTGTGGTTTGATTCTTTCCTGGGATTCCAGTAATAGATTCCGATGGACATGGGAAGGTTTACTATGACCTGTGGACCCTCAACGTGACGATGAAACAAAGAAATTGCGTCGGAATGGAATACAACAGGCACCATGCCGACTTCTCTCCGGGAGAGTAATGTTTCAAACTGTCTGTGCATTGATTCTTTCCTGGGATTCCAGTAATAGATTCCGATGGACATGAGAAGGTTTACTATAACCTGTGGACCTTCAACTTGACGATGAAACACAGAAATTGCGTCGGACTTAAATACAACAGGTACCAAGCCGACTTCTGTCCAAAAGAGTAATGCTTCTAACTGTCTGTGGTTTGGTTCTTTCCTGGGATTCCAGTAATAGATTCCGATGGACATGGGAAGGTTTACTATAACCTGTGGACCTTTAACGTGACGATGAAAAACAGAAATTATCTCGGAATTGAATACAACAGGCACCATACCAACTTCTCTCCGGGAGAGTAATGTTTCTCACTGTCGTGCTTTGATTCTTTCCTGAGATTCCAGTAATAGATTCCGATGGACATGGGAAAGGTTACTGTAACCTGTGGACCTTCCACTTGACGATAAATCACAGAAATTGCGTCGGAATTGAATACGACAGGCACTATGCCGATTTCTCTCCGGGAGAGCAACGCTTCTATCTGTCTGTGCATTGTTTCATTCCTGGGATTCCAATAATGCATTCCGAAGGACTTGGGAAGGTTTACCGTAACCTGTGGACCTTCACCTTGACGATGAAGCACAGAAATTGCGTCGGAATTGAATACAACAGGCACCATGCCGACTTCTCTCCGGGAGAGTAATGTTTCAAACTGTCTGTGCATTGATTCTTTCCTGGGATTCCAGTAATAGATTCCGATGGACATGAGAAGGTTTACTGTAACCTGTGGACCTTCAACTTGACGATGAAAAACAGAAACTGCGTCGGAATTGAATACAACAGGCACCAAGCCGACTTCTGTCCGGGAGAGTAGTGCTTCTAACTGTCTGTACTTTGATTCTTTCCTGGGTTTCCAGTAATAGATTCCGATGGACATGGCAAGGTTTACTGTAACCTGTCGACCTTCAACTTGACGATGAAACACAGAAATTGCGTCGGTATTGAATACAATGGGCACCACGGCAACTTCCTTCCGGGAGAGTAATGCTTCTAACTGTCTGTGCTTTGTTTCTTTCCTGGGTTTCCAGTAATAGATTCCGACGGACATGGGAAGGTTTAATGTAACCTGTGGACCTTCAACTTGACGATGAAACACAGAAAAGCCGTCGGACTTAAAGATAACAGGCACCAAGCCGACTTCTCTCCGGTAGAGTAATGTTTCCAACTGTCTGTGCTTAGATTCTTTCCAGGGATTTCAGTAGGAGATTCCGATGGACATGGGAAGGTTTACTGTAACCTGTGGACCTTCCACTTGACGATGAAACACAGAAATTGCGTCGGGATTGAATACAACAGGCACCATGCCGACTTCTCTCCGGGAGACTACTGCTTCTAACTGTCTGTGCTTTGATTCTTTCCTGGGATTCCAGTATTACATTCCGCTGGACATGGGAGGGATTACTGTAAACTGTGCACCTTCAACTTGACAATGAAACATAGAAATTGCGTCTGAATTGAATAGAACAAACACAATGGCGACTTCTCTCCCGGAGAGTAATGCTTCTAACTGTCTGTGTTTTGATTCTTTCCCGGTTTTGCAGTAATAGATTCCGATGGACATGGGAAGGTATACTGTAACCTGTGGACATCCAACCTGACGATGAAACACAGAAATTGCAACGGATTTGAATCCAACAAGCACCATGCCGACTTCTGTCCGGGAGAGTAATGCTTCTAACTGTCTGTGCTTTGATTCTTTCCTGGGATTCCAGTAATAGATTCCGATGGACATGGGAAGGTTTGCTGTAACCTGTGGACCTTCAACTTGACGATAAAACACAGAAATTGCGTAGGAATTGAATACAACAGGCACCATGCAGACTTCTGTCCGGGAGAGTAATGCTTCCAACTGTGTGTGCTTTGATTCTTTATTGGGATTCCAGTAATAGATCCGATGGACATGCGAAGGGTTGCTGTAACCTGTGGACCTTCAACGTGACGATGAAACACAGAAATTGTGTCGGAATTGAATCCAACAGCCACCATGCCGACTTCTGTCTCGGAGAGTGGTTCTTCTAACTGTCTGTGCTTTGATTCTTTCCTGGGATTCCAGTAATAGATTCCGATGAACATGGGAAGGTTTACTGTAACCTGTGGACCTTCAACTTGACGATGAATAACAGAAATTGCGTCGGAATTGAATACAACAATCACTATGCCGACTTCTGTCCGGGAGAGTAATGCTTGTAACTGTCTGTGCTTTGATTCTTTCCTGGGATTCCAGTAATAGATTTCGATGGACATGTGAAGGTTTACTGTAACGTGTGGACCTTCAACTTCACGATGGAACACAGAAATTGCGTCGGAATTGAAAACAACAGGCACCATGCCGACATCTCTCCGCAGAGTAATGATTCTAACTGTCTGTGCTTTGATTGTTTCCTGGGATTCCAGTAACAGATTCCGACGGACATGGGAATGTTTACTGTAACCTGAGGACCTTCAACGTGACGATGAAACACAGAAATTGCGGCGGAATTAAATACAACAAACACCATGACGATTTCTCTCCGGGAGAGTAATGCTTGCAACTGTCAGTGTTTGGTTGTTTCCTGGGATTCCAGTAATAGATTCCGATGGACATGGGAAGGTTTACTGTAATCTGTGGTTCGTCAACTTGACGATGAAACACAGAAATTGCGTCTTAAATGAATACAACAGTCACCATGCCGGCTTCTGTCCGGGAGAGTAATGCTTCTAACTGTCTGTGCTTTGATTCTTTCCTGGGATTCCAGGATTGATTCCGATGGACATGGGGAAGTTTACTGTAACCAGTGGACCTTCAACTTCACGATGAAACACATAAATTGCGTCGGAAATGGAATACAACAGGCACCATGCCGGCTTCATTCCGGGAGAGTAATGCTTCCAACTGCCTGTGCTTTGATTCTTTCATGGGATTCAAGTAATAGATTCCGATGGACATGAGAAGGTTTACTGTAACCTGTGGACCTTCAACTTGACGATGAAAAACAGAAACTGCGTCGGAATTGAATACAACAGGCACCAAGCCGACTTCTGTCCGGGAGAGTAGTGCTTCTAACTGTCTGTACTTTGATTCTTTCCTGGGTTTCCAGTAATAGATTCCGATGGACATGGGAAGGTTTACTGTAACCTGTCGACCTTCAACGTGACGATGAAACACAGAAATTGCGTCGGTATTGAATACAATGGGCACCACGGCAACTTCCTTCCGGGAGAGTAATGCTTCTAACTGTCTGTGCTTTGATTCTTTCCTGGGTTTCCAGTAATAGATTCCGACGGACATGGGAAGGTTTAATGTAACCTGTGGACCTTCACCTTGACGATGAAACACAGAAAAGCCGTCGGACTTAAAGATAACAGGCACCAAGCCGACTTCTCTCCGGTAGAGTAATGTTTCCAACTGTCTGTGCTTAGATTCTTTCCAGGGATTTCAGTAGTAGATTCCGATGGACATGGGAAGGTTTACTGTAACCTGTGGACCTTCCACTTGACGATGAAACACAGAAATTGCGTCGGGATTGAATACAACAGGCACCATGCCGACTTCTCTCCGGGAGACTACTGCTTCTAACTGTCTGTGCTTTGATTCTTTCCTGGGATTCCAGTATTACATTCCGCTGGACATGGGAGGGATTACTGTAAACTGTGCACCTTCAACTTGACAATGAAACATAGAAATTGCGTCTGAATTGAATAGAACAAACGCAATGGCGACTTCTCTCCCGGAGAGTAATGCTTCTAACTGTCTGTGTTTTGATTCTTTCCCGGTTTTGCAGTAATAGATTCCGATGGACATGGGAAGGTTTACTGTAACCTGTGGACATCCAACCTGACGATGAAACACAGAAATTGCAACGGATTTGAATCCAACAAGCACCATGCCGACTTCTGTCCGGGAGAGTAATGCTTCTAACTGTCTGTGCTTTGATTCTTTCCTGGGATTCCAGTAATAGATTCCGATGGACATGGGAAGGTTTGCTGTAACCTGTGGACCTTCAACTTGACGATAAAACACAGAAATTGCGTAGGAATTGAATACAACAGGCACCATGCAGACTTCTGTCCGGGAGAGTAATGCTTCCAACTGTGTGTGCTTTGATTCTTTATTGGGATTCCAGTAATAGATCCGATGGACATGCGAAGGGTTACTGTAACCTGTGGACCTTCAACGTGACGATGAAACACAGAAATTGTGTCGGAATTGAATCCAACAGCCACCATGCCGACTTCTGTCTCGGAGAGTGGTTCTTCTAACTGTCTGTGCTTTGATTCTTTCCTGGGATTCCAGTAATAGATTCCGATGAACATGGGAAGGTTTACTGTAACCTGTGGACCTTCAACTTGACGATGAATAACAGAAATTGCGTCGGAATTGAATACAACAATCACTATGCCGACTTCTGTCCGGGAGAGTAATGCTTGTAACTGTCTGTGCTTTGATTCTTTCCTGGGATTCCAGTAATAGATTTCGATGGACATGTGAAGGTTTACTGTAACCGGTGGACCTTCAACTTCACGATGGAACACAGAAATTGCGTCGGAATTGAAAACAACAGGCACCATGCCGACATCTCTCCGCAGAGTAATGATTCTAACTGTCTGTGCTTTGATTGTTTCCTGGGATTCCAGTAACAGATTCCGACGGACATGGGAATGTTTACTGTAACCTGTGGACCTTCAACGTGACGATGAAACACAGAAATTGCGGCGGAATTAAATACAACAAACACCATGACGATTTCTCTCCGGGAGAGTAATGCTTGCAACTGTCAGTGTTAGGTTGTTTCCTGGGATTCCAGTAATAGATTCCGATGGACATGGGAAGGTTTACTGTAATCTGTGGTTCGTCAACTTGACGATGAAACACAGAAATTGCGTCTTAAATGAATACAACAGTCACCATGCCGGCTTCTGTCCGGGAGAGTAATGCTTCTAACTGTCTGTGCTTTGATTCTTTCCTGGGATTCCAGGATTGATTCCGATGGACATGGGGAAGTTTACTGTAACCAGTGGACCTTCAACTTCACGATGAAACACATAAATTGCGTCGGAAATGGAATACAACAGGCACCATGCCGGCTTCATTCCGGGAGAGTAATGCTTCCAACTGCCTGTGCTTTGATTCTTTCATGGGATTCAAGTAATAGATTCCGATGGACATGGGAAGGTTAACTGTAACCTGTGGACCTTCAACGTGACGATGAAACACAGAAATTGCGTCGGAATGGAATACAACAGGCAGCATGCCGACTTCTATCCCGGAGGGTAATGCTTCTAACTGTCTGTGCTTTGATTCCTTCCTCGGATTCCAGTAATGGATTCCAATGGACATGGGAAAGAGTACTGTAACCTGTGGACCTTCAACTTGACGATGAAACACAGAAATTGCGTCGGAATTGAATACAAAAGGCACCATGCCGTCTTCTCTCCGGGAGAGTAATGCTTCTAACTGTCTGTGCTCTGATTCTTTCCTGGGATTCCAGTAATAGATTCCGATGGACATGGGAAGGTTTACTTTAAGCTGTGGACCTTCAGCTTGACGATGAAGCACAGAAATTAGGTCGGAATTGAATACAACAGGCACCAAGACGACTTCTGTCCAGGAGAGTAATGCTTCTAACTGTCTGTGCTTAGATTCTTTCCAGGGATTTCAGTAGTAGATTCCGATGGACATGGGAAGGTTTACTGTAACCTGTGGACCTTCCACTTGACGATGAAACACAGAAATTGCGTCGGGATTGAATACAACAGGCACCATGCCGACTTCTCTCCGGGAGACTACTGCTTCTAACTGTCTGTGCTTTGATTCTTTCCTGGGATTCCAGTAATAGATTCCGATGGACATGGGAAGGTTTACTGTAACCTGTGGACCTTCACCTTGACGACGAAGCACAGAAATTGCGTCGGAATTGAATACAACAGGCACCATGCTGACTTCTCTCCGGGAGAGTAATGTTTCTAACTGTCTGTGCTTTGATTCTTTCCTGGGATTCCAGTAATAGATTCCGATGGACATGAGAAGGTTTACTGTAACCTGTGGACCTTCAACTTGACGATGAAACACAGAAATTGCGTCGGAATTGAATACAATGGGCACCACGGCAACTTCCGTCCGGGAGAGTAATGCCTCTAACTGTCTGTGCTTTGATTCTTTCCTGGCATTCCAGTAACAGATTCCGATGGACATGGGAAGGTTTACTGTAACCTGTGGACCTTCAGCTTGACGCTGAAACACAGAAATTGTGTCGGAATTGAATACAACAGGCACCAAGCCGACTTCTGTCCGGGAGAGTAACGCTTCTAACCGTCTGCGCTTTGATTCTTTCCTGGGATTCCAGTAATAGATTCCGATATACATGGGAAGGTTTACTTTAACCTGTGGACCTTCAACTTGACGATGAAACACAGAAATTGCGTCGGACTTGAATGCAACAGGCACCAAGGCGACTTCTGTCCGGGAGAGTAATGCTTCTAACTGTCTGTGGTTTGATTCTTTCCTGGGATTCCAGTAATAGATTCCGATGGACATGGGAAGGTTTACTATGACCTGTGGACCCTCAACGTGACGATGAAACAAAGAAATTGCGTCGGAATGGAATACAACAGGCACCATGCCGACTTCTCTCCGGGAGAGTAATGTTTCAAACTGTCTGTGCATTGATTCTTTCCTGGGATTCCAGTAATAGATTCCGATGGACATGAGAAGGTTTACTATAACCTGTGGACCTTCAACTTGCCGATGAAACACAGAAATTGCGTCGGACTTAAATACAACAGGTACCAAGCCGACTTCTGTCCAAAAGAGTAATGCTTCTAACTGTCTGTGGTTTGGTTCTTTCCTGGGATTCCAGTAATAGATTCCGATGGACATGGGAAGGTTTACTATAACCTGTGGACCTTTAACGTGACGATGAAAAACAGAAATTATCTCGGAATTGAATACAACAGGCACCATACCAACTTCTCTCCGGGAGAGTAATGTTTCTCACTGTCGTGCTTTGATTCTTTCCTGAGATTCCAGTAATAGATTCCGATGGACATGGGAAAGGTTACTGTAACCTGTGGACCTTCCACTTGACGATAAATCACAGAAATTGCGTCGGAATTGAATACGACAGGCACTATGCCGATTTCTCTCCGGGAGAGCAACGCTTCTATCTGTCTGTGCATTGTTTCATTCCTGGGATTCCAATAATGCATTCCGAAGGACTTGGGAAGGTTTACCGTAACCTGTGGACCTTCACCTTGACGATGAAGCACAGAAATTGCGTCGGAATTGAATACAACAGGCACCATGCCGACTTCTCTCCGGGAGAGTAATGTTTCAAACTGTCTGTGCATTGATTCTTTCCTGGGATTCCAGTAATAGATTCCGATGGACATGAGATGGTTTACTGTAACCTGTGGACCTTCAACTTGACGATGAAAAACAGAAACTGCGTCGGAATTGAATACAACAGGCACCAAGCCGACTTCTGTCCGGGAGAGTAGTGCTTCTAACTGTCTGTACTTTGATTCTTTCCTGGGTTTCCAGTAATAGATTCCGATGGACATGGGAAGGTTTACTGTAACCTGTCGACCTTCAACTTGACGATGAAACACAGAAATTGCGTCGGTATTGAATACAATGGGCACCACGGCAACTTCCTTCCGGGAGAGTAATGCTTCTAACTGTCTGTGCTTTGATTCTTTCCTGGGTTTCCAGTAATAGATTCCGATGGACATGGCAAGGTTTACTGTAACCTGTGGACCTTCAGCTTGATGATGAAACACAGAAATTGCGTCGGAATGGAATACAACAGGCACCATGCCGACTTCTCTCCGGGTGATTAATGTTTCTAACTGTCTGTGCTTTGATTCTTTCCTGGGATTCCAGTAATAGATTCCGATGGACATGAGAAGGTTTACTGTAACCTGTGGACCTTCAACTTGACGATGAAACACAGAAATTGCGTCGGAATTGAATACAACAGGCACCATGCCGACTTCTCTAAGGGAGAGTAATGCTTCTAACTGTCTGTGTTTTGATTCTTTCCTGGGAATCCAGAAATAGATTCCAATGGACTTGGGAAGGATTACTGTAACCTGTGGACCTTCAACTTGACGATGAAACACAGAAATTGCGTCGGAATTGAATACAACAGGCACCATGCCGACTTCTCTCTGGGAGAGTAATGCTTCCAACTGTCTGTGCTTTGTTTCTTTTTTGGGATTCCAGTAATAAATTCCACTGGACATGGAAAGGATTACTGTAACCTTTGGACCTTCAACTTGACGATGAAACACAGACATTGCGTCGGAATTGAATACAACAAACACAATGCCGACTTATCTCCCGGAGAGTAATGCTTCTAATTGTCGGTGTTTTGATTCTTTCCTGGGATTCCAGTAATAGATTCCGATGGACATGGGAAGGTTTACTGTAACCTGTGGAGCTTCAACTTGACGATGACACACAGAAATTGCGTCGGAATTGAATACAACAGGCACCATGCCGACTTCTCTCCGGGAGAGTAATGCTTCTAACTGTCTGTGCTTTGATTCATTCCTGGGATTCCAGTAATAGATTCCGATGGACATGGGAAGGTTTACTGTAACCTGTGGAGCTTCAACTTAACGATGAAACACAGAAATTGCGTCGGACTTAAATACAACAGGCACCAAGCCGACTTCTGTAGGGGAGAGTAATGCTTCTAACTGTCTGTGGTTTGGTTCTTTCCTGGGATTCCAGTAATAGATTCCTTTGGACGTGGGAAGGTTTATTATAACCTGTGGACATTTAACGTGACAATGAAAAACAGAAATTGCATCGGAATTGCGTACAACAGGCACCATGCCGACCTCTCTCCGGGAGAGTAATGTATCTCACTGTCGTGCTTTGATTCTTTCCTGAGATTCCAGTAATAGATTCCGATGGACATGGGAAAGTTTACTGTAACCTGTGGACCTTCGACTTGACGATAAATCACAGAAATTGCGTCGGAATTGAATACAACAGGCACCATGCCGATTTCTCTCCGGGAGAGTAACGCTTCTATCTGTCTGTGCATCGTTTCATTCCTGGGATTCCAGTAATGCATTCCGATGGACTTGGGAAGGTTTACCGTAACCTGTGGACCTTCAACTTGACGATGAAACACAGAAATTGTGTCGGAATTTAATACAAAAGGCACCAAGCCGACTTCTGTCCGGGAGAGTAATGCTTCTAACTGTCCGTGCTCTGAATCTCTCCTGGGATTCCAGTAATAGATGCCGATGGACATGGGAAGGTTTACTGTAACCTGTGGACCTTCAACGTGACGATGAAACACAGAAATTGCGTCGGAGATGAATACAAGAGGCACCATGCCGACTTTTCTCCGGTCAAGTAATGCTTCTAACTGTCTGTGCTCTGATTCTCTCCTGGGATTCCAGTAATAGATTCCGATGGACTTGGGAAGGTTTACTGTAACATGTGGACATTCCACTTGACGATGAAACACAGAAATTGTGTCGGAATTGAATACAACAGGCACCAAGCCAACTTCTGTCCGGGAGAGTAATGCTTCTAACTGTCTGTGCTTTGATTCTTTATTTTGATTCCAGTAATAGATCCGATGGGCATGCGAAGGTTTACTGTAACCTGTGGACCTTCAACTTGACGATGAAACACAGAAATTGCGTCGGAATTGAATACAACATGCACCATGCCGACTTCTCTCCGGGTGACTACTGCTTCTAACTGTCTGTGCTTTGATTCTTTCCTGGGATTCCAGTAATAGATTCCGATGGACATGGGAAAGTTTACTGTTACCTGTGGACATTCCACTTGGCGATAAAACACAGAAATTGTGTCAGAATTGAATACTACTGGCACCATGCCGACTTCTCTGGGTGAGTAATGCTTCTAACTGTCTGTGCTTTGATTCTTTCCTGGGATTCCAGTAATAGATTCCGATGGACATGAGAAGGTTTACTGTAACCTGTGGACCTTCAACTTGACGATGAAACACAGAAATTGCGTCGGAATTGAATACCACAGGCACCATGTCGACTTCTCTCCGGGAAAGTAATGCTTCTAACTGTCTGTGCTTTGATTCTTTCCTGGGATTGCAGTAATAGATTCCGATGGACATGGGAAGGTTTACTGTAACCTGTGGAGCTTCAACTTGACGATGAAACACAGAAATTGCGTCGGACTTAAATACAACAGGCACCAAGCCGACTTCTGTCCGGGAGAGTAATGCTTCTAACTGTCTGTGGTTTGGTTCTTTCCTGGGATTCCAGTAATAGATTACGTTGGACATGGGAAGGTTTACTATAACCTGTGGACCTTTAACATGACGATGAAAAACAGAAATTGCATCGGAATTGAATACAACAGGCACCATGCCAACTTCTCTCCGGGAGAGTAGTGTTTCTCGCTGTCGTGCTTTGATTCTTTCCTGAGATTCCAGTAATAGATTCCGATGGACATGGCAAAGTTTACTGTTACCTGTGGACCTTCCACTTGACGATAAAACACAGAAATTGCGTCAGAATTGAATACTACTGGCACCATGCCGACTTCTGTCCGGGAGAGTAATGTTTCTAAGCGTCTGCGCTTTGATACTTTCCTGGGATTCCAGTAATAGATTCCGATATACATGGGAAGGTTTACTATGACCTGTGGACCTTCAACGTGACGAAGAAACAAAGAAATTGCGTCGGAATGGAATACAACAGGCACCATGCCGACTTCTGTCCGGGAGAGTAATGCTTCTAACTGTCTGTGCTTTGATTTTGTCCTCGGATTCCAGTAATAGAGTCCGATGGTCATGGGAAAGTTTACTGTCACCTGTGGACCTTCAACTTGACGATGAAACACAGAAATTGCGTCGGAATTGAATACCACAGGCACCATGCCGACTTCTCTCCGGGAGAGTAATGCTTCTAACTGTCTGTGCTTTGATTCTTTCCTGGGATTCCAGTAATAGATTCCGATGGACATGAGAAGGTTTACTGTAACCTGTGGACCTTCAGCTTGACGATGAAATACAGAAACTGCGTCGGAATTGAATACAACAGGCACCAAGCCGACTTCTGTCCGGGAGAGTAATGTTTCTAAGCGTCTGCGCTTTGATACTTTCCTGGGATTCCAGTAATAGATTCCGATATACATGGGAAGGTTTACTTTAACCTGTGGACCTTCAAATTGACGATAAAACACAGAAATTGCGTCGGACTTGAATGCAACAGGCACCAAGGCGACTTCTGTCCGGGAGAGTAATGCTTCTAACTGTCTGTGGTTTGATTCTTTCCTGGGATTCCAGTAATAGATTCCGATGGACATGGGAAGGTTTACTATGACCTGTGGACCTTCAACGTGACGAAGAAACAAAGAAATTGCGTCGGAATGGAATACAACAGGCACCATGCCGACTTCTGTCCGGGAGAGTAATGCTTCTAACTGTCTGTGGTTTGGTTCTTTCCTGGGATTCCAGTAATAGATTCCACTGGACATGGAAAGGATTACTGTAACCTGTAGATTTTCAACTTGACGATGAAACACAGAAATTGCGTCGGAATTGAATACAACAGGCACCATGCCGACTCCTATCCGGGAGAGTAATACTTCTAACTGTCTGTGCTTTGTTTCTTTCCTGGGATTCCAGAAATAGATTCCGATGGACATGGGAAGGATTACTGTAACCTGTGGACCTTCAACTTGACGATGAAACACAGAAAGTGCATCGGATTTGAATCCAACAAGCGCCATGCCGACTTCTGTCCGGGAGAGTAATGCGTCTAACTGTCTGTGCTTTGATTCTGTCCTCGGATTCCAGTAAAAGAGTCCGATGGTCATGGGAAAGTTTACTGTCACCTGTGGACCTTCAACTTGACGATGAAACACAGAAATTGCGTCGGACTTGAATACAACAGGCACCATGCCGACTTCTCTCCGGGAGAGTAATGCTTCTAACTGTCTGTGCTTTGATTCTTTCCTGGGATTCCAGTAATAGATTCCGATGGACATGGGAAGGTTTAGGGTAACCTGTGGAGCTTCAACTTGACGATGAAACACAGAAATTGCGTCGGACTTAAATACAACAGGCACCAAGCCGACTTCTGTCCGGGAGAGTAATGCTTCTAACTGTCTGTGGTTTGGTTCTTTCCTGGGATTCCAGTAATAGATTCCGAAGGACTTGAGAAGGTTTACCGTAACCTGTGGACCTTCCACTTGACGATAAATCACAGACATTGCGTCGGAATTGAATACGACAGGCACAATGCCGATTTCTCTCCGGGAGAGCAACGCTTCTATCTGTCTGTGCATTGTTTCATTCCTGGGATTCCAGTAATGCATTCCGAAGGACTTGAGAAGGTTTACCGTTACCTGTGGACCTTCAACTTGACGATGAAGCACAGAAATTAGGTCGGAATCGAATACAACAGGCACCATGCCGACTTCTGTCCGGGAGAGTAATGCTTCCAACTGTCATTGCTTTGATTCTTTATTTTGATTCCAGTAATAGATCCGATGGACATGCGAAGGTTTACTGTAACCTGTGGACCTTCAACTTGACGATGAAACGCAGAAATTGCGTCGGAATTGAATACAACAGGCACCATGCCGACTTTTCTCCGGTAGAGTAATGTTTCTAACTGTCTGTGCTTTGATTCTTTCCAGGGATTTCAGAAATAGATTCCGATGGACATGGGAGGGTTTACTGTAACCTGTGGACCTTCAACTTGACGATGAAACACAGAAATTGCGTCGGAATTGAATACAACAGGCACCATGCCGACTTCTCTCCGGGTGACTACTGCTTCTAACTGTCTGTGCTTTTATTCTTTCCTGGGATTACAGTAATAGACTCCGATGGACATGGGAAAGTTTACTGTTACCTGTGGACCTTCCACTTGACGATAAAACACAGAAATTGCGTCAGAATTGAATACTACTGGCACCATGCCGACTTCTCTGGGTGAGTAATGCTTCTAACTGTCTGTGTTTGATTCTTTCCTGGGATTCCAGTAAAAGATTCCGATGGACTTGGGAAGGTTTACTGTAACATGTGGACATTCCACTTGACGATGAAACACAGAAATTGTGTCGGAATTGAATACAACAGGCACCAAGCCGAATTCTGTCCGGGAGAGTAATGCTTCTAACTGTCTGTGCTTTGATTCTTTCCTGGGATTCCAGTAATAGATTCCGATGGACATGGGAAGGTTTACTTTCACCTGTGGACCTTCAATTTGACGATGAAGCACAGAAATTAGGTCGGAATCGAATACAACAGGCACCATGCCGACTTCTGTCCGGGAGAGTAATGCTTCCAACTGTCATTGCTTTGATTCTTTATTTTGATTCCAGTAATAGATCCGATGGACATATGAAGGATTACTGTAACCTGTGGACCTTCAACTTGACGATGAAACACAGAAATTGCGTCGGAATTGAATACAACAAAGACAATGCCGACTTATCTCCCGGAGAGTAATGCTTCCAATTGTCGGTGTTTTGATTCTTTCCTGGGATTCCAGTAATAGATTCCGATGGACATGGGAAGGTTTACTGTAACCTGTGGACCTTCAACTTGACGATGAAACACAGAAATTGCATCGGATTTGAATCCAACAAGCACCATGCCGACTTCTGTCCGGGAGAGTAATGCTTCTAACTGTCTGTGCTTTGTTTCTTTCCTGGGATTCCAGTAATAGATTCCGATGGACATGGGAAGGTTTACTTTAACCTGTGGACCTTCAATTTGACGATGAAGCACAGAAATTAGGTCGGAATCGAATACAACAGGCACCATGCTGACTTCTGTCCGGGAGAGTAATGCTTCCAACTGTCATTGCTTTGATTCTTTATTTTGATTCCAGTAATAGAGTCCGATGGTCATGGGAAAGTTTACTGTCACCTGTGGACCTTCAACTTGACGATGAAACACAGAAATTGCGTCGGAATTGAATACCACAGGCACCATGCCGACTTCTCTCCGGGAGAGTAATGCTTCTAACTGTCTGAGCTTTGATTCTTTCCTGGGATTCCAGTAATAGATTCCGATGGACATGGGAAGGTTTACTGTAACCTGTGGAGCTTCAACTTGACGATGAAACACAGAAATTGCGTCGGACTTAAATACAACAGGCACCAAGCCGAGTTCTGTCCGGGAGAGTAATGCTTCTAACTGTCTGTGGTTTGGTTCTTTCCTGGGATTCCAGTAATAGATTCCGTTAGACATGGGAAGGTTTACTATAACCTGTGGACCTTTAACGTGACGATGAAAAACAGAAATTGCCTCGGAATTGAATACAACAGGCACCATGCTAACTTCTCTCCGGGAGAGTAATGTTTCTCACTGTCGTGCTTTCATTCTTTCCTGAGATTCCAGTAATAGATTCCGATGGACATGGGAAAGTTTACTGTTACCTGTGGACCTTCCACTTGACGATAAAACACAGAAATTGCGTCAGAATTGAATACTACTGGCACCATGCCGACTTCTCTGGGTGAGTAATGCTTCTAACTGTCTGTGCTTTGATTCTTTCCTGGGATTCCAGTTATAGATTCCGATGGACATGAGAAGGTTTACTGTAACCTGTGGGCCATCAACGTTACGATAAATCACAGAAATTGTGTCGGAATTGAATACGACAGGCACCATGCCGATTTCTCTCCGGGAGAGCAACGCTTCTATCTGTCTGTGCATTGTTTCATTCCTGGGATTCCAGTAATGCATTCCGAAGGACTTGGGAAGGTTTACCGTAACCTGTGGACCTTCACCATGACGATGAAGCACAGAAATTGCGTCGGAATTGAATACAACAGGCACCATGCCGACTTCTCTCCGGGAGAGTAATGTTTCAAACTGTCTGTGCTTTGATTCTTTCCTGGGATTCCAGTAATAGATTCCGATGGACATGAGAAGGTTTACTGTAACCTGTGGACCTTCAGCTTGACGATGAAAAACAGGAACTGCGTCGGAATTGAATACAACAGGCACCAAGCCGACTTCTGTCCGGGAGAGTAGTGCTTCTAACTGTCTGTGCTTTGATTCTTTCCTGGGTTTCCAGTAATGGACTCCGATGGACATGGGAAGGTTTACTGTAACCTGTGGACCCTCAACTTAACGATGAAACACAGAAATTGCGTCGGAATTGAATACAATGGGCACGACGGCAACTTCCTTCCGGGAGAGTAATGCTTCTAACTGTCTGTGCTTTGATTCTTTCCTGGGATTCCAGTAATAGATTCCGATGGACATGGGAAGGTTTACTGTAACCTGTGGACCTTCAGCTTGACGATGAAACACATAAATTGTGTCGGAATTAAATACAACAGGCACCAAGCCGACTTCTGTCCGGGAGAGTAATGCTTCTAACCGTCTGCGCTTTGATTCTTTCCTGGGATTCCAGTAATAGATTCCGATATACATGGGAAGGTTTACTATGACCTGTGGACCTTCAACGTGACGATGAAACACAGAAATTGCGTCGGAATGGAATACAACAGGCACCAAGCCGACTTCTGTCCGGGAGAGTAATGCTTCTAACCGTCTGCGCTTTGATTCTTTCCTGGGATTCCAGTAATAGATTCCGATATACATGGGAAGGTTTACTATGACCAGTGGACCTTCAACGTGACGACGAAACACAGAAATTGCGTCGGAATGGAATACAACAGGCACCATGCCGACTTCTCTCCGGGAGATTAATGTTTCTAACTGTCTGTGCTTTGATTCATTCCTGGGATTCCAGTAATAGATTCCGATGGACATGAGAAGGTTTACTGTAACCTGTGGACCTTCAACTTGACGATGAAACACAGAAATTGCGTCGGAATGGAATACAACAGGCACCATGCCGACTTCTCTCCGGGAGATTAATGTTTCTAACTGTCTGTGCTTTGATTCATTCCTGGGATTCCAGTAATAGATTCCGATGGACATGAGAAGGTTTACTGTAACCTGTGGACCTTCAACTTGACGATGAAACACAGAAATTGCGTCGGAATTGAATACAACAGGCACCATGCCGACTTCTCTCCGTGAGATTAATGTTTGTAACTGTCTGTGCTTTGATTCATTCCTGGGATTCCAGTAATAGATTCCGATGGACATGAGAAGGTTTACTGTAACCTGTGGACCTTCAACTTGACGATGAAACACAGAAATTGCGTCGGACTTAAATACAACAGGCACCAAGCCGACTTCTGTCCGGGAGAGTAATGCTTCTAACTGTCTGTGGTTGGTTCTCTCCTGGGATTCCAGTAATAGATTCCGATGGACATGGGAAGGTTTACTATAACCTGTGGACATTTAACGTGACGATGAAAAACAGAATTTGCATCGGAATTGAATACATTAGGCACCATGCCGACTTCTCTCCGGGAGAGTAATGTTTCTCACTGTCGTGCTTTGATTCTTTCCTGAGATTCCAGTAATAGATTCCGATGGGCATGGGAAAAATTTACTGTTACCTGTGGACCTTCCACTTGACGATAAAACACAGAAATTGCGTCAGAATTGAATACTACTGGCACCATGCCGACTTCTGTCCGGGAGAGTAATGTTTCTAAGCGTCTGCGCTTTGATACTTTCCTGGGATTCCAGTAATAGATTCCGATATTCATGGGAAGGTTTACTATGACCTGTGGACCTTCAACGTGACGAAGAAACAAAGAAATTGCGTCGGAATGGAATACAACAGGCACCATGCCGACTTCTGTCCGGGAGAGTAATGCTTCTAACTGTCTGTGCTTTGATTTTGTCCTCGGATTCCAGTAATAGAGTCCGATGGTCATGGGAAAGTTTACTGTCACCTGTGGACCTTCAACTTGACGATGAAGCACAGAAATTGCGTCGGACTTAAATAAAACAGGCACCAAGCCGACTTCTGTCCGGGAGAGTAATGCTTCTAACTGTCTGTGCATTGATTCTTTCTTGGGATTCCAGTAATAGATTCCGATGGACATGAGAAGGTTTACTGTAACCTGTGGACCTTCAGCCTGACGATGAAAAACAGAAACTGCGTCGGAATTGAATACAACAGGCACCAAGCCGACTTCTGTCCGGGAGAGTAATGTTTCTAAGCGTCTGCGCTTTGATACTTTCCTGGGATTCCAGTAATAGATTCCGATATACATGGGAAGGTTTACTTTAACCTGTGGACCTTCAAATTGACGATGAAACACAGAAATTGCGTCGGACTTGAATGCAACAGGCACCAAGGCGACTTCTGTCCGCGAGAGTAATGCTTCTAACTGTCTGTGGTTTGATTCTTTCCTGGGATTCCAGTAATAGATTCCGATGGACATGGGAAGGTTTACTATGACCTGTGGACCTTCAACGTGACGAAGAAACAAAGAAATTGCGTCGGAATGGAATACAACAGGCACCATGCCGACTTCTGTCCGGGAGAGTAATGCTTCTAACTGTCTGTGGTTTGGTTCTTTCCTGGGATTCCAGTAATAGATTCCACTGGACATGGAAAGGATTACTGTAACCTGTAGACCTTCAACTTGACGATGAAACACAGAAATTGCGTCGGAATTGAATACAACAGGCACCATGCCGACACCTATCCGGGAGAGTAATACTTCTAACTGTCTGTGCTTTGATTCTTTCCTGGGATTCCAGAAATAGATTCCGATGGACATGGGAAGGATTACTGTAACCTGTGGACCTTCAACTTGACGATGAAACACAGAAATTGCATCGGATTTGAATCCAACAAGCACCATGCCGACTTCTGTCCGGGAGAGTAATGCGTCTAACTGTCTGTGCTTTGATTCTGTCCTCGGATTCCAGTAAAAGAGTCCGATGGTCATGGGAAAGTTTACTGTCACCTGTGGACCTTCAACTTGACGATGAAACACAGAAATTGCGTCGGACTTGAATACAACAGGCACCATGCCGACTTCTCTCCGGGAGAGTAATGCTTCTAACTGTCTGTGCTTTGATTCTTACCTGGGATTCCAGTAATAGATTCCGATGGACATGAGAAGGTTTACTGTAACCTGTGGACCTTCAACTTGACGACGAAACACAGAAATTGCGTCGGAATTGAATACCACAGGCACCATGTCGACTTCTCTCCGGGAAAGTAATGCTTCTAACTGTCTGTGCTTTGATTCTTTCCTGGGATTCCAGTAATAGATTCCGATGGACATGGGAAGGTTTACTGTAACCTGTGGAGCTTCAACTTGACGATGAAACACAGAAATTGCGTCGGACTTAAATACAACAGGCACCAAGCCGACTTCTGTCCGGGAGAGTAATGCTTCTAACTGTCTGTGGTTTGGTTCCTTCCTGGGATTCCAGTAATAGATTACGTTGGACATGGGAAGGTTTACTATAACCTGTGGACCTTTAACATGACGATGAAAAACAGAAATTGCATCGGAATGGAATACAACAGGCACCATGCCGACTTCTGTCCGGGAGAGTAATGCTTCTAACTGTCTGTGGTTTGGTTCTTTCCTGGGATTCCAGTAATAGATTCCACTGGACATGGAAAGGATTACTGTAACCTGTAGATTTTCAACTTGACGATGAAACACAGAAATTGCGTCGGAATTGAATACAACAGGCACCATGCCGACTCCTATCCGGGAGAGTAATACTTCTAACTGTCTGTGCTTTGTTTCTTTCCTGGGATTCCAGAAATAGATTCCGATGGACATGGGAAGGATTACTGTAACCTGTGGACCTTCAACTTGACGATGAAACACAGAAAGTGCATCGGATTTGAATCCAACAAGCACCATGCCGACTTCTGTCCGGGAGAGTAATGCGTCTAACTGTCTGTGCTTTGATTCTGTCCTCGGATTCCAGTAAAAGAGTCCGATGGTCATGGGAAAGTTTACTGTCACCTGTGGACCTTCAACTTGACGATGAAACACAGAAATTGCGTCGGACTTGAATACAACAGGCACCATGCCGACTTCTCTCCGGGAGAGTAATGCTTCTAACTGTCTGTGGTTTGGTTCTTTCCTGGGATTCCAGTAATAGATTCCGAAGGACTTGAGAAGGTTTACCGTAACCTGTGGACCTTCCACTTGACGATAAATCACAGACATTGCGTCGGAATTGAATACGACAGGCACAATGCCGATTTCTCTCCGGGAGAGCAACGCTTCTATCTGTCTGTGCATTGTTTCATTCCTGGGATTCCAGTAATGCATTCCGAAGGACTTGAGAAGGTTTACCGTTACCTGTGGACCTTCAACTTGACGATGAAGCACAGAAATTAGGTCGGAATCGAATACAACAGGCACCATGCCGACTTCTGTCCGGGAGAGTAATGCTTCCAACTGTCATTGCTTTGATTCTTTATTTTGATTCCAGTAATAGATCCGATGGACATGCGAAGGTTTACTGTAACCTGTGGACCTTCAACTTGACGATGAAACGCAGAAATTGCGTCGGAATTGAATACAACAGGCACAATGCCGACTTTTCTCCGGTAGAGTAATGTTTCTAACTGTCTGTGCTTTGATTCTTTCCAGGGATTTCAGAAATAGATTCCGATGGACATGGGAGGGTTTACTGTAACCTGTGGACCTTCAACTTGACGATGAAACACAGAAATTGCGTCGGAATTGAATACAACAGGCACCATGCCGACTTCTCTCCGGGTGACTACTGCTTCTAACTGTCTGTGCTTTTATTCTTTCCTGGGATTCCAGTAATAGACTCCGATGGACATGGGAAAGTTTACTGTTACCTGTGGACCTTCCACTTGACGATAAAACACAGAAATTGCGTCAGAATTGAATACTACTGGCACCATGCCGACTTCTCTGGGTGAGTAATGCTTCTAACTGTCTGTGTTTGATTCTTTCCTGGGATTCCAGTAAAAGATTCCGATGGACTTGGGAAGGTTTACTGTAACATGTGGACATTCCACTTGACGATGAAACACAGAAATTGTGTCGGAATTGAATACAACAGGCACCAAGCCGACTTCTGTCCGGGAGAGTAATGCTTCTAACTGTCTGTGCTTTGATTCTTTCCTGGGATTCCAGTAATAGATTCCGATGGACATGGGAAGGTTTACTTTAACCTGTGGACCTTCAGTTTGACGATGGAGCACAGAAATTAGGTCGGAATCGAATACAACAGGCACCATGCCGACTTCTGTCCGGGAGAGTAATGCTTCCAACTGTCATTGCTTTGATTCTTTATTTTGATTCCAGTAATAGATCCGATGGACATAGGAAGGATTACTGTAACCTGTGGACCTTCAACTTGACGATGAAACACTGAAATTGCGTCGGAATTGAATACAACAAAGACAATGCCGACTTATCTCCCGGAGAGTAATGCTTCCAATTGTCGGTGTTTTGATTCTTTCCTGGGATTCCAGTAATAGATTCCGATGGACATGGGAAGGTTTACTGTAACCTGTGGACCTTCAACTTGACGATGAAACACAGAAATTGCATCGGATTTAAATCCAACAAGCACCATGCCGACTTCTGTCCGGGAGAGTAATGCTTCTAACTGTCTGTGCTTTGATTCTGTCCTCGGATTCCAGTAATAGAGTCCGATGGTCATGGGAAAGTTTACTGTCACCTGTGGACCTTCAACTTGACGATGAAACACAGAAATTGCGTCGGAATTGAATACCACAGGCACCATGCCGACTTCTCTCCGGGAGAGTAATGCTTCTAACTGTCTGAGCTTTGATTCTTTCCTGGGATTCCAGTAATAGATTCCGATGGACATGGGAAGGTTTACTGTAACCTGTGGAGCTTCAACTTGACGATGAAACACAGAAATTGCATCGGACTTAAATACAACAGGCACCAAGCCGAGTTCTGTCCGGGAGAGTAAAGCTTCTAACTGTCTGTGGTTTGGTTCTTTCCTGGGATTCCAGTAATAGATTCCGTTAGACATGGGAAGGTTTACTATAACCTGTGGACCTTTAACGTGACGATGAAAAACAGAAATTGCCTCGGAATTGAATACAACAGGCACCATGCTAACTTCTCTCCGGGAGAGTAATGTTTCTCACTGTCGTGCTTTCATTCTTTCCTGAGATTCCAGTAATAGATTCCGATGGACATGGGAAAGTTTACTGTTACCTGTGGACCTTCCACTTGACGATAAAACACAGAAATTGCGTCAGAATTGAATACTACTGGCACCATGCCGACTTCTCTGGGTGAGTAATGCTTCTAACTGTCTGTGCTTTGATTCTTACCTGGGATTCCAGTAATAGATTCCGATGGACATGAGAAGGTTTACTGTAACCTGTGGACCTTCAACTTGACGATGAAACACAGAAATTGCGTCGGAATTGAATACCACAGGCACCATGTCGACTTCTCTCCGGGAAAGTAATGCTTCTAACTGTCTGTGCTTTGATTCTTCCCTGGGATTCCAGTAATAGATTCCGATGGACATGGGAAGGTTTACTGTAACCTGTGGAGCTTCAACTTGACGATGAAACACAGAAATTGCGTCGGACTTAAATACAACAGGCACCAAGCCGACTTCTGTCCGGGAGAGTAATGCTTCTAACTGTCTGTGGTTTGGTTCTTTCCTGGGATTCCAGTAATAGATTACGTTGGACATGGGAAGGTTTACTATAACCTGTGGACCTTTAACATGACGATGAAAAACAGAAATTGCATCGGAATTGAATACAACAGGCACCATGCCAACTTCTCTCCGGGAGAGTAGTGTTTCTCGCTGTCGTGCTTTGATTCTTTCCTGAGATTCCAGTAAGAGATTCCGATGGACATGGCAAAGTTTACTGTTACCTGTGGACCTTCCACTTGACGATAAAACACAGAAATTGCGTCAGAATTGAATACTACTGGCACCATGCCGACTTCTGTCCGGGAGAGTAATGTTTCTAAGCGTCTGCGCTTTGATACTTTCCTGGGATTCCAGTAATAGATTCCGATATACATGGGAAGGTTTACTATGACCTGTGGACCTTCAACGTGACGAAGAAACAAAGAAATTGCGTCGGAATGGAATACAACAGGCACCATGCCGACTTCTGTCCGGGAGAGTAATGCTTCTAACTGTCTGTGCTTTGATTTTGTCCTCGGATTCCAGTAATAGAGTCCGATGGTCATGGGAAAGTTTACTGTCACCTGTGGACCTTCAACTTGACGATGAAACACAGAAATTGCGTCGGAATTGAATACCACAGGCACCATGCCGACTTCTCTCCGGGAGAGTAATGCTTCTAACTGTCTGTGCTTTGATTCTTTCCTGGGATTCCAGTAATAGATTCCGATGGACATGAGAAGGTTTACTGTAACCTGTGGACCTTCAGCTTGACGATGAAATACAGAAACTGCGTCGGAATTGAATACAACAGGCACCAAGCCGACTTCTGTCCGAGAGAGTAATGTTTCTAAGCGTCTGCGCTTTGATACTTTCCTGGGATTCCAGTAATAGATTCCGATATACATGGGAAGGTTTACTTTAACCTGTGGACCTTCAAATTGACGATAAAACACAGAAATTGCGTCGGACTTGAATGCAACAGGCACCAAGGCGACTTCTGTCCGGGAGAGTAATGCTTCTAACTGTCTGTGGTTTGATTCTTTCCTGGGATTCCAGTAGTAGATTCCGATGGACATGGGAAGGTTTACTATGACCTGTGGACCTTCAACGTGACGAAGAAACAAAGAAATTGCGTCGGAATGGAATACAACAGGCACCATGCCGACTTCTGTCCGGGAGAGTAATGCTTCTAACTGTCTGTGGTTTGGTTCTTTCCTGGGATTCCAGTAATAGATTCCACTGGACATGGAAAGGATTACTGTAACCTGTAGATTTTCAACTTGACGATGAAACACAGAAATTGCGTCGGAATTGAATACAACAGGCACCATGCCGACTCCTATCCGGGAGAGTAATACTTCTAACTGTCTGTGCTTTGTTTCTTTCCTGGGATTCCAGAAATAGATTCCGATGGACATGGGAAGGATTACTGTAACCTGTGGACCTTCAACTTGACGATGAAACACAGAAAGTGCATCGGATTTGAATCCAACAAGCACCATGCCGACTTCTGTCCGGGAGAGTAATGCGTCTAACTGTCTGTGCTTTGATTCTGTCCTCGGATTCCAGTAAAAGAGTCCGATGGTCATGGGAAAGTTTACTGTCACCTGTGGACCTTCAACTTGACGATGAAACACAGAAATTGCGTCGGACTTGAATACAACAGGCACCATGCCGACTTCTCTCCGGGAGAGTAATGCTTCTAACTGTCTGTGGTTTGGTTCTTTCCTGGGATTCCAGTAATAGATTCCGAAGGACTTGAGAAGGTTTACCGTAACCTGTGGACCTTCCACTTGACGATAAATCACAGACATTGCGTCGGAATTGAATACGACAGGCACAATGCCGATTTCTCTCCGGGAGAGCAACGCTTCTATCTGTCTGTGCATTGTTTCATTCCTGGGATTCCAGTAATGCATTCCGAAGGACTTGAGAAGGTTTACCGTTACCTGTGGACCTTCAACTTGACGATGAAGCACAGAAATTAGGTCGGAATCGAATACAACAGGCACCATGCCGACTTCTGTCCGGGAGAGTAATGCTTCCAACTGTCATTGCTTTGATTCTTTATTTTGATTCCAGTAATAGATCCGATGGACATGCGAAGGTTTACTGTAACCTGTGGACCTTCAACTTGACGATGAAACGCAGAAATTGCGTCGGAATTGAATACAACAGGCACAATGCCGACTTTTCTCCGGTAGAGTAATGTTTCTAACTGTCTGTGCTTTGATTCTTTCCAGGGATTTCAGAAATAGATTCCGATGGACATGGGAGGGTTTACTGTAACCTGTGGACCTTCAACTTGACGATGAAACACAGAAATTGCGTCGGAATTGAATACAACAGGCACCATGCCGACTTCTCTCCGGGTGACTACTGCTTCTAACTGTCTGTGCTTTTATTCTTTCCTGGGATTCCAGTAATAGACTCCGATGGACATGGGAAAGTTTACTGTTACCTGTGGACCTTCCACTTGACGATAAAACACAGAAATTGCGTCAGAATTGAAGACTACTGGCACCATGCCGACTTCTCTGGGTGAGTAATGCTTCTAACTGTCTGTGTTTGATTCTTTCCTGGGATTCCAGTAAAAGATTCCGATGGACTTGGGAAGGTTTACTGTTACCTGTGGACCTTCCACTTGACGATAAAACACAGAAATTGCGTCAGAATTGAATACTACTGGCACCATGCCGACTTCTCTGGGTGAGTAATGCTTCTAACTGTCTGTGCTTTGATTCTTTCCTGGGATTCCAGTTATAGATTCCGATGGACATGAGAAGGTTTACTGTAACCTGTGGGCCTTCAACGTGACGATAAATCACAGAAATTGTGTCGGAATTGAATACGACAGGCACCATGCCGATTTCTCTCCGGGAGAGCAACGCTTCTATCTGTCTGTGCATTGTTTCATTCCTGGGATTCCAGTAATGCATTCCGAAGGACTTGGGAAGGTTTACCGTAACCTGTGGACCTTCACCATGACGATGAAGCACAGAAATTGCGTCGGAATTGAATACAACAGGCACCATGCCGACTTCTCTCCGGGAGAGTAATGTTTCAAACTGTCTGTGCTTTGATTCTTTCCTGGGATTCCAGTAATAGATTCCGATGGACATGAGAAGGTTTACTGTAACCTGTGGACCTTCAGCTTGACGATGAAAAACAGGAACTGCGTCGGAATTGAATACAACAGGCACCAAGCCGACTTCTGTCCGGGAGAGTAGTGCTTCTAACTGTCTGTGCTTTGATTCTTTCCTGGGTTTCCAGTAATGGATTCCGATGGACATGGGAAGGTTTACTGTAACCTGTGGACCCTCAACTTGACGATGAAACACAGAAATTGCGTCGGAATTGAATACAATGGGCACGACGGCAACTTCCTTCCGGGAGAGTAATGCTTCTAACTGTCTGTGCTTTGATTCTTTCCTGGGATTCCAGTAACAGATTCCGATGGACATGGGAAGGTTTACTGTAACCTGTGGACCTTCAGCTTGACGATGAAACACATAAATTGTGTCGGAATTGAATACAACAGGCACCAAGCCGACTTCTGTCCGGGGGAGTAATGCTTCTAACCGTCTGCGCTTTGATTCTTTCCTGGGATTCCAGTAATAGATTCCGATATACATGGGAATTTTTACTATGACCTGTGGACCTTCAACGTGACGATGAAACACAGAAATTGCGTCGGAATGGAATACAACAGGCACCAAGCCGACTTCTGTCCGGGAGAGTAATGCTTCTAACCGTCTGCGCTTTGATTCTTTCCTGGGATTCCAGTAATAGATTCCGATATACATGGGAAGGTTTACTATGACCAGTGGACCTTCAACGTGACGATGAAACACAGAAATTGCGTCGGAATGGAATACAACAGGCACCATGCCGACTTCTCTCCGGGAGATTAATGTTTCTAACTGTCTGTGCTTTGATTCATTCCTGGGATTCCAGTAATAGATTCCGATGGACATGAGAAGGTTTACTGTAACCTGTGGACCTTCAACTTGACGATGAAACACAGAAATTGCGTCAGAATGGAATACAACAGGCACCATGCCGACTTCTCTCCGGGAGATTAATGTTTCTAACTGTCTGTGCTTTGATTCATTCCTGGGATTCCAGTAATAGATTCCGATGGACATGAGAAGGTTTACTGTAACCTGTGGACCTTCAACTTGACGATGAAACACAGAAATTGCGTCAGAATTGAATACAACAGGCACCATGCCGACTTCTCTCCGTGAGATTAATGTTTGTAACTGTCTGTGCTTTGATTCATTCCTGGGATTCCAGTAATAGATTCCGATGGACATGAGAAGGTTTACTGTAACCTGTGGACCTTCAACTTGACGATGAAACACAGAAATTGCGTCGGACTTAAATACAACAGGCACCAAGCCGACTTCTGTCCGGGAGAGTAATGCTTCTAACTGTCTGTGGTTGGTTCTCTCCTGGGATTCCAGTAATAGATTCCGATGGACATGGGAAGGTTTACTATAACCTGTGGACATTTAACGTGACGATGAAAAACAGAATTTGCATCGGAATGGAATACATTAGGCACCATGCCGACTTCTCTCCGGGAGAGTAATGTTTCTCACTGTCGTGCTTTGATTCTTTCCTGAGATTCCAGTAATAGATTCCGATGGACATGGGAAAGTTTACTGTTACCTGTGGACCTTCCACTTGACGATAAAACACAGAAATTGCGTCAGAATTGAATACTACTGGCACCATGCCGACTTCTGTCCGGGAGAGTAATGTTTCTAAGCGTCTGCGCTTTGATACTTTCCTGGGATTCCAGTAATAGATTCCGATATTCATGGGAAGGTTTACTATGACCTGTGGACCTTCAACGTGACGAAGAAACAAAGAAATTGCGTCGGAATGGAATACAACAGGCACCATGCCGACTTCTGTCCGGGAGAGTAATGCTTCTAACTGTCTGTGCTTTGATTTTGTCCTCGGATTCCAGTAATAGAGTCCGATGGTCATGGGAAAGTTTACTGTCACCTGTGGACCTTCAACTTGACGATGAAGCACAGAAATTGCGTCGGACTTAAATACAACAGGCACCAAGCCGACTTCTGTCCGGGAGAGTAATGCTTCTAACTGTCTGTGCTTTGATTCTTTCCTGGGATTCCAGTAATAGATTCCGATGGACATGAGAAGGTTTACTGTAACCTGTGGACCTTCAGCTTGACGATGAAAAACAGAAACTGCGTCGGAATTGAATACAACAGGCACCAAGCCGACTTCTGTCCGGGAGAGTAATGTTTCTAAGCGTCTGCGCTTTGATACTTTCCTGGGATTCCAGTAATAGATTCCGATATACATGGGAAGGTTTACTTTAACCTGTGGACCTTCAAATTGACGATGAAACACAGAAATTGCGTCGGACTTGAATGCAACAGGCACCAAGGCGACTTCTGTCCGCGAGAGTAATGCTTCTAACTGTCTGTGGTTTGATTCTTTCCTGGGATTCCAGTAATAGATTCCGATGGACATGGGAAGGTTTACTATGACCTGTGGACCTTCAACGTGACGAAGAAACAAAGAAATTGCGTCGGAATGGAATACAACAGGCACCATGCCGACTTCTGTCCGGGAGAGTAATGCTTCTAACTGTCTGTGGTTTGGTTCTTTCCTGGGATTCCAGTAATAGATTCCACTGGACATGGAAAGGATTACTGTAACCTGTAGACCTTCAACTTGACGATGAAACACAGTAATTGCGTCGGAATTGAATACAACAGGCACCATGCCGACACCTATCCGGGAGAGTAATACTTCTAACTGTCTGTGCTTTGATTCTTTCCTGGGATTCCAGAAATAGATTCCGATGGACATGGGAAGGATTACTGTAACCTGTGGACCTTCAACTTGACGATGAAACACAGAAATTGCATCGGATTTGAATCCAACAAGCACCATGCCGACTTCTCTCCGGGAGAGTAATGCTTCTAACTGTCTGTGCTTTGATTCTTACCTGGGATTCCAGTAATAGATTCCGATGGACATGGGAAGGTTTAGGGTAACCTGTGGAGCTTCAACTTGACGATGAAACACAGAAATTGCGTCGGACTTAAATACAACAGGCACCAAGCCGACTTCTGTCCGGGAGAGTAATGCTTCTAACTGTCTGTGGTTTGGTTCTTTCCTGGGATTCCAGTAATAGATTCCGAAGGACTTGAGAAGGTTTACCGTAACCTGTGGACCTTCCACTTGACGATAAATCACAGACATTGCGTCGGAATTGAATACGACAGGCACCATGGCGATTTCTCTCCGGGAGAGCAACGCTTCTATCTGTCTGTGCATTGTTTCATTCCCGGGATTCCAGTAATGCATTCCGAAGGACTTGAGAAGGTTTACCGTAACCTGTGGACCTTCAACTTGACGATGAAGCACAGAAATTAGGTCGGAATCGAATACAACAGGCACCATGCGACTTCTGTCCGGGAGAGTAATGCTTCCATTTGTCATTGCTTTGATTCTTTTTTTTGATTCCAGTAATAGATCCGATGGACATGCGAAGGTTTACTGTAACCTGTGGACCTTCAACTTGACGATGAAAGGCAGAAATTGCGTCGGAATTGAATACAACAGGCACCATGCCGACTTTTCTCCGGTAGAGTAATGTTTCTAACTGTCTGTGCTTTGATTCTTTCCAGGGATTTCAGAAATAGATTCCGATGGACATGGGAGGGTTTACTGTAACCTGTGGACCTTCAACTTGACGATGAAACACAGAAATTGCGTCGGAATTGAATACAACAGGCACCATGCCGACTTCTCTCCGGGTGACTACTGCTTCTAACTGTCTGTGCTTTTATTCTTTCCTGGGATTCCAGTAATAGACTCCGATGGACATGGGAAAGTTTACTGTTACCTGTGGACCTTCCACTTGACGATAAAACACAGAAATTGCGTCAGAATTGAATACTACTGGCACCATGCCGACTTCTCTGGGTGAGTAATGCTTCTAACTGTCTGTGTTTGATTCTTTCCTGGGATTCCAGTAAAAGATTCCGATGGACTTGGGAAGGTTTACTGTAACATGTGGACATTCCACTTGACGATGAAACACAGAAATTGTGTCGGAATTGAATACAACAGGCACCAAGCCGACTTCTGTCCGGGAGAGTAATGCTTCTAACTGTCTGTGCTTTGATTCTTTCCTGGGATTCCAGTAATAGATTCCGATGGACATGGGAAGGTTTACTTTAACCTGTGGACCTTCAATTTGACGATGAAGCACAGAAATTAGGTCGGAATCGAATACAACAGGCACCATGCCGACTTCTGTCCGGGAGAGTAATGCTTCCAACTGTCATTGCTTTGATTCTTTATTTTGATTCCAGTAATAGATCCGATGGACATAGGAAGGATTACTGTAACCTGCGGACCTTCAACTTGACGATGAAACACAGAAATTGCGTCGGAATTGAATACAACAGGCACCATGCCGACTTCTCTCCGGGAGAGTAATGCTTCCAACTGACTGTGCTTTGATTCTTTCCATGGACTCCAGTAATAGATTCCACGGGACATGGAAAGGATTACTGTAACCTGTGGACCTTCAACTTGACGATGAAACACAGTAATTGCGTCGGAATTGAATACAACAAAGACAATGCCGACTTATCTCCCGGAGAGTAATGCTTCTAATTGTCGGTGTTTTGATTCTTTCCTGGGATTCCAGTAGTAGATTCCGATGGACATGGGAAGGTTTACTGTAACCTGTGGACCTTCAACTTGACGATGAAACACTGAAATTGCATCGGATTTGAATCCAACAAGCACCATGCCGACTTCTGTCCGGGAGAGTAATGCTTCTAACTGTCTGTGCTTTGATTCTGTCCTCGGATTCCAGTAATAGAGTCCGATGGTCATGGGAAAGTTTACTGTCACCTGTGGACCTTCAACTTGACGATGAAACACAGAAATTGCGTCGGAATTGAATACCACAGGCACCATGCCGACTTCTCTCCGGGAGAGTAATGCTTCTAACTGTCTGAGCTTTGATTCTTTCCTGGGATTCCAGTAATAGATTCCGATGGACATGGGAAGGTTTACTGTAACCTGTGGAGCTTCAACTTGACGATGAAACACAGAAATTGCGTCGGACTCAAATACAACAGGCACCAAGCCGTGTTCTGTCCGGGAGAGTAATGCTTCTAACTGTCTGAGCTTTGATTCTTTCCTGGGATTCCAGTAATGCATTCCGAAGGACTTGGGAAGGTTTACCGTAACCTGTGGACCTTCACCATGACGATGAAGCACAGAAATTGCGTCGGAATTGAACACAACAGGCACCATGCCGACTTCTCTCCGGGAGAATAATGTTTCAAACTGTCTGTGCTTTGATTCTTTCCTGGGATAACAGTAATAGATTCCGATGGACATGAGAAGGTTTACTGTAACCTGTGGACCTTCAGCTTGACGATGAAAAACAGGAACTGCGTCGGAATTGAATACAACAGGCACCAAGCCGACTTCTGTCCGGGAGAGTAGTGCTTCTAATTGTCTGTGCTTTGATTCTTTCCTGGGTTTCCAGTAATGGATTCCGATGGACATGGGAAGGTTTACTGTAACCTGTGGACCCTCAACTTGACGATGAAACACAGAAATTGCGTCGGAATTGAATACAATGGGCACGACGGCAACTTCCTTCCGGGAGAGTAATGCTTCTAACTGTCTGTGCTTTGATTCTTTCCTGGGATTCCAGTAATAGATTCCGATGGACATGGGAAGGTTTACTGTAACCTGTGGACCTTCAGCTTGACGATGAAACACATAAATTGTGTCGGAATTGAATACAACAGGCACCAAGCCGACTTCTGTCCGGGAGAGTAATGCTTCTAACCGTCTGCGCTTTGATTCTTTCCTGGGATTCCAGTAATAGATTCCGATATACATGGGAAGGTTTACTATGACCTGTGGACCTTCAACGTGACGATGAAACACAGAAATTGCATCGGAATGGAATACAACAGGCACCAAGCCGACTTCAGTCCGGGAGAGTAATGCTTCTAACCGTCTGCGCTTTGATTCTTTCCTGGGATTCCAGTAATAGATTCCGATATACATGGGAAGGTTTACTATGACCAGTGGACCTTCAACGTGACGATGAAACACAGAAATTGCGGCGGAATGGAATACAACAGGCACCATGCCGACTTCTCTCCGGGAGATTAATGTTTCTAACTGTCTGTGCTTTGATTCATTCCTGGAATTCCAGTAATAGATTCCGATGGACATGAGAAGGTTTACTGTAACCTGTGGACCTTCAACTTGACGATGAAACACAGAAATTGCGTCGGAATTGAACACAACGGGCACCATGCCGACTTCTCTCCGGGAGAGTAATGCTTCTATCTGTCTGTGCTTTGATTCTTTCCTGGGATTCCAGTAATAGATTCCGATGGACATGGGAATGTTTACTGTAACCTGTGGAGCTTCAACTTGACGATGAAACACAGAAATTGCGTCGGACTTAAATACAACAGGCACCAAGCCGACTTCTGTCCGGGAGAGTAATGCTTCTAACTGTCTGTGGTTGGTTCTCTCCTGGGATTCCAGTAATAGATTCCGATGGACATGGGAAGGTTTACTATAACCTGTGGACCTTCAGCTTGACGATGAAACACATAAATTGTGTCGGAATTGAATACAATGGGCACGACGGCAACTTCCTTCCGGGAGAGTAATGCTTCTAACTGTCTGTGCTTTTAATCTTTCCTGGGATTCCAGTAATAGATTCCGATGGACATGGGAAGGTTTACTATGACCTGTGGACCTTCAACGTGACGATGAAACACAGAAATTGCGTCGGAATGGAATACAACAGGCACCAAGCCGACTTCTGTCCGGGAGAGTAATGCTTCTAACCGTCTGCGCTTTGATTCTTTCCTGGGATTCCAGTAATAGATTCCGATATACATGGGAAGGTTTACTATGACCAGTGGACCTTCAACGTGACGATGAAACACAGAAATTGCGTCGGAATGGAATACAACAGGCACCATGCCGACTTCTCTCCGTGAGAGTAATGTTTCTCACTGTCGTGCTTTGATTCTTTCCTGAGATTCCAGTAATAGATTCCGATGGACATGGGAAAGTTTACTGTAACCTGTGGACCTTCCACTTGACGATAAATCACAGAAATTGCGTCGGAGTTGAATACAACAGGCACCATGCCGATTTCTCTCCGGGAGAGTTACGCTTCTATCTGTCTGTGCATTGTTTCATTCCTGGGATTCCAGTAATGCATTCCGAAGGACTTGGGAAGGTTTACCGTAACCTGTGGACCTTCAACTTGACGATGAAACACAGAAATTGTGTCGGAATTGAATACAACAGGCACCAAGCCAACTTCTGTCCGGGAGAGTAATGCTTCTAACTGTCTGTGCTCTGATTCTCTCCTGGGATTCCAGTAATAGAAGCCGATGGACATGGGAAGGTTTACTGTAACCTGTGGACCTTCAACGTGACGATGAAACTCAGAAATTGCGTCGGAGATGAATACAACAGGCACCATGCCGACTTTTCTCCGGTAGATTAATGTTTCTAACTGTCTGTGCTTTGATTCTTTCCAGGGATTTCAGAAATAGATTCCGATGGACATGGGAAGGTTTACTGTAACCTGTGGACCTTCAACTTGACGATGAAACACAGAAATTGCGTCGGAATTGAATACAACAGGCACCATGCCGACTTCTCTCCGGGTGACTACTGCTTCTAACTGTCTGTGCTTTGATTCTTTCCTGGGATTCCAGTAATAGATTCCGATGGACATGGGAAAGTTTACTGTTACCTGTGGACCTTCCACTTGACGATAAAACACAGAAATTGCGTCAGAATTGAATACTACTGGCACCATGCCGACTTCTCTGGGTGAGTAATGCTTCTAACTGTCTGTGCTTTGATTCTTTCCTGGGATTCCAGTAATAGATTCCGATGGACTTGGGAAGGTTTACTGTAACATGTGGACATTCCACTTGACGATGAAACACAGAAATTGTGTCGGAATTGAATACAACAGGCACCATGCCGACTTCAGTCCGGGAGAGTAATGCTTCTGACTGTCTGTGCTTTGATTCTTTCCTGGGATTCCAGTAATAGATTCCGATGGACATGGGAAGGTTTACTTTAACCTGTGGACCTCCAATTTGACGATGAAGCACAGAAATTAGGTCGGAATCGAATACAACAGGCACCATGCCGACTTCTGTCCGGGAGAGTAATGCTTCCAACTGTCTGTGCTTTGATTCTTTATTTTGATTCCAGTAATAGATCCGATGGACATGCGAAGGTTTACTGTAACCTGTGGACCTTCAACTTGACGATGAAACACAGAAATTGCGTCGGAATTGAATACAACAGGCACCATGCCGACTTCTCTCCGGGTGACTACTGCTTCTAACTGTCTGTGCTTTGATTCTTTCCTGGGATTCCAGTAATAGATTCCGATGGACATGGGAAAGTTTACTGTTACCTGTGGACCTTCCACTTGACGATAAAACACAGAAATTGCGTCGGAATTGAATACAACAGGCACCAAGCCGACTTCTCTCCGGGAGAGTATTGCTTATAACTGTCTGTGCTTTGATTCTTTCCTGGGATTCCAGAAATAGATTCCGATGGACATGGGAAGGATTACTGTAACCTGTGGACCTTCAACATGACGATGAAACACAGAAATTGCGTCGGAATTGAATACAACAGGCACCATGCCGACTTCTCTCCGGGAGAGAAATGCTTCCAACGGGCTGTGCTTTGATTCTTTCCTGGGATTCCAGCAATAGATTCCACTGGACATGGAAAGGATTACTGTAACCTGTGGCCCTTCAACTTGACGATGAAACACAGAAATTGCGTCGGAATTGAATACAACAGGCACCAAGCCGACTTCTGCCCGGGAGAGTAATGCTTCTAACCGTCTGCGCTTTGATTCTTTCCTGGGTTTCCAGTAATAGATTCCGATATACATGGGAAGGTTTACTATGACCTGTGGACCTTCAACGTGACGATGAAACACAGAAATTGCGTCGGAATGGAATACAACAGGCACCATGCCGACTTCTCTCCGGAAGATTAATGTTTCTAACTGTCTGTGCTTTGATTCTTTCCTGGGATTCCAGTAATAGATTCCGATGGACATGAGAAGGTTTACTGTAACCTGTGGACCTTCAACTTGACGATGAAACACAGAAATTGCGTCGGAATTGAATACAACAGGCACCATGCCTACTTCTGTCGGGGAGAGTAATGCTTCTAACTGTCTGTGCTTTGATTGTTTCCTGGGATTCCAGAAATAGATTCCGATGGACATGGGAAGGATTACTGTAACCTGTGGACCTTCAACTTGACGATGAAACACAGAAATTGCGACGGAATTGAATACAACAGGCACCATGCCGACTTCTCTCCGGGACAGTAATGCTTCCAACTGTCTGTGCTTTGATTCTTTCCTGGGATTCCAGTAATAAATTCCACTGGACATGGAAAGGATTACTGTAACCTGTGGACCTTCAACTTGACGATGAAACACAGAAATCGCTTCGGAATTAAATACAACAAACACAATGCCAACTTATCTCCCGGAGAGTAATGCTTCTAATTGTCGGTGGTTTGATTCTTTCCTGGGATTCCAGTAATAGATTCCGATGCACATGGGAAGGTTTACTGTAACCTGTGGAGCTTCAACTTGACGATGAAACACAGAAATTGCGTCGGACTTAAATACAACAGGCACCAAGCCGACTTCTTTCCGGGAGAGTAATGCTTCTAACTGTCTGTGGTTTGGTTCTTTCCTGGGATTCCAGTAATAGATTCCGATGGACATGGGAAGGTTTACTATGACCTGTGGACATTTAACGTGACGATGAAAAACAGAAATTGCATCGGAATTGAATACAACAGGCACCATGCCGACTTCTCTCCGGGAGAGTAATGCTTCTCACTGTCGTGCTTTGATTCTTTCCTGAGATTCCAGTAATAGATTCCGATGGACATGGGAAAGTTTACTGTAACCTGTGGACCCTCAACTTGACGATGAAACACAGAAATTGCGTCGGAATTGAATACAATGGGCACGACGGCAACTTCCTTCCGGGAGAGTAATGCTTCTAACTGTCTGTGCTTTTAATCTTTCCTGGGATTCCAGTAATAGATTCCGATGGGTATGGGAAGGTTTACTGTAACCTGTGGACCTTCAGCTTGACGATGAAACACATAAATTGTGTCGGAATTGAATACAACAGGCACCAAGCCGACTTCTGTCCGGGAGAGTAATGCTTCTAACCGTCTGCGCTTTGATTCTTTCCTGGGATTCCAGTAATAGATTCCGATATACATGGGAAGGTTTACTATGACCTGTGGACCTTCAACGTGACGATGAAACACAGAAATTGCGTCGGAATGGAATACAACAGGCACCAAGCCGACTTCTGTCCGGGAGAGTAATGCTTCTAACCGTCTGCGCTTTGATTCTTTCCTGGGATTCCAGTAATAGATTCCGATATACATGGGAAGGTTTACTATGACCAGTGGACCTTCAACGTGACGATGAAACACAGAAATTGCGTCGGAATGGAATACAACAGGCACCATGCCGACTTCTCTCCGTGAGATTAATGTTTCTAACGGTCTGTGCTTTGATTCATTCCTGGGATTCCAGTAATAGATTCCGATGGACATGAGAAGGTTTACTGTAACCTGTGGACCTTCAACTTGACGATGAAACACAGAAATTGCGTCGGACTTAAATACAACAGGCACCAAGCCGACTTCTGTCCGGGAGAGTAATGCTTCTAACTGTCTGTGGTTGGTTCTCTCCTGGGATTCCAGTAATAGATTCCGATGGACATGGGAAGGTTTACTATAACCTGTGGACATTTAACGTGACGATGAAAAACAGAATTTGTTCGGAATTGAATACATTAGGCACCATGCCGACTTCTCTCTGGGAGAGTAATGTTTCTCACTGTCGTGCTTTGATTCTTTCCTGAGATTCCAGTAATAGATTCCGATGGACATGGGAAAGTTTACTGTAACCTGTGGACCTTCCACTTGACGATAAATCACAGAAATTGCGTCGGAATTGAATACAACAGGCACCATGCCGATTTCTCTCCGGGAGAGTAACGCTTCTATCTGTCTGTGCATTGTTTCATTCCTGGGATTCCAGTAATGCATTCCGAAGGACTTGGGAAGGTTTACCGTAACCTGTGGACCTTCAACTTGACGATGAAACACAGAAATTGTGTCGGAATTGAATACAACAGGCACCAAGCCAACTTCTGTCCGGGAGAGTAATGCTTCTAACTGTCTGTGCTCTGATTCTCTCCTGGGATTCCAGTAATAGAAGCCGATGGACATGGGAAGGTTTACTGTAACCTGTGGACCTTCAACGTGACGATGAAACACAGAAATTGCGTCGGAGATGAATACAACAGGCACCATGCCGACTTTTCTCCGGTAGAGTAATGTTTCTAACTGTCTGTGCTTTGATTCTTTCCAGGGATTTCAGAAATAGATTCCGATGGACGTGGGAAGGTTTACTGTAACCTGTAGACCTTCAACTTAACGATGAAACACAGAAATTGCGTCAGAATTGAATACTACTGGCACCATGCCGACTTCTCTGGGTGAGTAATGCTTGTAACTGTCTGTGCTTTGATTCTTTCCTGGGATTCCAGTAATAGATTCCGATGGACTTGGGAAGGTTTACTGTAACATGTGGACATTCCACTTGACGATGAAACACAGAAATTGTGTCGGAATTGAATACAACAAGCACCATGCCGACTTCTGTCCGGGAGAGTAATGCTTCTGACGGTCTGTGCTTTGATTCTTTCCTGGGATTCCAGTAATAGATTCCGATGGACATGGGAAGGTTTACTTTAACCTGTGGACCTCCAATTTGACGATGAAGCACAGAAATTAGGTCGGAATCGAATACAACAGGCACCATGCCGACTTCTGTCCGGGAGAGTAATGCTTCCAACTGTCTGTGCTTTGATTCTTTATTTTGATTCCAGTAATAGATCCGATGGATATGCGAAGGTTTACTGTAACCTGTGGACCTTCAACTTGACGATGAAACACAGAAATTGCGTCGGAATTGAATACAACAGGCACCATGCCGACTTCTCTCCGGGTGACTACTGCTTCTAACTGTCTGTGCTTTGATTCATTCCTGGGATTCCAGTAATAGATTCCGATGGACATGGGAAAGTTTACTGTTACCTGTGGACCTTCCACTTGACGATAAAACACAGAAATTGCGTCAGAATTGAATACTACTGGCACCATGCCGACTTCTCTGGGTGAGTAATGCTTCTAACTGTCTGTGCTTTGATTCTTTCCTGGGGTACCAGTAATGGATTCCGATGGACACGAGAATGTTTACTGTAACCTGTGGACCTTCAACTTGACGATGAAACACAGAAATTGCGTCGGAATTGAATACAACAGGCACCAAGCCGACTTCTCTCCGGGAGAGTATTGCTTATAACTGTCTGTGTTTTGATTCTTTCCTGGGATTCCAGAAATAGATTCCGATGGACATGGGAAGGATTACTGTAACCTGTGGACCTTCAACTTGACGATGAAACACAGAAATTGCGTCGGAATTGAATACAACAGGCACCATGCCGACTTCTCTCCGGGAGAGAAATGCTTCCAACGGGCTGTGCTTTGATTCTTTCCTGGGATTCCAGCAATAGATTCCACTGGACATGGAAAGGATTACTGTAACCTGTGGCCCTTCAACTTGACGATGAAACACAGAAATTGCGTCGGAATTGAATACAACAGGCACCAATCCGACTTCTGTCCGGGAGAGTAATGCTTCTAACCGTCTGCGCTTTGATTCTTTCCTGGGTTTCCAGTAATAGATTCCGATATACATGGGAAGGTTTACTATGACCTGTGGACCTTCAACGTGACGATGAAACACAGAAATTGCGTCGGAATGGAATACAACAGGCACCATGCCGACTTCTCTCCGGGAGATTAATGTTTCTAACTGTCTGTGCTTTGATTCTTTCCTGGGATTCCAGTAATAGATTCCGATGGACATGAGAAGGTTTACTGTAACCTGTGGACCTTCAACTTGACGATGAAACACAGAAATTGCGTCGGAATTGAATACAACAGGCACCATGCCTACTTCTGTCGGGGAGAGTAATGCTTCTAACTGTCTGTGCTTTGATTGTTTCCTGGGATTCCAGAAATAGATTCCGATGGACATGGGAAGGATTACTGTAACCTGTGGACCTTCAACTTGACGATGAAACACAGAAATTGCGACGGAATTGAATACAACAGGCACCATGCCGACTTCTCTCCGGGACAGTAATGCTTCCAACTGTCTGTGCTTTGATTCTTTCCTGGGATTCCAGTAATAAATTCCACTGGACATGGAAACGATTACTGTAACCTGTGGACCTTCAACTTGACGATGAAACACAGAAATTGCTTCGGAATTGAATACAACTAACACAATGCCGACTTATCTCCCGGAGAGTAATGCTTCTAATTGTCGGTGGTTTGATTCTTTCCTGGGATTCCAGTAATAGATTCCGATGGACATGGGAAGGTTTACTGTAACCTGTGGACCTTCAACTTGACGATGAAACACAGAAATTGCATCGGATTTGAATCCAACAAGCACCATGCCGACTTCTGTCCGGGAGAGTAATGCTTCTAACTGTCTGTGCTTTGATTCTGTCCTCGGATTCCAGTAATAGATTCCGATGCACATGGGAAGGTTTACTGTAACCTGTGGAGCTTCAACTTGACGATGAAACACAGAAATTGCGTCGGACTTAAATACAACAGGCACCAAGCCGACTTCTTTCCGGGAGAGTAATGCTTCTCACTGTGGTGCTTTGATTCTTTCCTGAGATTCCAGTAATAGATTCCGATCGACATGGGACAGTTTACTGTAACCTGTGGACCTTCCACTTGACGATAAATCACAGAATTTGCGTCGGAATTGAATACAACAGGCACCATGCCGATTTCTCTCCGGGAGAGTAACGCTTCTATCTGTCTGTGTGTTGTTTCATTCCTGGGATTCCAGTAATGCATTCCGAAGGACTTGGGAAGGTTTACCGTAACCTGTGGACCTTCAACTTGACGATGAAACACAGAAATTGTGTCGGAATTGAATACAACAGGCACCAAGCCGACTTCTGTCCGGGAGAGTAATGCTTCTAACTGTCTGTGCTCTGATTCTCTCCTGGGATTCCAGTAATAGATGCCGATGGACATTGGAAGGTTTACTGTAACCTGTGGACCTTCAACGTGACGATGAAACACAGAAATTGCGTCGGAGATGAATACAACAGGCACCATGCCGACTTTTCTCCGGTAGAGTAATGTTTCTAACTGTCTGTGCTTTGTTTCTTTCCAGGGATTTCAGAAATAGATTCCGATGGACATGGGAAGGTTTACTGTAACCTGTGGACCTTCAACTTGACGATGAAACACAGAAATTGCGTCGGAATTGAATACAACAGGCACCATGCCGACTTCTCTCCGGGTGACTACTGCTTCTAACTGTCTGTGCTTTGATTCTTTCCTGGGATTCCAGTAATAGATTCCGATGGGCATGGGAAAGTTTACTGTTACCTGTGGACCTTCCACTTGACGATAAAACACAGAAATTGCGTCCGAATTGAATACTACTGGCACCATGCCGACTTCTCTGGGTGAGTAATGCTTCTAACTGTCTGTGCTTTGATTCTTTCCTGGGATTCCAGTAATAGATTCCGATGGACTTGGGAAGGTTTACTGTAACATGTGGACATTCCACTTGACGATGAAACACAGAAATTGTGTCGGAATTGAATACAACAGGCACCAAGCCGACTTCTGTCCGGGAGAGTAATGCTTCTAACTGTCTGTGCTTTGATTCTTTCCTGGGATTCCAGTAATAGATTCCGATGGACATGGGAAGGTTTACTTTAACCTGTGGACCTTCAATTTGACGATGAAGCACAGAAATTAGGTCGGAATCGAATACAACAGGCACCATGCCGACTTCTGTCCGGGAGAGTAATGCTTCCAACTGTCTGTGCTTTGATTCTTTATTTTGATTCCAGTAATAGATCCAAAGGCCATGCGAAGGTTTACTGTAACCTGTGGACCTTCAACTTGACGATGAAAAACAGAAACTGCGTCGGAATTGAATACAACAGGCACCAAGCCGACTTCTGTCCGGGAGAGTAGTCCTTTTAACTGTCTGTGCTTTGATTCTTTCCTGGGTTTCCAGTAATAGATTCCGATGGACATGGGAAGGTTTATTGTAACCTGTGGACCTTCAGCTTGACGATGAAACACAGAAATTGTGGCGGAATTGAATACAACAGGCACCAAGCCGACTTCTGTCCGGGAGAGTAATGCTTCTAACCGTCTGCGCTTTGATTCTTTCCTGGGATTCCAGTAATAGATTCCGATATACGTGGGAAGGTTTACTTTAACCTGTGGACCTTCAACTTGACGATGAAACACAGAAATTGCGTCGGAATTGAATACAACAGGCACCATGCCGACTTCTCTCCGGGAGAGTATTGTTTCTAACTGTCTGTGATTTGATTCTTTCCTGGGATTCCAGAAATAGATTCCGATGGACATGGGAAGGATTACTGTAACCTGTGGACCTTCAACTTGACGATGAAACACAGAAATTGCGTCGGAATTGAATAAAACAGGCACCATGCCGACTTCTCTCCGGGAGAGTAATGCTTCCAACTGTCTGTGCTTTGATTCCTTCCTGGGATTCCAGTAATAAATTCCACTGGACATGGAAAGGATTACTGAAACCTGTGGACCTTCAACTTGACGATGAAAGACAGAAATTGCGTCGGAATTGAATACAACAAACACAATGCCGACTTATCTCCCGGAGAGTAATGCTTCTAATTGTCGGTGTTTTGATTCTTTCCTGGGATTCCAGTAATAGATTCCGATGGACATGGGAAGGTTTACTGTAACCTGTGGACCTTCAACTTGACGATGAAACACAGAAATTGCATCGGATTTGAATCCAACAAGCACCATGCCGACTTCTGTCCGGGAGAGTAATGCTTCTAACTGTCTGTGCTTTGATTCTTTATTTTGATTCCAGTAATAGATCCGATGGACATTCGAAGGTTTACTGTAACCTGTGGACCTTCAACGTGACGATGAAAAACAGAAACTGCGTCGGAATTGAATACAACAGGCACCAAGTCGACTTCTGTCCGGGAGAGTAGTGCTTTTAACTGTCTGTGCTTTGATTCTTTCCTGGGTTTCCAGTAATAGATTCCGATGGACATGGGAAGGTTTACTGTAACCTGTGGACCTTCAACTTGACGATGAAACACAGAACATGCGTCGGAATTGAATACAATGATTACCACGGCAACTTCCTTCCGGGAGTGTAATGCTTCTAACTGTCTGCGCTTTGATTCTTTCCTGTTATTCCAGTAATAGATTCCGATGGACATGGGAAGGTTTACTGTAACCTGTGGACCTTCAGCTTGACGATGAAACACAGAAATTGTGTCGGAATTGAATACAACAGGCACCAAGCCGACATCTGTCCGGGAGAGTAATGCTTCTAACCGTCTGCGCTTTGATTCTTTCCTGGGATTCCAGTAATAGATTCCGATATACATGGGAAGGTTTACTTTAACCTGTGGACCTTCAACTTGACGATGGAACACAGAAATCGCGTCGGACTTGAATGCAACAGGTACCAAGGCGACTTCTGTCCGGGAGAGTAATGCTTCTAACTGTCTGTGGTTTGATTCTTTCCTGGGATTCCAGTAATAGATTCCGATGGACATGGGAAGGTTTACTATGACCTGTGGACCTTCAACGTGACGATGAAACACAGAAATTGCGTCGGAATTGAATACAACAGGCACCATGCCGACTTCTCTCCGGGAGGGTAATGTTTCTAACTGTCTGTGCTTTGATTCTTTCCTGGGATTCCAGTAATAGGTTCCGATGGAGATGAGAAGGTTTACTGTAACCTGTGGACCTTCACCTTGACGATGAAACATAGAAATTGCGTCGGAATTGAATACAACAGGCACCATGCCGACTTCTCTCCGGGAGAGTAATGTTTCTAACTGTCTGTGCTTTGATTCTTTCCTGGGATTCCAGTAATAGATTCCGATGTTAATGAGAAGGTTTACTGTAACCTGTGGACCTTCAACTTGACGATGAAACATAGAAATTTGCTTCGGAATTGAATACAACAGGCACCATGCCGACTTTTCTCCCGGAGAGTAATGCTTCTAACTATCTGTGCTTTGATTATTTCCTGGGATTCCAGTAGTAGATTCCGATGGACATGGGAAGGTTTACTGTAACCTGTGGACCTTCAACTTGACGATGAAACACAGAAATTGCATCGGATTTGAATCCAACAAGCACCATGCCGACTTCTGTCCGGGAGAGTAATGCTTCTAACTGTCTGTGCTTTGATTCTGTCCTCGGATTCCAGTAATAGAGTCCGATGGTCATGGGAAAGTTTACTGTCACCTGTGGACCTTCAACTTGACGATGAAACCCAGAAATTGCGTCGGAATTGAATACAACAGGCACCATGCCGACTTCTCTCCGGGAGAGCAATGCTTCTAACTGTCTGTGCTTTGATTCTTTCCTGGGATTCCAGTAATAGATTCCGATGGACATGGGAAGGTTTACTGTAACCTGTGGAGCTTCAACTTGACGATGAACACAGAAATTGCGTCGGACTTAAATACAACAGGCACCAAGCCGACTTCTGTCCGGGAGAGTAATGCTTCTAACTGTCTGTGGTTTGGTTCTTTCCTGGGATTCCAGTAATAGATTCCGATGGACATGGGAAGGTTTACTATAACCTGTGGACATTTAACGTGACGATGAAAAACAGAAATTGCATCGGAATTGAATACAACAGGCACCATGCCGACTTCTCTCCGGGAGAGTAATGCTTCTAACTGTCTGTGCTTTGATTCTTTCCTGGGATTCCAGTAATAGATTCCGATGGACATGGGAAGGTTTACTATAACCTGTGGACCTTTTACGTGACGATGAAAAACAGAAATTGCATCGGAATTGAATACAACAGGCACCATGCCGACTTCTCTCCGGGAGAGTAATGCTTCTCACTGTCGTGCTTTGATTCTTTCCTGAGATTCCAGTAATAGATTCGGATTGACATGGGAAAGTTTACTGTAACCTGTGGACCTTCCACTTGACGATAAATCACAGAAACTGCGTCGGAATTGAATACAACAGGCACCATGCCGATTTCTCTCCGGGAGAGTAACGCTTCTATCTGTCTGTGCATTGTTTCATTCCTGGGATTCCAGTAATGCATTCCGAAGGACTTATGAAGGTTTACCGTAACCTGTGGACCTTCAACTTGACGATGAAACACAGAAATTGTGTCGGAATTGAATACAACAGGCACCAAGCCGACTTCTGTCCGGGAGAGTAATGCTTCTAACTGTCTGTGCTCTGATTCTCTCCTGGGATTCCAGTAATAGATGCCGATGGACATGGGAAGGTTTACTGTAACCTGCGGACCTTCAACGTGACGATGAAACACAGAAATTGCGTCGGAGATGAATACAACAGGCACCATGCCGACTTTTCTCCGGTAGAGTAATGTTTCTAACTGTCTGTGCTTTGATTCTTTCCAGGGATTTCAGAAATAGATTCCGATGGACATGGGAAGGTTTACTGTTACCTGTGGACCTTCCACTTGACGATGAAACACAGAAATTGCGTCCGAATTGAATACTACTGGCACCATGCCGACTTCTCTCCGGGTGACTACTGCTTCTAACTGTCTGTGCTTTGATTCTTTCCTGGGATTCCAGTAATAGATTCCGATGGACATGGGAAAGTTTACTGTTACCTGTGGACCTTCCACTTGACGATAAAACACAGAAATTGCGTCCGAATTGAATACTACTGGCACCATGCCGACTTCTCTGGGTGAGTAATGCTTCTAACTGTCTGTGCTTTGATTCTTTCCTGGGATTCCAGTAATAGATTCCGATGGACTTTTGAAGGTTTACTGTAACATGTGGACATTCCACTTGACGATGAAACACAGAAATTGTGTCGGAATTGAATACAACAGGCACCATGCCGACTTCTGTCCGGGAGAGTAATGCTTCTAACTGTCTGTGCTTTGATTCTTTCCTGGGATTCCAGTAATAGATTCCGATGGACATGGGAAGGTTTACTTTAACCTGTGGACCTTCAATTTGACGATGAAGCACAGAAATTAGGTCGGAATCGAATACAACAGGCACCATGCCGACTTCTGTCCGGGAGAGTAATGCTTCCAACTGTCTGTGCTTTGATTCTTTATTTTGATTCCAGTAATAGATCCGATGGACATGCGAAGGTTTACTGTAACCTGTGGACATTCAACTTGACGATGAAAAACAGAAAATGCGTCGGAATTGAATACAATAGGCACCAAGCCGACTTCTGTCCGGGAGAGTAGTGCTTTTAACTGTCTGTGCTTTGATTCTTTCCTGGGTTTCCAGTAATAGATTCCGATGGACATGGGAAGGTTTACTGTAACCTGTGGACCTTCAACTTGACGATGAAACACAGAAATTGCGTCGGAATTGAATACAATGGGTACCACGGCAACTTCCTTCCGGGAGTGTAATTCTTCTAACTGTCTGTGATTTGATTCTCTCCTGGGATTCCAGTATTAGATTCCGATGGACATGGGAAGGTTTACTGTAACCTGTGGACCTTCGGCTTGACGATGAAACACAGAAATTGTGTCGGAATTGAATACAACAGGCACCAAGCCGACTTCTGTCCGGGAGAGTAATGCTTCTAACCGTCTGCGCTTTGATTCTTTCCTGGGATTCCAGTAATAGATTCCGATATACATGGGAAGGTTTACCTTAACCTGTGGACCTTCAACTTGACGATGAAACACAGAAATTGCATCGGACTTGAATGCAACAGGTACCAAGGCGACTTCTGTCCGGGAGAGTAATGCTTCTAACTGTCTGTGGTTTGATTCTTTCCTGGGATTCCAGTAATAGATTCCGATGGACATGGGGAGGTTTACTATGACCTGTGGACCTTCAACGTGCCGATGAAACACAGAAATTGCGTCGTAATTGAATACAACAGGCACCATGCCGACTTCTCTCCGGGAGGGTAATGTTTCTAACTGTCTGTGCTTTGATTCTTTCCTGGGATTCCAGTAATAGATTCCGATGGACATGAGAAAGTTTACTGTAACCTGTGGACCTTCAACTTGACGATGAATCATAGAAATTGCGTCGGAATTGAATACAACAGGCACCATGCCGACTTCTCTCCGGGAGAGTAATGCTTCTAACTGTCTGCGCTTTGATTCTTTCCTGGGATTCCAGAAATAGATTCCGATGGACATGGGAAGGATTACTGTAACCTGTGGACCTTCAACTTGACGATGAAACACAGAAATTCCGTCGGAATTGAATACAACAGGCACCATGCCGACTTCTCTCCGGGAGTGTAATGCTTCCAACTGTCTGTGCTTTGATTCTTTCCTGGGATTCCAGTAATAGATTCCGATTTACATGGGAAGGTTTACTGTAACCTGTGGAGCTTCAACTTGACGATGAAACACAGAAATTGCGTCGGACTTGAATGCAACAGGTACCAAGGCGACTTCTGTCCGGGAGAGTAATGCTTCTAACTGTCTGTGGTTTGATTCTTTCCTGGGATTCCATTAATAGATTCCGATGGACATGGGAAGGTTTACTATGACCTGTGGACCTTCAACGTGACGATGAAACACAGAAATTGCGTCGGAATTGAATACAACAGGCACCATGCCGACTTCTCTCCGGGAGAGTAATGTCTCTAACTGTTTGTGCTTTGATTCTTTCCTGGGATTCCAGTAATAGATTCCGATGGACATGGGAAGGATTACTGTAACCTGTGGACCTTCAACTTGACGATGAAACACAGAAATTCCGTCGGAATTGAATACAACAATCACCATCCCGACTTCTCTCCGGGAGAGTAATGCTTCCAACTGTCTGTGCTTTGATTCTTTCCTGGGATTCCAGTAATAGATTCCACTGGACATGGAAAGGATTACTGTAACCTGTGGACCTTCAACTTGACGATGAAACACAGAAATTGCGTCGGAATTGAATACAACAAACACAATGCCGACTTCCCTCCCGGAGAGTATAGCTTCTAACTGTCGGTCTTTTGATTCTTTCCTGGGATTCCTGTAATAGATTCCGATGGACATGGGAAGGTTTACTGTACCCTGTGGACCTTCAACTTGACGATGAAACACAGAAATTGCATCGGATTTGAATCCAACAAGCACCATGCCGACTTCTGTCCGGGAGAGTAATGCTTCTAACTGTCTGTGCTTTGATTCTGTCCTCGGATTCCAGTAATAGAGTCCGATGGTCTTGGGAAAGTTTACTGTCACCTGTGGACCATCAACTTGACGATGAAACACAGAAATTGCGTCGGAATTGAATACAACAGGCACCATGCCGACTTCTCTCCGGGAGAGTAATGGTTCTAACTGTCTGTGCTTTGATTCTTTCCTGGGATTCCAGTAATAGATTCCGATGGACATGGGAAGGTTTACTGTAACCTGTGGAACTTCACCTTGACGATGAAACACAGAAATTGCGTCGGACTTAAATACAACAGGCACCAAGCCGACTTCTGTCCGGGAGAGTAATGCCTCTAACTGTCTGTGGTTTGGTTCTTTCCTGGGATTCCAGTAATAGATTCCGATGGACATGGGAAGGTTTACTATAACCTGTGGACCTTTAACGTGACGATGAAACACAGAAAATGCATCGAAATTGAATACAACAGGCACCATGCCGACTTCTCTCCGGGGAGTAATGTTTCTCACTGTCGTGCTTTGATTCTTTCCTGGGATTCCAGTAATAGATTCCGATGGACATGGGAAGGTTTACTGTAACCTGTGGAACTTCACCTTGACGATGAAACACAGAAATTGCGTCGGACTTAAATACAACAGGCACCAAGCCGACTTCTGTCCGGGAGAGTAATGCTTCTAACTGTCTGTGCTCTGATTCTCTCCTGGGATTCCAGTAATAGATGCCGATGGACATGGGAAGGTTTACTGTAACCTGCGGACCTTCAACGTGACGATGAAACACAGAAATTGCGTCGGAGATGAATACAACAGGCACCATGCCGACTTTTCTCCGGTAGAGTAATGTTTCTAACTGTCTGTGCTTTGATTCTTTCCAGGGATTTCAGAAATAGATTCCGATGGACATGGGAAGGTTTACTGTTACCTGTGGATCTTCCACTTGACGATAAAACACAGAAATTGCGTCCGAATTGAATACTACTGGCACCATGCCGACTTCTCTCCGGGTGACTATTGCTTCTAACTGTCTGTGCTTTGATTCTTTCCTGGGATTCCAGTAATAGATTCCGATGGACATGGGAAAGTTTACTGTTACCTGTGGACCTTCCACTTGACGATAAAACACAGAAATTGCGTCCGAATTGAATACTACTGGCACCATGCCGACTTCTCTGGGTGAGTAATGCTTCTAACTGTCTGTGCTTTGATTCTTTCCTGGGATTCCAGTAATAGATTCCGATGGACTTGGGAAGGTTTACTGTAACATGTGGACATTCCACTTGACGATGAAACACAGAAATTGTGTCGGAATTGAATACAACAGGCACCATGCCGACTTCTGTCCGGGAGAGTAATGCTTCTAACTGTCTGTGCTTTGATTCTTTCCTGGGATTCCAGTAATAGATTCCGATGGACATGGGAAGGTTTACTTTAACCTGTGGACCTTCAATTTGACGATGAAGCACAGAAATTAGGTCGGAATCGAATACAACAGGCACCATGCCGACTTCTGTCCGGGAGAGTAATGCTTCCAACTGTCTGTGCTTTGATTCTTTATTTTGATTCCAGTAATAGATCCGATGGACATGCGAAGGTTTACTGTAACCTGTGGACATTCAACTTGACGATGAAAAACAGAAAATGCGTCGGAATTGAATACAATAGGCACCAAGCCGACTTCTGTCCGGGAGAGTAGTGCTTTTAACTGTCTGTGCTTTGATTCTTTCCTGGGTTTCCAGTAATAGATTCCGATGGACATGGGAAGGTTTACTGTAACCTGTGGACCTTCAACTTGACGATGAAACACAGAAATTGCGTCGGAATTGAATACAATGGGTACCACGGCAACTTCCTTCCGGGAATGTAATGCTTCTAACTGTCTGTGATTTGATTCTCTCCTGGGATTCCAGTATTAGATTCCGATGGACATGGGAAGGTTTACTGTAACCTGTGGACCTTCGGCTTGACGATGAAACACAGAAATTGTGTCGGAATTGAATACAACAGGCACCAAGCCGACTTCTGTCCGGGAGAGTAATGCTTCTAACCGTCTGCGCTTTGATTCTTTCCTGGGATTCCAGTAATAGATTCCGATATACATGGGAAGGTTTACCTTAACCTGTGGACCTTCAACTTGACGATGAAACACAGAAATTGCGTCGGACTTGAATGCAACAGGTACCAAGGCGACTTCTGTCCGGGAGAGTAATGCTTCTAACTGTCTGTGGTTTGATTCTTTCCTGGGATTCCAGTAATAGATTCCGATGGACATGGGGAGGTTTACTATGACCTGTGGACCTTCAACGTGCCGATGAAACACAGAAATTGCGTCGTAATTGAATACAACAGGCACCATGCCGACTTCTCTCCGGGAGGGTAATGTTTCTAACTGTCTGTGCTTTGATTCTTTCCTGGGATTCCAGTAATAGATTCCGATGGACATGAGAAAGTTTACTGTAACCTGTGGACCTTCAACTTGACGATGAATCATAGAAATTGCGTCGGAATTGAATACAACAGGCACCATGCCGACTTCTCTCCGGGAGAGTAATGCTTCTAACTGTCTGCGCTTTGATTCTTTCCTGGGATTCCAGAAATAGATTCCGATGGACATGGGAAGGATTACTGTAACCTGTGGACCTTCAACTTGACGATGAAACACAGAAATTCCGTCGGAATTGAATACAACAGGCACCATGCCGACTTCTCTCCGGGAGTGTAATGCTTCCAACTGTCTGTGCTTTGATTCTTTCCTGGGATTCCAGTAATAGATTCCGATTTACATGGGAAGGTTTACTGTAACCTGTGGAGCTTCAACTTGACGATGAAACACAGAAATTGCGTCGGACTTGAATGCAACAGGTACCAAGGCGACTTCTGTCCGGGAGAGTAATGCTTCTAACTGTCTGTGGTTTGATTCTTTCCTGGGATTCCATTAATAGATTCCGATGGACATGGGAAGGTTTACTATGACCTGTGGACCTTCAACGTGACGATGAAACACAGAAATTGCGTCGGAATTGAATACAACAGGCACCATGCCGACTTCTCTCCGGGAGAGTAATGTCTCTAACTGTTTGTGCTTTGATTCTTTCCTGGGATTCCAGTAATAGATTCCGATGGACATGGGAAGGATTACTGTAACCTGTGGACCTTCAACTTGACGATGAAACACAGAAATTCCGTCGGAATTGAATACAACAATCACCATCCCGACTTCTCTCCGGGAGAGTAATGCTTCCAACTGTCTGTGCTTTGATTCTTTCCTGGGATTCCAGTAATAGATTCCACTGGACATGGAAAGGATTACTGTAACCTGTGGACCTTCAACTTGACGATGAAACACAGAAATTGCGTCGGAATTGAATACAACAAACACAATGCCGACTTCCCTCCCGGAGAGTATAGCTTCTAACTGTCGGTCTTTTGATTCTTTCCTGGGATTCCTGTAATAGATTCCGATGGACATGGGAAGGTTTACTGTACCCTGTGGACCTTCAACTTGACGATGAAACACAGAAATTGCATCGGATTTGAATCCAACAAGCACCATGCCGACTTCTGTCCGGGAGAGTAATGCTTCTAACTGTCTGTGCTTTGATTCTGTCCTCGGATTCCAGTAATAGAGTCCGATGGTCTTGGGAAAGTTTACTGTCACCTGTGGACCATCAACTTGACGATGAAACACAGAAATTGCGTCGGAATTGAATACAACAGGCACCATGCCGACTTCTCTCCGGGAGAGTAATGCTTCTAACTGTCTGTGCTTTGATTCTTTCCTGGGATTCCAGTAATAGATTCCGATGGACATGGGAAGGTTTACTGTAACCTGTGGAACTTCACCTTGACGATGAAACACAGAAATTGCGTCGGACTTAAATACAACAGGCACCAAGCCGACTTCTGTCCGGGAGAGTAATGCTTCTAACTGTCTGTGGTTTGGTTCTTTCCTGGGATTCCAGTAATAGATTCCGATGGACATGGGAAGGTTTACTATAACCTGTGGACCTTTAACGTGACGATGAAACACAGAAAATGCATCGAAATTGAATACAACAGGCACCATGCCGACTTCTCTCCGGGGAGTAATGTTTCTCACTGTCGTGCTTTGACTCTTTCCTGAGATTCCAGTAATAGATTCCGATGGACATGGGAAAGTTTACTGTAACCTCTGGACCTTCCACTTGACGATAAATCACAGAAATTGCGTCGGAATTGAATACAACAGGCACCATGCCGACTTCTGTCCGGGAGAGTAATGCTTCTAACTGTCTGTGCTCCGATTCTCTCCTGGGATTCCAGTAATAGATGCCGATGGACATGGGAAGGTTTACTGTAACCTGTGGACCTTCAACGTGACGATGAAACACAGAAATTGCGTCGGAGATGAATACAACAGGCACCATGCCGACTTTTCTCCGGTAGAGTAATGTTTCTAACTGTCTGTGCTTTGATTCTTTCCAGGGATTTCAGAAATAGATTCCGATGGACATGGGAAGGTTTACTATAACCTGTGGAACATCAAATTGACGATGACACACAGAAATTGCGTCGGAATTGAATACAACTGGCACCATGCCGACTTCTCTCCGGGAGACTACTGCTTCTAACTGTCTGTGCTTTGATTCTTTCCTGGGATTCCAGTAATAGATTCCGATGGACGTGGGAAAGTTTACTGTTACCTGTGGACCTTCCACTTGACGATAAAACACAGAAATTGCGTCAGAATTGAATACAACAGGCACCATGCCGACTTCTGTCCGGGAGAGTAATGCTTCCAACTGTCTGTGCTTTGATTCTTTATTTTGATTCCAGTAATAGATCCGATACACATGCGAAGGTTTACTGTAACCCGTGGACCTTCAACTTGACGATGAAACACAGATATTGCGTCGGAATTGAATCCAACAGGCACCATGCCGACTCCTGTCCCGGAGAGTAGTGCCTCTAACTGTCTGTGCTTTGATTCTTTCCTGGGATTCCAGTAATAGATTCCGATGGACATGGAAGGTTTACTGTAACCTGTGGACCTTCAACTTGACGATGGAACACAGAAATCGCGTCGGAATTGAATTCAACAAACACCATGCCAACTTCTCTCCGGAAGAATAATGCTTGTATGACTCTGTGTTTCGATTCTTTCCTGGGATTCCAGTAATTGATTCCGATGGACACAGGAAGGTTTACTGTAACCTGTGGACCTTCAACTTGACGATGAAACACAGAAATTGCGTCGGAATTGAATACAACAGGCACCATGCCGATTTCTCTCCGGGAGAGTAACGCTTCTATCTGTATGTGCATTGTTTCATTCCTGGGATTCCAGTAATGCATTCCGAAGGACTTGGGAAGGTTTACCGTAACCTGTGGACCTTCAACTTGACGATGAAACACAGAAATTGTGTCGGAATTGAATACAACAGGCACCAAGCCGACTTCTGTCCGGGAGAGTAATGCTTCTAACTGTCTGTGCTCTGATTCTCTCCTGGGATTCCAGTAATAGATGCCGATGGACATGGGAAGGTTTACTGTAACCTGTGGAACTTCAACGTGACGATGAAACACAGAAATTGCGTCGGAGATGAATACAACAGGCACCATGCCGACTTTTCTCCGGTAGAGTAATGTTTCTAACTGTCTGTGCTTTGATTCTTTCCAGGGACATCAGAAATAGATTCCGATGGACATGGGAAGGTTTACTGTAACCTGTGGACCTTCAACATGACGATGAAACACAGAAATTGCGTCGGAATTGAATACAACAGGCACCATGCCGACTTCTCTCCGGGTGACTACTGCTTCTAACTGTCTGTGCTTTGATTCTTTCCTGGGATTCCAGTAATAGATTCCGATGGACATGGGAAAGTGTACTGTTACCTGTGGACCTTCCACTTGACGATAAAACACAGAAATTGCGTCCGAATTGAATACTACTGGCACCATGCCGACTTCTCTGGGTGAGTAATGCTTCTAACTGTCTGTGCTTTGATTCTTTCCTGGGATTCCAGTAATAGATTCCGATGGACTTGGGAAGGTTTACTGTAACATGTGGACATTCCACTTGACGATGAAACACAGAAATTGTGTCGGAATTGAATACAACAGGCACCATGCCGACTTCTGTCCGGGAGAGTAATGCTTCTAACTATCTGTGCTTTGATTCTTTCCTGGGATTCCAGTAATAGATTCCGATGGACATGGGAAGGTTTACTTTAACCTGTGGACCTTCAATTTGACGATGAAGCACAGAAATTAGGTCGGAATCGAATACAACAGGCACCATGCCGACTTCTGTCCGGGAGAGTAATGCTTCCAACTGTCTGTGCTTTGATTCTTTATTTTGATTCCAGTAATAGATCCGATGGACATGCGAAGGTTTACTGTAACCTGTGGACATTCAACTTGACGATGAAAAACAGAAAATGCGTCGGAATTGAATACAACAGGCACCAAGCCGACTTCTGTCCGGGAGAGTAGTGCTTTTAACTGTCTGTGCTTTGATTCTTTCCTGGGTTTCCAGTAATAGATTCCGATGGATATGGGAAGGTTTACTGTAACCTGTGGACCTTCAACTTGACGATGAAACACAGAAATTGCGTCGGAATTGAATACAATGGGTACCACGGCAACTTCCTTCCGGGAGTGTAATGCTTCTAACTGTCTGTGCTTTGATTCTTTCCTGGGATTCCAGTAATAGATTCCCATGGACTTGGGAAGGTTTACTGTAACATGTGGACATTCCACTTGACGATGAAACACAGAAATTGTGTCGGAATTGAATACAACAGGCACCATGCCGACTTCTGTCCGGGAGAGTAATGCTTCTAACTATCTGTGCTTTGATTCTTTCCTGGGATTCCAGTAATAGATTCCGATGGACATGGGAAGGTTTACTGTAACCTGTGGACCTTCGGCTTGACGATGAAACACAGAAATTGTGTCGGAATTGAATACAACAGGCACCAAGCCGACTTCTGTCCGGGAGAGTAATGCTTCTAACCGTCTGCGCTTTGATTCTTTCCTGGGATTCCAGTAATAGATTCCGATATACATGGGAAGGTTTACCTTAACCTGTGGACCTTCAACTTGACGATGAAACACAGAAATTCCGTCGGAATTGAAAACAACAGGCACCATGCCGACTTCTCTCCGGGAGTGTAATGCTTCTAACTGTCTGTGATTTGATTCTTTCCTGGGATTCCAGTAATAGATTCCGATGGACATGGGAAGGATTACTGTAACCTGTGGACCTTCAACTTGACGATGAAACACAGAAATTCCGTCGGAATTGAATACAACAATCACCATCCCGACTTCTCTCCGGGAGAGTAATGCTTCCAACTGTCTGTGCTTTGATTCTTTCCTGGGATTCCAGTAATAGATTCCACTGGACATGGAAAGGATTACTGTAACCTGTGGACCTTCAACTTGACGATGAAACACAGAAATTGCGTCGGAATTGAATACAACAAACACAATGCCGACTTCTCTCCCGGAGAGTAATGCTTCTAACTGTCGGTGTTTTGATTCTTTCCTGGGATTCCTGTAATAGATTCCGATGGACATGGGAAGGTTTACTGTACCCTGTGGACCTTCAACTTGACGATGAAACACAGAAATTGCATCGGATTTGAATCCAACAAGCACCAAGCCGACTTCTGTCCGGGAGAGTAATGCTTCTAACTGTCTGTGCTTTGATTCTGTCCTCGGATTCCAGTAATAGAGTCCGATGGTCTTGGGAAAGTTTACTGTCACCTGTGGACCATCAACTTGACGATGAAACACAGAAATTGCGTCGGAATTGAATACAACACGCACCATGCCGACTTCTCTCCGGGAGTGTAATGCTTCTAACTGTCTGTGCTTTGATTCTTTCCTGGGATTCCAGTAATAGATTCCGATGGACATGGGAAGGTTTACTGTAACCTGTGGAACTTCACCTTGACGATGAAACACAAAAATTGCGTCGGACTTAAATACAACAGGCACCAAGCCGACTTCTGTCCGGGAGAGTAATGCTTCTAACTGTCTGTGGTTTGGTTCTTTCCTGGGATTCCAGTAATAGATTCCGATGGACATGGGAAGGTTTACTATAACCTGTGGACCTTTAACGTGACGATGAAACACAGAAAATGCATCGAAATTGAATACAACAGGCACCATGCCGACTTCTCTCCGGGGAGTAATGTTTCTCACTGTCATGCTTTGATTCTTTCCTGAGATTCCAGTAATAGATTCCGATGGACATGGGAAAGTTTACTGTAACCTCTGGACCTTCCACTTGACGATAAATCACAGAAATTGCGTCGGAATTGAATACAACAGGCACCAAGCCGATTTCTCTCCGGGAGAGTAACGCTTCTATCTGTCTGTGCATTGTTTCATTCCTGGGATTCCAGTAATGCATTCTGAAGGACTTGGGAAGGTTTACCGTAACCTGTGGACCTTCAACTTGACGATGAAACACAGAAATTGTGTCGGAATTGAATACAACAAGCACCAAGCCGACTTCTGTCCGGGAGAGTAATGCTTCTAACTGTCTGTGCTCTGATTCTCTCCTGGGATTCCAGTAATAGATGCCGATGGACATGGGAAGGTTTACTGTAACCTGTGGACCTTCAACGTGACGATGAAACACAGAAATTGCGTCGGAGATGAATACAACAGGCACCATGCCGACTTTTCTCCGGTAGAGTAATGTTTCTAACTGTCTGTGCTTTGTTTCTTTCCAGGGATTTCAGAAATAGATTCCGATGGACATGGGAAGGTTTACTGTAACCTGTGGAACATCAAATTGACGATGAAACACAGAAATTGCGTCGGAATTGAATACAACTGGCACCATGCCGACTTCTCTCCGGGAGACTACTGCTTCTAACTGTCTGTGCTTTGATTCTTTCCTGGGATTCCAGTAATAGATTCCGAAGGACGTGGGAAAGTTTACTGTTACCTGTGGACCTTCCACTTGACGATAAAACACAGAAATTGCGTCAGAATTGAATACAACAGGCACCATGCCGACTTCTGTCCTTGAGAGTAATGCTTCCAACTGTCTGTGCTTTGATTCTTTATTTTGATTCCAGTAATAGATCCGATACACATGCGAAGGTTTACTGTAACCCGTGGACCTTCAACTTGACTATGAAACACAGAAATTGCGTCGGAATTGAATCCAACAGGCACCATGCCGACTCCTGTCCCGGAGGGTAGTGCCTCTAACTGTCTGTGCTTTGATTCTTTCCTGGGATTCCAGTAATAGATTCCGATGGACATGGAAGGTTTACTGTAACCTGTGGACCTTCAACTTGACGATGAAACACAGAAATCGCGTCGGAATTGAATTCAACAAACACCATGCCAACTTCTCTCCGGAAGAATAATGCTTGTATGACTCTGTGTTTCGATTCTTTCCTGGGATTCCAGTAATTGATTCCGATGGACATGGGAAGGTTTACTGTAACCTGTGGACCTTCAACTTGACGATGAAACACAAAAATTGCGTCGGAATTGAATAAAATGGGCACCATGGCGTCTTCCTTCCGGGAGAGTAATGCTTCTACCTGTCTGTGTTTTGATTCTTTCCTGGGATTCCAGTAATAGATTCCGATGGGCATGGGAAGGTTTACTGTAACCTGTGGACCTTTAACTTGACGATGAAACACAGAAATTGCATCGGATTTGAATCCAACAAGCACCATGCCGACTTCTGTCCGGGAGAGTAATGCTTCTAACTGTCTGTGCTTTGATTATTTCCTCGGATTCCAGTAATAGATTCCGATGTTAATGAGTAGGTTTACTGTACCTGTGGACCTTCAGCTTGACGATGAAACATAGAAATTGCGTCGGAATTGAATACAACAGGCACCATGCCCACTTTTCTCCGGGAGAGTAATGCTTCTAACTGTCTGTGCTTTGATTCTTTCCTGGGATTCCAGTAATAGATTCCGATGGACATGGGAAGGTTTACTGTAACCTGTGGACCTTCAACTTGACGATGAAACACAGAAATTGCATCGGATTTGAATCCAACAAGCACCATGCCGACTTCTGTCCGGGAGAGTAATGCTTCTAACTGTCTGTGCTTTGATTCTGTCCTCGGATTCCAGTAATAGAGTCCGATGGTCATGGGAAAGTTTACTGTCACCTGTGGATCTTCAACTTGACGATGAAACACAGAAATTGCGTCGGAATTGAATACAACAGGCACCATGCCGACTTCTCTCCGGGTGACTACTGCTTCTAACTGTCTGTGCTTTGATTCTTTCCTGGGATTCCAGTAATAGATTCCGATGGACATGGGAAAGTTTACTGTTACCTGTGGACCTTCCACTTGACGATAAAACACAGAAATTGCGTCCGAATTGAATACTACTGGCACCATGCCGACTTCTCTGGGTGAGTAATGCTTCTAACTGTCTGTGCTTTGATTCTTTCCTGGGATTCCAGTAATAGATTCCGATGGACTTGGGAAGGTTTACAGTAACATGTGGACATTCCACTTGACGATGAAACACAGAAATTGTGTCGGAATTGAATACAACAGGCACCATGCCGACTTCTGTCCGGGAGAGTAATGCTTCTAACTGTCTATGCTTTGATTCTTTCCTGGGATTCCAGTAATAGATTCCGATGGACATGGGAAGGTTTACTTTAACCTGTGGACCTTCAATTTGACGATGAAGCACAAAAATTAGGTCGGAATCGAATACAACAGGCACCATGCCGACTTCTGTCCGGGAGAGTAATGCTTCCAACTGTCTGTGCTTTGATTCTTTATTTTGATTCCAGTAATAGATCCGACGGACATGCGAAGGTTTACTGTAACCTGTGGACCTTTAACTTGTCGATGAAAAACAGAAAATGCGTCGGAATTGAATACAACAGGCACCAAGCCGACTTCTGTCCGGGAGAGTAGTGCTTTTAACTGTCTGTGCTTTGATTCTTTCCTGGGTTTCCAGTAATAGATTCCGATGGACATGGGAAGGTTTACTGTAACCTGTGGACCTTCAACTTGACGATGAAACACAGAAATTGCGTCGGAATTGAATACAATGGGTACCACGGCAACTTCCTTCCGGGAGTGTAATGCTTCTAACTGTCTGTGATTTGATTCTTTCCTGGGATTCCAGTAATAGATTCCGATGGACATGGGAAGGTTTACTGTAACCTGTGGACCTTCAGCTTGACGATGAAACACAGAAATTGTGTCGGAATTGAATACAACAGGCACCAAGCCGACTTCTGTCCGGGAGAGTAATGCTTCTAACCGTCTGCGCTTTGATTCTTTCCTGGGATTCCAGTAATAGATTCCGATATACATGGGAAGGTTTACCTTAACCTGTGGACCTTCAACTTGACGATGGAACACAGAAATTGCGTCGGACTTGAATGCAACAGGTACCAAGGCGACTTCTGTCCGGGAGAGTAATGCTTCTAACTGTCCGTGGTTTGATTCTTTCCTGGGATTCCAGTAATAGATTCCGATGGACATGGGGAGGTTTACTATGACCTGTGGACCTTCAACGTGCCGATGAAACACAGAAATTGCGTCGTAATTGAATACAACAGGCACCATGCCGACTTCTCTCCGGGAGGGTAATGTTTCTAACTGTCTGTGCTTTGATTCTTTCCTGGGATTCCAGTAATAGATTCCGATGGACATGAGAAGGTTTACTGTAACCTGTGGACCTTCAACTTGACGATGAAACATAGAAATTGCGTCGGAATTGAATACAACAGGCACCATGCCGACTTCTCTCCGGGAGAGTAATGCTTCTAACTGTCTGCGCTTTGATTCTTTCCTGGGATTCCAGAAATAGATTCCGATGGACATGGGAAGGATTACTGTAACCTGTGGACCTTCAACTTGACGATGAAACACAGAAATTCCGTCGGAATTGAATACAACAGGCACCATGCCGACTTCTCTCCGGGAGTGTAATGCTTCCAACTGTCTGTGCTTTGATTCTTTCCTGGGATTCCAGTAATAGATTCCGATTTACATGGGAAGGTTTACTGTAACCTGTGGAGCTTCAACTTGACGATGAAACACAGAAATTGCGTCGGACTTGAATGCAACAGGTACCAAGGCGACTTCTGTCCGGGAGAGTAGTGCTTCTAACTGTCTGTGGTTTGATTCTTTCCTGGGATTCCATTAATAGATTCCGATTGACATGGGAAGGTTTACTATGACCTGTGGACCTTCAACGTGACGATGAAACACAGAAATTGCGTCGGAATTGAATACAACAGGCACCATGCCGACTTCTCTCCGGGAGAGTAATGTCTCTAACTGTTTGTGCTTTGATTCTTTCCTGGGATTCCAGTAATAGATTCCGATGGACATGGGAAGGATTACTGTAACCTGTGGACCTTCAACTTGACGATGAAACACAGAAATTCCGTCGGAATTGAATACAACAATCACCATGCCGACTTCTCTCCGGGAGAGTAATGCTTCCAACTGTCTGTGGTTTGATTCTTTCCTGGGATTCCAGTAATAGATTCCACTGGACATGGAAAGGATTACTGTAACCTGTGGGCCTTCAACTTGACGATGAATCACAGAAATTGCGTCGGAATTGAATACAACAAACACAATGCCGACTTCTCTCCCGGAGAGTAATGCTTCTAACTGTCGGTGTTTTGATTCTTTCCTGGGATTCCAGTAATAGATTCCGATGGACATGGGAAGGTTTACTGTACCCTGTGGACCTTCAACTTGACGATGAAACACAGAAATTGCATCGGAATTGAATACAACAATCACCATCCCGACTTCTCTCTGGGAGAGTAATGTTTCTCACTGTCGTGCTTTGATTCTTTCCTGAGATTCCAGTAATAGATTCCGATGGACATGGGAAAGTTTACTGTAACCTCTGGACCTTCCACTTGACGATAAATCACAGAAATTGCGTCGGAATTGAATACAACAGGCACCATGCCGATTTCTCTCTGGGAGAGTAACGCTACTATCTGTCTGTGCATTGTTTCATTCCTGGGATTCCAGTAATGCATTCCGAAGGACTTGGGAAGGTTTACCGTAACCTGTGGACCTTCAACTTGACGATGAAACACAGAAATTGCGTCGGAGATGAATACAACTGGCACCATGCCGACTTCTCTCCGGGAGACTACTGCTTCTAACTGTCTGTGCTTTGATTCTTTCCTGGGATTCCAGTAATAGATTCCGATGGACATGGGAAAGTTTACTGTTACCTGTGGACCTTCCACTTGACGATAAAACACAGAAATTGCATCAGAATTGATTACAACATTCACCATGCCGACTTCTGTCCGGGAGAGTAATGCTTCCAACTGTCTGTTCTTTGATTCCTTATTTTGATTCCAGTAATAGATCCGATGGACATGCGAAGGTTTACTGTAACCCGTGGACCTTCAACTTGACGATGAAACACAGAAATTGCGTCGGAATTGAATCCAACAGGCACCATGCCGACTCCTGTCCCGGAGAGTAGTGCCTCTAACTGTCTGTGCTTTGATTCTTTCCTGGGATTCCAGTAATAGATTCCGATGGACATGGAAGGTTTACTGTAACCTGTGGACCTTCAACTTGACGATGAAACACAGAAATCGCGTCGGAATTGAATTCAACAAACATCATGCCAACTTCTCTCCGGAAGAATAATGCTTGTATGTCTCTGTGTTTCGATTCTTTCCTGGGATTCCAGTAATTGATTCCGATGGACATGGGAAGGTTTACTGTAACCTGTGGACCTTCAACGTGACGATGAAACACAGAAATTGCGTCGGAAATGAATAAAATCTGCACCATGGCGACTTCCTTCCGGGAGAGTAATGCTTCTACCTGTCTGTGTTTTTGATTCTTTCCTGGGATTCCAGTAATAGATTCCGATGGGCATGGGAAGGTTTACTGTAACCTGTGGACCTTTAACTTGACGATGAAACACAGAAATTGCATCGGATTTGAATCCAAAAAGCACCATGCCGACTTCTGTCCGGGAGAGTAATGCTTCTAACTGTCTGTGCTTTGATTATTTCCTCGGATTCCAGTAATAGACTGCGATGGACATGGGAAAGTTTACTGTAACCTGTGGACCTTCCACTTGACGATGAAACACAGAAATTGTGTCGGAATTGAATACAACAGGCACCAATCCGACTTCTGTCCGGGAGAGTATAGCTTCTAACTGTCTGTGCTTTGCTTCTCTCCTGGGATTCCAGTAATAGATGCCGATGGACATGGGAAGGTTTACTGTAACCTGTGGACCGTCAACGTGACGATGAAACACAGAAATTTCGTCGGATATGAATACAACAGGCACCATGCCGACTTTTCTCCGGTGGAGTAATGTTTCTAACTGTCCGTGCTTTGATTCTTTCCAGGGATTTCAAAAATAGATTCCGATGGACATGGGAAGGTTTACTGTAACCTGTGGACCTTCAACATGACGATGAAACACAGAAATTGCGTCGGAATTGAATACAACAGGCAGCATGCCGACTTCTGTCCGGGAGAGTAATGCTTCCAACTGTCTGTGCTTTGATTCTTTGTTGGGGTTCCAGTAATAGATTCCGCTGGACATGGGAAGGTTTACTGTATGCTGTGGACATTCAACTTGACGTCGAAACACAGAAAATGTGTCGGAATTGAATACAACAGGCAGCAAGACGACTTCTGTCCGGGAGAGTAATGTTTCTAACTGTCTGTGCTTAGATTCTTTCCAGGGATTTCAGTAATAGATTCCGATGGACATGGGAAGGTTTACTGTAACCTGTGGACCTTCCACTTGACGATGAAACACAGGAATTGCGTCGGAATTGAATACAACAGGCACCATGCCGACTTCTTTCCGGGAGACTACTGCTTCTAACTGTCTGTGCTTTGATTCTTTCCTGGGATTCCAGTAATAGATTCCGATGGACATGGGAAAGATTACTGTAACCTGTGGACCTTCCACTTGACCGTAAAACACAGAAATTGCGTCGGAATTGAATACAACAGGCACCATGCCGACTTCTCTCCAGGAGAGTAACGCTTCTATCTGTCTGTGCATTGTTTCATTCCTGGGATTCCAGTAATGGATTCCGAAGGACTTGGGAAGGTTTTCCGTAACCTGTGGACCTTCAACTTGACGATGAAACACAGAAATTGTGTCGGAAATGAATACAACAGGCACCATGCCGACTTCTGTCCGGGAGAGTAATGCTTCCAACTGTCTGTGCTTTGATTCTTTGTTGGGGTTCCAGTAATAGATTCCGCTGGACATGGGAATGTTTACTGTAACCTGTGGACCTTCAACTTGACGATGAAACACAGAATTTGCGTCGGAATTGAATACAACAAACACCATGCCGACTTCTCTCCCGGAGAGTACTGCTCGAAATGACTGTTTTTAATCTTTTCTGATATTCCAGTAATAGCTCCGATGGACATGCGAAGGTTTACTGTAACCTGTGGACCTTCAACTTGAAGATGAAACACAGAAATTGCGTCGGAATTGAATCCAACAGGCACCATGCCGACTTCTGTCCGGGAGAGTAGTGCTTCTAACTGTCTGTGCTTTGATTCTTTCCTGGGTTTCCAGTAATAGATTCCGATTGACATGGGTAGGTTTACTGTAACCTGTGGACCATCAACTTGACGATGAAACACAGAATTTGCGTCGGAATTGAATACAATGGGCACCACGGCAACTTCCTTCCGGGAGAGTAATGATTCTTACCGTCTGCGCTTTTATTCTTTCCTGGGATTCCAGTAATAGATTCCGATATACATGGGAAGGTTTACTTTAACCTGTGGACCTTCAACTTGACGATGAAACACAGAAATTGCGTCGGACTTGAATACAACAGGCACCAAGGCGACATCTGTCCGGGAGAGTAATGCTTCTAACTGTCTGTGGTTTGATTCTTTCCTGGGATTCCAGTAATAGATTCCGATGGACATGGGAAGGTCTACTATGACCTGTGGACCTTCAACGTGACGATGAAACACAGAAATTGCGTCGGAATTGAATACAACAGGCACCATGCCGACTTCTCTCCGGGAGAGTAATGTTTCTAACTGTCTGTGCTTTGATTCTTTCCTGGGATTCCAGTAATAGATTCCGATGGACATGAGAAGGTTTACCGTAACCTGTGGACCTTCAACTTGACGATGAAACACAGAAATTGCGTCGGAATTGAATACAACCGGCACCAAGCCGACTTCTCTCCGGGAGAGTAGTGCTTCTAACAGTCTGTGCTTTGATTTTTTCCTGGGATTCCAGATATAGATTTCGAAGGATATTGGAAGGTTTACTGTAACCTGTGGACCTTCAACTTGACGATGAAACACAGAAATTGCGTCGGAATTGAATCCAACAGGCACCATGCCGACTCCTGTCCCGGAGAGTAGTGCCTCTAACTGTCTGTGCTTCGATTCTTTCCTGGGATTCCAGTAATAGATTCCGATGGACATGGGAAGGTTTACTGTAACCTGTGGACCTTCAACTTGACGATGAAACACAGAAATCGCGTCGGAATTGAATACAACAAACTCCATGCCGACTTCTCTCCGGAAGAATAATGCTTGTATCTCTCTGTGTTTTGATTCTTTCCTGGGATTCCAGTAATAGATTCCGATGGACATGGGAAGGTTTACTGTAACCTGTGGACCTTCAACGTGACGATGAAACACAGAAATTGTGTCGGAATTGAATACAACAGGCAGCATGCCGACTTCTCTCCGGGAGAGTAACGCTTCTATTTGTCTATGCATTGTTTTATTCCTGGGATTCCAGTAATGGATTCCGAAGGACTTGGGAAGGATTACCGTAACCTGTGGACCTTCAACTTGACGATGAAACACAGAAATTGTGTCGGAATTGAATACAACAAGCACCAATCCGACTTCTGTCCGGGAGAGTAATGCTTCCAACTGTCTGTGCTTTGATTCTTTGTTGGGGTTCCAGTAATAGATTCCGCTGGACATGGGAAGGTTTACTGTAACCTGTGGACCTTCAACTTGACGATGAAACACAGAAATTGCGTCGGAATTGAATACAAAAGGCACCATGCCGTCTTATCTCCGGGAGAGTAATGCTTCCAACTGTCTGTGCTTTGATTCTTTGTTGGGGTTCCAGTAATAGATTCGGTTGGACATGGGAAGGTTTACTGTATGCTGTGGACAATCAACTTGACGATGAAACACAGAAAATGTGTCGGAATTGAATACAACAGGCACCAAGACGACTTCTGTCCGGGAGAGTAATGCCTCTAACTGTCTGTGCTCTGATTCTTTCCTGGGATTCCAGTAAGAGATTCCGATGGACATGGGAAGGTTTACTTTAACCTTTGGACCTTCAACGTGACGATGAAACACAGAAATTGTGTCGGAATTGAATACAACAGGCAGCATGCCGACTTCTCTCCGGGAGAGTAACGCTTCTATTTGTCTATGCATTGTTTTATTCCTGGGATTCCAGTAATAGATTCCGATGGACATGGGAAGGTTTACTGTAACCTGTGGACCTTCCACGTGACGATGACACACAGAAATTGCGTCGGAATTGAATACAACAGGCACCATGCCGACTTCTTTCCGGGAGACTACTGCTTCTAACTGTCTGTGCTGTGATTCTTTCCTGGGATTCCAGTAATAGATTCCGATGGACATGGGAAAGTTTACTGTAAGTTGTGGACCTTCCACGTGACGATAAAACACAGAAATTGCGTCGGATTTGAATGCTACTGGCACCATGCCGACTTCTCTACGGGAGAGTAATGCTTCTAACTGTCTGTGCTTTGATTCTTTCCTGGGATTCCAGTAATAGATTCCGATGGACATGGGAAAGTTTACTGGAACCTGTGGACCTTCACCTTGACGATGAAGCACAGAAATTGCGTCGGAATTGAATACAACAGGCACCATGCCGATTTCTCACCGGGAGAGTAACGCTTCTGACTGTGTGTGCTTTGATTCTTTCCTGTGTCTCCAGTAATAGATTCTGATATACTTGGGAAGGTTTACTGTATTCTGTGGACATTCAACTTCACGATGAAACACAGAAATTGTGTCGGAGTTGAATACTACAGGCACCAAGATGACTTCTGTCCGGGAGAGTAATGCTTCTAACTGTCTGTGCTTTGATTCTTTCCTGGGATCACAGTAACAGATTCCGATGGACATGGGAAGGTTTTTTTTAACCTGTGGACCTTCAACTGGACGATGAAACACAGAAATTGCGTAGGAATTGAATACAACAGGCAACATGCCGGCTTCTGTGCGGGAGAGTAATGCTTCCAACTGTCTGTGCTTTGATTCTTTGTTGGGGTTCCAGTAATAGATTCCGCTGGACATGGGAAGGTTTACTGTAACCTGTGGACCTTCAACTTGACGATGAAACACAGAATTTACGTCGGAATTGAATACAACAAACACCATGCCGACTTCTCTAGCGGAGAGTACTGCTCGAAATGACTGTGTTTTTAATCTTTTCTGGGATTCCAGTAATAGCTCCGATGGACATGCGAAGGTTTACTGTAACCTGTGGATCTTCAACTTGTCGATGAAGAACAGAAACTGCGTCGGAATTGAATACAACAGGCACCAAGCCGACTTCTGTCCGGGAGAGTAATGCTTCTTACTGTCTGTGCTTTGATTCTGTCCTCGGATTCCAGTAATAGATTTCGATGGACATGGGAAAGTTTACTGTAACCTGTGGACCTTCAACGTGACGATGAAACACAGTAATTGCGTCGGAATTGAATACAACCGGCACCAAGCCGACTTCTCTCCGGGAGAGTAATGCTTATAACAGTCTGTGCTTTGATTTTTTCCTGGGATTCCAGAAATAGATTCCGATGGACATAGGAAGGTTTACTGTAACCTGTGGACCTTCAACTTGACGATGAAACACAGAAATTGCGTCGAATTTGAATACAACAAACACAATGCAGACTTCTCTCCCGGAGAGTAATGCTTCTAATTGTCGGTGTTTTGATTCTTTCCTGGGATTCCAGTAATAGATTCCGATGGACATGGGAAGGTTTACTGTAACCTGTGGACCTTCAACTTGACGATGAAACACAGAAATTGCATCGGATTTGAATCCAACAAGCACCATGCCGACTTCTGTCCGGGAGAGTAATGCTTCTAACTGTCTGTGCTTTGATTCTGTCCTCGGATTCCAGTAATAGATTTCGATGGACATGGGAAAGTTTACTGTAACCTGTGGACCTTCAACTTGACGATGAAACACAGAAATTGCGTCGGAATTGAATACAACAGGCACCATGCCGACTTCTGTCCGGGAGAGTAATGCTTCTAACTGTCTGTGCTTTGATTCCTTCCTGGGATTCCAGTAATAGATTCCACTGGACATGGGAGGGATTACTGTAACCTGTGGACCTTCACCTTGACGATGAAACACAGAAATGGCGTCGGAATTGAATACAACAAACACAATGCAGACTTCTCTCCCGGAGAGTAATGCTTCTAATTGTCGGTGTTTTGATTCTTTCCTGGGATTCCAGTAATAGATTCCGATGGACATGGGAAGGTTTACTGTAACCTGTGGACCTTCAACTTGACGATGAAACACAGAAATTGCATCGGATTTGAATCCAACAAGCACCATGCCGACTTCTGTCCGGGAGAGTAATGCTTCTAACTGTCTGTGCTTTGATTCTGTCCTCGGACTCCAGTAATAGATTTCGATGGACATGGGAAAGTTTACTGTAACCTGTGGACCTTCAACTTGACGATGAAACACAGAAATTGCATCGGATTTGAATCCAACAAGCACCATGCCGACTTCTGTCCGGGAGAGTAATGCTTCTAACTGTCTGTGCTTTGATTCTGTCCTCGGATTCCAGTAATAGATTTCGATGGACATGGGAAAGTTTACTGTAACCTGTGGACCTTCAACTTGACGATGAAACACAGAAATTGCGTCGGAATTGAATACAACAAACACAATGCAGACTTCTCTCCCGGAGAGTAATGCTTCTAATTGTCGGTGTTTTGATTCTTTCCTGGGAGTCCAGTATTTGATTCCACTGGACATGGGTACGATTACAGTAACCTGTGGACCTTCAACTTGACGATGAAACACAGAAATTGCATCGGATTTGAATCCAACAAGCACCATGCCGACTTCTGTCCGGGAGAGTAATGCTTCTAACTGTCTGTGCTTTGATTCTGTCCTCGGATTCCAGTAATAGATTTCGATGGACATGGGAAAGTTTACTGTAACCTGTGGACCTTCAACTTGACGATGAAACACAGAAATTGCGTCGGAATTGAATACAACAGGCACCATGCCGACTTCTCTCCGGGAGAGTAATGCTTCTAACTGTCTGTGCTTTGATTCCTTCCTGGGATTCCAGTAATAGATACCGATGGACATGGGAAGGTTTACTGTAACCTGTGGAGCTTCAACTTGACGATGAAACACAGAAATTGCGTCGGACTTAAATACAACAGGCACCAAGCCGACTTCTGTCCGGGAGAGTAATGCTTCTAACCTTCTGTGGTTTGGTTCCTTCCTGGGATTCCAGTAATAGATTCCGATGGACATGGGAAGGTTTACTATAACCTGTGGACCTTTAACGTGACGATGAAACACAGAAATTGCATCGGAATTGAATACAAGAGGCACCATGCCGACTTCTCTCCGGGAAAGTAATGTTTCTCACTGTCGTGATTTGATTTTTTCCTAGGATTTCAGTAATAGATTCCGATGGACATGGGAAAGTTTACTGCAACCTGTGGACCTACCACTTGACGATAAAACACAGAAATTGCGTCGGAATTGAATACAACAAACACAATGCCGACTTCTCTCCCGGAGAGTAATGCTTCTAACTGTCTGTGTTTTGATTCTTTCCTGGGAGTCCAGTATTTGATTCCACTGGACATGGGTACGATTACAGTAACCTGTGGACCTTCAAGTTGACGATGAAACACAGAAATTGCGTCGGAATCGAATACAACAAACACAATGCCGACTTCTCTCCCGGAGAGTAATGCTTCTAACTGTCTGTGGTTTGATTCTTTCCTTTCAGTAATAGATTCCGATGGACATGGGAAGGTTTACTGTAACCTGTGGACCATCAACTTGACGATGAAACACAGAAATTGCGTCGGAATTGAATACAACAGGCACCAAGCCGACTTCTGTCCGTGAGAGTAATGCTCCTAACTTTCTGTGATTTGATTCTTTCCTGGGATTCCAGGAATAGATTCCGATGGACATGGGAAGGTTTACTGTAACCTGTGGACATTCAACTTGACGATGAAAAACAGAAATTGCGTCGGAATTGAATACAACAAACACAATGCAGACTTCTCTCCCGGAGAGTAATGCTTCTAACTGTCTGTGCTTTGATTCTTTCCTGGGATTCCAGTAATAGATTCCGATGGACTTTGGAAGGTTTACTGTAACCTGTGGACATTCAACTTGACGATGAAACACAGAAATTGTGTCGGAATTGAATACAACAGGCACCAAGCCGACTTCTGTCCGGGAGAGTAATGCTTCTAACTGTCTGTGCTTTGATTCTTTCCTCGGATTCAAGTAATATACTCCGATGGACATGGGAAAGTTTACTGTAACCTGTGGACCTTCAACTTGACGATGAAACCCAGAAATTGCGTCGGAATTGAGTACAACAGGCACCATGCCGACTTCTCTCCGGGAGAGTAATGCTTCTAACTGTCTGTGCTTTGATTCTTTCCTGGGATTCCAGTAATAGATTCCGATGGACTTGGGAAGGTTTACCGTAACCTGTGGACCTTCAACTTGACGATGAAACACAGAAATCGTGTCGGAATTGAATACAACAATCACCATGCCGACTTCTTTCTGGGAGAATAATGCTTGTAACTCTCTGTGTTTTGATTCTTTCCTGGGATTCCAGTAATTGATACCGATGGACATGGGAACGTTTACTGTAACCTGTCGACCTTCAACTTGACGATGAAACACAGAAATTGCGTCGGAATTGAATAAAATGGGCACCATGGCGACTTCGTTCCCGGAGAGTAATGCTTCTAACTGTCTGTGTTTCGATTCTTTCCTGGGATTCCAGTAATAGATTCCGATGGACATAGGAAGGTTTACTGTAACCTGTGGACCTTCAACTTGACGATGAAAAACAGAAATTGCGTTGGAATTGAATACAACAGGCACCAAGCCGACTTCTGTCCGTGAGAGTAATGCTCCTAACTGTCTGTGATTTGATTCTTTCCTGGGATTCCAGGAATAGATTCCGATGGACATGGGAAGGTCTACTGTAACCTGTGGACTTTCAACTTGACGATGAAACACAGAAATTGTGTCGGAATTGAATACAACAGGCACCACGCCGACTTCTGTCCGGGAGAGCAATGCCTCTAACTGTCTGTGCTTTGATTTTTTCCTGGGATTCCAGAAATAGATTCCGATGGACATGGGACGGTTTACTGTAACCTGTGGACCTTCAACTTGACGATGAAACACAGAAATTGCGTCGGAATTGAATACAACAGGCACCATGCCGACTTCTCTCCGGGAGAGTAATGCTTCCAACTGTCTGTGCTTTGATTCTTTCCTGGGATTCCAGTAAGAGATTCCACTGGACACGGGAAGGATTACTGTAAACTGTGGACCTTCACCTTGACGATGAAACACAGAAATTGCGTCGGAATTGAATACAACAAACACAATGCAGACTTCTCTCCCGGAGAGTAATGCTTCTAATTGTCGGTGTTATGATTCTTTCCTGGGATTCCAGTAATAGATTCCGATGGACATGGGAAGGTTTACTGTAACCTGTGGACCTTCAACTTGACGATGAGACACAGAAATTGCATCGGATTTGAATCCAACAAGCACCATGCCGACTTCTGTCCGGGAGAGTAATGCTTCTAACTGTCTGTGTTTTGATTCTGTCCTCGGATTCCAGTAATAGACTCCGATGGACATGGGAAAGTTTACTGTAACCTGTGGACCTTCAACTTGACGATGAAACACAGATATTGCGTCGGAATTGAATACAACAGGCACCATGCCGACTTCTCTATGGGAGAGTAATGCTTCTAACTGTCTGTGGTTTGGTTCCTTCCTGGGATTCCAGCAATAGATTCCGATAGACATGGGAAGGTTTACTATAACCTGTGGACCTTTAACGTGACGATGAAACACAGAAATTGCATCGGAATTAAATACAAGAGGCACCATGCCGACTTCTCTCCGGGAGAGTAATGTTTCTCACTGTCGTGATTTGATTCTTTCCTAGGATTTCAGTAATAGATTCCGATGGACATGGGAAAGTTTACTGCAACCTGTGGACCTACCACTTGACGATAAAACACAGAAATTGCGTCAGAATTGAATACAACAGGCACCATGACGATTTCTCTCCGGGAGAGTAACGCTTCTAACTGTCTGTGCATTGTTTCATTCCTGGGATTCCAGTAATGGATTCCGAAAGACTTGGGAAGGTTTACCGTAACCTGCGGACCTTCAACTTGACGATGAAACACAGAAGTTGTGTCGGAATTGAATACAACAGGCACCAACTCGACTTCTGTCCGGGAGAGTAATGCTTCTAACTGTCTGTGCTTTGATTCTCTCCTGGGATTCCAGTAATAGATGCCGATGGACATGGGAAGGTTTACTGTAACCTGTGGATCTTCAACGTGTCGATGAAACACAGAAATTGCGTCGGAGATGAATACAACAGGCTCCATGCCGACTTCTCTCCGGTAGAGTAATGTTTCTAACGTTCTGTGCTTTGATTCTTTCCAGGGATTTCAGAAATAGATTCCGATGGACATGGGAAGGTTTACTGTAACCTGTGGACCTTCAACTTGACGATGAAACACAGAAATTGCGTCGGAATTGAATACAACAGGCACCATGCCGACTTCTTTCCGGGAGACTACTGCTTCTAACTGTCTGTGCTTTGATTCTTTCCTGGGATTCCAGTAATAGATTCCGATGGACTTTGGAAAGTTTACTGTAACCTGTGGACGTTCAACTTGACGATGAAACACAGAAATTGTGTCGGAATTGAATACAAAAGGCACCAAGCCGACTTCTGTCCGGTAGAGTAATGCTTCTAACTGTCTGTGCTTTGATTCTTTCCTCGGATTCCAGTAATATACTCCGATGGACATGGGAAAGTTTACTGTAACCTGTGGACCTTCAACTTGACGATGAAACACAGAAATTGCGTCGGAATTGAGTACAACAGGCACTATGCCGACTTCTCTCCGGGAGAGTAATGCTTCTAACTGTCTGTGCTTTGATTCTTTCCTGGGATTCCAGTAATAGATTCCGATGGACTTGGGAAGGTTTACTGTACCCTGTGGACATTCAACTTGACGATGAAACACAGAAATTGTGTCGGAATTGAATACAACAGGCACCAAGCCGACTTCTGTCCGGGAGAGTAATGCTTCTAACTGTCTGTGCTTTGATTCTTTCCTGGGATTCCAGTAATTGATACCGATGGACATGGGAAGGTTTACTGTAACCTGTCGACCTTCAACTTGACGATGAAACACAGAAATTGCGTCGGAATTGAATAAAATGGGCACCATGGCGACTTCCTTCCGGGAGAGTAATGCTTCTAACTGTCTGTGCTTTGATTCTTTCCTGGGATTCCAGTAATAGATTCCGATGGACATGGGAAGGTTTACTGCAACCTGTGGACCTTCAACTTGACGATGAAAAACAGAAATTGCGTCGGAATTGAATACAACAGGCACCAAGCCGACTTCTGTCAGTGAGAGTAATGCTCCTAACTGTCTGTGATTTGATTCTTTCCTGGGATTCCAGTAATAGATTCCGATATACACGGGAAGGTTTACTTTAACCTGTGGACCTTCAACTTGACGAAGAAACACAGAAATTGCCCCGGACTTGAATACAACAGGCACCAAGGTGACTTCTGTCCGGGAGAGTAATGCTTCTAACTGTCTGTGGTTTGATTCTTTCCTGGAATTCCAGTAATAGTTTCCGATGGACATGGGAAAGTTTACTGAAACCTGTGGACGTTCCACTTGATGATAAAACACAGAAATTGTGTCGGAATTGAATACTACAGGCACCATGCCGATTTCTCTCCGGGAGAGTAATGGTTCTAACTGTCTGTGCTTTGATTCTTTCCTGGGATTCCAGAAATATATTCCGATGGACATGGGAAGGTTAACTGCAACCTGTGGACCTTCAACTAGACGATGAAGCACAGAAATTGCGTCGGAATTGAATACAACATTCACCAAGCCGACTTCTCTCAGGGAGGGTAATGCTTCCAACTGTCTGTGTTTTGATTCATTCCTGGTATTCCAGTAATAGATTCCACTGGACATGGGTACGATTACAGTAACCTGTGGACCTTCAACTCGACGATGAAACACAGAAATTGCGTCGGAATCGAATACAACAAACACAATGCCGACTTCTCTCCCGGAGAGTAATGCTTCTAACTGTCTGTGTTTTGATTCTTTCCTGGGATTCCAGTAAAAGATTCCGATGGACATGGGAAGGTGTACTGTAACCTGTGGACCTTCAACTTGACGATGAAACACAGAAATTGCATCGGATTTGAATCCAACAAGCACCATGCCGACTTCTGTCCGGGAGAGCAATGCTTCTAACTGTCTGTGCTTTGATTCTTTCATGGGATTCCAGTAATAGATTCCGATGGACATGGGAAGGTTTACTGTAACCTGTGGACCTTCAACTTGACGATGGAACACAGAAATTGCGTCGGAATTGAATCCAACAGGCACCATGCCGACTTCTCTCCGGGAGAGTAATGCTTCTAACTGTCTGGGCTTTGATTCTTTCCTGGGATTCCAGTAATAGATTCCGATGGACATGGGAAGGTTTACTGTAACCTGTAGACCTTCAACTTGACGATGAAACACAGAAATTGCGTCGGAATTGAATCCAACAGGCACCATGCCGACATCTCTCCGGGAGAGTAATGCTTCTGTCTGTCTGTGCTTTGATTCTTTCCTGGGATTCCAGTAATAGATTCCGATGGACATGGGAAGAAGATTTACTGTTACCTGTGGACGTTCAACTTCACGATGAATCACAAAAATTGCGCCGGAATATAATCCAACAGGCACCATGCCGACTTCTCTCCGGGAGAGTAATGCTTCTAACTGTCTGTGCTTTGATTCTTTATTGGGATTCCAGTAATAGATTCCGATGGACTTTGGAAGGTTTACTGTAACCTGTGGACATTCAACTTGACGATGAAACACAGAAATTGTGTCGCAATTGAATACAACAGGCACCATGCCGACTTCTCTCCGGGAGAGTAATGGTTCTAACTGTCTATGCTTTGATTCTTTCCTGGGATTCCAGAAATAGATTCCGATGGACATGGGAAGGTTTACTGCAACCTGTGGACCTTCAACTAGACGATGAAGCACAGAAATTGCGTCGGAATTGAATACAACCTTCACCAAGCCGACTTCTCTCCGGGAGGGTAATGCTTCCAACTGTCTGTGTTTTGATTCATTCCTGGGATTCCAGTAATAGATTCCACTGGACATGGGTACGGTTACAGTAACCTGTGGACCTTCAACTTGACGATGAAACACAGAAATTGCGTCGGAATTGATTACAAGAGGCACCATGCCGATTTTTCACCGGGAGAGTAACGCTTCTAACTGTCTGTGCTTTGATTCTTTCCTGGGATTTCAGTAATAGATTCCGATGGACATGGGAAGGTTTACTGTAACCTGTGGACCATCAACTTGACGATGAGACACAGAAATTGCGTCGGATTTGAATCCAACAAGCACCATGCCGACTTCTGTCCGGGAGAGCAATGCTTCTAACTGTCTGTGCTTTGATTCTTTCATGGGATTCCAGTAATAGATTCCGATGGACATGGGAAGGTTTACTGTAACCTGTGGACCTTCAACTTGACGATGAAACACAGAAATTGCGTCGGAATTGAATCCAACAGGCACCATGCCGACTTATCTCCGGGAGAGTAATGCTTCTAACTGTCTGGGCTTTGATTCTTTCCTGGGATTCCAGTAATAGATTCCGATGGACATGGGAAGGTTTGCTTTAACCAGTGGACCTTCAACTTGACGATGAAACACAGAAATTGCGTCGGAATTGATTACAAGAGGCACCATGCCGATTTTTCACCGGGAGAGCAATGCTTCTAACTGTCTGTGCTTTGATTCTTTCCTGGGATTCCAGTAATAGATTCCGATGGACGTTGGAAGGTTTACTGTAACCTGTGGACATTCAACTTGACGATGAATCACAAAAATTGCGTCGGAATATAATCCAACAGGTACAATGCCGACTTCTCTCCGGGAGAGTAATGCTTCTTACCGTCTGCGCTTTGATTGTTTCCTGGGATTCCAGTAATAGATTCCGATATACATGGGAAGGTTTACTTTAACCTGTGGACCTTCAACTTGACGATGAAACACAGAAATTGCATCAGATTTGAATCCAAAAAGCACCATGCCGACTTCTGTCCGGGAGAGTAATGCTTCTAACTGTCTGTGCTTTGATTCTGTCCTCGGATTCCAGTAATAGATTTCGATGGACATGGGAAAGTTTACTGTAACCTGTGGACCTTCAACTTGACGATGAAACACAGAAATTGCGTCGGAATTGAATACAACAGGCACCATGCCGACTTATCTCCGGGAGAGTAATGCTTCTAACTGTCTGTGCTTTGATTCCTTCCTGGGATTCAGGTAATAGATTCCGATGGACATGGGAAGGTTTACTGTAACCTGTGGAGCTTCAACTTGACGATGAAACACAGAAATTGCGTCGGACTTAAATACAACAGGCACCAAGCCGACTTCTGTCCGGGAGAGTAATGCTTCTAACTGTCTGTGGTTTGGTTCCTTCCTGGGATTCCAGTAATAGATTCCGATGGACATGGGAAGGTTTACTATAACCTGTGGACCTTTAACGTGACGATGAAACACAGAAATTGCATCGGAATTGAATACAAGAGGCACCATGCCGACTTCTCTCCGGGAAAGTAATGTTTCTCACTGTCGTGATTTGATTCTTTCCTAGGATTTCACTAATAGATTCCGATGGACATGGGAAAGTTTACTGCAACCTGTGGACCTACCACTTGACGATAAAACACAGAAATTGCGTCGGAATTGAATACAACAAACACAATGCCGACGTCTCTCCCGGAGAGTAATGCTTCTAACTGTCTGTGTTTTGATTCTTTCCTGGGAGTCCTGTATTTGATTCCACTGTACATGGGTACGATTACAGTAACCTGTGGACCTTCAACTTGACGATGAAACACAGAAATTGCGTCGGAATCGAATACAACAAACACAATGCCGACTTCTCGCCCGGAGAGTAATGCTTCTAACTGTCTGTGTTTTGATTCTTTCCTGGGATTCCAGTAATAGATTCCGATGGACATGGGAAGGTTTACTGTAACCTGTGGACCTTCAACTTGACGATGAAACACAGAAATTGCATCGGATCTGAATCCAACAAGCACCATGCCGACTTCTGTCCGGGAGAGCAATGCTTCTAACTGTCTGTGCTTTGATTCTTTCATGGGATTCCAGTAATAGATTCCGATGGACATGGGAAGGTTTACTGTAACCTGTGGACCTTCAACTTGACGATGAAACACAGAAATTGCGTCGGAATTGAATCCAACAGGCACCATGCCGACTTCTCTCCGGGAGAGTAATGCTTCTAACTGTCTGGGCTTTGATTCTTTCCTGGGATTCCAGTAATAGATTCCGATGGACATGGGAATTTTTGCTTTAACCTGTGGACCTTCAACTTGACGATGAAACACAGAAATTGCGTCGGAATTGATTACAAGAGGCACCATGCCGATTTTTCACCGGGAGAGTAACGCTTCTAACTGTATGTGCTTTGATTCTTTCCTGGGATATCAGTAGTAGATTCCGATGGACATGGGAAGGTTTACTGTAACCTGTGGACCATCAACTTGACGATGAAACACAGAAATTGCGTCGGAATATAATCCAACAGGTACCATGCCGACTTCTCTCCGGGAGAGTAATGCTTCTAACTGTCTGTGCTTTGATTCTTTCTTGGGATTCCAGTAATAGATTCCGATGGACTTTGGAAGGTTTACTGTAACCTGTGGACATTCAACTTGACGATGAAACACAGAAATTGTGTCGGAATTGAATACAACAGGCACCAAGCCGACTTCTGTCCGGGAGAGTAATGCTTCTAACTGTCTGTGCTTTGATTCTTTCCTCGGATTCCAGTAATGTACTCCGATGGACATGGGAAAGTTTACTGTAACCTGTGGACCTTCAACTTGACGATGAAACCCAGAAATTGCGTCGGAATTGAGTACAACAGGCACCATGCCGACTTCTCTCCGGGAGAGTAATGCTTCTATCTGTCTGTGCTTTGATTCTTTCCTGGGATTTCAGTAATAGATTCCGATGGATATGGGAAGATTTACTGTTACCTGTGGACGTTCAACTTGACGATGAAACACAAAAATTGCGTCGGAATATAATCCAACAGGTACCATGCCGACTTCTCTCCGGGAGAGTAATGCTTCTAACTGTCTGTGCTTTGATTCTTTCCTGGGATTCCAGTAATAGATTCCGATGGACTTTGGAAGGTTTAATGTAACCTGTGGACATTCAACTTGACGATGAAACAAAGAAATTGTGTCGGAATATAATACAACAGGCACCAAGCCGACTTCTGTCCGGGAGAGTAATGCTTCTAACTGTCTGTGCTTTGATTCTTTCCTCGGATTCCAGTAATGTACTCCGATGGACATGGGAAAGTTTACTGTAACCTGTGGACCTTCAACTTGACGATAAAACCCAGAAATTGCGTCGGAATTGAGTACAACAGGCACCATGCCGACTTCTCTCCGGGAGAGTAATGCTTCTAACTGTCTGTGCTTTGATTCTTTCCTGGGATTCCAGTAATAGATTCCGATTGACTTGGGAAGGTTTACCGTAACCTGTGGACCTTCAACTTGACGATGAAACACAGAAATCGTGTCGGAATTGAATACAACAAACACCATGCCGACTTCTCTCCGGGAGAATAATGCTTGTAACTCTCTGTGTTTTGATTCTTTCCTGGGATTCCAGTAATTGATACCGATGGACATGGGAACGTTTACTGTAACCTGTCGACCTTCAACTTGACGATGAAACACAGAAATTGCGTCGGAATTGAATAAAATGTGTACCATGGCGACTTCGTTCCCGGAGAGTAATGCTTCTAACTGTCTGTGCTTCGATTCTTTCCTGGGATTCCAGTAATAGATTCCGATGGACATGGGAAGGCTTACTGTAACCTGTGGACCTTCAACTTGACGATGAAAAACAGAAATTGCGTCGGAATTGAATACAACAGGCACCAAGCCGACTTCTGTCCGTGAGAGTAATGCTCCTAACTGTCTGTGATTTGATTCTTTCCTGGGATTCCAGGAATAGATTCCGATGGACATGGGAAGGTCTACTGTAACCTGTGGACTTTCAACTTGACGATGAAACACAGAAATTGTGTCGGAATTGAATACAACAGGCACCACGCCGACTTCTGTCCGGGAGAGCAATGCCTCTAACTGTCTGTGCTTTGATTTTTTCCTGGGATTCCAGAAATAGATTCCGATGGACATGGGACGGTTTACTATAACCTGTGGACCTTTAACGTGACGATGAAACACAGAAATTGCATCGGAATTAAATACAAGAGGCACCATGCCGACTTCTCTCCGGGAGAGTAATGCTTCCAACTGTCTGTGCTTTGATTCTTTCCTGGGATTCCGGTAAGAGATTCCACTGGACACGGGAAGGATTACTGTAACCTGTGGACCTTCACCTTGACGATGAAACACAGAAATTGCGTCGGAATTGAATACAACAAACACAATGCAGACTTCTCTCCCGGAGAGTAATGCTTCTAATTGTCGGTGTTTTGATTCTTTCCTGGGATTCCAGTAATAGATTCCGATGGACATGGGAAGGTTTACTGTGGACCTTCAACTTGACGATGAGACACAGAAATTGCATCGGATTTGAATCCAACAAGCACCATGCCGACTTCTGTCCGGGAGAGTAATGCTTCTAACTGTCTGTGTTTTGATTCTGTCCTCGGATTCCAGTAATAGACTCCGATGGACATGGGAAAGTTTACTGTAACCTGTGGACCTTCAACTTGACGATGAAACACAGAAATTGCGTCGGAATTGAATACAACAGGCACCATGCCGACTTCTCTCCGGGAGAGTAATGCTTCTAACTGTCTGTGCTTTGATTCTTTCCTCGGATTCCAGTAATATACTCCGATGGACATGGGAAAGTTTACTATAACCTGTGGACCTTCAACTTGACGATGAAACACAGAAATTGCGTCGGAATTGAGTACAACAGGCACCATGCCGACTTCTCTCCGGGAGAGTAAGTCTTCTAACTATCTGTGCTTTGATTCGTTCCTGGGATTCCAGTAATAGATTCCGATGGACATGGGAAGGTTTACTGTAACCTGTGGACCTTCATCTTGACGACGAAACACAGAAGTTGTGTCGGAATTGAATACAACAGGCACCAACTCGACTTCTGTCCGGGAGAGTAATGCTTCTAAATGTCTGTGCTTTGATTCTCTCCTGGGATTCCAGTAATAGATGCCGATGGACATGGGAAGGTTTACTGTAACCTGTGGATCTTCAACGTGACGATGAAACACAGAAATTGCGTCGGAGATGAATACAACAGGCTCCATGCCGACTTCTCTCCGGTAGAGTAATGTTTCTAACTGTCTGTGCTTTGATTCTTTCCAGGGATTTCAGAAATAGATTCCGATGGACATGGGAAGGTTTACTGTAACCTGTGGACCTTCAACTTGACGATGAAGGACAGAAATTGCGTCGGAATTGAATACAACAGGCACCATGCCGACTTCTTTCCGGGAGACTACTGCTTCTAACTGTCTGTGCTTTGATTCTTTCCTGGGATTCCAGTAATAGATTCCGATGGACTTTGGAAAGTTTACTGTAACCTGTGGACATTCAACTTGACGATGAAACACAGAAATTGTGTCGGAATTGAATACAACAGGCACCAAGCCGACTTCTGTCCGGGAGAGTAATGCTTCTAACTGTCTGTGCTTTGATTCTTTCCTCGGATTCCAGTAATATACTCCGATGGACATGGGAAAGTTTACTATAACCTGTGGACCTTCAACTTGACGATGAAACACAGAAATTGCGTCGGAATTGAGTACAACAGGCACTATGCCGACTTCTCTCCGGGAGAGTAATGCTTCTAACTGTCTGTGCTTTGATTCTTTCCTGGGATTCCAGTAATAGATTCCGATTGACTTGGGAAGGTTTACTGTACCCTGTGGACATTCAACTTGACGATGAAACAAAGAAATTGTGTCGGAATTGAATACAACAGGCACCAAGCCGACTTCTCTCCGGGAGAGTAATGCTTCTAACTGTCTGTGCTTTGATTCTTTCCTCGGATTCCAGTAATATACTCCGATGACATGGGAAAGTTTAGTGTAACCTGTGGACCTTCAACTTGACGATGAAACACAGAAATTGCGTCGGAATTGAGTACAACAGGCACCATGCCGACTTCTCTCCGGGAGAGTAATGTTTCTAACTGTCTGTGCTTTGATTCTTTCCTGGGATTCCAGTAATAGATTCCGATGGACATGAGAAGGTTTACCGTAACCTGTGGACCTTCAACTTGACGACGAAACACAGAAATTGCGTCGGAATTGAATACAACCGGCACCAAGCCGACTTCTCTCCGGGAGAGTAATGCTTCTAACTGTCTGTGCTTTGATTTTTTCCTGGGATTCCAGAAATAGGTTCCGATGGACATAGGAAGGTTTACTGTAACCTGTGGACCTTCAACTTGACGATGAAACACAGAAATTGCGTCGGAATTGAATACAACATTCACCATGCCGACTTCTCTCCGGGAGAGTATTGCTTCCAACTGTCTGTGCTTTGATTCTTTCCTGGGATTCCAGTAATAGATTCCACTGGACATGGGAGGGATTACTGTAACCTGTGGACCTTCACCTTGACGATGAAACACAGAAATTGCGTCGGAATTGAATACAACAAACACAATGCAGACTTCTCTCCCGGGGAGTAATGCTTCTAATTGTCGGTGTTTTGATTCTTTCCTGGGATTCCAGTAATAGATTCCGATGGACATGGGAAGGATTACTGTAATCTGTGGACCTTCAACTTGACGATGAAACACAGAAATTGCATCGGATTTGAATCCAACAGGCACCATGCCGACTTCTCTCCGGGAGAGTAATGCTTCTAACTGTCTGGGCTTTGATTCTTTCCTGGGATTCCAGTAATAGATTCCGATGGACATGGGAATTTTGCTTTAACCTGTGGACCTTCAACTTGACGATGAAACACAGAAATTGCGTCGGAATTGATTACAAGAGGCACCATGCCGATTTTTCACCGGGAGAGTAACGCTTCTAACTGTCTGTGCTTTGATTCTTTCCTCGGATTCCAGTAATATACTCCGATGGACATGGGAACGTTTACTGTAACCTGTCGACCTTCAACTTCACGATGAAAAACAGAAATTGCGTCGGAATTGAATAAAATGGGCACCATGGCGACTTCGTTCCCAAAGAGTAATGCTTCTAACTGTCTGTGCTTCGATTCTTTCCTGGGATTCCAGTAATAGATTCCGATGGACATGGGAAGGTTTACTGTCACCTGTGGACCTTCACCTTGACGATGAAACACAGAAATTGCGTCGGAATTGAATACAACAAACACAATGCAGACTTCTCTCCCGGAGAGTAATGCTTCTAATTGTCGGTGTTTTGATTCATTCCTGGGATTCCAGTAATAGATTCCGATGGACATGGGAAGGTTTTCTATAACCTGTGGACCTTCAACTTGACGATGAGACACAGAAATTGCATCGGATTTGAATCCAACAAGCACCATGCCGACTTCTGTCCGGGAGAGTAATGCTTCTAACTGTCTGTGTTTTGATTCTGTCCTCGGATTCCAGTAATAGACTCCGATGGACATGGGAAAGTTTACTGTAACCTGTGGACCTTCAACTTGACGATGAAACACAGAAATTGCGTCGGAATTGAATACAACAGGCACCATGCCGACTTCTCTCCGGGAGAGTAATGTTTCTCACTGTCGTGATTTGATTCTTTCCTAGGATTTCAGTAATAGATTCCGATGGACATGGGAAAGTTTACTGCAACCTGTGGACCTACCACTTGACGATAAAACACAGAAATTGCGTCAGAATTGAATACAACAGGCACCATGCCGATTTCTCTCCGGGAGAGTAACGCTTCTAACTGTCTGTGCATTGTTTCATTCCTGGGATTCCAGTAATGGATTCCGAAGGACTTGGGAGGGTTTACCGTAACCTGTGGACCTTCAACTTGACGATGAAACAGAGAAGTTGTGTCGGAATTGAATACAACAGGCACCAACTCGACTTCTGTCCGGGAGAGAAATGCTTCTAACTGTCTGTGCTGTGATTCTCTCGTGGGATTCCAGTAATAGATGCCGATGGACATGGGAAGGTTTACTGTAACCTGTGGATCTTCAACGTGACGATGAAACACAGAAATTGCGTCGGAGATGAATACAACAGGCTCCATGCCGACTTCTCTCCGGTAGAGTAATGTTTCTAACTGTCTGTGCTTTGATTCTTTCCAGGGATTTCAGAAATAGATTCCGATGGACATGGGAAGGTTTACTGTAACCTGTGGACCTTCAACTTGACGATGAAAACAGAAATTGCGTCGGAATTGAATACAACAGGCACCATGCCGACTTCTTTCCGGGAGACTACTGCTTCTAACTGTCTGTGCTTTGATTCTTTCCTGGGACTCCAGTAATAGATTCCGATGGACTTTGGAAAGTTTACTGTAACCTGTGGACATTCAACTTGACGATGAAACACAGAAATTGTGTCGGAATTGAATACAACAGGCACCAAGCCGACTTCTGTCCGGGATAGTAATGCTTCTAACTGTCTGTGCTTTGATTCTTTCCTCGGATTCCAGTAATATACTCCGATGGACATGGGAAAGTTTACTGTAACCAGTGGACCTTCAACTTGACGATGAAACACAGAAATTGCGTCGGAATTGAGTACAACAGGCACTATGCCGACTTCTCTCCGGGAGAGTAATGCTTCTAACTGTCTGTGCTTTGATTCTTTCCTGGGATTCCAGTAATAGATTCCGATGGACTTGGGAAGGTTTACTGTACCCAGTGGACATTCAACTTGACGATGAAACACAGAAATTGTGTCGGAATTGAATACAACAGGCACCAAGCCGACTTCTGTCCGGGAGAGTAATGCTTCTAACTGTCTGTGCTTTGATTCTTTCCTGGGATTCCAGTAATAGATTCCGATATACATGGGAAGGTTTACTTTAACCTGTGGACCTTCAACTTGACGATGAAACACAGAAATTGCCCCGGACTTGAATGCAACAGGCACCAAGGTGACTTCTGTCCGGGAGAGTAATGCTTCTAACTGTCTGTGGTTTGATTCTTTCCTGAAATTCCAGTAATAGTTTCCGATGGACATGGGAAAGTTTATTGTAACCTGTGGACGTTCCACTTGATGATAAAACACAGAAATTGTGTCGGAATTGAATACTACAGGCACCATGCCGACTTCTCTCCGGGAGAGTAATGGTTCTAACTGTCTGTGCTTTGATTCTTTCCTGGGATTCCAGAAATATATTCCGATGGACATGGGAAGGTTTACTGCAACCTGTGGACCTTCAACTAGACGATGAAGCACAGAAATTGCGTCGGAATTGAATACAACATTCACCAAGCCGACTTCTCTCAGGGAGGGTAATGCTTCCAACTGTCTGTGTTTTGATTCATTCCTGGGATTCCAGAAATAGATTCCGATGGACATGGGAAGGTTTACTGCAACCTGTGGACATTCAACTTGACGATGAAACACAGAAATTGCGTCGGAATTGAATACAACAGGCACCATGCCGACTTCTCTCCGGGAGAGTAATGGTTCTAACTGTCTGTGCTTTGATTCTTTCCTGGGATTCCAGAAATAGATTCCGATGGACATGGGAAGGTTTACTGCAACCTGTGGCCCTTCAACTAGACGATGAAGCACAGAAATTGCGTCGGAATTGAATACAACATTCACCAAGCCGACTTCTCTCCGGGAGGGTAATGCTTCCAACTGTTTGTGTTTTGATTCATTCCTGGGATTCCAGTAATAGATTCCACTGGACATGGGTACGATTACAGTAACCTGTGGACCTTCAACTTGACGATGAAACACAGAAATTGCGTCGGAATTGAATACAACAAACACAATGCAGACTTCTCTCCCGGGGAGTAATGCTTCTAATTGTCGGTGTTTTGATTCTTTCCTGGGATTCCAGTAATAGATTCCGATGGACATGGGAAGGTTTACTGTAATCTGTGGACCTTCAACTTGACGATGAAACACAGAAATTGCATCGGATTTGAATCCAACAGGCACCATGCCGACTTCTCTCCGGGAGAGTAATGCTTCTAACTGTCTGGGCTTTGATTCTTTCCTGGGATTCCAGTAATAGATTCCGATGGACATGGGAAGGTTTACTGTAACCTGTGGACCTTCAACTTGACGATGAAACACAGAAATTGCGTCGGAATTGAATACAACAGGCACCATGCCGACTTCTCTCCGGGAGAGTAATGTTTCTAACTGTCTGTGCTTTGATTCTTTCCAGGGATTTCAGAAATAGATTCCGATGGACATGGGAAAATTTACTGTAACCTGTCGACCTTCAACTTGACGATGAAACACAGAAATTGCGTCGGAATTGAATAAAATGGGCACCATGGCGACTTCCTTCCGGGAGAGTAATGCTTCTAACTGTCTGTGCTTTGATTCTTTCCTGGGATTCCAGTAATAGATTCCGATGGACATGGGAAGGTTTACTGTAACCTGTGGACCTTCAACTTGACGATGAAAAACAGAAATTGCGTCGGAATTGAATACAACAGGCACCAAGCCAACTTCTGTCCGTGAGAGTAATGCTCCTAACTGTCTGTGATTTGATTCTTTCCTGGGATTCCAGGAATAGATTCCGATGGACATGGGAAGGTCTACTGTAACCTGTGGACTTTCAACTTGACGATGAAACACAGAAATTGTGTCGGAATTGAATACAACAGGCACCACGCCGACTTATGTCCGGGAGAGTAATGCGTCTAACTGTCTGTGCTTTGATTCTTTCCTGGGATTCCAGTAATAGATTCCGATATACATGGGAAGGTTTACTTTAACCTGTGGACCTTCAACTTGACGATGAAACACAGAAATTGCCCCGGACTTGAATGCAACAGGCACCAAGGTGACTTCTGTCCGGGAGAGTAATGCTTCTAACTGTCTGTGGTTTGATTCATTCCTGAAATTCCAGTAATAGTTTCCGATGGACATGGGAAAGTTTATTGTAACCTGTGGACGTTCCACTTGATGATAAAACACAGAAATTGTGTCGGAATTGAATACTACAGGCACCATGCCGACTTCTCTCCGGGAGAGTAATGGTTCTAACTGTCTGTGCTTTGATTCTTTCCTGGGATTCCAGAAATATATTCCGATGGACATGGGAAGGTTTACTGCAACCTGTGGACCTTCAACTAGACGATGAAGCACAGAAATTGCGTCGGAATTGAATACAACATTCACCAAGCCGACTTCTCTCAGGGAGGGTAATGCTTCCAACTGTCTGTGTTTTGATTCATTCCTGGGATTCCAGAAATAGATTCCGATGGACATGGGAAGGTTTACTGCAACCTGTGGACATTCAACTTGACGATGAAACACAGAAATTGCGTCGGAATTGAATACAACAGGCACCATGCCGACTTCTCTCCGGGAGAGTAATGGTTCTAACTGTCTGTGCTTTGATTCTTTCCTGGGATTCCAGAAATAGATTCCGATGGACATGGGAAGGTTTACTGCAACCTGTGGCCCTTCAACTAGACGATGAAGCACAGAAATTGCGTCGGAATTGAATACAACATTCACCAAGCCGACTTCTCTCCGGGAGGGTAATGCTTCCAACTGTTTGTGTTTTGATTCATTCCTGGGATTCCGGTAATAGATTCCACTGGACATGGGTACGATTACAGTAACCTGTGGACCTTCAACTTGACGATGAAACACAGAAATTGCGTCGGAATCGAATACAACAAACACAATTCCGAAATCTCTCCCGGAGAGTAATGCTTCTAACTGTCTGTGTTTTGATTCTTTCCTGGGATTCCAGTAATAATTTCCGATGGGCATGGGAAGGTTTACTGTAACCTGTGGACCTTCAACTTGACGATGAAACACAGAAATTGCATCGGATTTGAATCCAACAAGCACCATGCCGACTTCTGTCCGGGAGAGCAATGCTTCTAACTGTCTGTGCTTTGATTCTTTCATGGGATTCCAGTAATAGATTCCGATGGACATGGGAAGGTTTACTGTAACCTGTGGACCTTCAACTTGACGATGAAACACAGAAATTGCGTCGGAATTGAATCCAACAGGCACCATGCCGACTTCTCTCCGGGAGAGTAATGCTTCTAACTGTCTGGGCTTTGATTCTTTCCTGGGATTCCAGTAATAGATTCCGATGGACATGGGAAGGTTTGCTTTAACCAGTGGACCTTCAACTTGACGATGAAACACAGAAATTGCGTCGGAATTGATTACAAGGGGCACCATGCCGATTTTTCACCGGGAGAGTAACGCTTCTAACTGTCTGTGCTTTGATTCTTTCCTGGGATTTCAGTAATAGATTCCGATGGACATTGGAAGAGGATTTACTGTTACCTGTGGACGTTCAACTTCACGATGAATCACAAAAATTGCGTCGGAATATAATCCAACAGGTACCATGCCGACTTCTCTCCGTGAGAGTAATGCTTCTAACTGTCTGTGCTTTGATTCTTTCCTGGGATTCCAGTAATAGATTCCGATGGACTTTGGAAGGTTTACTGTAACCTGTGGACATTCAACTTGACGATGAAACACAGAAATTGTGTCGGAATTGAATACAACAGGCACCATGCCGACTTCTCTCCGGGAGAGTAATGGTTCTAACTGTCTGTGCTTTGATTCTTTCCTGGGATTCCAGAAATATATTCCCATGGACATGGGAAGGTTTACTGCAACCTGTGGACGTTCCACTTGATGATAAAACACAGAAATTGTGTCGGAATTGAATACTACAGGCACCATGCCGACTTCTCTCCGGGAGAGTAATGCTTCTAACTGTCTGTGCTTTGATTCTTTCCTCGGATTCAAGTAATATACTCCGATGGACATGGGAAAGTTTACTGTAACCTGTGGACCTTCAACTTGACGATGAAACACAGAAATTGCGTCGGAATTGAGTACAACAGGCACCATGCCGACTTCTCTCCGGGAGAGTAATGCTTCTAACTGTCTGTGCTTTGATTCTTTCCTGGGATTCCAGTAATAGGTTCCGATGGACTTGGGAAGGTTTACTGTACCCTGTGGACATTCAACTTGACGATGAAACACAGAAATTGTGTCGGAATTGAATACAACAGGCACCAAGCCGACTTCTGTCCGGGAGAGTAATGCTTCTAACTGTCTGTGCTTTGATTCTTTCCTGGGATTCCAGTAATAGATTCCGATGGACATGGGAAGGTTTACTTCAACCTGTGGACCTTCAACGTGACGATGAAACACAGAAATTAGGTCGGAATTGAATACGACAGGCACCATGCCGACTTCTGTCCGGGAGAGTAATGCTTCCAACTGCCTGTGCTTTGATTCTTTATTGGGATTCCAGTAATAGATCCGATTTACATGCGAAGGTTTACTGTAACCTGTGGACCTTCAACTTGACGATGAAACACAGAAATGGTGTCGGAATTGAATACAACAAACACCATGCCGACTCTCTCCGGGAGAATAATGCTTGTAACTCTCTGTGTTTTGATTCATTCCTGGGATTCCAGTAATAGATTCCACTGGACATGGGTACGATTACAGTAACCTGTGGACCTTCAACTTGACGATGAAACACAGAAATTGCGTCGGAATTGAATACAACATTCACCAAGCCGACTTCTCTCAGGGAGGGTAATGCTTCCAACTGTCTGTGTTTTGATTCATTCCTGGGATTCCAGAAATAGATTCCGATGGACATGGGAAGGTTTACTGCAACCTGTGGACATTCAACTTGACGATGTAACACAGAAATTGCGTCGGAATTGAATACAACAGGCACCATGCCGACTTCTCTCCGGGAGAGTAATGGTTCTAACTGTCTGTGCTTTGATTCTTTCCTGGGATTCCAGAAATAGATTCCGATGGACATGGGAAGGTTTACTGCAACCTGTGGACCTTCAACTAGACGATGAAGCACAGAAATTGCGTCGGAATTGAATACAACATTCACCAAGCCGACTTCTCTCCGGGAGGGTAATGCTTCCAACTGTCTGTGCTTTGATTCTTTCCTGGGATTCCAGTAATAGATTCCGATGGACTTTGGAAGGTTTACTGTAACCTGTGGACATTCAACTTGACGATGAAACACAGAAATTGTGTCGGAATTGAATACAACAGGCACCATGCCGACTTCTCTCCGGGAGAGTAATGGTTCTAACGGTCTGTGCTTTGATTCTTTCCTGGGATTCCAGAAATAGATTCCGATGGACATGGGAAGGTTTACTGCAACCTGTGGACCTTCAACTAGACGATGAAGCACAGAAATTGCGTCGGAATTGAATACAACATTCACCAAGCCGACTTCTCTCCGGGAGGGTAATGCTTCCAACTGTCTGTGTTTTGATTCATTCCTGGGATTCCAGTAATAGATTCCACTGGACATGGGTACGATTACAGTAACCTGTGGACCTTCAACTTGACGATGAAACACAGAAATTGCGTCGGTATCGAATACAACAAACACAATGCCGACTTCTCTCCCGGAGAGTAATGCTTCTAACTGTCTGTGTTTTGATTCTTTCCTGGGATTCCAGTAATAGATTCCGATGGACATGGGAAGATTTACTGTTACCTGTGGACGTTCAACTTCACGATGAATCACAAAAATTGCGTCGGAATATTATCCAACAGGTACAATGCCGACTTCTCTCCGGGAGAGTAATGCTTCTAACTGTCTGTGCTTTGATTCTTTCCTGGGATTCCAGTAACAGATTCCGATGGACGTTGGAAGGTTTACTGTAACCTGTGGACATTCAACTTGACGATGAAACACAGAAATTGTGTCGGAATTGAATACAACAGGCACCAAGCCGACTTCTGTCCGGGAGAGTAATGCTTCTAACTGTCTGTGCTTTGATTCTTTCCTCGGATTCAAGTAATATACTCCGATGGACATGGGAAAGTTTACTGTAACCTGTGGACCTTCAACTTGACGATGAAACACAGAAATTGCGTCGGAATTGAGTACAACAGGCACCATGCCGACTTCTCTCCGGGAGAGTAATGCTTCTAACTGTCTGGGCTTTGATTCTTTCCTGGGATTCCAGTAATAGATTCCGATGGACATGGGAAGGTTTGCTTTAACCTGTGGACCTTCAACTTGACGATGAAACACAGAAATTGCGTCGGAATTGATTACAAGAGGCACCATGCCGATTTTTCACCGGGAGAGTAACGCTTCTAACTCTCTGTGCTTTGATTCTTTCCTAGGATTTCAGTAATAGATTCCGATGGACATGGGAAGGTTTACTGTAACCTGTGGACCATCAACTTGACGATGAAAAACAGAAATTGCGTCCGAATTGAATACAACAGGCACTATGCCGACTTCTGTCCGGGAGAGTAATGCTTCCAACTGTCTGTGCTTTGATTCTTTCCTGGGATTCAGGTAATAGATTCCGATGGACATGGGAAGGTTTACTTTAACCTGTGGACCTTCAACTTGACGATGGAACACAGAAATTGCGAATGAATTGAAAGCAACAGGCACCATGCCGACTTCGCTAAGGCAGAGTAATGATTCTAACTGTCTGTGCTTTCATTGTTTCCTGGGATTCCAGTAACAGATTCCGACGGACATGGGAACGTTTACTGTAACCTGTGGACCTCCAACTTGACGATGAAAAACAGACATTGCGTCGGAATTGAATACAACAGGCACCATGCCGACTTCTGTCCGGGAGAGTAATGCTTCCAACTGTCTGTGCTTTGATTCTTTATTGGGATTCCAGTAATAGATCCGATGGACATGCGAAGGTTTACTGTAACCTGTGGACCTTCAACTTGACGATGAAACACAGAAATCGTGTCGGAATTGAATACAACAAACACCATGCCGACTTCTCGCCTGGAGAATAATGCTTGTAACTCTCTGCGTTTTGATTCTTTCCTGGGATTCCAGTAATTGATTTCGATGGACATGGGAAGGTTTACTGTAACCTGTCGACCTTCAACTTGACGATGAAACACAGAAATTGCGTCGGAATTGAATAAAATGGGCATAATGGCGACTTCCTTCCGGGAGAGTAATGCTTCTAACTGTCTGTGCTTTGATTCTTTCCTGGGATTCCAGTAATAGATTCCGATGGACATGGGAAGGTTTACTGTAACCTGTGGACCTCCAACTTGACGATGAAAAACAGACATTGCGTCGGAATTGAATACAACAGGCACCAAGCCGACTTCTGTCCGTGAGAGTAATGCTCCTAACTGTCTGTGATTTGATTCTCTCCTGGGATTCCAGGAATAAATTCCGTTGGACACGGGAAGGCCTACTGTAACCTGTGGACTTTCAACTTGACGATGAAACACAGAAATTGTGTCGGAATTGAATACAACAGGCACCACGCCGACTTCTGTCCGGGAGAGTAATGCCTCTAACTGTCTGTGCTTTGATTCTTTCCTGGGATACCAGTAATAGATTCCGATATACATGGGAAGGTTTACTTTAACCTGTGGACCTTCAACTTGACGATGAAACACAGAAATTGCGCCGGACTTGAGTACAACAGGCACCAAGGTGACTTCTGTCCGGGAGAGTAATGCTTCTAACTGTCTGTGGTTTGATTCTTTCCTGGAACTCCAGTAATAGTTTCCGATGGACATGGGAAAGTTTACTGTAACCTGTGGACCTTCCACTTGACGATAAAACACAGAAATTGTGTCGGAATTGAATACTACAGGCACCATGCCGACTTCTCTCCGGGAGAGTAATGGTTCTAACTGTCTGTGCTTTGATTCTTTCCTGGGATTCCAGAAATAGATTCCGATGGACATGGGAAGGTTTACTGCAACCTGTGGACCTTCAACTAGACGATGAAGCACAGAAATTGCGTCGGAATTGAATACAACAGGCACCAAGCCGACTTCTCTCCGGGAGGGTAATGCTACCAACTGTCTGTATTTTGATTCTTTCCTGGGATTCCAGTAATAGATTCCACTGGACATGGGTACGATTACAGTAACCTGTGGACCTTCAACTTGACGATGAAACACAGAAATTGCGTCGGAATCGAATACAACAAACACAATGCCGACTTCTCTCCCGGAGAGTAATGCTTCTAACTGTCTGTATTTTGATTCTTTCCTGGGATTCCAGTAATAGATTCCGATGGACTTGGGAAGGTTTACTGTAACCTGTGGACCTTCAACTTGACGTTGAAACACAGAAATTGCATCGGATTTGAATCCAACAAGCACCATGCCGACTTCTGTCCGGGAGAGTAATGCTTCTAACAGTCTGTGCTTTGATTCTTTCATGGGATTCCAGTAATAGATTCCGATGGACATGGGAAGGTTTACTGTAACCTGTGGACCTTCAACTTGACGATGAAACACAGAAATTGCGTCGGAATTGAATCCAACAGGCACCATGCCGACTTCTCTCCGGGAGTGTAATGCTTCTAACTGTCTGGGCTTTGATTCTATCCTGGGATTCCAGTAATAGATACCGATGGACATGGGAAGGTTTGCTTTAACCTGTGGACCTTCAACTTGACGATGAAACACAGAAATTGCGTCGGAATTGATTACAAGAGGCACCATGCCGATTTTTCACCGGGAGAGTAACGCTTCTAACTGTCTGTGCTTTGATTCTTTCCTGGGATTTCAGTAATAGATTCCGATGGACATGGGAAGGTTTACTTCAACCTGTGGACCTTCAACGTGACGATGAAACACAGAAATTAGGTCGGAATTGAATACAACAGGCACCATGCCGACTTCTGTCCGGGAGAGTAATGCTTCCAACTGTCTGTGCTTTGATTCTTTATTGGGATTCCAGTAATAGATCCGATGGACATGCGAATGTTTACTGTAATCTGTGGACTTTCAACTTGACGATGAAACACAGAAATCGTGTCGGAATTGAATTCAACAAACACCATGCCGACTTCTCTCCGGCAGAATAATGCTTGTAACTCTCTGTGTTTTGATTCTTTCCTGGGATTCCAGTAATTGATACCGATGGACATGGGAAGGTTTACTGTAACCTGTGGACCTTCAACTTGACGATGTAAAACAGAAATTGCGTCGGAATTGAATACAACAGGCACTATGCCGACTTCTGTCCGGGAGAGTAATGCTTCCAACTGTCTGTGCTTTGATTCTTCCTGGGATTCCAGTAATAGATTCCGATGGACATGGGAAGGTTTACTTTAACCTGTGGACCTTCAACTTGACGATGGAACACAGAAATTGCGTCGGAATTGAAAACAACAGGCACCATGCCGACTTCGCTAAGGCAGAGTAATGATTCTAACTGTCTGTGCTTTCATTGTTTCCTGGGATTCCAGTAACAGATTCCTACGGACATGGGAAGGTTTACTGTAACCTGTGGACCTTCAACTTGACGATGAAACACAGAAATTTTGTCGGAATTGAATACGACAGGCACCATGCCGACTTCTGTCCGGAAGAGTAATGCTTCCAACTTTCTGTGCTTTGATTCATTCCTGGGATTCCAGTAATAGATTCCGATGGACATGGGAAGGTCTACTGTAACCTGTCGACCTTCAACTTGACGATGAAAAACGGAAATTGCGTCGGAATTGAATACAAAAGGCACCATTCCAATTTCTCACACGGAGAGTAACGCTTCTGACTGTATGTGCTTTGTTTCTTTCCTGGGATTCCAGTAATAGATTCCGATGGACTTGGGAAAGTTTACTGTACCCTGTGGACATTCAACTTGACGATGAAACACAGAAATTGTGTCGGAATAGAATACAACAGGCTTCAAGCCGACTTCTGTCCGGGAGAGTAATGTTTCTAACTGTCTGTGCTTTGATTCTTTCCTGGGAATCCAGTAATAGATTTGATGGACATGCAAAGGTTTACTATAACTTGTGGACCTTCAACATGACGATGAAACACAGAAATTGCGTCGGACTTGAATACAACAGGCACCAAGGCGACTTCTGACTGGGAGAGTAATGCTTCTAACTGTTTGTGCTTTGATTCTTTCCTGTTATTCCAGTAATAGATTCCGATGGACATGAGAAGGTTTACTGTAACCTGTGTACCTTCAACTTGACGATTAAACACAGAAATTGCGTCGGAATTGAATACAACATGCACCATGCCGACTTCTCTCCAGGAGACTACTGCTTCTAACTGTCTGTGCTTTGATTCTTTCCTGGGATACCAGTAATAGATTCCGATGGACATGGGAAGTGTTACTGTAACCTGTGGACGTTCAACTTGACGATGAAACACAGAAATTAGCTCGGAATTGAATACAACAGGCACCATGCCGATTTCTGTCCAGGAGAGTAATGCTTCTAACTGTGTGTGCATTGATTCTTTTCTGGGATTCCAGTAATAGGTTCCGACGGACATGGGAAAGTTTAATGTAACCTGTGGACCTTCAACTTGACGATGAAACACAGAAAAGCCGTCGGACTTAAATACAACAGGCACCAAGCCGACTTCTCTCCGGTACAGTAATGTTTCTAACTGTCTGTGCTTAGATTCTTTTCAGGGATTTCAGTAATAGATTCCGATGGACACTGGAAGGTTTACTGTAACCTGTGGACCTTCCACTTGACGATGAAGCACAGAAGTTGCGTCGGAATTGAATGCAACAGGCACCATACCGATTTCTCACCGGGAGAGTAACGCTTCTGACTGTGTGTGCTTTGATTCTTTCCTGGGTTTCCAGTAATAGATTGCGATGGACTTGGGAAGGTTTACTGTATGATGTGGACATTCAACTTGACGATGAAACACAGAAATTGTGTCGGAATAGAATACTACAGGCACCAAGACGACTTCTGTCCGGGAGAGTAATGCTTCTAACTGCCTGTGCTTTGATTCTTTCCTGGGATTCCAGTAATTGATTCCGATGGACATGGTAAGGTTTACTTTAACCTGTGGACCTTTAACTTGACGATGAAACACAGAATTTGCGTCGGAATTGAATACAACAAACACCATGCCGACTTCTCTCCCGGAGAGTACTGCTCGAAATGACTGTGTTTTTAATCGTTTCTGGGATTCCAGTAATAGCTCCGATGGACATGCGAAGGTTTACTGTAACCTGTGGACCTTCAACTTGACGATGAAACACAGAAATTGCGTCGGAATTGAATCCAACAGGCACCATGCCGACTTCTGTCCGGGAGAGTAGTGTTTCTAACTGTCTGTGGTTTGGTTCTTTCCTGGGATTCCAGTATTAGATTCCGATGGACGTGAGAAGGTTTACTGTAACCTGTGGACCTTCAACTTGACGATGAAACACAGAAATTGCGTCGGAATTGAATACAACAGGCACCATGCCGACTTCTCTCCGGGAGAGTGATGCTTCTAACTGTCTGTGCTTTGATTCTTTCCTGGGATTCCAGAAATAGATTCCGATGGACATGGGAAGGATTACTGTAACCTGTGCACCTTCAACTTGACGACGAAACACAGAAATTGCGTCGGAATTGAATACAACAAACACAACACCGACTTCTCTCCCGGAGAGTAATGCTTCTAATTGTCGGTGTTTTGATTCTTTCCTGGGATTCCAGTAATAGATTCCGATGGACATGGGAAGGTTTACTGTAACCTGTGGACCTTCAACTTGACGATGAAACACAGAGTTTGCGTCGGACTTAAATACAACAGGCACCAAGCCGACTTCTGTCCGGGAGAGTAATGCTTCTAACTGTCTGTGGTTTGGTTCTTTCCTGGGATTCCAGTAATAGATTCCGATGGACATGGGAAGGTTTACTATAACCTGTGGACCTTTAAAGTGACGATGAAACACAGACATTACATCGGAATTGAATACAACAGGCACCATGCCGACTTCTGTCCTGGAGAGTAATGCTTCTATCTGTCTGTGCTTTGAATCTCTCCTGGGATTCCAGTAATAGATGACGATGGACATGGGAAGGTTTACTGTAACCTGTGGACCTTCAACTTGACGATGAAACACAGAAATTGCGTCGGAATTGAATACAACAGGCACCATGCCGACTTCTCTCCGGGAGACTACTGCTTCTAACTGTCTCTGCTTTGATTCTTTCCTGGGATTCCAGTAATAGATTCCGATGAACATGGGAAAGTATACTGTTACCTGTGGACCTTCCACTTGACGATAAAACACAGAAATTGCGTCGGAATTGAATACTACTAACACCATGCCGACTTCTCTCCGGGAGAGTAATGCTTCTAACTGTCTGTGCTTTGATTCTTTCCTGGGATTCCAGTAATAGATTCCGATGGACTTGGGAAGGTTTACTGTAACCTGTGGACATTCAACCTGACGATGAAACACAGAAATTGCGTCGGAATTGAATACAACAGGCACCATGCCGACTTCTCTCCGGGAGAGTAACGCTTCTAACTGTCTGTGCTTTGATACCTTCCTGGGATTCCAGTAATAGATTTCGATGGACATGGGAAGGTTTACTGTAACCTGTGGACCTTCAACCTGACGATGAAACACAGAAATTGCGTCCGACTTAAATACAACAGGCACCAAGCCGACTTCTGTCCGGGAGAGTAATGCTTCTAACTGTCTGTGGTTTGGTTCTTTCCTGGGATTCCAGTAATAGATTCCGGTGGACATGGGAATTTTTACTATAACCTGTAGACCTTCAACGTGACGATGAAACACAGAAATTGAATCGGAATTGAATACAACAGGCACCATGCCGACTTCTCTCCGGGAGAGTAATGTTTCTCACTGTCGTGCTTTAATTCTTTCCTGGGATTCCAGTAACAGATTCCGATGGACATGGGAAAGATTACTGTAACCTGTGGACCTTCCACTTGACGATAAAACACAGAAATTGCGTCGGAATTGAATCCAACAGGCACCATGCCGACTTATGTCCCGGAGAGCAGTGCTTCTAACTGTTTGTGCTTTGACTCTTTCCTGGGATTCCAGTAATAGATTCCGATGGACATGGGAAGGTTTACTGTAACCTGTGGACCTTCAACTTGACGATGAAACACAGAAATCGCGTCGGAATTCAATACAACAAACACCATGCCGACTTCTCTCCGGGAGAATAATGCTTGTAACTCTCTGTGTTTTGATTCTTTCCTGGGATTCCAGTAATTGATTCCGATGGACATGGGAAGGTTTACTGTAACCTGTGGACCTTCAACTTGACGATGAAACACAGAAATTGCGTCAGAAATGAATAAAATGGGAACCATGGCGACTTCCTTCCGGGAGAGTAATGCTTCTAACTGTCTGTGCTTTGATTCTTTCCTGGGACTCCAGTAATAGATTCCGATGGACATGGGAATGTTTACTGTAACCTGTGGACCTTCAACTTGACGATGAAACACAGATAATGCGTCGGAATTGAATACAACAGGCACCAAGCCGACTTCTGTCCGGGAGAGTAATGCTTCTAACTGTCTGTGCTTTGATTCTTTCCTGGGATTTCAGAAATAGATTCCGATGGACACGGAAAGGTTTACTGTAACCTGTGGACCTTCAACATGGCGATGAAACACAGAATTTGCGTCGGAATTGAATACAACAGGCACCATGCCGACTTCTCTCCGGGAGACTACTGCTTCAAACTGTCTGTGCTTTGATTCTATCCTGGGATTCCAGTAATAGATTCCGATATACATGGGAAGGTTTACTTTAACCTGTGGACCTTCAACTTGACGATGAAACACAGAAATTGCGTCGGAATTGAATCCAACAGGCACCATGCCGACTTCTGTCCGGGAGAGTAGTGTTTCTAACTGTCTGTGCTTTGATTCTTTCCTGGGATTCCAGTAATAGATTCCGATGGACATGGGAAGGTTTACTATAACCTGTGGACCTTCAACGTGACGATGAAACACAGAAATTGCGTCGGACCTGAATATAACAGGCACCATGCCGACTTCTCTCCGGGGAGAGTTATGTTTCTAACTGTCTGTGCTTTGATTCTTTCCTGGGATTCCAGTATTGGATTCCGATGGACATGAGAAGGTTTACTGTAACCTGTGGACCTTCAACTTGACGATGAAACACAGAAATTACGTCGGAATTGAATACAACAGGCACCATGCCGACTTCTCTCCGGGAGAGTAATGCGTCAAACTGTCTGTGCTTTGATTCTTTCCTGGGATTCCAGAAATAGATTCCGATGGACATGGGAAGGATTACTGTAACCTGTGGACCTTCAACTTGACGACGAAACACAGAAATTGCGTCGCAATTGAATACAACTGACACAACACCGACTTCTCTCCCGGAGAGTAATGCTTCTAATTGTCGGTGTTTTGATTCTTTCCTGGGATTCCAGTAATAGATTTCGATGGACATGGGAAGGTTTACTGTAACCTGTGGACCTTCAACCTGACGATGAAACACAGAAATTGCGTCCGACTTAAATACAACAGGCACCAAGCCGACTTCTGTCCGGGAGAGTAATGCTTCTAACTGTCTGTGGTTTGGTTCTTTCCTGGGATTCCAGTAATAGATTCCGGTGGACATGGGAATTTTTACTATAACCTGTAGACCTTCAACGTGACGATGAAACACAGAAATTAAATCGGAATTGAATACAACAGGCACCATGCCGACTTCTCTCCGGGAGAGTAATGTTTCTCACTGTCGTGCTTTAATTCTTTCCTGGGATTCCAGTAACAGATTCCGATGGACATGGGAAAGATTACTGTAACCTGTGGACCTTCCACTTGACGATAAAACACAGAAATTGCGTCGGAATTGAATCCAACAGGCACCATGCCGACTTATGTCCCGGAGAGCAGTGCTTCTAACTGTTTGTGCTTTGACTCTTTCCTGGGATTCCAGTAATAGATTCCGATGGACATGGGAAGGTTTACTGTAACCTGTGGACCTTCAACTTGACGATGAAACACAGAAATCGCGTCGGAATTCAATACAACAAACACCATGCCGACTTCTCTCCGGGAGAATAATGCTTGTAACTCTCTGTGTTTTGATTCTTTCCTGGGATTCCAGTAATTGATTCCGATGGACTTGGGAAGGTTTACTGTAACCTGTGGACCTTCAACTTGACGATGAAACACAGAAATTGCGTCAGAAATGAATAAAATGGGAACCATGGCGACTTCCTTCCGGGAGAGTAATGCTTCTAACTGTCTGTGCTTTGATTCTTTCCTGGGACTCCAGTAATAGATTCCGATGGACATGGGAATGTTTACTGTAACCTGTGGACCTTCAACTTGACGATGAAACACAGAAAATGCGTCGGAATTGAATACAACAGGCACCAAGCCGACTTCTGTCCGGGAGAGTAATGCTTCTAACTGTCTGTGCTTTGATTCTTTCCTGGGATTTCAGAAATAGATTCCGATGGACACGGAAAGGTTTACTGTAACCTGTGGACCTTCAACATGGCGATGAAACACAGAATTTGCGTCGGAATTGAATACAACAGGCACCATGCCGACTTCTCTCCGGGAGACTACTGCTTCAAACTGTCTGTGCTTTGATTCTATCCTGGGATTCCAGTAATAGATTCCGATATACATGGGAAGGTTTACTTTAACCTGTGGACCTTCAACTTGACGATGAAACACAGAAATTGCGTCGGAATTGAATCCAACAGGCACCATGCCGACTTCTGTCCGGGAGAGTAGTGTTTCTAACTGTCTGTGCTTTGATTCTTTCCTGGGATTCCAGTAATAGATTCCGATGGACATGGGAAGGTTTACTATAACCTGTGGACCTTCAACGTGACGATGAAACACAGAAATTGCGTCGGACCTGAATATAACAGGCACCATGCCGACTTCTCTCCGGGGAGAGTTATGTTTCTAACTGTCTGTGCTTTGATTCTTTCCTGGGATTCCAGTATTGGATTCCGATGGACATGAGAAGGTTTACTGTAACCTGTGGACCTTCAACTTGACGATGAAACACAGAAATTACGTCGGAATTGAATACAACAGGCACCATGCCGACTTCTCTCCGGGAGAGTAATGCGTCAAACTGTCTGTGCTTTGATTCTTTCCTGGGATTCCAGAAATAGATTCCGATGGACATGGGAAGGATTACTGTAACCTGTGGACCTTCAACTTGACGACGAAACACAGAAATTGCGTCGGAATTGAATACAACTGACACAACACCGACTTCTCTCCCGGAGAGTAATGCTTCTAATTGTCGGTGTTTTGATTCTTTCCTGGGATTCCAGTAATAGATTCCGATGGACATGGGAAGGTTTACTGTAACCTGTGGACCTTCAACTTGACGATGAAACACAGAAATTGCTTCGGATTTGAATCCAACAAGCAACATGCCGACTTCTGTCCGGGAGAGTAATGCTTCTAAATGTCTGTGCTTTGATTCTTTCCTGGGATTCCAGTAATAGATTCCGATGTACATGGGAAGGTTTACTGTAACCTGTGGACCTTCAACTTGACGATGAAACACAGAGTTTGCGTCGGACTTAAATACAACAGGCACCAAGCCGACTTCTGTCCGGGAGAGTAATGCTTCTAACTGTCTGTGGTTTGGTTCTTTCCTGGGATTCCAGTAATAGATTCCGATGGACATGGGAAGGTTTACTATAACCTGTGGACCTTTAAAGTGACGATGAAACACAGACATTACATCGGAATTGAGTACAACAGGCACCATGCCGACTTCACTCCGGGAGAGTAATGTTTCTCACTGTCGTGCTTTGATTCTTTCCTGGGATTCCAGTAATAGATTCCGATGGACATGGGAAAGTTTACTGTAACCTGTGGACCTTCAACTTGATGATGAAACACAGAAATTGTGTCGGAATTGAATACAACAGGCACCAAGTCGACTTCTGTCCTGGAGAGTAATGCTTCTATCTGTCTGTGCTTTGAATCTCTCCTGGGATTCCAGTAATAGATGACGATGGACATGGGAAGGTTTACTGTAACCTGTGGACCTTCAACTTGACGATGAAACACAGAAATTGCGTCGGAATTGAATACAACAGGCACCATGCCGACTTCTCTCCGGGAGACTACTGCTTCTAACTGTCTGTGCTTTGATTCTTTCCTGGGATTCCAGTAATAGATTCCGATGAACATGGGAAAGTTTACTGTTACCTGTGGACCTTCCACTTGACGATAAAACACAGAAATTGCGTCGGAATAGAATACTACTGGCACCATGCCGACTTCTCTCCGGGAGAGTAATGCTTCTAACTGTCTGTGCTTTGATTCTTTCCTGGGATTCCAGTAATAGATTCCGATGGACTTGGGAAGGTTTACTGTAACCTGTGGACATTCAACTTGACGATGAAACACAGAAATTGTGTCGGAATTGAATACAACAGGCACCAAGCCGACTTCTGTTCTGTAGAGTAATGCTTCTAACTGTCTGTGCTTCGATTCTTTCCTGGGATTCCAGTAATAGATTCCGATGGACATGGGAAGGTTTACTTTAACCTGTGGACCTTCAACTTGACGATGAAACACAGAAATTAGGTCGGAATCGAATACAACAGGCACCATGCCGACTTCTGTCCGGGAGAGTAATGCATCCAACTGTCTGTGCTTTCATTCTTTATGTTGATTCCAGTAATAGTTCCGATGGACATGCGAAGGTTTACTGTAACCTGTGGACCTTCAACTTGACGATGAAACACAGAAATTGCGTCGGAATTGAATCCAACAGGCACCATGCCGACTCCTGTCCCGGAGAGTAGTGCCTCGAACTGTCTGTGCTATGATTCTTTCCTGGGATTCCAGTATTAAATTCCGATGGATATGGGAAGGTTTACTGTAACCTGTGGACCTTCAACTTGACGATGAAACACAGAAATCGCGTCGGAATTGAATACAACAAGCACCATGCCGACTTCTCTCCGGAAGAATAATGCTTGTATCTCTCTGTGTTTTGATTCTTTCCTGGGATTCCAGTAATTGATTCCGATGGACATGGGAAGGTTTACTGTAACCTGTGGACCATCCACTTGACGATGAAACACAGAAATTGCGTCGGAATTGAATCCAACAGGCACCATGCCGACTTCCCTCCGGGAGAGTAATGCTTCTAACTGTCTGTGCTTTGATACCTTCCTGGCGTTCCAGTAATAGATTCCGATGGACATGGGAAGGTTTACTGTAACCTGTGGACCTTCAACCTGACGATGAAACACAGAAATTGCGTCCGACTTAAATACAACAGGCACCAAGCCGACTTCTGTCCGGGAGAGTAATGCTTCTAACTGTCTGTGGTTTGGTTCTTTCCTGGGATTCCAGTAATAGATTCCGATGGACATGGGAATGTTTACTATAACCTGTAGACCTTCAACGTGACGATGAAACACAGAAATTGCATCGGAATTGAATACAACAGGCACCATGCCGACTTCTCTCCGGGAGAGTAATGTTTCTCACTGTCGTGCTTTAATTCTTTCTTGGGATTCCAGTAATAGATTCCGGTGGACATGGGAAAGATTACTGTAACCTGTGGACCTTCCACTTGACGATAAAACACAGAAATTGCGTCGGAATTGAATACAACAGGCACCATGCCGACTTCTCTCCGGGAGAGTAACGCCTCTATCTGTCTGTGCATTGTTTTATTCCTGGGATTCCAGTAATGGATTCCGAAGGACTTGGGAAGGTTTTCCGTAACCTGTGGACCTTCAACTTGACGATGAAACACAGAAATTGTGTCGGAAATGTATACAACAGGCACGAAGCCGACTTCTGTCGGGGAGAGTAATGCTTCTAACTGTCTGTGCTTTGATTCTCTCCTGGGATTCCAGTAATAGATGCCGATGGACATGGGAAGGTTTACTGTAACCTGTGGACCTTCAACGTGACGATGAAACACAGAAATTGCGTCGGAATTGAATACAACAGGCACCATGCCGACTTCTCTCCGGGAGAGTAATGCTTCTAACTGTCTGTGCTATGATTCTTTCCTGGGATTCCAGTAATAGATTCCGATGGACATGGGAAGGTTTACTTTAACCTGTGGACCTTCAACGTTACGATGAAACACAGAAATTAGGTCGGAATTGAATACAACAGGCACCATGCCGACTTCTGTCCGGGAGAGTAATGCTTCTAACTGTCAGTGCTTTGATTCTTTATTCGGATGCCAGTAATAGATCCGATGGACATGCGAAGGTTTATTGTAACCTGTGGACCTTCAACTTGATGATGAAACACAGAAATTGCGTCGGAATTGAATCCAACAGGCACCATGCCGACTTCTGTCCCGGAGAGTAGTGCTTCTAACTGTTTGTGCTTTGATTCTTTCCTGGGATTCCAGTAATTGATTCCGATGGACGTGGGAAGGTTTACTGTAACCTGTGGACCTTCAACTTGATGATGAAACACAGAAATCGCGTCGGAATTCAATGCAACAAACACCATGCCGACTTCTCTCCGGGAGAATAATGCTTGTAACTCTCTGTGTTTTGATTCTTTCCTGGTATTCCAGTAATTGATTCCTATGGACATGGGAAGGTTTACTGTAACCTGTGGACCTTCAACTTGACGATGAAACACAGAAATTGCCTCGGAAATGAATAACATGGGAACCATGGCGACTTCCTTCCGGGAGAGTAATGCTTCTAACTGTCTGTGCTTTGATTCTTTCCTGGGACTCCAGTAATAGATTCCGATGGACTTGGGAATGTTTACTGTAACCTGTGGACCTTCAACTTGACGATGAAACACAGAAAATGCGTCGGAATTGAATACAACAGGCACCATGCCGACTTATCTCCGGGAGAGTAATGCTTCCAACTGCCTGTGTATTGAATCATTCCTGGGAGTCCAGTAATAGGTTCCACTGGACATGGGTAGGATTACTGTAACCTGTGGACCTTCAACTTGACGATGAAACACAGAAATTGCGTCGGAATCGAATACAACAAACACAATGCCGACTTCTCTCCCGGAGAGTAATGCTTCTAACTGTCTGTGTTTTGATTCTTTCCTGGGATTCCAGTAATTGATTCCGATGGACATGGGAGGGTTTACTGTAACCTGTGGAACTTCCACTTGACGATGAAACACAGAAATTGCATCGGATTTGAATCCAACAAGCACTATGCCGACATCTGTCCGGGAGAGTAATGCTTCTAACTGTCTGTGCTTTGATTCTTTTGTGGGATTCCAGTAATAGATTCCGTTGGACATGAGAAGGTTTACTGTATCCTGTCGACTATCAACATGACAATGAAACACAGAAATTGCGTCGGAATTGAATACAACAGGCACCATGCCGACTTCTCTCCGGGAGACTACTGCTTCAAACTGTCTGTGCTTTGATTCTTTCCTGGGATTCCAGTAATAGATTCGGATGGACATGGGAAAGTTTACTGTTACCTGTGGACCTTCCACTTGACGTTAAAACACAGAAATTGCGTCGGAATTGAATAAAATGGGCAACATGGCGACTTCCTTCCGGGAGAGTAATGCTTCTAACTGTCTGTGCTTTGATTCTTTCCTGGGACTCCAGTAATAGATTCCGATGGAAATGGGAAGGTTTACTGTAACCTGTGGACCTTCAACTTGACGATGAAACACAGAAATTGCGTCGGAATTGAATAAAACAGGCACCAAGCCGACTTCTGTCCGGGAGAGTAATGCTTCTAACTATCTGTGCTTTGATTCTTTCCTGGGATTCCAGGAATAGATTCGGATTGACATGGGAAGGTTTACTGTAACCTGTGGACTTTCAACTTGACGATGAAACACAGAATATGTGTCGGAATTGAATACAACAGGCACCAAGCCGATGTCTGTCCGGGAGAGTAATGCTTCTAACTGTCTGTGCTTTGATTCTTTCCTGGGATTCCAGTAATAGATTCCGATATACATGGGAAGGTTTACTTTAACCTGTGGACCTTCAACTTGACGATGAAACACAGAAATTGCGCCGGACTTGAATACAACAGGCACCAAGGTGACTTCTGTCAGGGAGAGTAAGGCTTCCAACTGTCTGTGGTTTGATTCTTTCCTGGGATTCCAGTAATAGATTCCGATGGACATGGGAAAGTTTACTGTAACCTGTGGACCTTCCACCTGACGATAAAACACAGAAATTGTGTCGGAATTGAATACTACAGGCACCATGCCGACTTCTCTCCGGGAGAGTAATGCTTCTAAATGTCTGTCCTTTGATTCTTTCCTGGGATTCCAGAAATAGATTCCGATGGACATGGGAAGGTTTACTGCAACCTGTGGACCTTCAACTAGACGATGAAACACAGAAATTGCGTCGGAATTGAATCCAACAGGCACCATGCCGACTTCTCTCCGGGAGAGTAATGCTTCTAACTGTCTGTGCTTTGATTCTTTCCTAGGATTCGAGTAATAGATTCCGATGGACATGGGAAGGTCTGCTTTAAATTGTGGACCTTCAACTTGACGATGAAACACAGAAATTGGGTCGGAATTGATTACAACAGGCACCATGCCGATTTTTCACCGGGAGAGTAACGCTTCTAACTGTCTGTGCTTTGATTCTTTCCTAGGATTTCAGTAATAGATTCCGATGGACATGGGAAGGTTTACTGTAACCTGTGGACCATCAACTTGACGATGATACACAGAAATTGCGTCTTATTTGAATACAACAGGCAAAATGCCGACTTCTCTATGGGTGACTAATGCTTCTATCTGTCTGTGCTTTGATTCTTTCCTGGGATTCCAGTAATAGATTCCGATGGACATGGGAAGATTTACTGTGACCTGTGGACGATCAACTTGACGATGAAACACACAAATTGCGTCGGAATATAATCCAACAGGTACCATGCCGACTTCTCTCCGGGAGAGTAATGCTTCTAACTGTCTGTGCTTTGATTCTTTCCTGGGATTCCAGTAATAGATTCCGATGGACATGGGAAGGTTTACTGTAACCTGTTGACCTTCAACTTGACGATGAAACACAGAAATTGCTTCGGAATTAAATCCAACAGGCACCATGCCGACTTCTGTCCCGGAGAGAAGTGCTTCTAACTGTTTGTGCTTTGATTCTTACCTGGGATTCCAGTAATAGATTCCGATGGACATGGGAAGGTTTACTATAACCTGTGGACCTTCAACTTGACGATGAAACACAGAAATTGCGTCGGAATTGAATACAACAGGCACCAAGCCTAATTCTGTCCGAGAGAGTAGTGCTTCTAACTGTCTGTGCTTTGATTCTTTCCTGGGATTCCAGGAATAGATTGCGATGGACATGGGAAGGTTTACTGTAACCTGTGGACTTTCAACTTGACGATGAAACACAGAAAATGTGTCGGAATTGAATACAACAGGCACCAAGACGATTTCTGTCCGGGAGAGTAATGCTTCTAACCGTATGGGCTTTGATTCTTTCCTGGGATTCCAGTAATAGATTCCGATATACATGGGAAGGTTTACTTTAACCTGTGGACCTTCAACTTGACGATGAAACACAGAAATTGCGCCGGACTTGAAAACAACAGGCACCAAGGTGACTTCTGGCCGGGTGAGTAATGCTTCTAACTGTCTGTGGTTTGATTCTTTCCTGGGATTACAGTAATAGATTCCGATGGACATGGGAAAGTTTACTGTAACCTGTGGACCTTCCACCTGACGATAAAACACAGAAATTGTGTCGGAATTGAATACTACAGGCACCATGCCGACTTCTCTCCGCGAGAGTAATGCTTCTAACTGTCTGTGCTTTGATTCTTTCCTGGGATTCCAGAAATAGATTCCGATGGACATGGGAAGGTTTACTGCAACCTGTGGACCTTCAACTAGACGATGAAGCACAGAAATTGCGTCGGAATAGAATACAACAGGCACCATGCCGACTTCTCTCCGGGAGAGTATTGCTTCCAACTGTCTGTGTTTTTAATCTTTCCTGGGATTCCAGTAATAGGTTCCACTGGACATGGGTAGGATTACTGTAACCTGTGGACCTTCAACTTGACGATGAAACACAGAAATTGCGTCGGAATAGAATACAAAAGGCACCATGCCGACTTCTCTCCGGGAGAGTAATGCTACTAACTGTCTGTGCTTTGATTCTTTCCTGGGATTCCAGTAATAGATTCCGATGGACATGGGATGGTTTACTGTAACCTGTGGACCTTCAACCTGACGATGAAACACAGAAATTGTGTCGGAATTGAATAGAACAGGCACCAAGCCGACTTCTGTCCGGGAGAGTAATGCTGCTAACTGTCTGTGCTATGATTCTTTCCTGGGATTCCAGTAATAGATTCCGATGGACATGGGAAGGTTTACTTTAATCTGTGGACCTTCAACGTGACGATGAAACACAGAAATTAGGTCGGAATTGAATACAACAGGCACCATGCTGACTTCTGTCCCGGAGAGTAGTGCTTCTAACTGTTTGTGCTTTGATTCTTTCCTGGGATTCCAGTAATAGATTCCGATGGACATGGGAAGGTTTACTGTAACCTGTGGACCTTCAACTTGACGATGAAACACAGAAATTGCGTCGGAATTGAATAAAATGGGCACCATGGCGACTTCCTTCCGGGAGAGTAATGTTTCTAACTGTCTGTGCTTTGATTCTTTCCTGGGACTCCAGTAATAGATTCCGATGGACATGGGAAGGTTTACTGTAACCTGTGGACCTTCACCTTGACGATGAAACACAGAAATTGCGTCGGAATTGAATATAAAAGGCACCAAACCGACTTCTGTCCGGGAGAGTAATGCTTCTAACTGTCTGTGCTTTGATTCTTTCCTGGGATTCCAGGAATAGATTCCGATGGACATGGGAAGGTTTACTGTAACCTGTGGACGGTCAACTTGACGATGAAACACAGAAAATGTGTCGGAATTGAATACAACAGGTACCAAGCCGATTTCTGTCCGGGAGAGTAATGCATCTAACTGTCTGTGTTTTGAATCTTTATGGGGATTCCAGTAATGGGTTCCACTGGACATGGGTAGGATTACTGTAACCTGTGGACCCTCAACTTGACGATGAAACACAAAAATTGCGTCGGAATCGAATACAACAAACACAATGCCGACTTCTCTCCCGGAGAGTAATGGTTCTAACTGTCTGTGTTTTGATTCTTTCCTGGGATTCCAGTAATAGATTCCGATGGACATTGGATGGGTTACTGTACCCTGTGGACCTTCCACTTGACGATGAAACACAGAAATTGCATCGGATTTGAATCCAACAAGCACCATGCCGACATCTGTCCGGGAGAGTAATGCTTCTAACTGTCTGTGCTTTGATTCTTTCGTGGGATTCCAGTAATAGATTCCGATGGACATGGGAAGGTTTACTGTAACCTGTGGACCTTCAACTTGACAATGAATTACAGAAATTGCGTCGGAATTGAATGCAACAGGCACCATGCCGACTTCTCTCCGGGAGAGTAATGCTTCTAACTGTCTGTGCTTTGATTCTTTCCTAGGATTCGAGTAATAGATTCCGATGGACATGGGGAGGTCTGCTTTAAATTGTGGACCTTCAACTTGACGATGAAACACAGAAATTGGGTCGGAATTGATTACAACACGCACCATGCCGATTTTTCACCTGGAGAGTAACGCTTCTAACTGTCTGTGCTTTGATTCTTTCCTAGGATTTCAATAATAGATTCCGATGGACATGGGAGCGTTTACTGTAACCTGTGGACCATCAACTTGACGATGAAACACAGAAATTAGGTCGGAATCGAATACAACAGGCACCATGCCGACTTCTCTATGGGTGACTAATGCTTCTATCTGTCTGTGCTTTGATTCTTTCCTGGGATTCCAGTAATAGATTCCGATGGACATGGGAAGATTTACTGTGACCTGTGGACGTTCAACGTGACGATGAAACACACAAATTGCGTCGGAATATAATCCAACAGGTACCATGCCGACTTCTCTCCGGGAGAGTAATGCTTCTAACTGTCTGTGCTTTGATTCTTTCCTGGGATTCCAGTAAGAGATTCCGATGGACATGGGAAGGTTTACTGTAACCTGTGGTACTTCAACTTGACGATGAAAAACAGAAATTGCGTCGGAATTGAATACAACAGGCACTATGCCGACATCTGTCCGGGAGAGTAATGCTTCCAACTGCCTGTGCTTTGATTCTTTCCTGGGATTCCAGTAATAGATTCCGATGGTAATGGGAAGGTTTAATTTAACCTGTGTACCTTCAACTTTACGATTGAACACAGAAATTGCGTCGGAATTGAAAACAACGGGCACCATGCCGACTTCGCTAAGGCAGAGTAATGATTCTAACTGTCTGTGATTTGATTGTTTCCTGGGATTCCAGTAACAGATTCCGACGGACATAGGAACGTTTACTGTAACCTGTGGAACATCAACTTGACGATGACACACAGAAATTGCGGCGGAATTAAATACAACAAACACCATGACGATTTCTCTCCGGGAGAGTAATGCTTGCAACTGTCTGTGCTTCGGTGCTTTCCTGGGATTCCAGTAATAGATTCCGATGGACATGGGAAGATTACTGTAACCTGTGGTTCTTCAACCTGACGATGAAACATAGAAATTGCGTCTTAATTGAATACAACAGGCACCATGCCTACTTCTGTCCGGGAGAGTAAAATTTCTAACTGTCTGTGCTTTGATTCTTTCCTGGGATTCCAATAATAGATTCCGATGGACATGGGGAAGTTTACTAAAACCTGTGGACCTTCAACTTGACGATGAAACACAGAAATTGCGTCGGAATTGAATACAACAGGCACCATGAAGATTTCTGTCCAGGATTGTAATGCTCCTAACTGTGTGTGCATTTATTCTTTCCTGGAATTGCAGTAATAGATTCCGATGGACATGGGAAAGTTAACTGTTACCTGTGGAGCTTCAACTTGACGATGAAACACAGAAATTTCGTCGGAATTGAATACAACAGGCAGTATGCCGACTTCTATCCGGGAGAGTAATGCTTCTAACTGTCTGTGCTTTGATTCTTTCCTCGGATTCCCGTAATAGATACCGATGGACATGGGAAAGTTTACTGTAACCTATGGACCTTCAACTTGACGATGAAACACAGAAATTGCGTCGGAATAGGATACAAAAGGAACCATGCCGACTTCTCTCCGGGAGAGTAATGCTTCTAACTGTCTGTGCTTTGATTCTTTCCTGGGATTCCAGTAATAGATTCCGATGGACATGGGAAGGTTTACTGTAACCTGTGGACCTTCAACCTGACGATGAAACACAGAAATTGTGTCGGAATTGAATAGAACGGGCACCAAGCCGACTTCTGTCCGGGAGAGTAATGCTGCTAACTGTCTGTGCTATGATTCTTTCCTGGGATTCCAGTAATAGATTCCGATGGAAATGGGAGGTTTACTTTAACCTGTGGACCTTCAACGTGACGACGAAACACAGAAATTAGGTCGGAATCGAATACAACTGGCACCATGCCGACTTCTGTCCGGGAAGGTAAAGGTTCCAACTGTCTGTGCTTTGATTCTTTATTGGGATGCCAGTAATACATCCGATGGACATGCGAAGCTTTACTGTAACCTGTTGACCTTTAACTTCACGATGAAACACAGAAATTGCGTCGGAATTAAATCCAACAGGCACCATGCCGACTTCTGTCCGGAGAGAAGTGCTTCTAACTGTTTGTGCTTTGATTCTTTCCTGGGATTCCAGTAATAGGTTCCGATGGACATGGGAAGGTTTACTATAACCTGTGGACCTTCAACTTGACGATGAAACACAGAAATTGCGTCGGAATTGAATACAACAGGCACCAAGCCGACTTCTGTCCGAGAGAGTAGTGCTTCTAACTGTCTGTGCTTTGATTCTTTCCTGGGATTCCAGGAATAGATTCCGATGGACATGGGAGGGTTTACTGTAACCTGTGGACTTTCAACTTGACGATGAAATACAGAAAATGTGTCGGAATTGAATACAACAGGCACCAAGACGATTTCTGTCCGGGAGAGTAATGCTTCTAACCGTCTGTGCTTTGATTCTTTCCTGGGATTCCAGTAATAGATTCCGATATACATGGGAAGGTTTACTTTAACCTGTGGACCTTCAACTTGACGATGAAACACAGAAATTGCGCCGGACTTGAATACAACAGGCACCAAGGTGACTTCTGTCCGGGAGAGTAATGCTTCTAACTGTCTGTGGTTTGATTCTTTCCTGGGATTACAGTAATAGATTCCGATGGACATGGGAAAGTTTACTGTAACCTGTGGACCTTCCACCTGACGATAAAACACAGAAATTGTGTCGGAAATGAATACTACAGGCACCATGCCGACTTCTCTCCGGGAGAGTAATGCTTCTAACTGTCTGTGCTTTGATTCTTTCCTGGGATTCCAGAAATAGATTCCGATGGACATGGGAAGGTTTACTGCAGCCTGTGGACCTTCAACTAGACGATAAAGCACAGAAATTGCGTCGGAATTGAATACAACAGGCACCATGCCGACTTCTCTCCGGGAGAGTATTGCTTCCAACTGTCTGTGTTTTGAATCTTTCCTGGGATTCCAGTAATAGGTTTTACTGGACATGGGTAGGATTACTGTAACCTGTGGACCTTCAACTTGACGATGAAACACAGAAATTGCGTCGGAATTGAATACAACAGGCACCAAGCCGACTTCTGTCCGGGAGAGTAATGCTGCTAACTGTCCGTGCTATGATTCTTTCCTGGGATTCCAGTAATAGATTCCGATGGACATGGGAAGGTTTACTTTAACCTGTGGACATTCAACGTGACGATGAAACACAGAAATTAGGTCGGAATTGAATACAACAGGCACCATGCCGACTTCTGTCCGGGAGAGTAATGCTTCCAACTGTCTGTGCTTTGATTCTTTATTGGGATGCCAGTAATACATCCGATGGACATGCGACGGTTTACTGTAACCTGTGGACCTTCAACTTGACGATGAAACACAGAAATAGCGTCGGAATTGAATCCAACAGGCACCATGCCGACTTCTGTCCCGGAGAGTAGTGCTTCTAACTGTTTGTGCTTTGATTCTTTCCTGGGATTCCAGTAATAGATTCCGATGGACATGGGGAGGTTTACTGTAAGCTGTGGACCTTCAACTTGACGATGAAACACAGAAATTGCGTCGGAATTGAATAAAATGGGCACCATGGCGACTTCCTTCCGGGAGAGTAATGCTTCTAACTGCCTGTGCTTTGATTCTTTACTGGGACTCCAGTAATAGATTCCGATGGACATGGAAAGGTTTACTGTAACCTGTGGACCTTCAACTTGACGATGAAACACAGAAATTGCGTCGGAATTGAATACAACAGGCACCAAGCCGACTTCTGTCCGGGAGAGTAATGCTTCTAACTGTCTGTGATTTGATTCTTTCCTGGGATTCCAGGAATAGATTCCGATGGACATGGGAAGGTTTACTGTAACCTGTGGACTTTCAACTTGACGATGAAACACAGAAAATGTGTCGGAATTGAATACAACAGGCACCAAGCCGATGTCTGTCCGGGAGAGTAATGCTTCTAACTGTCTGTGCCTTGATTCTTTCCTGGGATTCCAGTAATGGATTCCGATATACATGGGAAGGTTTACTTTAACCTGTGGACCTTCAACTTGACGATGAAACACAGAAATTGCGCCGGACTTGAATACAACAGGCACCAAGGTGACTTCTGTCCGGGAGAGTAAGGCTTCCAACTGTCTGTGCTTTGATTCTTTCCTGGGATTCCAGTAATAGATTCCGATGGACTTGGGAAAGTTTACTGTGACCTGTGGACCTTCCACCTGACGATAAAACACAGAAATTGTGTCGGAATTGAATACTACAGGCACCATGCCGACTTCTCTCCAGGAGAGTAATGCTTCTAACTGTCTGTTCTTTGATTCTTTCCTGGGATTCCAGAAATAGATTCCGATGGACATGGGAAGGTTTACTGCAACCTGTGGACCTTCAACTAGACGATGAAGCACAGAAATTGCGTCGGAATTGAATACAACAGGCACCATGCCGACCTTTCTATGGGAGAGTAATGCTTCTAACTGTCTGTGTTTGAATCTTTATTGGGATTCCAGTAATGGGTTCCACTGGACATGGGTAGGATTACTGCAACCTGTGGACCTTCAACTTGACGATGAAACACAAAAATTGCGTCGGAATCGAATACAACAAACACAATGCCGACTTCTCTCCCGGAGAGTAATGGTTCTGACTGTCTGTGTTTTGATTCTTTCCTGGGATTCCAGTAATAGATTCCGATGGACATTGGATGGTTTACTGTACCCTGTGGACCTTCCACTTGTCGATGAAACACAGAAATTGCATCGGATTTGAATCCAACAAGCACCATGCCGACATCTGTCCGGGAGAGTAATGCTTCTAACTGTCTGTGCTTTGATTCTTTCGTGGGATTCCAGTAATAGATTCCGATGGACATGGGAAGGTTTACTGTAACCTGTGAACCTTAAACTTGACGATGAATTACAGAAATTGCGTCGGAATTGAATCCAACAGGCACCATGCCGACTTCTCTATGGGTGACTAATGCTTCTATCTGTCTGTGCTTTGATTCTTTCCTGGGATTCCAGTAATAGAATCCGATGGACATGGGAAGATTTACTGTGACCTGTGGACGTTCAACTTGACGATGTAACACACAAATTGCGTCGGAATATAATCCAACAGGTACCATGCCGACTTCTCTCCGGGAGAGTAATGCTTCTAACTGTCTGTGCTTTGATTCTTTCCTTGGATTCCAGTAACAGATTCCGATGGACATAAGAAGGATTACCGTAACCTGTGGACCATCAAATTGACGATGACACACAGAAATTACGGCGGAATTAAATACAACAAACACCATGACGATTTCTCTCCGGGAGAGTAATGCTTGCAACTGTCTGTGCTTCGGTTCTTTCCTGGGATTCCAGTAATAGATTCCGATGGACATGGGAAGGTTTACTGTAACCTGTGGTTCTTCAACCTGACGATAAAACATAGAAATTGCGTCTTAATTGAATACGACAGGCACCATGCCTACTTCTGTCCGGGAGAGTAAAATTTCTAACTGTCTGTGCTTTGATTCTTTCCTGGAATTCCAATAATAGATTCCGATGGACTTGGGGAAGTTTACTGTAACCTGTGGACCTTCAACTTGACGATGAAACACAGAAATTGCGTCGGAATAGCATACAACAGGCACCATGCCGACTTCTCACCGGGACGGTAATGCTTCTAACTGTCTGTGCTTTGATTCTTTCCTAGGATTCCAGTAATAGATTCCAATGGACATGGGAAGGTTTACTGTAACCTGTGGACCTTCAACCTGACGATGAAACACAGAAATTGCGTCGGACTTAAATACAACAGGCACCAAGCCGACTTCTGTCCGGGAGAGTAATGCTTCTAACTGTCTGTGCTTTGATTCTCTCCTGGGATTCCCGTAATAGAATCCGATGGACATGGGAAAGTTTACTGTAACCTGTGGACCTTCAACTTGACGATGAAACACAGAAATTAGGTCGGTCTTAAATACAACAGGCACCAAGCCGACTTCTGTCCGGGAGAGAAATGCTTCTAACTGTCTGTGCTTTGATTCTCTCCTGGGATTCCAGTAATAGATTCCGATGGACATGGGAAGGTTTACTGTAACCTGTGGACCTTCAACGTGACGATGAAACACAGAAATTGCGTCGGAATTGAATACAACAGGCACTTTGCCGACTTCTCTCCGGTAGAGCAATGTTCCTAACTGTCTGTGCTTTGATTCTTTCCAGGGATTTTAGTAATAGATTCCGATGGACATGGGAAGGTTTACTGTAACCTGTGGACCTTCCACTTCACGATAAAACACAGAAATTGCGTCGGAATTGAATACTACTGGCACCATGCCGACTTCTCTCCGGGAGAGTAACGCTTCTGACTGTGTGTGCTTTGTTTCTTTCCTGGGGCTTCCAGTTTTAGATTCCGATGGACTTGGGAAAGTTTACTGTACCCTGTGGACATTCAACTTGACGATGAAACACAGAAATTGTGTCGGAATTGAATAGAACAGGCACCAAGCCGACTTCTGTCCGGGAGAGTAATGCTGCTAACTGTCTGTGCTATGATTCTTTCCTGGGATTCCAGTAATAGATTCCGATGGACATGGGAAGGTTTACTTTAACCTGTGGACATTCAACGTGACGATGAAACACAGAAATTAGGTCGGAATTGAATACAACAGGCACCATGCCGACTTCTGTCCGGGAGAGTAATGCTTCCAACTGTCTGTGCTTTGATTCTTTATTGGGATGCCAGTAATACATCCGGTGGACATGCGACGGTTTACTGTAACCTGTGGACCTTCAACTTGACGATGAAACTCAGAAACTGCGTCGGAATTGAATCCAACAGGCACCATGCCGACATCTGTCCCGGAGAGTAGTGCTTCTAACTGTTTGTGCTTTGATTCTTTCCTGGGGTTCCAGTAATAGATTCCGATGGACATGGGGAGGTTTACTGTAAGCTGTGGACCTTCAACTTGACGATGAAACACAGAAATTGCGTCGGAATTGAATAAAATGGGCACCATGGCGACTTCCTTCCGGGAGAGTAATGCTTTTAACTGCCTGTGCTTTGATTCTTTCCTGGGACTCCAGTAATAGATTCCGATGGACATGGAAAGGTTTACTGTAACCTGTGGACCTTCAACTTGACGATGAAACACAGAAATTGTGTCGGAATTGAATACAACAGGCACCAAGCCGACTTCTGTCCGGGAGAGTAATGCTTCTAACTGTCTGTGATTTGATTCTTTCCTGGGATTCCAGGAATTAATTCCGATGGACATGGGAAGGTTTACTGTAACCTGTGGACTTTCAACTTGACGATGAAACACAGAAAATGTGTCGGAATTGAATACAACAGGCACCAAGCCGATGTCTGTCCGGGAGAGTAATGCTTCTAACTGTCTGTGCTTTGATTCTTTCCTGGGATTCCAGTAATGGATTCCGATATACATTGGAAGGTTTACTTTAACCTGTGGACCTTCAACTTAACGATGAAACACAGAAATTGCGCCGGACTTGAATACAACAGGCACCAAGGTGACTTCTGTCCGGGAGAGTAAGGCTTCCAACTGTCTGTGCTTTGATTCTTTCCTGGGATTCCAGTAATAGATTCCGATGGACATGGGAAAGTTTACTGTGACCTGTGGACCTTCCACCTGACGATAAAACACAGAAATTGTCTCGGAATTGAATACTACAGGCACCATGCCGACTTCTCTCCGGGAGAGTAATGCTTCTAACTGTCTGTCCTTTGATTCTTTCCTGGGATTGCAGAAATAGATTCCGATGGACATGGGAAGGTTTACTGCAACCTGTGGACCTTCAACTAGACGATGAAGCACAGAAATTGCGTCGGAATTGAATACAACAGGCACCATGCCGACCTTTCTACGGGAGAGTAATGCTTCTAACTGTCTGTGTTTGAATCTTTATTGGGATTCCAGTAATGGGTTCCACTGGACATGGGTAGGATTACTGCAACCTGTGGACCTTCAACTTGACGATGAAACACAAAAATTGCGTCGGAATCGAATACAACAAACACAATGCCGACTGCTCTCCCGGAGAGTAATGGTTCTAACTGTCTGTGTTTTGATTCTTTCCTGGGATTCCAGTAATAGATTCCGATGGACATTGGATGGTTTACTGTACCCTGTGGACCTTCCACTTGTCGATGAAACACAGAAATTGCATCGGATTTGAATCCAACAAGCACCATGCCGACTTCTGTCCGGGAGAGTAATGCTTCTAACTGTCTGTGATTTGATTCTTTCCTGGGATTCCAGTAATAGATTCCGATGGACATGGGAAGGTTTACTTTAACCTGTGGACATTCTACGTGACGATGAAACACAGAAATTAGGTCGGAATTGAATACAACAGGCACCATGCCGACTTCTGTCCGAGAGAGTAATGCTTCCAACTGTCTGTGCTTTGATTCTTTATTGGGATGCCAGTAATACATTCGATGGACATGCGACGGTTTACTGTAACCTGTGGACCTTCAACTTGACGATGAAACACAGAAATTGCGTCGGAATTGAATCCAACAGGCACCATGCCGACTTCTGTCCCGGAGAGTAGTGCTTCTAACTGTTTGTGCTTTGATTCTTTCCTGGGATTCCAGTAATAGATTCCGATGGACATGGGGAGGTTTACTGTAAGCTGTGGACCTTCAACTTGACGATGAAACACAGAAATTGCGTCGGAATTGAATAAAATGGGCACCATGGCGACTTCCTTCCGGGAGAGTAATGCTTCTAACTGCCTGTGCTTTGATTCTTTCCTGGGACTCCAGTAATAGATTCCGATGGACATGGAAAGGTTAAGTGTAACCTGTGGACCTTCAACTTGACGATGAATCACAGAAATTGCGTCGGAATTGAATACAACAGGCACCAAGCCGACTTCTGTCCGGGAGAGTAATGCTTCTAACTGTCTGTGATTTGATTCTTTCCTGGGATTCCAGGAATAGATTCCGATGGACATGGAAAGGTTTACTGTAACCTGTGGACCTTCAACTTGACGATGAAACACAGAAATTGCGTCGGAATTGAATACAACAGGCACCAAGGTGACTTCTGTCCGGGAGAGTAAGGCTTCCAACTGTCTGTGCTTTGATTCTTTCCTGGGATTCCAGTAATAGATTCCGATGGACATGGGAAAGTTTACTGTGACCTGTGGACCTTCCACCTGACGATAAAACACAGAAATTGTGTCGGGATTGAATACTACAGGTACCATGCCGACTTCTCTCCGGGAGAGTAATGCTTCTAACTGTCTGTCCTTTGATTCTTTCCTGGGATTCCAGAAATAGATTCCGATGGACATGGGAAGGCTTACTGCAACCTGCGGACCTTCAACTAGACGATGAAGCACAGAAATTGCGTCGGAATTGAATACAACAGGCACCATGCCGACCTTTCTACGGGAGAGTAATGCTTCTAACTGTCTGTGTTTGAATCTTTATTGGGATTCCAGTAATGGGTTCCACTGGACATGGGTAGGATTACTGCAACCTGTGGACCTTCAACTTGACGATGAAACACAAAAATTGCGTCGGAATCGAATACAACAAACACAATGCCGACTTCTCTCCCGGAGAGTAATGGTTCTAACTGTCTGTGTTTTGATTCTTTCCTGGGATTCCAGTAATAGATTCCGATGGACATTGGATGGTTTACTGTACCCTGTGGACCTTCCACTTGTCGATGAAACACAGAAATTGCATCGGATTTGAATCCAACAAGCACCATCCCGACATCTGTCCGGGAGAGTAATGCTTCTAACTGTCTGTGCTTTGATTCTTTCCTGGGATTCCAGTAATAGAATCTGATGGACATGGGAAGATTTACTGTGACCTGTGGACGTTCAACTTGACGATGAAACACACAAATTGCGTCGGAATATAATCCAACAGGTACCATGCCAACTTCTCTCCGGGAGAGTAATGCTTCTAACTGTCTGTGCTTTGATTCTTTCCTGGGATTCGAGTAATAGATTCCGATGGACATGGGAAGGTTTACTGTAACCTGTGGACCTTCTACTTGACGATGAAAAACAGAAATTGCGTCGGAATTGAATACAACAGGCACTATGCCGACTTCTGTCCGGAAGAGTAATGCTTCCAACTGCCTGTGCTTTGATTCTTTCCTGGCATTCCAGTAATAGATTCCGATGGTAATGGGAAGGTTTAATTTAACCTGTGGACCTTCAACTTGACGATTGAACACAGAAATTGCGTCGGAATTGATAACAACAGGCACCATGCCGACTTCCCTCCGGGAGAGTAGTGCCTCCACCTCTCTGTGCTTTGATTCTTTCTTGGGATTCTAGTAATAGATTCCGATGGACATAAGAAGGATTACCGTAACCTGTGGACCATCAAATTGACGATGACACACAGAAATTACGGCGGAATTAAATACAACAAACACCATGACGATTTCTCTCCGGGAGAGTAATGCTTGCAACTGTCTGTGCTTCGGTTCTTTCCTGGGATTCCAGTAATAGATTCCGATGGACATGGGAAGGTTTACTGTAACCTGTGGTTCTTCAACCTGACGATGAAACATAGAAATTGCGTCTTAATTGAATACGACAGGCACCATGCCTACTTCTGTCCGGGAGAGTAAAATTTCTAACTGTCTGTGCTTTGATTCTTTCCTGGAATTCCAATAATAGATTCCGATGGACTTGGGGAAGTTTACTGTAACCTGTGGACCTTCAACTTGACGATGAAACACAGAAATTGTGTCGGAATTGAATACAACAGGCACCAAGCCGACTTCTGTCCGGGAGAGTAATGCTTCTAACTGTCTGTGATTTGATTCTTTCCTGGGATTCCAGGAATTAATTCCGATGGACATGGGAAGGTTTACTGTAACCTGTGGACTTTCAACTTGACGATGAAACACAGAAAATGTGTCGGAATTGAATACAACAGGCACCAAGCCGATGTCTGTCCGGGAGAGTAATGCTTCTAACTGTCTGTGCTTTGATTCTTTCCTGGGATTCCAGTAATGGATTCCGATATACATTGGAAGGTTTACTTTAACCTGTGGACCTTCAACTTAACGATGAAACACAGAAATTGCGCCGGACTTGAATACAACAGGCACCAAGGTGACTTCTGTCCGGGAGAGTAAGGCTTCCAACTGTCTGTGCTTTGATTCTTTCCTGGGATTCCAGTAATAGATTCCGATGGACATGGGAAAGTTTACTGTGACCTGTGGACCTTCCACCTGACGATAAAACACAGAAATTGTCTCGGAATTGAATACTACAGGCACCATGCCGACTTCTCTCCGGGAGAGTAATGCTTCTAACTGTCTGTCCTTTGATTCTTTCCTGGGATTGCAGAAATAGATTCCGATGGACATGGGAAGGTTTACTGCAACCTGTGGACCTTCAACTAGACGATGAAGCACAGAAATTGCGTCGGAATTGAATACAACAGGCACCATGCCGACCTTTCTACGGGAGAGTAATGCTTCTAACTGTCTGTGTTTGAATCTTTATTGGGATTCCAGTAATGGGTTCCACTGGACATGGGTAGGATTACTGCAACCTGTGGACCTTCAACTTGACGATGAAACACAAAAATTGCGTCGGAATCGAATACAACAAACACAATGCCGACTGCTCTCCCGGAGAGTAATGGTTCTAACTGTCTGTGTTTTGATTCTTTCCTGGGATTCCAGTAATAGATTCCGATGGACATTGGATGGTTTACTGTACCCTGTGGACCTTCCACTTGTCGATGAAACACAGAAATTGCATCGGATTTGAATCCAACAAGCACCATGCCGACTTCTGTCCGGGAGAGTAATGCTTCTAACTGTCTGTGATTTGATTCTTTCCTGGGATTCCAGTAATAGATTCCGATGGACATGGGAAGGTTTACTTTAACCTGTGGACATTCTACGTGACGATGAAACACAGAAATTAGGTCGGAATTGAATACAACAGGCACCATGCCGACTTCTGTCCGAGAGAGTAATGCTTCCAACTGTCTGTGCTTTGATTCTTTATTGGGATGCCAGTAATACATTCGATGGACATGCGACGGTTTACTGTAACCTGTGGACCTTCAACTTGACGATGAAACACAGAAATTGCGTCGGAATTGAATCCAACAGGCACCATGCCGACTTCTGTCCCGGAGAGTAGTGCTTCTAACTGTTTGTGCTTTGATTCTTTCCTGGGATTCCAGTAATAGATTCCGATGGACATGGGGAGGTTTACTGTAAGCTGTGGACCTTCAACTTGACGATGAAACACAGAAATTGCGTCGGAATTGAATAAAATAGGCACCATGGCGACTTCCTTCCGGGAGAGTAATGCTTCTAACTGCCTGTGCTTTGATTCTTTCCTGGGACTCCAGTAATAGATTCCGATGGACATGGAAAGGTTAAGTGTAACCTGTGGACCTTCAACTTGACGATGAATCACAGAAATTGCGTCGGAATTGAATACAACAGGCACCAAGCCGACTTCTGTCCGGGAGAGTAATGCTTCTAACTGTCTGTGATTTGATTCTTTCCTGGGATTCCAGGAATAGATTCCGATGGACATGGAAAGGTTTACTGTAACCTGTGGACCTTCAACTTGACGATGAAACACAGAAATTGCGTCGGAATTGAATACAACAGGCACCAAGGTGACTTCTGTCCGGGAGAGTAAGGCTTCCAACTGTCTGTGCTTTGATTCTTTCCTGGGATTCCAGTAATAGATTCCGATGGACATGGGAAAGTTTACTGTGACCTGTGGACCTTCCACCTGACGATAAAACACAGAAATTGTGTCGGGATTGAATACTACAGGTACCATGCCGACTTCTCTCCGGGAGAGTAATGCTTCTAACTGTCTGTCCTTTGATTCTTTCCTGGGATTCCAGAAATAGATTCCGATGGACATGGGAAGGCTTACTGCAACCTGCGGACCTTCAACTAGACGATGAAGCACAGAAATTGCGTCGGAATTGAATACAACAGGCACCATGCCGACCTTTCTACGGGAGAGTAATGCTTCTAACTGTCTGTGTTTGAATCTTTATTGGGATTCCAGTAATGGGTTCCACTGGACATGGGTAGGATTACTGCAACCTGTGGACCTTCAACTTGACGATGAAACACAAAAATTGCGTCGGAATCGAATACAACAAACACAATGCCGACTTCTCTCCCGGAGAGTAATGGTTCTAACTGTCTGTGTTTTGATTCTTTCCTGGGATTCCAGTAATAGATTCCGATGGACATTGGATGGTTTACTGTACCCTGTGGACCTTCCACTTGTCGATGAAACACAGAAATTGCATCGGATTTGAATCCAACAAGCACCATCCCGACATCTGTCCGGGAGAGTAATGCTTCTAACTGTCTGTGCTTTGATTCTTTCCTGGGATTCCAGTAATAGAATCTGATGGACATGGGAAGATTTACTGTGACCTGTGGACGTTCAACTTGACGATGAAACACACAAATTGCGTCGGAATATAATCCAACAGGTACCATGCCAACTTCTCTCCGGGAGAGTAATGCTTCTAACTGTCTGTGCTTTGATTCTTTCCTGGGATTCGAGTAATAGATTCCGATGGACATGGGAAGGTTTACTGTAACCTGTGGACCTTCTACTTGACGATGAAAAACAGAAATTGCGTCGGAATTGAATACAACAGGCACTATGCCGACTTCTGTCCGGAAGAGTAATGCTTCCAACTGCCTGTGCTTTGATTCTTTCCTGGCATTCCAGTAATAGATTCCGATGGTAATGGGAAGGTTTAATTTAACCTGTGGACCTTCAACTTGACGATTGAACACAGAAATTGCGTCGGAATTGATAACAACAGGCACCATGCCGACTTCCCTCCGGGAGAGTAGTGCCTCCACCTCTCTGTGCTTTGATTCTTTCTTGGGATTCTAGTAATAGATTCCGATGGACATGGGAAGGTTTACTGTAACCTGTGGTTCTTCAACCTGACGATGAAACATAGAAATTGCGTCTTAATTGAATACGACAGGCACCATGCCTACTTCTGTCCGGGAGAGTAAAATTTCTAACTGTCTGTGCTTTGATTCTTTCCTGGAATTCCAATAATAGATTCCGATGGACTTGGGGAAGTTTACTGTAACCTGTGGACCTTCAACTTGACGATGAAACACAGAAATTGCGTCGGAATAGCATACAACAGGCACCATGCCGACTTCTCTCCGGGACGGTAATGCTTCTAACTGTCTGTGCTTTGATTCTTTCCTGGGATTCCAGTAATAGATTCCAATGGACATGGGAAGGTTTACTGTAACCTGTGGACCTTCAACCTGACGATGAAACACAGAAATTGCGTCGGACTTAAATACAACAGGCACCAAGCCGACTTCTGTCCGGGAGAGTAATGCTTCTAACTGTCTGTGCTTTGATTCTCTCCTGGGATTCCCGTAATAGATTCCGATGGACATGGGAAAGTTTACTGTAACCTGTGGACCTTCAACTTGACGATGAAACACAGAAATTAGGTCGGTCTTAAATACAACAGGCACCAAGCCGACTTCTGTCCGGGAGAGAAATGCTTCTAACTGTCTGTGCTTTGATTCTCTCCTGGGATTCCAGTAATAGATTCCGATGGACATGGGAAGGTTTACTGTAACCTGTGGACCTTCAACGTGACGATGAAACACAGAAATTGCGTCGGAATTGAATACAACAGGCACTTTGCCGACTTCTCTCCGGTAGAGCAATGTTCCTAACTGTCTGTGCTTTGATTCTTTCCAGGGATTTTAGTAATAGATTCCGATGGACATGGGAAGGTTTACTGTAACCTGTGGACCTTCCACTTCACGATAAAACACAGAAATTGCGTCGGAATTGAATACTACTGGCACCATGCCGACTTCTCTCCGGGAGAGTAACGCTTCTGACTGTATGTGCTTTGTTTCTTTCCTGGGGTTTCCAGTTTTAGATTCCGATGGACTTGGGAAAGTTTACTGTACCCTGTGGACATTCAACTTGACGATGAAACACAGAAATTGTGTCGGAATTGAATACAACAGGCACCAAGCCGACTTCTGTCCGGGAGAGTAATGCTTCTAACTGTCTGTGCTTTGATTCTTTCCAGGGAATCCAGTAATAGATTTGATGGACATGCGATGGTTTACTGTAACCTGTGGACCGTCAACTTGACGATGAAACACAGAAATTGCGTCGGAATTGAATCCAACAGGCAGCATACCGACATCTGTTCCGGAGAGTAATGCTTCTAACTGTCTGTGCTTTGATTCATTCCTGGGATTCCAGTAATAGATTCCGATGGACATGGGAAGGTTTACTGTAACCTGTGGACCTTCAACTTGACGATGAAAAACAGAAATTGCGTCGGAATTGAATACAACAGGCACCAAGCCGACTTCTGTCCGGGAGAGTAATGCTACTAACTGTCTGTGCTTTGATTCTTTCCTGGGATTCCAGTAATAGATTCCGATGGACATGGGAAGGTTTACTCTAACCTGTGGACCTTCAACGTGACGATGAAACACAGAAATTGCGTCGGAATTGAATCCAACAGGCAGTATGGCGACTTCCTTCCGGGAGAGTAATGCTATTAACTGTCTGTGCATTGATTCTTTCCTGGGATTCCAGTAATAGATTCCGATGTACATGGGAAGTGTTACTGTAACCTGTGGACCTTCAACTTGACGATGAAACACGGAAATTGCGTCGGACTTGAATACAACAGGCACCAAGGCGACTTCTGACTTGGAGAGTAATGCTTCTAACTGTCTGTGGTTTGATTCTTTCCTGGGATTCCAGTAATAGATTCCGATGGACATGAGAAGGTTTATTGTAACCTGTGGTCCTTCAACGTGACGATGAAACAAAGATATTTCGTCGGAATTGAATACAACAGGCACCATGCCGACTTCTCTCTGGGAGACTACTGCTTCTAACTGTCTGTGCTTTGATTCTTTCCTGGGATTCCAGTAATAGATTCCGATGGACATGGGAACGTTTACTGTAACCTGTGAACCTTCAACTTGACGATGAAACACAGAAATTGCGTCTGAATTGAATACAACAGGCACCATGCCGACTTCTGTGCGGGAGAGTAATGCTTCCAACTGTCTGTGCTTTGATTCTTTCCTGGGATTCCAGTAATAAATTCCACTGGACATGGGAAGGATTACTGTAACCTGTGGACCTTAACTTGACGGTGAAACAGAGAAATTGCGTCGGAATTGAATACAACAAACACAATTCCGACTTCTCTCAAGGAGAGTAATGCTTCTAACAGTCAGTGTTTTGATTCTTTCCTGGTATTACAGTAATAGATTCCGATGGACATGGGAAGGTTTACTGTAACCTGTGGACCTTCAACTTGACGATGAAACACAGAAATTGCGTCGGAATTGAATCCAACAGGCACTATGGCGACTTCCTTCCGGGAGAGTAATGCTATTAACTGTCTGTGCATTGATTCTTTCCTGGGATTCCAGTAATAGATTCCGATGGACATGGGAAGGTTTACTGTGACCTGTGCTCCTTCAACTTGACGATGAAACACACAATCTGCGTCGGAATATAATCCAACAGGCACCATGCCGACTTCTCTCCGGAAAAGTAATGCTTCTAACTGTCTGCGCTTTGATTCTTTCTTGGGATTCCAGTAAGCGATTCCGATGGACATGGGAAGGTTTACTGTAACCTGTGGACCTTCAACCTGACGATGAAACACAGAAATTGCATCGGACTTAAATACAACAGGCATCATGCCGACTTCTTTCCGGGAGAGAAATGCTTCTAACTGTCTGTGCTTTGATTCTCTCCTGGGATTCCAGTAATGGATTCCGATGGACATGGGAAGGTTTACTGTAACCTGTGGACCTTCAACGTGACGAAGAAACACAGAAATTGCGTCGGAATTGAATACAACAGGCACTTTGCCGACTTCTCTCCGGTAGAGCAATGTTCCTAACTGTCTGTGCTTTGATTCTTTCCAGGGATTTTAGTAATAGATTCCGATGGACATGGGAAGGTTTACTGTAACCTGTGGACCTTCCACTTCACGATAAAACACAGAAATTGCGTCGGAATTGAATCCAACAGGCAGCATACCGACTTCTCTCCGGGAGAGTAATGCTTCTAACTGTCTGTGCTTTGATTCTTTCCTGGGATTCCAGTAATAGATTCCGATGTACATGGGAAGGTTTACTGTAACCTGTGGACCTTCAACTTGACGATGAAAAACAGAAATTGCGTCGGAATTGAATACAACAGGCACCAAGCCGACTTCTGTCCGGGAGAGTAATGCTACTAACTGTCTGTGCTTTGATTCTTTCCTGGAATTCCAGTAATAGATTCCGATGGACATGGGAAGGTTTACTCTAACCTGTGGACCTTCAACTTGACGATGAAACACAGAAATTGCGTCGGAATTGAATCCAACAGGCACTATGGCGACTTCCTTCCGGGAGAGTAATGCTATTAACTGTCTGTGCATTGATTCTTTCCTGGGATTCCAGTAATAGATTCCGATGTACATGGGAAGTGTAACTGTAACCTGTGGACCTTCAACTTGACGATGAAACACAGAAATTGCGTCGGAAATGAATCCAACAAACACCATGCCGACTTCTGTACGTGAGAGTAATGCTTCTAACTGTCTGTGCTTTGATTCTTTCCTGGTATTACAGTAATAGATTCCGATGGACATGGGAAGGTTTACTGTAACCTGTGGACCTTCAACTTGACGATGAAACACAGAAATTGCGTCGGAATTGAATACAACAGGCAACATGCCGATTTCTCACCGGGAGAGTTACGCTTCTAACTGTCGCTGCTTTGATTCTTTCCTGGGATATCAGTAATATATTCTGATGGACATGGGAAAGTTTACTGTAAACTGTGGACCTTCAACTTGACGATGAAACACAGAAATTGCGTCGGAATTGAATACAACAGGCACCATGCCGACTTCTCTATGGGAGACTAATGCTTCTAACTGTCTGTGCTTTGAATCTTTCCTGGGATTCCAGTAATAGATTCCGATGGACATGGGAAGGTTTACTGTGACCTGTGCACCTTCAACTTGACGATGAAACACACAAATTGCGTCGAAATATAATCCAACAGGCACAATGCCGACTTCTCTCCGGAAAAGTAATGCTTCTAACTGTCTGCGCTTTGATTCTTTCTTGGGATTCCAGTAAGCGATTCCGATGGACATGGGAAGGTTTACTGTAACCTGTGGACCTTCAACGTGACGATGAAAAACAGAAATTGCGTCGGAATTGAATAGAACAGGCACCATGCCGACTTCTCTCCGGGAGAGTAAAGCTTCTAACTGTCTGTGCGTTGATTCGTTCCTGGGATTCCAATAATAGTTTCCGATGGACATGGGAAGGTTAACTGAAACCTGTGGACCTTCAACTTGACGATGAAACACAGAAATTGCGTCGGAATTGAATACAACAGGCACCATGCCGACTTCTCTATGGGAGACTAATGCTTCTAACTGTCTGTGCTTTGAATCTTTCCTGGGATTCCAGTAATAGATTCCGATGGACATGGGAAGGTTTACTGTGACCTGTGCACCTTCAACTTGACGATGAAACACACAAATTGCGTCGGAATATAATCCAACAGGCACCATGCCGACTTCTCTCCGGAAAAGTAATGCTTCTAACTGTCTGCGCTTTGATTCTTTCCTGGGATTCCAGTAATAGATTCCGATGGACATGGGAAGGTTTACTGTAACCTGTGGACCTTAACTTGACGGTGAAACAGAGAAATTGCGTCGGAATTGAATACAACAAACACAATGCCGACTTCTCTCCCGGAGAGTAATGCTTCTAACAGTCAGTGTTTTGATTCTTTCCTGGGATTCCAGTAATAGATTCAGATGGACATGGGAAGGTTTACTGTGACCTGTGCACCTTCAACTTGACGATGAAACACACAAATTGCGTCGGAATATAATCCAACAGGCACCATGCCGACTTCTCTCCGGAAAAGTAATGCTTCTAACTGTCTGCGCTTTGATTCTTTCTTGGGATTCCAGTAAGCGATTCCGATGGACATGGGAAGGTTTACTGTAACCTGTGGACCTTCAACGTGACGATGAAAAACAGAAATTGCGTCGGAATTGAATAGAACAGGCACCATGCCGACTTCTCTCCGGGAGAGTAAAGCTTCTAACTGTCTGTGCGTTGATTCGTTCCTGGGATTCCAATAATAGTTTCCGATGGACATGGGAAGGTTAACTGAAACCTGTGGACCTTCAACTTGACGATGAAACACAGAAATTGCGTCGGAATTGAATACAACAGGCACCATGCCGACTTCTCTATGGGAGACTAATGCTTCTAACTGTCTGTGCTTTGAATCTTTCCTGGGATTCCAGTAATAGATTCCGATGGACATGGGAAGGTTTACTGTGACCTGTGCACCTTCAACTTTACGATGAAACACACAAATTGCGTCGGAATATAATCCAACAGGCACCATGCCGACTTCTCTCCGGAAAAGTAATGCTTCTAACTGCCTGCGCTTTGATTCTTTCTTGGGATTCCAGTAAGCGATTCCGATGGACATGGGAAGGTTTACTGTAACCTGTGGACCTTCAACGTGACGATGAAAAACAGAAATTGCGTCGGAATTGAATAGAACAGGCACCATGCCGACTTCTCTCCGGGAGAGTAAAGCTTCTAACTGTCTGTGCGTTGATTCGTTCCTGGGATTCCAATAATAGTTTCCGATGGACATGGGAAGGTTAACTGAAACCTGTGGACCTTCAACTTGACGATGAAACACAGATATTGCGTCGGAATTGAATACAACAGGCACCATGCCGACTTCTCTCCGAGAGAGTAATGCTTCTAACTGTCTGTGCTTTGATTCTTTCCTGGGATTCCAGTAATAGATTTCGTTGGACATGGGAAGGTTTACTGTAACCTGTGGACCTTCAACTTGACGATAAGACACAGACATTGCGTCGGAATTGAATACAACAGGCACCATGCCGATTTCTGTCCAGGAGAGTAAAGCTTCTAACTGTGTGTGCTTTGATTCTTTCCTGGGATTCCAGTGATTGGTTCCGACGGACATGTGAAGGTTTACTGTAACCTGTGGACCTTCAACGTCACGACGAAACACAGAAATTGCGTCGGAAATGGAATAAAACAGGCACCATGCTGACTTCTGCCCGGGAGAGTAATGCTTCTAACTGTCTGTGCTTTGATTCTCTCCTGGGATTCCAGTAATAGATTGCGATGGACATGGGAAGTTTTACTGTAACCTGTGGACCTTCAACTTGACGGTGAAACACAGAAATTGCGTCGGACTTAAATACAACAGGCACCAAGCCGACTTCTGTCCGGGAGAGTAATGCATCTCACTGTCTGTGCCTTGATTATTTCCTGGGATTCCAGTAATAGATTCCGATGGACATGGGAAAGTTTACTGTACCCTGTGGACTTTCCACTTGACGATAAAACACAGAAATTGCGTCGGAATTGAATACTACTGGCACCATGCCGACTTCTCTCCGGGAGAGTAATGCTTCCAACTGTCTGTGCTTTGATTCATTCCTGGGATTCCAGTAACAGATGCCGCTGGATATGGCAAGGATTACTGTAACCTGTGGACTTTCAAAGTGACGATGAAACACCGAAATTGCGTCGGAATTGAATACAACAAACACAATGCCGACTTCTCTCCCGGAGAGTAATGCCTCTAACAGTCTTGCTTTGATTCTTTCCTGGGATTCCAGTAATGGATTCCGTAGGACTTGGGAAGGTTTACCGTAACCTGTGGACCTTTAAGTTGTCGATGAAACACAGAAATTGTGTCGGAATTGAATGCAACGGGCACCAAGCCGACTTCTGTATGGGAGAGTAATGCTTCTAACTGTCTGCGCTTTGATTCTCTCCTGGGATTCCAGTAATAGATTCCGATGGACATGGGAAGGTATACTGTAACCTGTGGACCTTCAACGTGACGATGAAACACAGAAATTGCGTCGGAATTGAATGCAACAGGCACCATGCAGACTTCTCTCCGGTAGAGTAATGCTTCTAACTGTCTGTGCTTTGATTCTTTCCAGGGATTTCAGAAATAGATTCTGATGGACATGATAAGTTTTACTGTAACCTGTGGACCTTCAACTTGACGATGAGACACAGAAATTGCGTCCGAATTGAATCCAACAGGCACCATGCCGACTTCTGTCCGGGAGAGTAATGCTTCCAACTGTCGGTGCTTTGATTCTTTCCTGGGATTCCAGTAATAGATTCCGATGGACATGGGATGGTTTACCGTAACCTGTGGACCTTCAACTTGACGATGAAACACAGAAATTGTGTCGGAATTGAATACAATAGGCACCATGCCGACTTCTCTCCGGGAGAGTAATGTTTCTAACTGTCTGTGCTTTGATTCTTTCCTGAGATTTCAGTAATAGATTCCGATGGACATGGGATGGTTTACTGTAACCTGTGGACCTCCAACTTGACGATGAAACACAGAAATTGCGTCGGAATTGAATCCAACAGGCACCATGACGACATCTCTCCGGGAGAGTAATGCTTCTAACTGCCTGTGCTTTGATTCTTTCCTCGGATTCCAGTAATAGATTCCGATGGACATGGGAAAGTTTACAGTAACCTGTGGACCTTCAACTTGACGAAGAAACACAGAAATTGCGTCGGAATTGTATACAACAGGCACCATGCCGACTTCTCTCCGGGAGACTAATGCTTCTAATTGCCTGTGCTTTGATTCTCTCCTGGGATTCCAGCAATAGATTCCGATGGACATGGGAAGGTTTACTGTAAGCTGTGGACCTTCAACGTGACGATGAAACACAGAAATTGCGTCGGAATTGAATACAACGGGCACCATGCCGACTTCTCTCCGTTAGAGTAATGCTTCTAACTGTCTGTGCTTTGATCTTTCCAGGGATTTCAGTAATAGATTCTGATGGACATGGGATGGTTTCCTGTATTCTGTGGAACTTCAACTTGACGATGAGACACAGAAATTGCGTCCGAATTGAATCCAACAGGCACCATGCCGACTTCTGTCCGGGAGAGTAACGCTGCCAACTGTCGGTGCTTTGATTCTTTCCTGGGATTCCAGTAATTGATTCCGATGGACATGGGACGGTTTACCGTAACCTGTGGACCATCAACTTGACGATGAAACACAGAAATTGCGACGGAATTGAATACAATAGGCACCATGCCGACTTCTCTCCGGGAGAGTAATGTTTCTAACTGTCTGTGCTTTGATTCTTTTCTGGGATTCCAGTAATAGATTCCGATAGACATGGGAACGTTTACTGTTACCTGTGGACCTTCCACTTGACGATAAAACGCAGAAATTGCGTCGGAATTGAATACAACAGGCACCATGCCGACTTCTCTCCGGGAGAATAATGTTTCTAACTGTCTGTGCTTTGATTCTTCCTGGGATTCCGGTAATAGATTCCGATATACATGGGAAAGTTTACTGTAACCTGTGGACCTTACACTTGACGATAAAACACAGAAATTGCGTCGGAATTGAATACAATTGGCACCATGCCGACTTCTCTCCGAGAGAGTAACGCTTCTATCTGTCTGTGCTTTGTTTCTTTCCTGGAATTCCAGTAATGGATTCCGAAGGACTTGGGAAGGTTTACCGTAACCTGTGGACCTTCAACTGGACAACGAAACACAGAAATTGTTTCGGAAGTGAATGCAACAAGCACCAAGCCGACTTCTGTCCGGTAGAGTAATGCATCTAACTGTCTGTGTTTTGATTCTCTCCTGGGATTCCAGTAATAGATTCCGATGGACATGGGAAGGTTTACTGTAACCTGTGGATCTTCAACGTGACGATGAAACACAGAAATTGCGTCGGAATTGAATACAACAGGCACCATGCCGACTTCTCTCCGAGAGAGTAACGCTTCTATCTGTCTGTGCTTTGATTCTTTCCAGGGATTTCAGTAATAGATTCCGATGGACATGGGAAGGTTTACTGTAACCTGGGGACCTTCAACTTGCCGATGAAACACAGAAATTGCGTCCGAATTGAATCCAACAGGCACCATGCCGACCTCTCCGGGAGAGTAATATTTCTAACTGTCTGTGCTTTGATTCTTTCCTGGGATTTCAGTAACAGATTCCGATGGACATGGGATGGTTTACTGTAACCTGTGGACCTCCAACTTGACGATGAAACACAGAAATTGCGTCGGAATTGAATACAACACGCACCATGCCGACTTCTCTCCGGGAGACTAATGCTTCTAACTGTCTGTGCTTTGATTCTTTCTTGGGATTCCAGTAATAGATTCCGATGGACATGGGAAGGTGTTTCTGTGACCTGTGGACCTTCAACTTGACGATGAAACACAGATATTGCGTCGGAATTGAATACAACAGGCACCATGCCGACTTCTCTCCGGGAAACTAATGCTTCTAACTGGCTGTGCTTTGATTCATACTTGGGATTCCAGTAATAGATTACGATGGACATGGGAAGGTTTACTGTGACCTGTGGACCTTCAACTCGACGATGAAACATACAAATTGCGTCGGAATTGAATACAACAGGCACCATGCCGACTTCTCTCCGGGAGGGTATTGCTTCTAACTGTCTGTGCTTTGATTCTTTCCTGGGATTCCAGTAACAGATTCCGATGGACATGGGAAAGTTTACTGTAACCTGTGGACCTTTAACTTGGCGATAAAACACAGAAATTGCGTCGGGATTAAATATAACAGGCACCATGCCTACTTCTCTCCGGGAGAGTAATGTTTCTAACTGTCTGTGCTTTGATTCGTTCCTGGGATTTCAGTAATAGATTCCGAAGGACATGGGTGCGTTTACTGTAACCTGTGGACCTCCAACTTGACGATGAAACACAGAAATTGCGTCGGAATTGTATACAACACGCACCATGCCGACTTCTCTCCGGGAGACTAATGCTTCTAACTGTCTGTGCTTTGATTCTTTCTTGGGATTCCAGTAATAGATTCCGATGGACATGGGAAGGTTTTTCTGTGACCTGTGGACCTTCAACTTGACGATGAAACACAGATATTGCGTCGGAATTGAATACAGCAGGCACCATGCCGACTTCTCTCCGGGAGAGTAATGCTTCTAACTGTCTGTGCATTGATTCTTTCCTGGGATTCCAGTAATAGATGCCGATGGACATGGGATGGTTTTCTTTAACCTGTGGACCTTCAACTTGACGATGAAAAACAGATATTCCGTCGGAATTGAATACATGAGGCAGTATGCCGACTTCTGTCAGGAAGAGTAATGCATCCAACTGTCTGTGCTTTGATTCTTCCCTGGGATTCCAGTAATAGATTCCGATATACATGGGAAGGTTTACTTTAACCTGTGGACCTTAAACTTGACGATGAAACACAGAAATTGCGTCCGAATTAAATATAACAGGAACCATGCCGACTTTTCTCCATGAGAATAATGCTTCTAACTGCCTGTGCTTTGATTCTTTCCTCGGATTCCAGTAATAGATTCCGATGGACATGGGAAAGTTTACAGTAACCTGTGGACCTTCAACGTGACGATGAAACACAGAAATTGCGTCGGACTTAAATACAACAGGCACCATGCCGAATTCTCTCCGGGAGAGTAATGTTTCTAACTGTCTGTGCTGTGATTCTTTCCTGGGATTCCAGTAATAGATTCCGATAGACATGGGAACGTTTACTGTTACCTGTGGAAATTAAACTTGACGATAAAACGCAGAAAATGCGTCGGAATTGATTACAACAGGCACCATTCCGACTTCTCTCCGGGAGAATAATGTTTCTAACTTTCTGTGCTTTGATTCTTCCTGGGATTCCGGTAATAGATTCCGATATACATGGGAAAGTTTACTGTAACCTGTGGACCTTCCACTTGACGATAAAACACAGAAATTGCGTCGGAATTGAATACAATAGGTACCATGCTGACTTCTCTCCGACAGAGTAACGCTTCTATCTGTCTGTGCTTTGTTTCTTTCCTGGGATTCCAGTAATGGATTCCGAAGGACCTGGGAAAGTTTACATAAACCTGTGGACCTTCAACGTGACGATGAAACACAGAAATTGCGTCGGAATTCAATACAACAGGCACCATTCCGACTTCTCTACGGTAGAGTAATGCTTGTAACTATCTGTGATTTGATTCTTTCCAGGGATTTCAGTAATAGATTCCGATGGACATGGGAAGGTTTACTGTAACCTGTGGACCTTCAACTTGCCGATGAAACACAGAAATTGCGTCCGAATTGAATCCAACAGGCACCATGCCGACTTCTGTCCGGGAGAGTAATGCTTCCAACTGTCGGTGCTTTGATTCTTTCCTGGGATTCCAGTAATAGATTCCGATTTACATGGGACGGTTTACCGTAACCTGTGGACCTTCAACTTAACGATGAAACACAGAAATTGTGTCGGAATTCAATACAATAGGCACCATGCCGACTTCTCTCCGGGAGAGTAATATTTCTAACTGTCTGTGCTTTGATTCTCTCCTGGGATTTCAGTAATAGATTTCGAAGGACATGGGATGTTTTACTGTAACCTATGGACCTCCGACTTGACGATGAAACACAGAAATTGCGTCGGAATTGAATACAACACGCACCATGCCGAATTCTCTCCGGAAGACTAATGCTTCTAACTGTCTGTGCTTTAATTCTTTCTTGGGATTCCAGTAATAGATGCCGATGGACATGGGAAGGTTTACTGTGACCTGTGGACCTTCAACTTGACGATGAAACAAAGATATTGCGTCGGAATTGAATACAACAGGCACCATGCCGACTTCTCTCCGGGAGAGTAATGCTTCTAACTGTCTGTGCTTTGATTCTTTCCTGGGATTCCAGTAATAGATGCCGATGGACATGGGAAGGTTTACTGTAACCTGTGGACCTACAACTTGACGATGAAAAACAGAAATTGCGTCGGAATTGAATACAACAGGCACCATGCCGACTTCTGTCCGGAAGAGTAATGCTTCTAACTGTCTGTGCTTTGATTCTTTCCTGGGATTCCAGTAACAGATTCCAATGGGCATGGGAAAGACTATTGTAACCTGTGGACCTTCAACTTGACGATGAAACACAGAAATTCCGTCGGAATTGAATACAACAGGCACCATGACGACTTCTCCCCGGGAGAGTAATGTTTCTAACTGTCTGTGCTTTGATTCATTCCTGGGATTTCAGTAATAGATTCCGAAGGTTATGGGAGGGTTTTCTGTAACCTGTGGTCCTTCAACGTGACGATGAAACACAAAAATTGCCTCGGAATTGAATCCAACAGGCACCATGCCGACTTCTCCCAGGGAGAGTAATGCTTCCAACTGTCTGTGCTTTGATTCTTTCCTGGGATTCCAGTAATAGAATCTGATGGACATGGGAAGGGTTACTGTAACCTGTGGACCTTCAACTTGACGATGAAACACAGAAATTGCGTCGGAATTAAAAATAACAGGCACCATGCGGACTTCTCTCCGGGAAAGTAATGTTTCTAACTGTCTGTGCTTTGATTCATTCCTGGGATTTCAGTAATTGGTTCCGAAGGACATGGGAGGGTTTACTGTAACCTGTGGACCTCCAACTTAACGATGAAACACAGAGATTGCGTCGGAATTGAATACAACACGCACCATGCCAACTTCTGTCCGGGAGAGTAGTGCTTCTAACTGTCTGTGCATTGACTCTTTCCTGGGGTTCCAGTAATAGATTCCGATGGACTTGGGAAGGTCTACTGTAAACTGTGGACCTTCAACTTGACGATGAAACACAGAAATTGCGTCGGAATTGAATACAACAGGCACCATGCCGACTTCTCTCCGGAAGACTAATGCTTCTAACTGTCTGTGCTTTGATTCTTTCTTGGGATTCCAGTAATAGATTCCGATGGACATGGGAAGGTTTATTGTGACCTGTGGACCTTCAACTTGACGATGAAACACAGATATTGCGTCGGAATTGAATACAACAGGCACCATGCCGACTTCTCTCCGGAAGACTAATGCTTCTAACTGTCTGTGCTTTGATTCTTTCTTGGGATTCCAGTAATAGATTCCGATGGACATGGGAAGGTATATTGTGACCTGTGGACCTTCAACTTGACGATGAAACACAGATATTGCGTCGGAATTGAATACAACAGGCACCATGCCGACTTCTCTCCGGGAGAGTAATGCTTCTAACTGTCTGTGCGTTGATTTTTTTCCTGGGATTCCAGTAATAGATGCCGATGGACATGGGAAGGTTTACTGTAACCTGTGTACCTTCAACTTGACGATGAGAAACAGAAATTGCGTCGGAATTGAATTCAAGAGGCAGTATGCCGACTTCTGTCCGGGAGAGTAATGCTTCTAACTGTCTGTGCTTTGATTCTTTCCTGGGATTCCAGTAACAGATTACAATGGGCATGGGAAAGATTATTGTAACCTGTGGACCATCAACTTGACGATGAAACACAGAAATTGCGTCGGAATTGAATCCAACAGGCACCATGCCGACTTCTATCCGGGAGAGTAATGCTTCTAACTGTCTGTGCCTTGATTCTTTCCTCGGATTCCAGTAATAGTTTCCGATGGACATGGGAAAGTTTACTGTAACCTGTGGACCTTCAACGTGACGATGAAACACAGAAATTGCGTCGGAATTGAATCCAACAGGCACCATGCCGACTTCTCTCTGGGAGTGTAATGCTCATAACTGTCTGAGTTTTGATTTTTTCCTGGGAATCCAGTAATAGATTCCGATGGACATGGGAAGGTTTACTGTAACCTGTGGACCTTCAACTTGACGATGAAACACAAAGATTGGTTCGGAATTGAATACAACATGCACCATGCCGACTTCTCTCCGGGAAAGTGATTCTTCCAACTAACTGTGCTTTGATTCTTTCCTGGGATACCAGTAATACATGCCGATGGACATGGGAGGGATTACTGTAACCTGTGGACCTTCAACTTGACGATGAAACACAAAAATTGGGTCGGAATTGAATACAACATGCACCATGCCGACTTCTTTCCGGGAAAGTGATTCTTCCAACTAACTGAGCTTTGATTCTTTCCTGGGATACCAGTAATACATTCCGATGGACATGGGAAGGCTTACTGTAACCTGTGGACCTTCAACGCGACGATGAAACACAGAAATTGCGTCGGAATTAAATATAACAGGCACCATGCCGACGTCTCTCCGGGAGAGTAATGTTTATTACTGTCTGTGCTTTGATTCATTCCTGGGATTTCAGTAATAGATTCCGAAGGACATGGGAGGGTTTACTGTAACCTGTCGACCTTCAACGTGACGATGATACACAAAAATTGAATCGGAATTGAATCCAACAGGCACCATGCCGACTTCTCCCCGGGAGAGTAATGCTTCCAACTGTCTGTGCTTTAATTTTTTCCTGGGATTCCAGTAATAGAATCTGATGGACATGGGAAGGGTTACTGTAACCTGTGGACCTTCAACTTGACGATGAAACACAGAAATTGCGTCGGAATTAAATTCAACAGGCACCATGCCGACTTCTCTCCGGGAAAGTAATGTTTCTAACTGTCTGTGCTTTGATTCATTCCTGGTATTTCAGTAATTGATTCCGAAGGACATGGGAGGGTTTACTGTAACCTGTGGACCTCCAACTTAACGATGAAACACAGAAATGGCGTAAAAATTGAATACAACACGCACCATACCGACTTCTGTCCGGGAGAGTAGTGCTTCTAACTGTCTGTGAATTGATTCTTTCCTGGGGTTCCAGTAACAGATTCCAATGGACATGGGAAAGTTTACTGTAACCTGTGGACCTTCAACTTGACGATGAAACACAGAAATTGCGTCGGAAATGGAATACAACAGGCACCATGCCGACTTCTGTCCATGAGAGTAATGCTTGTAACTGTCTGTGCCTTGATTCTATCCTGGGATTCCAGTAATAGTTTCCGATGGACATGGGAAAGTTTACTGTGACCTGTGGACCTTCAACTTGACGATGAAACACAGAAATTGCGTCGGAATTGAATACAACTGGCACCATGCCGACTTCTGTCCGGAAGAGTAATGCTTCTAACTGTCTGTGCTTTGATTCTTTCCTGGGATTCCAGTAACAGATTCCAATGGACATGGGAAAGTTTACTGTAACCTGTGGACCTTCAACTTGACGATGAAACACAGAAATTGCGTCGGAAATGGAATACAACAGGCACCATGCCGACTTCTGTCCGGGAGAGTAATGCTTCCAACTGTCTGTGCTTTGATTCTTTACTGGGATTCCAGTAATAGATTCTGATGGACGAGGGAAGGTTAACTGTAACCTGTGGACATGCAACTTGGATGAAACACAGAAATTGCGTCGGAACTAAATACAACAGGCACCATGACGACTTCTATCCGGGAGAGTAATGCTTCTAACTGTCTGTGCTTTGATTCTTTCCTCGGATTCCAGTAATAGATTCCGATGGACATGGGAAAGTTTACTGTAACCTGTGGACCTTCAACTTGACGATGAAACACAGAAATTGCGTCGGAATTGAATCCAACAGGCACCATGCCGACTTCTCTCCGGGAGTGTAATGCTTCTAACTGTCTGAGTTTTGATTTTTTCCTGGGATTCCAGTAACAGATTCCGATGGACACGGGAAGGTTTACTGTAACCTGTGGACCTTCAACTTGACGATGAAACACAAAGATTGGGTCGGAATTGAATACAACATGCACCATGCCGACTTCTCTCCGGGAAAGTGATTCTTCCAACTAACTGTGACTTGATTCTTTATTGGGATACCAGTAATACATTCCGATGGACATGGGAGGGATTACTGTAACCTGTGGACCTTCAATGCGACGATGAAACACAGAAATTGCGTCGGAATTGAATACAACAGGCACAATGCCGACTTCTCTCCGGGAGAGTAAAGCTTCTAAATGTCTGTGCTTTGATTCTTTCCTGGGATTCCAGTAACAGATTCCAATGGACATGGGAAAGTTTACTGTAACCTGTGGACCTTCAACTTGACGATGAAACACAGAAATTCCGTCGGAATTGAATACAACAGGCACCATGCCGACTTCTGTCCGGGAGAGTAATGCTTCTAACTGTCTGTGTTTTGATTCTTTCCTGGGATTCCAGTAATAGATGCCGATGGACATGGGAAAGTTTACTGTAACCAGTGGACCTTCAACTTGACGATGAAAAACAGAAATTGCGTCGGAATTGAATATAAGAGGCAGTATGCCGACTTCTGTCCGGGAGAGTAATGCTTCTAACTGTCTGTGCTTTGATTCTTTCATGGGATTCCAGTAACAGATTCCGATGTGCGTGGGAAAGATTACTGTAACCTGTGGACCTTCAACTTGACGATGAAACACAGAAATTGCGTCGGAATTGAATACAACAGGCACCATGCCGACTTCTGTCTGGCAGAGTAATGATTATAACTCTCTGTGCTTTGATTCTTTCCTGGGATTCTAGTAATAGATTCTGATGGACATGGGAAGGTTTACTGTAACCTGTGGACCTTCAACTTCACGATGAAACACAGAAATTGCGTCGGAAATGGAATACAACAGGCACCATGCCGACTTCTGTCCGGGAGAGTAATGCTTCCAACTGTCTGTGCTTTGATTCTTTACTGGGATTCCAGTAATAGATTCTGATGGACGAGGGAAGGTTAACTGTAACCTGTGGACCTGCAACTTGACGATGAAACACAGAAATTGCGTCGGAACTATTTACAACAGGCACCATGACGACTTCTATCCGGGAGAGTAATGCTTCTAACTGTCTGTGCTTTGATTCTTTCCTCGGATTCCAGTAATAGATTCCGATGGACATGGGAAAGTTTACTGTAACCTGTGGACCTTCAACTTGACGATGAAACACAGAAATTGCGTCGGAATTGAATCCAACAGGCACCATGCCGACTTCTCTCCGGGAGTGTAATGCTTCTAACTGTCTGAGTTTTGATTTTTTCCTGGGATTCCAGTAACAGATTCCGATGGACACGGGAAGGTTTACTGTAACCTGTGGACCTTCAACTTGACGATGAAACACAAAGATTGTGTCGGAATTGAATACAACATGCACCATGCCGACTTCTCTCCGGGAAAGTGATTCTTCCAACTAACTGTGACTTGATTCTTAATTGGGATACCAGTAATACATTCCGATGGACATGGGAGGGATTACTGTAACCTGTGGACCTTCAATGCGACGATGAAACACAGAAATTGCGTCGGAATTGAATACAACAGGCACAATGCCGACTTCTCTCCGGGAGAGTAAAGCTTCTAAATGTCTGTGCTTTGATTCTTTCCTGGGATTCCAGTAACAGATTCCAATGGACATGGGAAAGTTTACTGTAACCTGTGGACCTTCAACTTGACGATGAAACACAGAAATTGCGTCGGAATTGAATACAACAGGCACCATGCCGACTTCTGTCCGGGAGAGTAATGCTTCTAACTGTCTGTGCTTTGATTCTCTCCTGGGATTCCAGTAATAGATGCCGATGGACATGGGAAGGTTTACTGTAACCAGTGGACCTTCAACTTGACGATGAAAAACAGAAATTGCGTCGGAATTGAATATAAGAGGCAGTATGCCGACTTCTGTCCGGGAGAGTAGTGCATCCAACTGTCTGTGGATTGATTCCTTCCTGGGATTCCAGTAATAGATTCCGATGGACATGGTAAGGTTTACTGTAACCTGTGGAGTTTCAACATGACGATGAAACACAGAAATTGCGTCGGAATTGAATACAACAGGCACCATGCCGACTTCTGTCCGGAAGAGTAATGCTTCTAACTGTCTGTGCTTTGATTCTTTCCTGGGATTCCAGTAACAGATTCCAATGTGCGTGGGAACGATTACTGTAACCTGTGGACCTTCAACTTGACGATGAAACACAGAAATTGCGACGGAATTGAATTCAACAGGCACCATGCCGACTTCTGTCTGGCAGAGTAATGATTATAACTCTCTGTGCTTCGATTCTTTCCTAGGATTCTAGTAATAGATTCTGATGGACATGGGAAGGTTTACTGTAACCTGTGGACCTTCAACATCACGATGAAACACAGAAATTGCGTCGGAAATGGAATACAACAGGCACCATGCCGACTACTGTCCGGGAGAGTAATGCTTCCAACTGTCTGTGCTTTGATTCTTTACTGGGATTCCAGTAATAGATTCCGATGGACATGGGAAGGTTAACTGTAACCTGTGGACCTGCAACTTGACGATGAAACACAGAAATTGCGTCGGAACTAAATACAACAGGCACCATGACGACTTCTATCCGGGAGAGTAATGCTTCTAACTGTCTGTGCTTTGATTCTTTCCTGGGATTCCAGTAATAGTTTCCGATGGAAATGGAAAGGTTTACTGTAACCTGTGGACCTTCAACTTGACGATGAAACACAGAAATTGCGACGGAATTGAATTCAACAGGCACCATGCCGACTTCTGTCTGGCAGAGTAATGATTATAACTCTCTGTGCTTCGATTCTTTCCTAGGATTCTAGTAATAGATTCTGATGGACATGGGAAGGTTTACTGTAACCTGTGGACCTTCAACATCACGATGAAACACAGAAATTGCGTCGGAAATGGAATACAACAGGCACCATGCCGACTACTGTCCGGGAGAGTAATGCTTCCAACTGTCTGTGCTTTGATTCTTTACTGGGATTCCAGTAATAGATTCCGATGGACATGGGAAGGTTAACTGTAACCTGTGGACCTGCAACTTGACGATGAAACACAGAAATTGCGTCGGAACTAAATACAACAGGCACCATGACGACTTCTATCCGGGAGAGTAATGCTTCTAACTGTCTGTGCTTTGATTCTTTCCTGGGATTCCAGTAATAGTTTCCGATGGAAATGGAAAGGTTTACTGTAACCTGTGGACCTTCAACGTGACGATGAAACACAAAAATTGCCTCGGAATTGAATCCAACAGGCACCATGCCGACTTCTCCCCGGGACAGTAATGCTTCCAACTCTCTGTGCTTTGATTCTTTCCTGGGATTTCAGTAATAGAATCTGATGGACATGGGAAGGTTTACTGTAACCTGTGGACCTTCAACTTGACGATGAAACACAGAAATTGCGACGGAATTGAATACAACCGGCACCATGCTTTCTTCTCTCCGGGAAAGTAATGCTTCCAACTGTCTGTGCTTTGATTCTTTCCTGGGATTCCAGTAATAGATTCTGATGGACATGGGAATGTTTACTGTAACCTGTGGACCTTCAACTTGACGATGATTGACAGAATTTGCGTCGGAATTGAATACAACAGGCAACATGCCGACTTCTCTCCGGGAGAGTAATGCTTCCAACTCTCTGTGCTTTGATTCTTTCCTGGTATTCCAGTAATAGTTTCCGATGGACATGGGATGGATAACTGTAACCTGTGGACCATCAACTTGACGAAGAAACACTGATATTGCGTCGGAATTGAATACAACAAACACCATGCCGACTTCTCTCTGGGAGAGTAATGCTTCCAACTGTCTGTGCTTTGATTCTTTCTTGGGATTCAAGTAATAGATTCCGATGACATGGGAACGCTTACTGTAACCTGTGGACCTTCAACTTGACGATGAAACACATAAATTGCGTCGGAATTGAATACAACAGGCACCACTCCGACCTCTGTCCGGGAGAGTAATGCTTCCAACTGTCTGTGCTTTCATTCTTTCCTGGGAATTCAGTAAAGGATTTCGATGGACATGGGACGGTTTACTGTAACCTGTGGACCTTCAACTTGACGATGAAACACAGAAATAGCGTCGGAATTGAATACAACAGGCACCATGCCGACTTCTGTCGGAAGAGTAATGCTTCTAACGGACTGTGCTTTGAGTCTTTCCTGGGATTCCAGTAACAGATTCCAATGGACATGGGAAAGTTTACTGTAACCTGTGGACCTTCAACTTGACGATGAAACATAGAAATTGCGTCGGAATTGAATACAACAGGCACCATTCCGATTTCTCTCTGGCAGAGTAATGATTCTAACTGTTTGTGCTTTGATTGTTTCTTGGGATTCCAGTAATAGATTCCGATGGACATGGGAAGGATTACTGTAACCTGTGGACCTTCAACTTGACGATGAAACACTAAAATTGGCTCGGAATTGAATACAACATGCACCATGCCGACTTCTCTCCGAGAAAGTGATTCTTCCAACTAACTGAGCTATGATTCTTTCCTGGGATTTCAGTAATAGATTCCGAAGGACATGGGAGGGTTTACTGTAACCTGTGGACCTCCAACTAGACGATGAAACACAGATATTGCGTCGGAATTGAATACAACACCCACCATGCCGACTTCTCTCCGGGAGACTAATGCTTCTAACTGTCTGTGCTTTGATTCTTTCTTGGGATTCCAGTAATAGATTCCGATGGACATGGGAAGGTTTACTGTAACCAGTGGACCTTCAACTTGACGATGAAAAACAGAAATTGCGTCGGAATTGAATACAAGAGGCAGTATGCCAACTTCTGTGCGGGAGAGTAATGCATCCAACTGTCTGTGCTTTGAATCCTTCCTGGGATTCCAGTAATAGATTCCGGTGGACATGGTAAGGTTTACTGTAACCTGTGGACTATCAACATGACGATGAAACACAGAAAATGCGTCGGAATTGAATACAACAGGCACCATGCCGACTTCTGTCCGGAAGAGTAATGCTTCAAACTGTCTGTGCTTTAATTCTTTCTTGGGATTCCAGTAATAGATTCCGGTAGACATGGGAAGGTTTACTGTGACCTGTGGACCTTCAACTTGACGATGAAACACAGAAATTGCGTCGGAATTGAATACAACAGGCACCATGCCGACTTCTCTCCGGGAGAGTAATGCATCTAACTGTCAGTGCTTTGACTCTTTCCTGGGATTCCAGTAATAGATTCCAATGGACATGGGAAGGTTTACTGTAACCAGTGGACCTTCAACTTGACGATGAAAAACAGAAATTGCGTCGGAATTGAATACAAGAGGCAGTATGCCAACTTCTGTCCGGGAGAGTAATGCATCCAACTGTCTGTGCTTTGATTCCTTCCTGGGATTCCAGTAATAGATTCCGGTGGACATGGTAAGGTTTACTGTAACCTGTGGACTTTCAACATGACGATGAAACACAAAGATTGGGTCGGAATTGAATACAACATGCACCATGCCGACTTCTCTCCGGGAAAGTGATTCTTCCAACTAACTGTGACTTGATTCTTTATTGGGATACCAGTAATACATTCCGATGGACATGGGAGGGATTACTGTAACCTGTGGACCTTCAACGCGACGATGAAACACAGAAATTGCGTCGGAATTGAATACAACAGGCACAATGCCTACTTCTCTCCGGGACAGTAAAGCTTCTAAATGTCTGTGCTTTGATTCTTTCCTGGGATTCCAGTAATAGTTTCCGATGGAAATGGAAAGGTTTACTGTAACCTGTGGACCTCCAACTTGACGATGAAACACAAAAATTGCGTCGGAATTGAATACAAAAGGCACAATGCGACTTCTGTCCGAAAGAGTAGTGCTTCTAACTGTCTGTGCTTTGATTCTTTCCTGGGGTTCCAGTAATAGTTTCCGATGGAAATGGAAAGGTTTACTGTAACCTGTGGACCTTCAACGTGACGATGAAACACAAAAATTGCCTCGGAATTGAATCCAACAAGCACCATGCCGACTTCTCCCCGGGACAGTAATGCTTCCAACTCTCTGTGCTTTGATTCTTTCCTGGGATTTCAGTAATAGAATCTGATGGACATGGGAAGGTTTACTGTAACCTGTGGACCTTCAACTTGACGATGAAACACTAAAATTGGCTCGGAATTGAATACAACATGCACCATGCCGACTTCTCTCCGAGAAAGTGATTCTTCCAACTAACTGAGCTATGATTCTTTCCTGGGATTTCAGTAATGGATTCCGAAGGACATGGGAGGGTTTACTGTAACCTGTGGACCTCCAACTAGACGATGAAACACAGATATTGCGTCGGAATTGAACACAACACCCACCATGCCGACTTCTCTCCGGGAGACTAATGCTTCTAACTGTCTGTGCTTTGATTCTTTCTTGGGATTCCAGTAATAGATTCCGATGGACATGGGAAGGTTTACTGTAACCAGTGGACCTTCAACTTGACGATGAAAAACAGAAATTGCGTCGGAATTGAATACAAGAGGCAGTATGCCAACTTCTGTGCGGGAGAGTAATGCATCCAACTGTCTGTGCTTTGAATCCTTCCTGGGATTCCAGTAATAGATTCCGGTGGACATGGTAAGGTTTACTGTAACCTGTGGACTTTCAACATGACGATGAAACACAGAAAATGCGTCGGAATTGAATACAACAGGCACCATGCCGACTTCTGTCCGGAAGAGTAATGCTTCTAACTGTCTGTGCTTTGATTCTTTCTTGGGATTCCAGTAATAGATTCCGGTGGACATGGGAAGGTTTACTGTGACCTGTGGACCTTCAACTTGACGATGAAACACAGAAATTGCGTCGGAATTGAATACAACAGGCACCATGCCGACTTCTCTCCGGGAGAGTAATGCATCTAACTGTCTGTGCTTTGACTCTTTCCTGGGATTCCAGTAATAGATTCCGATGGACATGTGAAGGTTTACTGTAACCAGTGGACCTTCAACTTGACGATGAAAAACAGAAATTGCGTCGGAATTGAATACAAGAGGCAGTATGCCAACTTCTGTCCGGGAGAGTAATGCATCCAACTGTCTGTGCTTTGATTCCTTCCTGGGATTCCAGTAATAGATTCCGGTGGACATGGTAAGGTTTACTGTAACCTGTGGACTTTCAACATGACGATGAAACACAAAGATTGGGTCGGAATTGAATACAACATGCACCATGCCGACTTCTCTCCGGGAAAGTGATTCTTCCAACTAACTGTGACTTGATTCTTTATTGGGATACCAGTAATACATTCCGATGGACATGGGAGGGATTACTGTAACCTGTGGACCTTCAACGCGACGATGAAACACAGAAATTGCGTCGGAATTGAATACAACAGGCACAATGCCTACTTCTCTCCGGGACAGTAAAGCTTCTAAATGTCAGTGCTTTGATTCTTTCCTGGGATTCCAGTAATAGTTTCCGATGGAAATGGAAAGGTTTACTGTAACCTGTGGACCTTCAACTTGACGATGAAACACAAAAATTGCGTCGGAATTGAATACAAAAGGCACAATGCGACTTCTGTCCGAAAGAGTAGTGCTTCTAACTGTCTGTGCTTTGATTCTTTCCTGGGGTTCCAGTAATAGTTTCCGATGGAAATGGAAAGGTTTACTGTAACCTGTGGACCTTCAACGTGACGATGAAACACAAAAATTGCCTCGGAATTGAATCCAACAGGCACCATGCCGACTTCTCCCCGGGACAGTAATGCTTCCAACTCTCTGTGCTTTGATTCTTTCCTGGGATTTCAGTAATAGAATCTGATGGACATGGGAAGGTTTACTGTAACCTGTGGACCTTGAACTTGACGATGAAACACAGAAATTGCGACGGAATTGAATACCACAGGCACCATGCTTTCTTCTCTCCGGGAAAGTAATGCTTCCAACTGTCTGTGCTTTGATTCTTTCCTGGGATTCCAGTAATAGATTCTGATGGACATGGGAATGTTTACTGTAACCTATGGACCTTCAACTTGACGATGATTGACAGAATTTGCGTCGGAATTGAATACAACAGGCAACATGCCGACTTCTCTCCGGGAGAGTAATGCTTCCAACTCTCTGTGCTTTGATTCTTTCCTGGTATTCCAGTAATAGTTTCCGATGGACATGGGATGGATAACTGTAACCTGTGGACCATCAACTTGACGAAGAAACACTGATATTGCGTCGGGATTGAATACAACAAACACCATGCCGACTTCTCTCTGGGAGAGTAATGCTTCCAACTGTCTGTGCTTTGATTCTTTCTTGGGATTCAAGTAATAGATTCCGATGACATGGGAACGCTTACTGTAACCTGTGGACCTTCAACTTGACGATGAAACACATAAATTGCGTCGGAATTGAATACAACAGGCACCACTCCGACCTCTGTCCGGGAGAGTAATGCTTCCAACTGTCTGTGCTTTCATTCTTTCCTGGGAATTCAGTAAAGGATTTCGATGGACATGGGACGGTTTACTGTAACCTGTGGACCTTCAACTTGACGATGAAACACAGAAATAGCGTCGGAATTGAATACAACAGGCACCATGCCGACTTCTGTCGGAAGAGTAATGCTTCTAACTGTCTGTGCTTTGAGTCTTTCCTGGGATTCCAGTAACAGATTCCAATGGACATGGGAAAGTTTACTGTAACCTGTGGACCTTCTACTTGACGATGAAACATAGAAATTGCGTCGGAATTGAATACAACAGGCACCATGCCGATTTCTCTCTGGCAGAGTAATGATTCTAACTGTTTGTGCTTTGATTGTTTCTTGGGATTCCAGTAATAGATTCCGATGGACATGGGAAGGATTACTGTAACCTGTGGACCTTCAACTTGACGATGAAACACTAAAATTGGCTCGGAATTGAATACAACATGCACCATGCCGACTTCTCTCCGAGAAAGTGATTCTTCCAACTAACTGAGCTATGATTCTTTCCTGGGATTTCAGTAATAGATTCCGAAGGACATGGGAGGGTTTACTGTAACCTGTGGACCTCCAACTAGACGATGAAACACAGATATTGCGTCGGAATTGAATACAACACCCACCATGCCGACTTCTCTCCGGGAGACTAATGCTTCTAACTGTCTGTGCTTTGATTCTTTCTTGGGATTCCAGTAATAGATTCCGATGGACATGGGAAGGTTTACTGTAACCAGTGGACCTTCAACTTGACGATGAAAAACAGAAATTGCGTCGGAATTGAATACAAGAGGCAGTATGCCAACTTCTGTGCGGGAGAGTAATGCATGCAACTGTCTGTGCTTTGAATCCTTCCTGGGATTCCAGTAATAGATTCCGGTGGACATGGTAAGGTTTACTGTAACCTGTGGACTTTCAACATGACGATGAAACACAGAAAATGCGTCGGAATTGAATACAACAGGCACCATGCCGACTTCCGTCCGGAAGAGTAATGCTTCTAACTGTCTGTGCTTTGATTCTGTCTTGGGATTCCAGTAATAGATTCCGGTGGACATGGGAAGGTTTACTGTGACCTGTGGACCTTCAACTTGACGATGAAACACAGAAATTGCGTCGGAATTGAATACAACAGGCACCATGCCGACTTCTCTCCGGGAGAGTAATGCATCTAACTGTCTGTGCTTTGACTCTTTCCTGGGATTCCAGTAATAGATTCCGATGGACATGGGAAGGTTAACTGTAACCTGTGGACCTGCAACTTGACAATGAAACACAGAAATTGCGTCGGAACTAAATACAACAGGCACCATGACGACTTGTATCCGGGAGAGTAATGCTTCTAACTGTCTGTGCTCTGATTCTTTCCTCGGATTCCAGTAACAGATTCCGATGGACATGGGAAAGTTTACTGTAACCTGTGGACCTTCAACTTGACGATGAAACACAGAAATTGCGTCGGAATTGAATACAACAGGCACCATGCCGACTTCTCTCTGGCAGAGTAATGCTTCTAACTGTCTGTGCTTTGATTCTTTCCTGGGATTCCAGTAATAGATTCCGATGGACATGGTAAGGTTAACTGTAACCTGTGGACCTGCAACTTGACAATGAAACACAGAAATTGCGTCGGAACTAAATACAACAGGCACCATAACGACTTGTATCCGGGAGAGTAATGCTTCTAACTGTCTGTGCTCTGATTCTTTCCTCGGATTCCAGTAACAGATTCCGATGGACATGGGAAAGTTTACTGTAACCTGTGGACCTTCAACTTGACCATGAAACACAGAAATTGCGTCGGAATTGAATCCAACAACCACCATGCCGACTTCTCTCCGGGAGTGTAATCCTTCTAACTGTCTGAGATTTGATTTTTTCCTGGGATTCCAGTAATAGATTCCGATGGACATGGGAAGGTTTACTGTAACCTGTGGACCTTCAACTTGACGATGAAACACAAAGATTGGGTCGGAATTGAATACAACATGCACCATGAAGACTTCTCTCCGGGAAAGTGGTTCTTCCAACTAACTGTGCTTTAATTCTTTATTGGGATACCAGTAATACATTCCGATGTACATGGGAGGGATTACTGTAACCTGTGGACCTTCAACGCGACGATGAAACACAGAAATTACCTCGGATTTGAATACAACAGACACAATGTCGACTTCTCTCCGGGAGAGTAAAGCTTCTAAATGTCTGTGCTTTGATTCTTTCCTGGGATTCCAGTAATAGATTCCGATGGAAATGGGAAGGTTTACTGTAACCTGTGGACCTTCAACTTGACGATGAAACACAAAAATTGCGTCGGAATTGAATACAATAGGCACAATGCGACTTCTGTCCGGGAGAGTAGTGCCTCTAACTGTCTGTGCTTTGATTCTTTCCTGGGGTTCCAGTAACAGATTCCGATGGACATGGGAAGGTTTACTGTAAACTGTGGGCCTTCAACTTGACGATGAACACAGAAATTGCGTCGTAATTGAATACAACAGGCACCATGCCGACTTCTATCTGGAAGAGTAATGCTTCTAACTGTCTGTGCTTTGATTCTTTCCTGGGATTCCAGTTACAGATTCCAATGTGCGTGGGAAAGATTACTGTAACCTGTGGACGTTCAACTTGACGATGAAACACAGAAATTGCGTCGGAATTCAATACAACAGGCACCATGCCGACTTCTGTCTGGCAGAGTAATGATTATAACTCTCTGTGCTTTGATTCTTTCCTGGGATTCTAGTAATAGATTCTGATGGACATGGGAAGGTTTACTGTAACCTGTGGACCTTCAACTTCACGATGAAACACAGAAATTGCGTCGGAAATGGAATACAACAGGCACCATGCCGACTTCTGTCCGGGAGAGTAATGCTTCCAACTGTCTGTGCTTTGATTCTTTACTGGGATTCCAGTAATAGATTCCGATGGACATGGGAGGGATTACTGTAACCTGTGGACCTTCAACGCGACGATGAAACACAGAAATTGCGTCGGAATTGAATACAACAGGCACAATGCCGACTTCTCTCCGGGAGAGTAAAGCTTCTAAATGTCTGTGCTTTGATTCTTTCCTGGGATTCCAGTAATAGTTTCCGATGGGAATGGGAAGGTTTACTGTAACCTGTGGACCTTCAACTTGACGATGAAACACAAAAATTGCGTCGGAATTGAATACAAAAGGCACAATGCGACATCTGTCCGGGAGAGTAGTGCTTCTAACTGTCTGTGCTTTGATTCTTTCCTGGGGTTCCAGTAATAGATTCCGATGGACATGGGAAGGTTTACTGTAAACTGTGGGCCTTCAACTTGACGATGAAACACAGAAATTGCGTCGGAATTGAATACAACAGGCACCATGCCGACTTCTGTCCGGGAGAGTAATGCTTCTAACTGTCTGTGCTTTGATTCTTTCCTGGGACTCCAGTAACAGATTCCGATGAACATGGGAAGGTTTACTGTTACCTGTGGACCTTCAACGTGACGATGAAACACAAAAATTGCCTCGGAATTGAATCCAACAGGCACCATGCCGACTTCTCCCCGGGACAGTAACGCTTCCAACTCTCTGTGCTTTGATTCTTTCCTGGGATTCCAGTAATAGAATCTGATGGACATGGGAAGGTTTACTGTAACCTGTGGACCTTCAACTTGACGATGAAACACAGAAATTGCGACGGAATTGAATACAACAGGCACCATGCTTTCTTCTCTCCGGGAAAGTAATGCTTCCAACTGTCTGTGCTTTGATTCTTTCCTGGGATTCCAGTAATAGATTCTGATGGACATGGGAATGTTTACTGTAACCTGTGGACCTTCAACTTGACGATGATTGACAGAATTTGCGTCGGAATTGAATACAACAGGCAACATGCCGACTTCTCTCCGGGAGAGTAATGCTTCCAACTCTCTGTGCTTTGATTCTTTCCTGGTATTCCAGTAATAGTTTCCGATGGACATGGCAAGGATAACTGTAACCTGTGGACCATCAACTTGACGAAGAAACACTGATATTGCGTCGGAATTGAATACAACAAACACCATGCCGACTACTCTCTGGGAGAGTAATGCTTCCAACTGTCTGTGCTTTGATTCTTTCTTGGGATTCAAGTAATAGATTCCGATGACATGGGAACGCTTACTGTAACCTGTGGACCTTCAACTTGACGATGAAACACATAAATTGCGTCGGAATTGAATACAACAGGCACCACTCCGACCTCTGTCAGGGAGAGTAATGCTTCTAACTGTCTGTGCTTTCATTCTTTCCTGGGAATTCAGTAATGGATTCCGATGGACATGGGACGGTTTACTGTAACCTGTGGACCTTCAACTTGACAATGAAACACAGAAATTGCTTCGGAATTGAATACAACAGGCACCATGCCGACTTCTGTCCATGAGAGTAATGCTTCTAACTGTCTGTGCTTTGATTCTTTCTTGGGATTCAAGTAATAGTTTCCGATGACATGGGAACGCTTACTGTAACCTGTGGACCTTCAACTTGACGATGAAACACATAAATTGCGTCGTAATTGAATACAACAGGCACCACTCCGACCTCTGTCCGGGAGAGTAATGCTTCCAACTGTCTGTGCTTTCATTCTTTCCTGGGAATTCAGTAAAGGATTTCAATGGACATGGGACGGTTTACTGTAACCTGTGGACCTTCAACTTGACGATGAAACACAGAAATTGCGTCGGAATTGAATACAACAGGCACCATGCCGACTTCTGTCGGAAGAGTAATGCTTCTAACTGTCTGTGCTTTGAGTCTTTCCTGGGATTCCAGTAACAGATTCCAATGGACATGGTAAGGTTTACTTAACCTGTGGATTTTCAACATGACGATGAAACACAGAAATTGCGTCGGAATTGAATACAAAAGGCACCATGCCGACTTCTGTCCGGAAGAGTAATGCTTCTAACTGTCTGTGCTTTGATTCTTTCCTGGGATTCCAGTAACAGATTCCAATGTGCGTGGGAAAGATTACTGTAACCTGTGGACCTTCAACTTGACGATGAAACACAGAAATTGCGTCGGAATTGAATACAACAGGCACCATGCCGACTTCTGTCTGGCAGAGTAATGATTATAACTCTCTGTGCTTTGATTCTTTCCTGGGATTCTAGTAATAGATTCTGATGGACATGGGAAGGTTTACTGTAACCTGTGGACCTTCAACTTCACGATGAAACACAGAAATTGTGTCGGTAATGGAATACAACAGGCACCATGCCGACTTCTGTCCGGGAGAGTAATGCTTCCAACTGTCTGTGCTTTGATTCTTTACTGGGATTCCAGTAATAGATTCCGATGGACATGGGAAGGTTAACTGTAACCTGTGGACCTGCAACTTGACGATGAAACACAGAAATTGCGTCGGAACTAAATACAACAGGCACCATGACGACTTCTATCCGGGAGGGTAATGCTTCTAACTGTCTGTGCTTTGATTCTTTCCTCGGATTCCAGTAATAGACTCCGATGGACATGGGATAGTTTACTGTAACCTGTGGACCTTCAACTTGACGATGAAACACAGAAATTGCGTCGGAATTGAATCCAACAGGCACCATGCCGACTTCTCTCCGGGAGTGTAATGCTTCTAACTGTCTGAGTTTTGATTTTTTCCTGGGATTCCAGTAACAGATTCCGATGGACACGGGAAGGTTTACTGTAACCTGTGGACCTTCAACTTGACGATGAAACACAAAGATTGGGTCGGAATTGAATACAACATGCACCATGCCGACTTCTCTCCGGGAAAGTGATTCTTCCAACTAACTGTGACTTGATTCTTTATTGGGATACCAGTTATACATTCCGATGGACATGGGAGGGATTACTGTAACCTGTGGACCTCCAACGCGACGATGAAACACAGAAATTGCGTCGGAATTGAATACAACAGGCACAATGCCGACTTCTCTCCGGGAGAGTAAAGCTTCTAAATGTCTGTGCTTTGATTCATTCCTGGGATTCCAGTAATAGTTTCCGATGGAAATGGGAAGGTTTACTGTAACCTGTGGACCTTCAACTTGACGATGAAACACAAAAATTGCGTCGGAATTGAATACAAAAGGCACAATGCGACTTCTGTCCGGGAGAGTAAAGCTTCTAACTGTCTGTGCTTTGATTCTTTCCTGGGGTTCCAGTAATAGATTCCGATGGACATGGGAAGGTTTACTGTAAACTGTGGGCCTTCAACTTGACGATGAAACACAGAAATTGCGTCGGAATTGAATACAACAGGCACCATGCCGACTTCTGTCCGGGAGAGTAATGCTTCTAACTGTCTGTGATTTGATTCTTTCCTGGGACTCCAGTAATAGATTCCGATGAACATGGGAAGGTTTACTGTTACCTGTGGACCTTCAACGTGACGATGAAACACAAAAATTGCCTCGGAATTGAATCCAACAGGCACCATGCCGACTTCTCCCCGGGACAGTAACGCTTCCAACTCTCTGTGCTTTGATTCTTTCCTGGGATTCCAGTAATAGAATCTGATGGACATGGGAAGGTTTACTGTAACCTGTGGACCTTCAACTTGCCGATGAAACACAGAAATTGCGACGGAATTGAATACAACAGGCACCATGCTTTCTTCTCTCCGGGAAAGTAATGCTTCCAACTGTCTGTGCTTTGATTCTTTCCTGGGATTCCAGTAATAGATTCTGATGGACATGGGAATGTTTACTGTAACCTGTGGACCTTCAACTTGACGATGATTGACAGAATTTGCGTCGGAATTGAATACAACAGGCAACATGCCGACTTCTCTCCGGGAGAGTAATGCTTCCAACTCTCTGTGCTTTGATTCTTTCCTGGTATTCCAGTAATAGTTTCCGATGGACATGGCAAGGATAACTGTAACCTGTGGACCATCAACTTGACGAAGAAACACTGATATTGCGTCGGAATTGAATACAACAAACACCATGCCGACTACTCTCTGGGAGAGTAATGCTTCCAACTGTCTGTGCTTTGATTCTTTCTTGGGATTCAAGTAATAGATTCCGAAGACATGGGAACGCTTACTGTAACCTGTGGACCTACAACTTGACGATGAAACACATAAATTGCGTCGGAATTGAATACAACAGGCACCACTCCGACCTCTGTCCGGGAGAGTAATGCTTCTAACTGTCTGTGCTTTCATTCTTTCCTGGGAATTCAGTAATGGATTCCGATGGACATGGGACGGTTTACTGTAACCTGTGGACCTTCAACTTGACAATGAAACACAGAAATTGCTTCGGAATTGAATACAACAGGCACCATGCCGACTTCTGTCCATGAGAGTAATGCTTCTAACTGTCTGTGCTTTGATTCTTTCTTGGGATTCAAGTAATAGTTTCCGATGACATGGGAACGCTTACTGTAACCTGTGGACCTTCAACTTGACGATGAAACACATAAATTGCGTCGTAATTGAATACAACAGGCACCACTCCGACCTCTGTCCGGGAGAGTAATGCTTCCAACTGTCTGTGCTTTCATTCTTTCCTGGGAATTCAGTAAAGGATTTCGATGGACATGGGACGGTTTACTGTAACCTGTGGACCTTCAACTTGACGATGAAACACAGAAATTGCGTCGGAATTGAATACAACAGGCACCATGCCGACTTCTGTCGGAAGAGTAATGCTTCTAACTGTCTGTGCTTTGAGTCTTTCCTGGGATTCCAGTAACAGATTCCAATGGACATGGTAAGGTTTACTTAACCTGTGGATTTTCAACGTGACGATGAAACACAGAAATTGCGTCGGAATTGAATACAAAAGGCACCATGCCGACTTCTGTCCGGAAGAGTAATGCTTCTAACTGTCTGTGCTTTGATTCTTTCCTGGGATTCCAGTAACAGATTCCAATGTGCGTAGGAAAGATTACTGTAACCTGTGGACCTTCAACTTGACGATGAAACACAGAAATTGCGTCGGAATTGAATACAACAGGCACCATGCCGACTTCTGTCTGGCAGAGTAATGATTATAACTCTCTGTGCTTTGATTCTTTCCTGGGATTCTAGTAATAGATTCTGATGGACATGGGAAAGTTTACTGTAACCTGTGGACCTTCAACTTCACGATGAAACACAGAAATTGTGTCGGTAATGGAATACAACAGGCACCATGCCGACTTCTGTCCGGGAGAGTAATGCTTCCAACTGTCTGTGCTTTGATTCTTTACTAGGATTCCAGTAATAGATTCCGATGGACATGGGAAGGTTAACTGTAACCTGTGGACCTGCAACTTGACGATGAAACACAGAAATTGCGTCGGAACTAAATACAACAGGCACCATGACGACTTCTATCCGGGAGGGTAATGCTTCTAACTGTCTGTGCTTTGATTCTTTCCTCGGATTCCAGTAATAGATTCCGATGGACATGGGAAAGTTTACTGTAACCTGTGGACCTTCAACTTGACGATGAAACACAGAAATTGCGTCGGAATTGAATCCAACAGGCACCATGCCGACTTCTCTCCGGGAGTGTAATGCTTCTAACTGTCTGAGTTTTGATTTTTTCCTGGGATTCCAGTAACAGATTCCGATGGACACGGGAAGGTTTACTGTAACCTGTGGACCTTCAACTTGACGATGAAACACAAAGATTGGGTCGGAATTGAATACAACATGCACCATGCCGACTTCTCTCCGGGAAAGTGATTCTTCCAACTAACTGTGACTTGATTCTTTATTGGGATACCAGTAATACATTCCGATGGACATGGGAGGGATTACTGTAACCTGTGGACCTTCAACGCGACGATGAAACACAGAAATTGCGTCGGAATTGAATAGAACAGGCACAATGCCGACTTCTCTCCGGGAGAGTAAAGCTTCTAAATGTCTGTGCTTTGATTCTTTCCTGGGATTCCAGTAATAGTTTCCGATGGAAATGGGAAGGTTTACTGTAACCTGTGGACCTTCAACTTGACGATGAAACACAAAAATTGCGTCGGAATTGAATACAAAAGGCACAATGCGACTTCTGTCCGGGAGAGTAGTGCTTCTAACTGTCTGTGCTTTGATTCTTTCCTGGGGTTCCAGTAATAGATTCCGATGGACATGGGAAGGTTTACTGTAAACTGTGGGCCTTCAACTTGACGATGAAACACAGAAATTGCGTCGGAATTGAATACAACAGGCACCATGCCGACTTCTGTCCGGGAGAGTAATGCTTCTAACTGTCTGTGATTTGATTCTTTCCTGGGACTCCAGTAATAGATTCCGATGAACATGGGAAGGTTTACTGTTACCTGTGGACCTTCAACGTGACGATGAAACACAAAAATTGCCTCGGAGTTGAATCCAACAGGCACCATGCCGACTTCTCCCCGGGACAGTAATGCTTCCAACTCTCTGTGCTTTGATTCTTTCCTGGGATTCCAGTAATAGAATCTGATGGACATGGGAAGGTTTACTGTAACCTGTGGACCTTCAACTTGACGATGAAACACAGAAATTGCGACGGAATTGAATACAACAGGCACCATGCCTTCTTCTCTCCGGGAAAGTAATGCTTCCAACTGTCTGTGCTTTGATTCTTTCCTGGGATTCCAGTAATAGATTCTGATGGACATGGGAATGTTTACTGTAACCTGTGGACCTTCAACTTGACGATGATTGACAGAATATGCGTCGGAATTGAATACAACAGGCAACATGCCGATTTCTCTCCGGGAGAGTAATGCTTCCAACTCTCTGTGCTTTGATTCTTTCCTGGTATTCCAGTAATAGTTTCCGATGGACATGGGAAGGATAACTGTAACCTGTGGACCATCAACTTGACGAAGAAACACTGATATTGCGTCGGAATTGAATACAACAAACACCATGCCGACTTCTCTCTGGGAGAGTAATGCTTCCAACTGTCTGTGCTTTGATTCTTTCTTGGGATTCAAGTAATAGATTCCGATGACATGGGAACGCTTACTGTAACCTGTGGACCTTCAACTTGACGATGAAACACATAAATTGCGTCGTAATTGAATACAACAGGCACCACTCCGACCTCTGTCCGGGAGAGTAATCCTTCCAACTGTCTGTGCTTTCATTCTTTCCTGGGAATTCAGTAAAGGATTTCGATGGACATGGGACGGTTTACTGTAACCTGTGGACCTTCAACTTGACGATGGAACACAGAAATTGCGTCGGAATTGAATACAACAGGCACCATGCCGACTTCTGTCGGAAGAGTAATGCTTCTAACTGTCTGTGCTTTGAGTTTTTCCTGGGATTCCAGTAACAGATTCCAATGGACATGGTAAGGTTTACTGTAACCTGTGGATTTTCAACATGACGATGAAACACAGAAATTGCGTCGGAATTGAATACAACAGGCACCATGCCGACTTCGGTCTGGAAGAGTAATGCTTCTAACTGTCTGTGCTTTGATTCTTTCCTGGGATTCCAGTTACAGATTCCAATGTGCGTGGGAAAGATTACTGTAACCTGTGGACGTTCAACTTGACGATGAAACACAGAAATTGCGTCGGAATTGAATACAACAGGCACCATGCCAACTTCTGTCTGGCAGAGTAATGATTATAACTCTCTGTGCTTTGATTCTTTCCTGGGATTCTAGTAATAGATTCTGATGGACATGGGAAGGTTTACTGTAACCTGTGGACCTTCAACTTCACGATGAAACACAGAAATTGCGTCGGAAATGGAATACAACAGGCACCATGCCGACATCTGTCCGGGAGAGTAATGCTTCCAACTGTCTGTGCTTTGATTCTTTACTGGGATTCCAGTAATAGATTCCGATGGACATGGGAAGGTTAACTGTAACCTGTGGACCTGCAACTTGACGATGAAACACAGAAATTGCGTCGGAACTAAATATAACAGGCACCATGACGACTTCTATCCGGGAGAGTAATGCTTCTAACTGTCTGTGCTTTGATTCTTTCCTCGGATTCCAGTAATAGATTCCGATGGACATGGGAAAGTTTACTGTAACCTGTGGACCTTCAACTTGACGATGAAACACAGAAATTGCGTCGGAATTGAATCCAACAGGCACAATGCCGACTTCTCTCCGGGAAAGTGATTCTTCCAACTAACTGTGACTTGATTCTTTATTGGGATACCAGTAATACATTCCGATGGACATGGGAGGGATTACTGTAACCTGTGGACCTTCAACGCGACGATGAAACACAGAAATTGCGTCGGAATTGAATACAACAGGCACAATGCCGACTTCTCTCCGGGAGAGTAAAGCTTCTAATTGTCTGTGCTTTGATTCTTTCCTGGGATTCCAGTAACAGATTCCAATGGACATGGGAAAGTTTACTGTAACCTGTGGACCTTCAACTTGACGATGAAACACAGAAATTGAGTCGGAATTGAATACAACAGGCACCATGCCGACTTCTGTCCGGGAGAGTAATGCTTCTAACTGTCTGTGCTTTGATTCTTTCCTGGGATTCCAGTAATAGATGCCGATGGACATGGGAAGGTTTACTGTAACCAGTGGACCTTCAACTTGACGATGAAAAACAGAAATTGCGTCGGAATTGAATATAAGAGGCAGTATGCCGACTTCTGTCCGAGAGAGTAGTGCATCCAACTGTCTGTGCTTTGATTCCTTCCTGGGATTCCAGTAATAGATTCCGATGGACATGGTAAGGTTTACTGTAACCTGTGGATTTTCAACATGACGATGAAACACAGAAATTGCGTCGGAATTGAATTTAAAAGGCACCATGCAGACTTCTGTCCGGAAGAGTAATGCTTCTAACTGTCTGTGCTTTAATTCTTTCCTGGGATTCCAGTAACAGATTCCAATGTGCGTGGGAAAGATTACTGTAACCTGTGGACCTTCAACTTGACGATGAAACACAGAAATTGCGTCGGAATTGAATACAACATTCACCATGCCGACTTCTGTCTGGCAGAGTAATGATTATAACTCTCTGTGCTTTGATTCTTTCCTGGGATTCTAGTAATAGATTCTGATGGACATGGGAAGGTTTACTGTAACCTGTGGACCTTCAACTTCACGATGAAACACAGAAATTGCGTCTAAAATGGAATACAACAGGCACCATGCCGACTTCTGTCCGGGAGAGTAATGCTTCCAACTGTCTGTGCTTTGATTCTTTACTGGGATTCCAGTAATAGATTCCGATGGACATGGGAAGGTTAACTGTAACCTGTGGACCTGCAACTTGACGATGAAACACAGAAATTGCGTCGGAACTAAATACAACAGGCACCATGACGACTTCCATCCGAGAGAGTAATGCTTCTAACTGTCTGTGCTTTGATTCTTTCCTCGGATTCCAGTAATAGATTCCGATGGACATGGGAAAGTTTACTGTAACCTGTGGACCTTCAACTTGACGATGAAACACAGAAATTGCGTCGGAATTGAATCCAACAGGCACCATGCCGACTTCTCTCCGGGAGTGTAATGCTTCTAACTGTCTGAGTTTTGATTTTTTCCTGGGATTCCAGTAACAGATTCCGATGGACACGGGAAGGTTTACTGTAACCTGTGGACCTTCAACTTGACGATGAAACACAAAGATTGGGTCGGAATTGAATACAACATGCACCATGCCGACTTCTCTCCGGGAAAGTGATTCTTCCAACTAACTGTGACTTGATTCTTTATTGGGATACCAGTAATACATTCCGATGGACATGGGAGGGATTACTGTAACCTGTGGACCTTCAACGCGACGATGAAACACAGAAATTGCGTCGGAATTGAATACAACAGGCACAATGCCGACTTCTCTCCGGGAGTGTAAAGCTTCTAAATGTCTGTGCTTTGATTCTTTCCTGGGATTCCAGTAATAGTTTCCGATGGAAATGGGAAGGTTTACTGTAACCTGTGGACCTTCAACTTGACGATGAAACACAAAAATTGCGTCGGAATTGAATACAAAAGGCACAATGCGACTTCTGTCCGGGAGAGTAGTGCTTCTAACTGTCTGTGCTTTGATTCTTTCCTGGGGTTCCAGTAATAGATTCCGATGGACATGGGAAGGTTTACTGTAACCTGTGGACCTTCTACTTGACGATGAAACACAGAAATTGCGACGGAATTGAATGCAACAGGCACCATGCCTTCTTCTCTCCGGGAAAGTAATGCTTCCAACTGTCTGTGCTTTGATTCTTTCCTGGGATTCCAGTAATAGATTCTGATGGACATGGGAATGTTTACTGTAACCTGTGGACCTTCAACTTGACGATGATTGACAGAATTTGCGTCGGAATTGAATACAACAGGCAACATGCCGACTTCTCTCCGGGAGAGTAATGCTTCCAACTCTCTGTGCTTTGATTCTTTCCTGGTATTCCAGTAATAGTTTCCGATGGACATGGGAAGGATAACTGTAACCTGTGGACCATCAACTTGACGAAGAAACACTGATATTGCGTCGGAATTGAATACAACAAACACCATGCCGAGTTCTCTCTGGGAGAGTAATGCTTCCAACTGTCTGTGCTTTGATTCTTTCTTGGGATTCAAGTAATAGATTCCGATGACATGGGAACGCTTACTGTAACCTGTGGACCTTCAACTTGACGATGAAACACATAAATTGCGTCGGAATTGAATACAACAGGCACCACTCGGACCTCTGTCCGGGAGAGTAATGCTTCTAACTTTCTGTGCTTTCATTCTTTCCTGGGAATTCAGTAATGGATTCCGATGGACATGGGACGGTTTACTGTAACCTGTGGACCGTCAACTTGACAATGGAACACAGAAATTGCTTCGGAATTGAATACAACAGGCACCATGCCGACTTCTGTCCATGAGAGTAATACTTCTAACTGTCTGTGCTTTGATTCTTTCTTGGGATTCAAGTAATAGATTCCGATGACATGGGAACGCTTACTGTAACCTGTGGACCTTCAACTTGACGATGAAACACATAAATTGCGTCGTAATTGAATACAACAGGCACCACTCCGACCTCCGTCCAGGAGAGTAATGCTTCCAACTGTCTGTGCTTTCATTCTTTCCTGGGAATTCAGTAAAGGATTTCGATGGACATGGGACGGTTTACTGTAACCTGTGCACCTTCAACTTGACGATGAAACACAGAAATTGCGTCGGAATTGAATACAACAGGCACCATGCCGACTTCTGTCGGAAGAGTAATGCTACTAACTGTCTGTGCTTTGACTCTTTCCTGGGATTCCAGTAATAGATTCCGATGGACATGGGAAGGATTACTGTAACCTGTGGACCTTCAACTTGACGATGAAACACTAAAATTGGCTCGGAATTGAATACAACATGCACCATGCCGACTTCCCTCCGAGAAAGTGATTCTTCCAACTAACTGAGCTATGATTCTTTCCTGGGATTTCGGTAATAGATTCCGAAGTACATGGGAGGGTTTAGTGTAACCTGTGGACCTCCAACTAGACGATGAAACACAGAAATTGCGTCGGAATTGAATACAACACGCACCACGCCGACTTCTCTCCGGGAGACTAATGCTTCTAACTGTCTGTGCTTTGATTCTTTCTTGGGATTCCAGTAATAGATTCCGATGGACATGGGAAGGTTTACTGTGACCTGTGGACCTTCAACTTGACGATGAAAAACAGAAATTGCGTCGGAATTGAATACAAGAGGCAGTATGCCGACTTCTGTCCGGGAGAGTAATGCATCCAACTGTCTGTGCTTTGATTCCTTCCTGGGATTCCAGTAATAGATTCCGATGGACATGGTAAGGTTTACTGTAACCAGTGGACTTTCAACATGACGATGAAACACAGAAAATGCGTCGGAATTGAATACAACAGGCACAATGCCGACTTCTGTCCGGAAGAGTAATGCTTCTAACTGTCTGTGCTTTGATTCTTTCCTGGGATTCCAGTAACAGACTCCAATGTGCATGGGAAAGATTACTGTAACCTGTGGACCTTCAACTTGACGATGAAACACAGAATTTCCGTCGGAATTGAATAGAACAGGCACCATGACGACTTGTATCCGGGAGAGTAATGCTTCTAACTGTCTGAGATTTGATTTTTTCCTGGGATTCCAGTAATAGATTCCGATAGACATGGGAAGGTTAACTGTAACCTGTGGACCTGCAACTTGACAAAGAAACACAGAAATTGCGTCGGAACTAATTACAACAGGCACCATGACGACTTGTATCCGGGAGAGTAATGCTTCTAACTGTCTGTGCTCTGATTCTTTCCTCGGATTCCAGTAATAGATTCCGATGGACATGGGAAGGTTTACTGTAAACTGTGGGCCTTCAACTTGACGATGAACACAGAAATTGCGTCGGAATTGAATACAACAGGCACCATGCCGACTTCTGTCCGGGAGAGTAATGCTTCTAACTGTCTGTGCTTTCATTCTTTCCTGGGAATTCAGTAATGGTTTCCGATGGACATGGGACGGTTTACTGTAACCTGTGGACCTTCAACTTGACATTGAAACACAGAAATTGCGTCGGAATTGAATACAACAGGCACCATGCCGACTTCTGTCCGGAAGAGTAATTCTTCTAACTGTCTGTGCTTTGATTCTTTCCTGGGACTCCAGTAATAGATTCCGATGAACATGGAAGGTTTACTGTTACCTGTGGACCTTCAACGTGACGATGAAACACAAAAATTGCCTCGGAATTGAATCCAACAGGCACCATGCCGACTTCTCCCCGGGGCAGTAATGCTTCCAACTGTCTGTGCTTTGATTCTTTCCTGGGATTCCAGTAATAGAATCTGATGGACATGGGAAGGATTACTGTAACCTGTGGACCTTCAACTTGACGATGAAACACAGAAATTGCGTCGGAATTGAATACAACAGGCATCATGCCGACTTCTCTCCGGGAGAATAATGCTTCCAACTGTCTGTGATTTGATTGTTTCCTGGGATTCCAGTAATGGATCCGATGGACATGGGAAACACAGAAACTGCGTCGGAATTGAATAGAACAGGCACCATGCCCACTTCTGTCCGGGAGAGTAATGCTTCTAACTGTCTGTGCTTTGATTCTTTCCTGGGATTCCAGTAATACATTCCGATGGACATCGGAAGGTTTACTGGACCCTGTGGACCTTCAACTTGACGAAGAAACACAGAAATTGCGTCGGAATTGAATACAACAGGCACCATGCCGACTTCTCTCCGGGAGAGTAATGCTTCTAACTGTCTGTGCTTTGATTCTTTCCTGGGATTCCAGTAGTAGATTCCGATGGACATGGGAAGGTTGACTGGAACCTGAGGACCATCAACTTGACGATGAAACACAGAAATTGCGTCGGAATTGAATACAACAGGCACCATGCCGACTTCTGTCCGGGAGTGTAATGCTTCTAACTCTTTGTGCTTTCATTCTCTCCTGGGAATTCAGTAATAGATTCCGATGGACATGGGAAGGTTTAATGTAACCTGTGGACCTTCAACTTGACAATGAAACACAGAAATTGCGTCGCAGTTGAATACAAAAGGCAGCATGCCGTCTTTTGTCCATGAGAGTAATGCTTCTAACTGTCTGTGCCTTGATACTTTCCTGGGAATTCAGTAATAGATTCCGATCTACATGGGAAGGTTTACTGTAACCTGTGGACCTTCAACTTGACGATGAAACACAGAAATTGCGTCGGAATTGAATACAACAGGCATCATGCCGACTTCTCTCCGGGAGAATAATACTTCCAACTGTCTGTGCTTTGATTGTTTCCTGGGATTCCAGTAATGGATTCCGATGGACATGGGAAGGCTTACTGTAACCTGTGGACCTTCCACTTGACGAAGAAACACAGAAATTGCGTCGGAATAGAATACAACAGGCACCATGCCGACTTCTGTCTGGGAGAGTAATGCTTCTAACCGTCTGTGCTTTCATTCTCTCCTGGGGACTCAGTACTAGATTCCGATGGACATAGGAAGGTTTACTGTAACCTGTGGACCTTCAACTTGACAATGAAACACAGAAATTGCGTCGCAATTGAATACAAAAGGCACCAAGCCGACTTTTGTCCATGAGAGTAATGCTTGTAACTGTCTGTGCTTTGATACTCTCCTGGGAATTCAGTAATAGATTCCGATGGACATGGGAAGGTTTACTGTAACCTGTGGACCTTCAACTTGACGATGAAACACAGAAATTGCGTCGGAATTGAATACAACAGGCATCATGCCGACTTCTCTCCGGGAGAATATGGCTTCCAACTGTCTGTGATTTGATTGTTTCCTGGGATTCCAGTAATGGATCCGATGGACATGGGAAACACAGAAACTGCGTCGGAATTGAATAGAACAGGCACCATGCCCACTTCTGTCCGGGAGAGTAATGCTTCTAACTGTCTGTGCTTTGATTCTTTCCTGGGATTCCAGTAATAGATTCCGATGGACATCGGAAGGTTTACTGGACCCTGTGGACCTTCAACTTGACGAAGAAACACAGAAATTGCGTCGGAATTGAATACAACAGGCACCATGCCGACTTCTCTCCAAGAGAGTAATGCTTCTAACTGTCTGTGCTTTGATTCTTTCCTGGGATTCCAGTAGTAGATTCCGATGGACATGGGAAGGTTGACTGGAACCTGAGGACCATCAACTTGACGATGAAACACAGAAATTGCGTCGGAATTGAATACAACAGGCACCATGCCGACTTCTGTCCGGGAGTGTAATGCTTCTAACTCTTTGTGCTTTCATTCTCTCCTGGGAATTCAGTAATAGATTCCGATGGACATGGGAAGGTTTAATGTAACCTGTGGACCTTCAACTTGACAATGAAACACAGAAATTGCGTCGCAGTTGAATACAAAAGGCAGCATGCCGTCTTTTGTCCATGAGAGTAATGCTTCTAACTGTCTGTGCCTTGATACTTTCCTGGGAATTCAGTAATAGATTCCGATCTACATGGGAAGGTTTACTGTAACCTGTGGACCTTCAACTTGACGATGAAACACAGAAATTGCGTCGGAATTGAATACAACAGGCATCATGCCGACTTCTCTCCGGGAGAATAATACTTCCAACTGTCTGTGCTTTGATTGTTTCCTGGGATTCCAGTAATGGATTCCGATGGACATGGGAAGGCTTACTGTAACCTGTGGACCTTCCACTTGACGAAGAAACACAGAAATTGCGTCGGAATAGAATACAACAGGCACCATGCCGACTTCTGTCTGGGAGAGTAATGCTTCTAACCGTCTGTGCTTTCATTCTCTCCTGGGGACTCAGTACTAGATTCCGATGGACATAGGAAGGTTTACTGTAACCTGTGGACCTTCAACTTGACAATGAAACACAGAAATTGCGTCGCAATTGAATACAAAAGGCACCAAGCCGACTTTTGTCCATGAGAGTAATGCTTGTAACTGTCTGTGCTTTGATACTCTCCTGGGAATTCAGTAATAGATTCCGATGGACATGGGAAGGTTTACTGTAACCTGTGGACCTTCAACTTGACGATGAAACACAGAAATTGCGTCGGAATTGAATACAACAGGCATCATGCCGACTTCTCTCCGGGAGAATATGGCTTCCAACTGTCTGTGATTTGATTGTTTCCTGGGATTCCAGTAATGGATCCGATGGACATGGGAAACACAGAAACTGCGTCGGAATTGAATAGAACAGGCACCATGCCCACTTCTGTCCGGGAGAGTAATGCTTCTAACTGTCTGTGCTTTGATTCTTTCCTGGGATTCCAGTAATAGATTCCGATGGACATCGGAAGGTTTACTGGACCCTGTGGACCTTCAACTTGACGAAGAAACACAGAAATTGCGTCGGAATTGAATACAACAGGCACCATGCCGACTTCTCTCCGGGAGAGTAATGCTTCTAACTGTCTGTGCTTTGATTCTTTCCTGGGATTCCAGTAGTAGATTCCGATGGACATGGGAAGGTTGACTGGAACCTGAGGACCATCAACTTGACGATGAAACACAGAAATTGCGTCGGAATTGAATACAACAGGCACCATGCCGACTTCTGTCCGGGAGAGTAATGCTTCTAACTCTTTGTGCTTTCATTCTCTCCTGGGAATTCAGTAATAGATTCCGATGGACATGGGAAGGTTTAATGTAACCTGTGGACCTTCAACTTGACAATGAAACACAGAAATTGCGTCGCAGTAGAATACAAAAGGCAGCATGCCGTCTTTTGTCCATGAGAGTAATGCTTCTAACTGTCTGTGCCTTGATACTTTCCTGGGAATTCAGTAATAGATTCCGATCTACATGGGAAGGTTTACTGTAACCTGTGGACCTTCAACTTGACGATGAAACACAGAAAATGCGTCGGAATTGAATACAACAGGCATCATGCCGACTTCTCTCCGGGAGAATAATGATTCCAACTGTCTGTACTTTGATTGTTTCCTGGGATTCCAGTAATGGATTCCGATGGACATAAGAAACACAGAAACTGCGTCGGAATTGAATACAACAGGCACCACTCCGACCTCTGTCCGGGAGAGTAATGCTTCCAACTGTCTGACCTTTAACTTGACGATGAAGCACAGAAATTGCGTCGGAATTTAATACAACACACACCATGTCGACTTCTCACCGGGAGAGCAATGCTTCTAACCGTCTGTGCTTCGATTCTTCCCTGGGACTCCAGTAATAGATTCCGATGGGCATGGGAAGGTTTACTGTAACCTGTGGACCTTCAACTTGAAGATGAAACACATAAATAGCGTCGGAATTGAATACAACAGGCACCATGACGACTTCTGTCCGGGAGAGTAATGCTTCTAACTGTCTGTGCTTTGATTCTTTCCTGGGATTCCAGTAATAGATTCCGATGGGCATGGGAAGGTTTACTGTAACCTGTGGACCTTCAACTTGCCGATGAAACACGGAAATTGCGTTGGAAATGAATACAACAAGCACCATGCCGACTTCTGTCCATAAGAGTAATGCTTCTAACTGTCTGTGCTTTGATTCTTTCCTGGGATTCCAGTAATAGATTCCGATGGACATGGGAAGGATAACTGTTACCTGTGGACCATCAACATGACAAAGAAACACAGATATTGCGTCGGAATTGAATACATCAGACACCATGCCGACTTCTCTATGGGAGAGTAATGCTTCCAACTGTGTGTGCTTTGATTCTTTCCTGGGATTCGAGTAATTGATTCCGATGGACATGGGAAGGCTTACTGTAACCTGTGGACCATCAACTTGACGATGAAACACAGAAATTGCGTCGGAATTGAATCCAACAGGCACCATGCCGACTTCTCTCCGGGAGAGTAATGCTTCTAACTGTCTGCGCTTTGATTCTTTCCTGGGATTCCAGTAATAGGTTCCGATGGACATGGGAAGGTTTACTGGAACCTGTGGACCTTCAACTTGACGATGAAACACAGAACTTGCGTCGCAATTGAATACAAAAGGCACCATGCCGACTTTTGTCCATGAGAGTAATGCTTCTAACTGTCTGTGCTTTGATACTATCCGGGGAATTCAGTAATAGATTCCGATGGACATGGGAAGGTTTACTGTAACCTGTGGACCTTCAACTTGACGATGAAACACAGAAATTGCGTCGGAATTGAATACAACAGGCATCATGCCGACTTCTCTCCGGGAGAATAATGATTCCAACTGTCTGTGCTTTGATTGTTTCCTGGGATTCCAGTAATGGATTCCGATGGACATGGGAAGGTTTACTGTAACCTGTGGAACTTCAACATGACGATGAAGCACAGAAATTGCGTCGGAATTGAATACAACGCACACCATGTCGACATTTCACCGGGAGAGCAATGCTTCTAACCGTCTGTGCTTCGATTCCTCCCTGGGATTCCAGTAGTAGATTCCGATGGGCATGGGAAGGTTTACTGTAACCTGTGGACCTTCAACTTGACGATGAAACACATAAATAGCGTCGGAATTGAATACAACAGGCACCATGCCGACTTCTCTCCGAGAGAGTAATGCTTCTTACTGTTTGTGCTTTGATTCTCTCCTGGGAATTCAGTAATGGATTCCGATCGAAATGGGTCCGTTTACTGTAACCTGTGGACCTTCAACGTGACAATGAAACACAGAAATTGCATCGGAATTGAATACAACAGGCACCATGCCGACTTCTCTCCGGGAGAGTAATGCTTCTAACCGTCTGTGCTTTGATTCTTTCCTGGGATTCCAGTAATAGATTCCGATGGACATGGGAGGGTTTACTGTAACTGTGGACCTTCGATTTGACGAAGAAACACAGAAATTGCGTCGGAATTGAATACAACAGGCACCATGCCTACTTCTGCCCGGGAGAGTAATGCTTCTAACTGTCTGTGCTTTGATTCTTTCCTGGGTTTCCAGTAATAGATTCCGATGGACATGGGAAAAATGACTGTAACCTGTGGACCTTCAACTTGACGATGAAACACAGAAATTGCGTCGGGATTGAATACAACAGGCACCATGCCGACTTCTGTCCGGGAGAGTAATGCTTCTAACTGTCTGTGTTTTATTCTTTCCTGGGAATTCAGTAATAGATTCCGATGGACATGGGAGGGTTTACTGTAACCTGTGGACCTTCAACTTGACAATGAAACACAGAAATTGCGTCGCAATTGAATACAAAAGGCACCATGCCGACTTTTGTCCATGAGAGTAATGGTTCTAACTGTCTGTGCTTCGATTCTTTCGTGGGATTCCAGTAATAGATTCCGATGGACATGTCAATGTTTATTGTAACCTGTGGACCTTCAACGTGACGATGAAACACAGAAATTGCGTCGGAATTGAATACAACAAGCACAATGCCGACTTCTGTCCATGAGAGTAATGCTTCTAACCGTCTGTGCTTTGATTGTTTCCTGGGATTCTAGTAATAGATTCCGTTGGACATGGGAAGGTTTACTGTAACCTGTGGACCTTCAACTTGACGGTGAAACACAGAAATTGCGTGGGAATTGAATACATCAGGCACCTTGCCGACTTCTCTCCGGAAGAGTAATGCTTCTAACTGTCTGTGATTTGATTCTTTCCTGGGATTCCTGTAATAGATTCCGATGGACATGGGAAGGTATACTGTAACCTGTCGACCTTCAACTTGGCGATAAAACACAGAAATTGCGTCGGAATTGAATACAACAGGCACCATGCCGACTTCGGTCCAGGAGAGTAGTGCTTCTAACTGTCTGTGCTTTGATTGTTTCCTGGGATTCCTGCAACAGATTCCGATGGACATGGGAAGGTTTAATGTAACATGCCGACCTTCAACTTGACGATGAAACACAAAATTTGCGTTGGAATTGAATACAACAGGCACCATGACGACTTCTGTCCGGGAGAGTAATGCTTCTAACTCTCTGAGCTTTGATTCTCTCCTGGACATTCAGTAATGGATTCCGTTGGACATGGGACAGTCTACTGCAACCTGTGGACCTTCAGCTTGACAATGAAACACAGAAATTGCGTCGGAATTGAATACAACAGGCACCATGCCGACTTCTGTCCATGAGAGTAATGCTTGTAACTGTCTGTGCTTTGATCCTTTCCTGGGACTCCAGTAATAGTTTCCGATGGACGTGGGAAGGTTTACTATAATCTGTGGACCTTCAACTTGACGATGAAACACAGAAATTGCGTCGGAATTGAATACAACAGGCAACATGCCGACTTCTCTCCGGGAGAGTAATGCTTCTGTCTGTGCTTAGATTCTTTCCTGGGATTCCAGTGATAGATTCCGATGGTCATGGGACAGTTTACTGTAACCTGTGGACCTTCATCGTGACGATAAAACACAGAAAATGCGTCGGAATTGAATACAACAGGCAACATGCCGACTTCTCTCCGGGAGAGTAATGCTTCCCTCTCTCTGTGCTTTGATTCTTTCCTGAGATTCCAGTAATAGATTCCGATGGAGATGGGAAGGTTTACTGTGACCTGTGGACCCTCAACATCACGATGAAACACAGAAATAGCCCCGGAATTGAATACAACAGGCATCATGCCGACTTCTTTCGGGGAGAATAATGCTTCCAACTGTCTGTGCTTCGATTCTTCCCTGGGACTCCAGTAATAGATTCCGATGGGCATGGGAAGGTTTACTGTAACCTGTGGACCTTCAACTTGAAGATGAAACAGATAAATAGCGTCGGAATTGAATACATTAGGCACCATGCCGACTTCTGTCCGGGAGAGTAATGCTTCTAACTGTCTGTGCTTTGATTCTTTCCTGGGATTCCAGTAATAGATTACGATGGGCATGGGAAGGTTTACTGTAACCTGTGGACCTTCAACTTGACGATGAAACACATAAATAGCGTCGGAATTGAATACAACAGGCACCATGCCGACTTCTCTCCGAGAGAGTAATGCTTCTTACTGATTGTGCTTTGATTCTCTCCTGGGAATTCAGTAATGGATTCCGATCGAAATGGGTCCGTTTACTGTAACCTGTGGACCTTCAACGTGACAATGAAACACAGAAATTGCATCGGAATTGAATACAACAGGCACCATGCCGACTTCTCTCCGGGAGAGTAATGCTTCTAACCGTCTGTGCTTTGATTCTTTCCTGGGATTCCAGTAATAGATTCCGATGGACATGGGAGGGTTTACTGTAACCTGTGGACCTTCAATTTGACGAAGAAACACAGAAATTGCGTCGGAATCAAATACAACAGGCACCATGCCTACTTCTGCCCGGGAGAGTAATGCTTCTAACTGTCTGTGCTTTGATTCTTTCCTGGGATTCCAGTAATAGATTCCGATGGACATGGGAAAAATGACTGTAACCTGTGGACCTTCAACTTGACGATGAAACACAGAAATTGCGTCGGAATTGAATACAACAGGCACCATGCCGACTTCTGTCCGGGAGAGTAATGCTTCTAACTGTCTGTGTTTTATTCTTTCCTGGGAATTCAGTAATAGATTCCGATGGACATGGGAGGGTTTACTGTAACCTGTGGACCTTCAACTTGACAATGAAACACAGAAATTGCGTCGCAATTGAATAAAAAAGGCACCATGCCGACTTCTGTCCGGGAGAGTAATGCTTCTAACTGTCTGTGCTTTGATTCTTTCCTGGGATTCCAGTAATAGATTCCGATGGGCATGGGAAAGTTTACTGTAACCTGTGGACCTTCAACTTGCCGATGAAACACGGAAATTGCGTCGGAATTGAATACAAAAGGCACCATGCCGACTTCTGTCCATGAGAGTAATGCTTCTAACTGTCTGTGCTTTGATTCTTTCCTGGGATTCCAGTAATGGATTCCGATGGACATGGGAAGGTTTACTGTAACCTGTGGAACTTCAACTTGACGATGAAGCACAGAAATTGCGTCAAAATTGAATACAACACACACCATGTCGACTTTTCACCGGGAGAGCAATGCTTCTTACTGTTTGTGCTTTGATTCTCTCCTGGGAATTCAGTAATGGATTCCGATCGAAATGGGTCCGTTTACTGTAACCTGTGGACCTTCAACGTGACAATGAAACACGGAAATTGCATCGGAATTGAATACAAAAGGCACCATGCCGACTTTTGTCCATGAGAGTAATGGTTCTAACTGTCTGTGCTTCGATTCTTTCCTGGGATTCCAGTAATAGATTCTGATGGACATGTCAAGGTTTATTGTAACCTGTGGACCTTCAACGTGTCGATGAAACACAGAAATTGCGTCGGAATTGAATACTACAAGCACCATGCCGACTTCTGTCCATGAGAGTAATGCTTCTAACTGTCTGTGCTTTGATTGTTTCCTGGGATTCTAGTAATAGATTCCGTTGGACATGGGAAGGTTTACAGTAACCTGTGGACCTTCAACTTGACGGTGAAACATAGAAATTGCGTCGGAATTGAATACAACAGGCACCTTGCCGACTTCTCTCCGGAAGAGTAATGCTTCTAACTGTCTGTGATTTGATTCTTTCCTGGGATTCCTGTAATAGATTCCGATGGACATGGGAAGGTATACTGTAACCTGTCGACCTTCAACTTGACGATAAAACACAGAAATTGCGTCGGAATTGAATACAACAGGCACCATGCCGACTTCGGTCCAGGAGAGTAGTGCTTCTAACTGTCTGTGCTTTGATTGTTTCCTGGGATTCCTGCAATAGATTCCGATGGACATGGGAAGGTTTAATGTAACATGCCGACCTTCAACTTGACGATGAAACACAAAAATTGCGTCGGAATTGAATACAACAGGCAACATGCCGACTTCTCTCCGGGAGAGTAATGCTTCTGTCTGTGCTTAGATTCTTTCCTGGGATTCCAGTGATAGATTCCGATGGTCATGGGACAGTTTACTGTAACCTGTGGACCTTCATCGTGACGATGAAACACAGAAAATGCGACGGAATTGAATACAACAGGCAATATGCCGACTTGTCTCCGGGAGAGTAATGCTTCCCTCGCTCTGTGTTTGATTCTTTCCTGAGATTCCAGTAATAGATTCCGATGGAGATGGGAAGGTTTACTGTAACGTGTGGACCCTCAACATCACGATGAAACACAGAAATTGCCTCGGAATTGAATACAACAGGCATCATGCCGACTTCTTTCCGGGAGAATAATGCTTCCAACTGTCTGTGCTTTGATTGTATCCTGGGATTCCAGGAATGGATTCCGATGGACATGGGAAGGTTTACTGTAATCTGTGGACCTTCAACTTGACGATGAAGCACAGAAATTGCGTCGGAATTGAATAGAACAGGCACCATGCCGACTTCTGTACGGGAGAGTAATGCTTCTAACTGACTGTGCTTTGATTCTTTCCTGGGATTCCAGTAATAGATTCCGATGGACATGGGAAGGTTTACTGCAGCGTGTGGACCTTCAACTTGACGATGAAACACAGAAATTGCGTCGGAATTGAAAACAACAGGCACCTTGCCGACTTCCCTCCGGGAGGGTAATGCTTCTAACCGTCAGTGCTTCGATTCTTCCCTGGGATTCCAGTAATAGATTCCGATGGGCATGGGAAGGTGTACTGTAACCTGTGGACCTTCAACTTGACGATGAAACACATAAATAGCGACGGAATTTAATAGAACAGGCACCATGCCGACTTCTGTACGGGAGAGTAATGCTTCTAACTGACTGTGCGTTGATTCTTTCCTGGGAATCCTGTAATAGATTCCGATGGACATGGGAAGGTTTACTGTAGCTTGTGGACCTTCACCTTGACAATGAAACACAGAAATTGCGTCGGAATTGATAACAACAGGCACCTTGCCGACTTTCCTCCGGGAGGGTAATGCTTCTAACTGTCTGTGCTTCTATTCTTTCCTGGGATTCCAGTAATAGATTCCGATGGGCATGGGAAGGTTTACTGTAACCTGTTGACCTTGAATCTGCCGATGAAACACAGAAACTGCGTCGGAATTGAATACAACAGGCACCATGTTGACTTCTCCCCGGGAGAGTAATGCTTCCAACTGTCTGTGCTTTGATTCTTGCCTGGGATCCCAGTAATAGATTCCGATGGACATGGGAAGGTTTACTGTAACCTGTGGATCTTCAACTTGACGAAGAAACACAGAAATTACGTCGGAATTAAATACAACAGGCACCATGCCTACTTCTGTCCTGGAGAGTAGTGCTTCTAACTGTCTGTGCTTTGATTGTTTCCTGGGATTCCAGTAATAGATTCCGATGGACATGGGGTAGGTTTAATGTAACCTGGGGACCTTCAGCTTGACGATGAAACACAGAAATTGCGTTGGAATTGAATACAACAGGCACCATGCCGACTTCTCTCTGGGAGAGTAATGCTTCTAACTCTCGGTGCTTTGATTCTTTCCTGAGAATTTAGTAATGAATTCCAATGGAAATGGGACAGTTTACTGTAACCTGTGGACCTTCAACTAGACAATGAAACATTGAAATTGCGTCGGAATTGAATACAACAGGCACCATGCCAACTTCTGTCCGGGAGGGTAATGCTCCCAACTGTCTGGGCTTTGATTCTTTCCTGGGATTCAAGTAATAGATTCCGATCTACATAGTAATTTTTACTGTGACTTGTGGACCTTCAACGTGACAATGAAACACAGACATTGCGTCGTAATTGAATACAACAGGCACCATGCCGACGTCTGCCCATGAGAGTAATGCTTCTAACTGTCTGTGCTTTGATTCTTTCCTGGGTCTCCAGTAATAGATTCCGATGGACATAAGAAGGCTTACTGTAACCTGTGAGCCATCAACGTGACGATGAAACACAGGAATTGCGTCGGTATTGAATACAACAGATACCATTCGACTTATGTCCGGGAGAGTAGTGCTTCTAACTGTCTGTGCTTTGATTCTTGCCTGGGATCCCAGTAGTAGATTCCGATGGACATGGGATGGATTACTGTAACCTGTGGACCTTCAACGTGACGATGAAACAGCGATATTGCGCCGGAATTGAATACAAAAAACACCATGACGACTTCACTCCGGGAGAGTAATTCTTCTAACTGTCTGTGCTTTGATTCTTTCCTGGGATTCCAGTAATAGATTCCGATGGACATGGGAAGGTTTAGTGTAACATGTGGAACTTCAACTTGACGATGAAACCCAGAAATTGCGTCGGAATTGAATACAACAGGCACCATGTCGACTTCTGTCCGGGAGAGGAATGCTTCTAACCGACTGTGCTTTGATTCATTCCTGGGATACCAGTAATAGGTTCCGATGGACATGGGAACGTTTACTGTAACCAGTGCACCTTCAACTTGACGATGAAACGTAGAAATTGTGTCGAAATTGAATACAACAGGCACCATGCCGACCTCTGTCCGGGAGAGTAATGCTTCCAACTGTCTGTGCTTTGATTCTTTCCTGGGATTCCAGTAATAGATACCGATGGACATGGGAAGGTTTACTGTAACCTGTGGACCTTCAACTTGACGATGAAACACAGAAATTGCGTCGGAATTGAATACAACAAGTACCATGAAGACTTCTCTCCGGGAGTGGAATGCTTCTAACCGTCTGTGCTTCGATTCTTCCCTGGGATTGCAGTAATAGATTCCGATGGGCATGGGAAGGTCAACTGTAACCTGTGGACCTTCAACTTGCCGATGAAACACATAAATAGCGTCAAATTGAATACAACAGGCACCATGACGAATTCTGTCCGGCAGAGAAATGCTTCTAACTGACTGTGCTTTGATTCTTTCCTGGGATTCCAGTAATAGATTCCGATGGACATGGGAAGGTTTACTGTAGCCTGTGGACCTTTACCTTGACGATGAAACACAGAAATTGCGTCGGAACTGAATACAACAGGCACCTTGCCGACTTCCCTCCGGGAGAGTAATGCTTCTAAGTGTCTGTGCTTTGATTCCTTCCTGGGATTCCAGTAATAGTTTCCGATGGACTTCGGAAGGTTTACTGTGACCTGTGGACTTCAACTTGACGATGAAATACTGAATTTGCGTCGGAATTGAATACAACAGGCACCATGCCGAACTCTGTCCGGGAAAGTAATGCTGCCAACTGTCTGTGCTTTGTTTCTTTCCTGGGATTCCAGTAATAGATACCGATGGACATGGGAGGGTTTACTGTAACCTGTGGACCTTCAACTTGACAATGAAACACAGAAATTGCGTCGCAATTGAATACAAAAGGCACCATGCCGACTTTTGTCCATGAGAGTAATGGTTCTAACTGTCTGTGCTTCGATTCTTTCCTGGGATTCCAGTAATAGATTCCGATGGACATGTCAAGGTTTATTGTAACCTGTGGACCTTCAGCGTGACGATGAAACACAGAAATTGCGTCGGAATTGAATACTACAAGCACCATGCCGACTTCTGTCCATGAGAGTAATGCTTCTAACCGTCTGTGCTTTGATTGTTTCCTGGGATTCTAGTAATAGATTCCGTTGGACATGGGAAGGTTTATAGTAACCTGTGGACCTTCAACTTGACGGTGAAACACAGAAATTGCGTCGGAATTGAATACAACACGCACCTTGCCGACTTCTCTCCGGAAGAGTAACGCTTCTAACTGTCTGTGATTTGATTCTTTCCTGGGATTCCTGTAATAGATTCCGATGGACATGGGAAGGTATACTGTAACCCGTCGACCTTCAACTTGACGATAAAACACAGAAATTGCGTCGGAATTGAATACAACAGGCACCATGCCAACTTCGGTCCAGGAGAGTGGTGCTTCTAACTGTCTGTGCTTTGATTGTTTCCTGGGATTCCTGCAATAGATTCCGATGGACATGGGAAGGTTTAATGTAACATGCCGACCTTCAACTTGACGATGAAACACAAAAATTGCGTTGGAATTGAATACAACAGGCACCATGCCGACTTCTGTCCGGGAGAGTAATGCTTCTAACTCTCTGAGCTTTATTCTCTCCTGGACATTCAGTAATGGATTCCGTTGGACAGGGGACGGTCTACTGCAACCTGTGGACCTTCAATTTGACAATGAAACACAGAAATTGCGTCGGAATTGAATACAACAGGCACCATGTCAACTTCTGACCGGGAGAGTAATGCTTCCAACTGTCTGTGCTTTGATTCTTTCCTGGGATTCTAGTAATAGAATCCGATACACCTTGGGAAGGTTTACTGTGACCTGTGGACCTTCAACGTGACAATGAAACACAGACTTTGCGTCGGAATTCAATACAACAGGCACCATGCCGACTTCTGTCCATGAGAGTAATGCTTCTAACTGTCTGTGCTTTGATTCTTTCCTGGCATTCCAGTAATAAATTCCGATGGACATGGGAAGGATAACTGTTACCTATGGACCATCAACTTGACGAAGAAACACAGATATTGCGTCGGAATTGAATACAACAGACACCATGCCGACTTCTCTCTGGGGGAGTAATGCATCCAACTGTCTGTGCTTCGATTCTTTCCTGGGATTCCAGTAATTGATTCCGGTGGACATGGGAAGGCTTACTGTAACCTGTGGACCATCAACTTGACGATGAAACACAGAAATTGCGTCGGAATTGAATCCAACAGGCACCATGCCGACTTCTGTCCGGGAGAGTAATGCTTTTAAATGTCTGTGCTTTGATTCATTTCTGGGATACCAGTAATAGGTTCCGATGGACATGAGAAGGTTTACTGTAACCAGTTGACCTTCAACGTAACGATGAAACATAGAAATTGAGTCGGAATTGAATACAACAGGCACCATGCCGACTTCTCTCCGGGAGAGTAATGCTTCTAACTGTCTGTGATTTGATACTTTCCTGGGATCCCAGTAATAGATTCCGATGGACATGTTAAGGTTGCCTGTAAACTGTGGACCTACAACTTGACGATGAAATACAGAAATTGCGTCGGAATTGAATACAACAGGCACCATGCAGACATCTCTCCGGAAGAGTAATGCTTCTAACTGTCTGTGCTTCGATTCTTTCCTGGGTTTCCAGTAATAGATTCCGATGGACATGGGAAGGTGTACTGTAACCTGTGGACCTTCAACTTGACGAAGAAACACAGAAATTGCGTCGGAATTGAATCCAACTGGCACCATGCCGACTTCTCTCCGGGAGCGTAGTGCTTCTAACTGTTTGTGCTTTGATTCTTTCCCGGGGTTGCAGTAATAGATTCCGATGGACATGGGAAGGTTTACTGTAACCTGTGGACCTTAAACTTGACGATGAAACACCGAAATTACGTCGGAATATAATACAACAGGCACTATGCCGACTTCTCCCTGGGATGGTAATGCTTCTAACTTTCAGTGGTTTGAATCTTTCCTGGAATTCCAGCAATAGATTCCGATGGACATGGGAAGGTTTACTGTAATCTGTGGACATCCAACTTGACGAAGAAACACAGAAAATGCGTCGGAATTGAATACAACAGGCACTATGACGACTTCTCTCCGGGAGAGTAATGCTTCTAACTGTCTGTGCTTTGATTCTTTCCTGGGATTCCAGTAATAGATTCCGATGGACATGGGAAGAATGACTGTAACCTGTGGACCTTCAACTTGACGATGAAACACAGAAATTGCGTCGGAATTGAATACAACAGGCACCATGCCGACTTCTGTCCGGGAGAGTAATGCTTCTAACTGTCTGTGTTTTATTCTTTCTTGGGAATTCAGTAATATATTCCGATGGACATGGGAGGGTTTACTGTAACCTGTGGACCTTCAACTTGACAATGAAACACAGAAATTGCGTCGCAATTGAATACAAAAGGCACCATGCCGACTTTTGTCCATGAGAGTAATGCTTCTAACTGTCTGTGCTTCGATTCTTTCCTGGGATTCCAGTAATAGATTCCGATGGACATGTCAAGGTTTATTGTAACCTGTGGACCTTCAACGTGACGGTGAAACACAGAAATTGCGTCGGAATTGAATACAACAAGCACCATGCCGACTTCTGTCCATGAGAGTAATGCTTCTAACCGTCTGTGCTTTGATTGTTTCCTGGGATTCTAGTAATAGATTCCGTTGGACATGGGAAGGTTTACTGTAATCTGTGGACCTTCAACTTGACGGTGAAACACAGAAATTGCGTTGGAAATGAATACAACTAGAACCTTGCCGACTTCTCTCCGGAAGAGTAATGCTTCTAACTGTCTGTGATTTGATTCTTTCCTGGGATTCCTGTAATAGATTCCGATGGACATGGGAAGGTTTAATGTAACATGCCGACCTTCAACTTGACGATGAAACACAAAAATTGCGTTGGAATTGAATACAACAGGCACCATGCCGACTTCTGTCTGGGAGAGTAATGCTTCTAACTCTCTGAGATTTGATTCTCTCCTGGACATTCAGTAATGGATTCCGATGGACATGGGACGGTCTACTGCAACCTGTGGACCTTCAATTTGACAATGAAACACAGAAATTGCGTCGGAATTGAATACAACAGGCACCATGTCAACTTCTGACCGGGAGAGTAATGCTTCCAACTGTCTGTGCTTTGATTCTTTCCTGGGATTCTAGTAATAGAATCCGATACACCTTGGGAAGGTTTACTGTGACCTGTGGACCTTCAACGTGACAATGAAACACAGACTTTGCGTCGGAATTCAATACAACAGGCACCATGCCGACTTCTGTCCATGAGAGTAATGCTTCTAACTGTCTGTGCTTTGATTCTTTCCTGGCATTCCAGTAATAAATTCCGATGGACATGGGAAGGATAACTGTTACCTATGGACCATCAACTTGACGAAGAAACACAGATATTGCGTCGGAATTGAATACAACAGACACCATGCCGACTTCTCTCTGGGGGAGTAATGCATCCAACTGTCTGTGCTTCGATTCTTTCCTGGGATTCCAGTAATTGATTCCGGTGGACATGGGAAGGCTTACTGTAACCTGTGGACCATCAACTTGACGATGAAACACAGAAATTGCGTCGGAATTGAATCCAACAGGCACCATGCCGACTTCTGTCCGGGAGAGTAATACTTTTAAATGTCTGTGCTTTGATTCATTTCTGGGATACCAGTAATAGGTTCCGATGGACATGAGAAGGTTTACTGTAACCAGTTGACCTTCAACGTAACGATGAAACATAGAAATTGAGTCGGAATTGAATACAACAGGCACCATGCCGACTTCTCTCCGGGAGAGTAATGCTTCTAACTGTCTGTGATTTGATACTTTCCTGGGATCCCAGTAATAGATTCCGATGGACATGTTAAGGTTTCCTGTAAACTGTGGACCTACAACTTGACGATGAAATACAGAAATTGCGTCGGAATTGAATACAACAGGCACCATGCAGACATCTCTCCGGAAGAGTAATGCTTCTAACTGTCTGTGCTTCGATTCTTTCCTGGGATTCCAGTAATAGATTCCGATGGACATGGGAAGGTGTACTGTAACCTGTGGACCTTCAACTTGACGAAGAAACACAGAAATTGCGTCGGAATTGAATCCAACTGGCACCATGCCGACTTCTCTCCGGGAGCGTAGTGCTTCTAACTGTTTGTGCTTTGATTCTTTCCCGGGGTTGCAGTAATAGATTCCGATGGACATGGGAAGGTTTACTGTAACCTGTGGACCTTAAACTTGACGATGAAACACCGAAATTACGTCGGAATATAATACAACAGGCACTATGCCGACTTCTCCCTGGGATGGTAATGCTTCTAACTTTCAGTGGTTTGAATCTTTCCTGGAATTCCAGCAATAGATTCCGATGGACATGGGAAGGTTTACTGTAATCTGTGGACATCCAACTTGACGAAGAAACACAGAAAATGCGTCGGAATTGAATACAACAGGCACTATGACGACTTCTCTCCGGGAGAGTAATGCTTCTAACTGTCTGTGCTTTGATTCTTTCCTGGGATTCCAGTAATAGATTCCGATGGACATGGGAAGAATGACTGTAACCTGTGGACCTTCAACTTGACGATGAAACACAGAAATTGCGTCGGAATTGAATACAACAGGCACCATGCCGACTTCTGTCCGGGAGAGTAATGCATCTAACTGTCTGTGTTTTATTCTTTCTTGGGAATTCAGTAATATATTCCGATGGACATGGGAGGGTTTACTGTAACCTGTGGACCTTCAACTTGACAATGAAACACAGAAATTGCGTCGCAATTGAATACAAAAGGCACCATGCCGACTTTTGTCCATGAGAGTAATGCTTCTAACTGTCTGTGCTTCGATTCTTTCCTGGGATTCCAGTAATAGATTCCGATGGACATGTCAAGGTTTATTGTAACCTGTGGACCTTCAACGTGACGGTGAAACACAGAAATTGCGTCGGAATTGAATACAACAAGCACCATGCCGACTTCTGTCCATGAGAGTAATGCTTCTAACCGTCTGTGCTTTGATTGTTTCCTGGGATTCTAGTAATAGATTCCGTTGGACATGGGAAGGTTTACTGTAATCTGTGGACCTTCAACTTGACGGTGAAACACAGAAATTGCGTTGGAAATGAATACAACTAGAACCTTGCCGACTTCTCTCCGGAAGAGTAATGCTTCTAACTGTCTGTGATTTGATTCTTTCCTGGGATTCCTGTAATAGATTCCGATGGACATGGGAAGGTTTAATGTAACATGCCGACCTTCAACTTGACGATGAAACACAAAAATTGCGTTGGAATTGAATACAACAGGCACCATGCCGACTTCTGTCTGGGAGAGTAATGCTTCTAACTCTCTGAGATTTGATTCTCTCCTGGACATTCAGTAATGGATTCCGATGGACATGGGACGGTCTACTGCAACCTGTGGACCTTCAACTTTACAATGAAACACAGAAATTGCGTCGGAATTGAATACAACAGGCACCATGCCGATTTCTGTCCATGAGAGTAATGCTTGTAACTGTCTGTGCTTTGATCCTTTCCTGGGACTCCAGTAATAGGTTCCGATGGACGTGGGAAGGTTTACTATAACCTGTGGACCTTCAACTTGACGATGAAACACAGAAATTGCGTCGGAATTGAATACAACAGGCAACATGCCGACTTCTCTCCGGGAGAGTAATGCTTCTGTCTGTGCTTAGATTCTTTCCTGGGATTCCAGTGATAGATTCCGATGGTCATGGGACAGTTTACTGTAACCTAAGGACCTTCAACGTGACGATGAAACACAGAAAATGCGTCGGAATTGAATACAACAGCAACATGCCGACTTCTCTCCGGGAGAATAATGCTTCCCACTCTCTGTGCTTTGATTCTTTCCTGAGATTCCAGTAATAGATTCCGATGGAGATGGGAAGGTTTACTGTAACCTGTGGACCCTCAACTTCACGATGAAACACAGAAATTGCCTCGGAATTGAATACAACAGGCATCATGCCGACTTCTTTCCGGGAGAATAATGCTTCCAACTGTCTGTGCTTTGATTGTATCCTGGGATTCCAGGAATGGATTCCGATGGACATGGGAAGGTTTACTGTAATCTGTGGACCTTCACTTGACGATGAAGCACAGAAATTGCGTCGGAATTGAATAGAACAGGCACCATGCCGACGTCTGTACGGGAGAGTAATGCTTCTAACTGACTGTGCTTTGATTCTTTCCTGGGATTCCAGTAATAGATTCCGATGGACATGGGAAGGTTTACTGTAACCTGTGGACCTTCAACTTGAAGATGAAACACATAAATAGCGTCGGAATTGAATACATTAGGCACCATGCCGACTTCTGTCCGGGAGAGTAATGCTTCTAACTGTCTGTGCTTTGATTCTATTCTGGGATTCCAGTAATAGATTCCGATGGGCATGGGAAGGTTTACTGTAACCTGTGGACCTTCAACTTGCCGATGAAACACGGAAATTGCGTCGGAATTGAATACAAAAGGCACCATGCCGACTTCTGTCCATGAGAGTAAAGCTTCTAACTGTCTGTGCTTTGATTCTTTCCTGGGATTCCAGTAATGGATTCCGATGGACATGGGAAGGTTTACTGTAACCTGTGGACCTTCAACTTGACGATGAAACACATAAATAGCGTCGGAATTGAATACAACAGGCACCATGCCGACTTCTCTCCGAGAGAGTAATGCTTCTTACTGTTTGTGCTTTGATTCTCTCCTGGGAATTCAGTAATGGATTCCGATCGAAATGGGTCCGTTTACTGTAACCTGTGGACCTTCAACGTGACAATGAAACACAGAAATTGCATCGGAATTGAATACAACAGGCACCATGCCGACTTCTCTCCGGGAGAGTAATGCTTCTAACCGTCTGTGCTTTGATTCTTTCCTGGGATTCCAGTAATAGATTCCGATGGACATGGGAGGGTTTACTGTAACCTGTGGACCTTCAATTTGACGAAGAAACACAGAAATTGCGTCGGAATCGAATACAACAGGCACCATGCCTACTTCTGCCCGGGAGAGTAATGCTTCTAACTGTCTGTGCTTTGATTCTTTCCTGGGATTCCAGTAATAGATTCCGATGGACATGGGAAAAATGACTGTAACCTGTGGACCTACAACTTGACGATGAAACACAGAAATTGCGTCGGAATTGAATACAACAGGCACCATGCCGACTTCTGTCCGGGAGAGTAATGCTTCTAACTGTCTGTGCTTTATTCTTTCCTGGGAATTCAGTAATACATTCCGATGGACATGGGAGGGTTTACTGTAACCTGTGGACCTTCAACTTGACAATGAAACACAGAAATTGCGTCGCAATTGAATACAAAAGGCACCATGCCGACTTCTGTCCGGGAGAGTAATGCTTCTAACTGTCTGTGCTTTGATTCTTTCCTGGGATTCCAGTAATAGATTCCGATGGGCATGCGAAAGTTTGCTGTAACCTGTGGACCTTCAACTTGCCGATGAAACACGGAAATTGCGTCGGAATTGAATACAAAAGGCACCATGCGGACTTCTGTCCATGAGAGTAATGCTTCTAACTGTCTGTGCTTTGATTCTTTCCTGGGATTCCAGTAATGGATTCCGATGGACATGGGAAGGTTTACTGTAACCTGTGGAACTTCAACTTGACGATGAAGCACAGAAATTGCGTCGGAATTGAATACAACACACACCATGTCGACTTTTTACCGGGAGAGCAATGCTTCTTACTGTTTGTGCTTTGATTCTCTCCTGGGAATTCAGTAATGGATTCCGATCGAAATGGGTCCGTTTACTGTAACCTATGGACCTTCAACGTGACAATGAAACACGGAAATTGCATCGGAATTGAATACAAAAGGCACCATGCCGACTTTTGTCCATGAGAGTAATGGTTCTAACTGTCTGTGCTTCGATTCTTTCCTGGGATTCCAGTAATAGATTCCGATGGACATGTCAAGGTTTATTGTAAACTGTGGACCTTCAACGTGACGATGAAACACAGAAATTGCGTCGGAATTGAATACTACAAGCACCATGCCGACTTCTGTCCGTGAGAGTAATGCTTCTAACTGTCTGTGCTTTGATTGTTTCCTGGGATTCTAGTAATAGATTCCGTTGGACATGGGAAGGTTTACAGTAACCTGTGGACCTTCAACTTGACGGTGAAACATAGAAATTGCGTCGGAATTGAATACAACAGGCACCTTGCCGACTTCTCTCCGGAAGAGTAATGCTTCTAACTGTCTGTGATTTGATTCTTTCCTGGGATTCCTGTAATAGATTCCGATGCACATGGGAAGGTATACTGTAACCTGTCGACCTTCAACTTGACGATAAAACACAGAAATTGCGTCGGAATTGAATACAACAGGCACCATGCCGACTTCGGTCCAGGAGAGTAGTGCTTCTAACTGTCTGTGCTTTGATTGTTTCCTGGGATTCCTGCAATAGATTCCGATGGACATGGGAAGGTTTAATGTAACATGCCGACCTTCAACTTGACGATGAAACACAAAAATTGCGTCGGAATTGAATTCAACAGGCAACATGCCGACTTCTCTCCGGGAGAGTAATGCTTCTGTCTGTGCTTAGATTCTTTCCTGGGATTCCAGTGATAGATTCCGATGGTCATGGGACAGTTTACTGTAACCTGTGGACCTTCATCGTGACGATGAAACACAGAAAATGCGTCGGAATTGAATACAACAGGCAACATGCCGACTTGTCTCCGGGAGAGTAATGCTTCCCTCGCTCTGTGTTTGATTCTTTCCTGAGATTCCAGTAATAGATTCCGAAGGAGATGGGAAGGTTTACTGTAACGTGTGGACCCTCAACATCACGATGAAACACAGAAATTGCCTCGGAATTGAATACAACAGGCATCATGCCGACTTCTTTCCGGGAGAATAATGCTTCCAACTGTCTGTGCTTTAATTGTATCCTGGGATTCCAGGAATGGATTCCGATGGACATGGGAAGGTTTACTGTAATCTGTGGACCTTCAACTTGACGATGAAGCACAGAAATTGCGTCGGAATTGAATAGAACAGGCACCATGCCGACTTCTGTACGGGAGAGTAATGCTTCTAACTGACTGTGCTTTGATTCTTTCCTGGGATTCCAGTAATAGATTCCGATGGACATGGGAAGGTTTACTGCAGCGTGTGGACCTTCAACTTGACGATGAAACACAGAAATTGCGTCGGAATTGAAAACAACAGGCACCTTGCCGACTTCCCTCCGGGAGGGTAATGCTTCTAACCGTCAGTGCTTCGATTCTTCCCTGGGATTCCAGTAATAGATTCCGATGGGCATGGGAAGGTGTACTGTAACCTGTGGACCTTCAACTTGACGATGAAACACATAAATAGCGTCGGAATTAAATAGAACAGGCACCATGCCGACTTCTGTACGGGAGAGTAATGCTTCTAACTGACTGTGCGTTGATTCTTTCCTGGGATTCCTGTAATAGATTCCGATGGACATGGGAAGGTTTACTGTAGCTTGTGGACCTTCACCTTGACAATGAAACACAGATATTGCGTCGGAATTGATAACAACAGGCACCTTGCCGACTTTCCTCCGGGAGGGTAATGCTTCTAACTGTCTGTGCTTCTATTCTTTCCTGGGATTCCAGTAATAGATTCCGATGGGCATGGGAAGGTTTACTGTAACCTGTTGACCTTGAACCTGCCGATGAAACACAGAAACTGCGTCGGAATTGAATACAACAGGCACCATGCTGACTTCTCCCCGGGAGAGTAATGCTTCCAACTGTCTGTGCTTTGATTCTTGCCTGGGATCCCAGTAATAGATTCCGATGGACATGGGAAGGTTTACTGTAACCTGTGGATCTTCAACTTGACGAAGAAACACAGAAATAACGTCGGAATTAAATACAACAGGCACCATGCCGACTTCTGTCCTGGAGAGTAGTGCTTCTAACTGTCTGTGCTTTGATTGTTTCCTGGGATTCCAGTAATAGATTCCGATGGACATGGGGTAGGTTTAATGTAACCTGGGGACCTTCAGCTTGACGATGAAACACAGAAATTGCGTTGGAATTGAATACAACAGGCACCATGCCGACGTCTCTCCGGGAGAGTAATGCTTCTAACTCTTGGTGCTTTGATTCTTTCCTGAGAATTTAGTAATGAATTCCAATGGAAATGGGACAGTTTACTGTAACCTGTGGACCTTCAACTAGACAATGAAACATAGAAATTGCGTCGGAATTGAATACAACAGGCACCATGCCAACTTCTGTCCGGGAGGGTAATGCTTCCAACTGTCTGGGCTTTGATTCTTTCCTGGGATTCAAGTAATAGATTCCGATCTACATAGGAATTTTTACTGTGACTTGTGGACCTTCAACGTGACAATGAAACACAGACATTGCGTCGTAATTGAATACAACAGGCACCATGCCGACGTCTGCCCATGAGAGTAATGCTTCTAACTGTCTGTGCTTTGATTCTTTCCTGGGATTCCAGTAATAGATACCGATGGACATGGGAAGGTTTACTGTAACCTGTGGAAATTCAACTTGACGATGAAACACAGAAATTGCGTCGGAATTGAATACAACAAGTACCATGAAGACTTCTCTCCGGGAGTGGAATGCATCTAACCGTCTGTGCTTCGATTCTTCCCTGGGATTGCAGTAATAGATTCCGATGGGCATGGGAAGGTCTACTGTAATCTGTGGACCTTCAACTTGACGATGAAACACATAAATAGCGTCAAATTGAATACAACAGGCACCATGACGACTTCTGTCCGGCAGAGAAATGCTTCTAACTGACTGTGCTTTGATTCTTTCCTGGGATTCCAGTATTAGATTCCGATGGACATGAGAAGGTTTACTGTAGCCTGTGGACCTTTACCTTGACGATGAAACACAGAAATTGCGTCGGAATTGAATACAACAGGCACCTTGCCGACTTCCCTCCGGGAGAGTAATGCTTCTAACTGTCTGTGCTTTGATTCCTTCCTGGGATTCCAGTAATAGTTTCCGATGGACTTCGGAAGGTTTACTGTGACCTGTGGACCTTCAACTTGACGATGAAATACTGAATTTGCGTCGGAATTGAATACAACAGGCACCATGCCGAACTCTGTCCGGGAAAGTAATGCTGCCAACTGTCTGTGCTTTGTTTCTTTCCTGGGATTCCAGTAATAGATACCGATGGACATGGGAGGGTTTACTGTAACCTGTGGACCTTCAACTTGACAATGAAACACAGAAATTGCGTCGCAATTGAATACAAAAGGCACCATGCCGACTTTTGTCCATGAGAGTAATGGTTCTAACTGTCTGTGCTTCGATTCTTTCCTGGGATTCCAGTAATAGATTCCGATGGACATGTCAAGGTTTATTGTAACCTGTGGACCTTCAACGTGACGATGAAACACAGAAATTGCGTCGGATTTGAATACTACAAGCACCATGCCGACTTCTGTCCATGAGAGTAATGCTTGTAACTGTCTGTGCTTTGATCCTTTCCTGGGACTCCAGTAATAGTTTCCGATGGACATGGGAAGGTTGACTGTGAGCTGTGGATCTTCAACTTGACGAAGAAACACAAAAATTACGTCAGAATTGAATACAACAGGCACCATGCCAACTTCTGTCCGGGAGAGTAGTGCTTCTACCTGTCTGTGCTATGATTGTTTCCTGGGATTCCAGTAATAGATTCTGATGGACATGGGATAGGTTTAATGTAACCTGCGGACCTTCAACTTGACGATGAAACACAGAATTTGCGTTGGAATTGAATACAACAGGCACCATGCCGACTTCTCTCCGGGACAGTAATGCTTCAAACTCTCTGTGCTTTGATTCTTTCCTGGGAATACGGTATTGGATTCCGATGGAAATGGGACGGTTTACTGTAACCTGTGGCCCTTCAACTTGACAATGAAACACAGAAATTGCGTCGGAATTGAATACAACAGGCACCATGTCAACTTCTGACCGGGAGAGTAATGCTTCCAACTGTCTGTGCTTTGATTCTTTCCTGGGATTCTAGTAATAGAATCCGATACACCTTGGGAAGGTTTACTGTGACCTGTGGACCTTCAACGTGACAATGAAACACAGACTTTGCGTCGGAATTGAATACAACAGGCACCATGCCGACTTCTGTCCATGAGAGTAATGCTTCTAACTGCCTGTGCTTTGATTCTTTCCTGGCATTCCAGTACAAAATTCCGATGGACATGGGAAGGATAACTGTTACCTATGGACCATCAACTTGACGAAGAAACACAGATATTGCGTCGGAATTGAATACAACAGACACCATGCCGACTTCTCTCTGGGGGAGTAATGCTTCCAACTGTCTGTGCTTCGATTCTTTCCTGGGATTCCAGTAATTGATTCCGGTGGACATGGGAAGGCTTACTGTAACCTGTGGACCATCAACTTGACGATGAAACACAGAAATTGCGTCGGAATTGAATCCAACAGGCACCATGCCGACTTCTGTCCGGGAGAGTAATGCTTTTAAATGTCTGTGCTTTGATTCATTTCTGGGATACCAGTAATAGGTTCCGATGGACATGAGATAGTTTACTGTAACCAGTTGACCTTCAACGTGACGATGAAACATAGAAATTGAGTCGGAATTGAATACAACAGGCACCATGCCGACTTCTCTCCGGGAGAGTAATGCTTCTAACTGTCTGTGATTTGATACTTTCCTGGGATCCCAGTAATAGATTCCGATGGACATGTTAAGGTTTCCTGTAAACTGTGGACCTACAACTTGACGATGAAATACAGAAATTGCGTCGGAATTGAATACAACAGGCACCATGCAGACATCTCTCCGGAAGAGTAATGCTTCTAACTGTCTGTGCTTCGATTCTTTCCTGGGATTCCAGTAATAGATTCCGATGGACATGGGAAGGTGTACTGTAACCTGTGGACCTTCAACTTGACGAAGAAACACAGAAATTGCGTCGGAATTGAATCCAACGAGCACCATGCCGACTTCTCTCCGGGAGCGTAGTGCTTCTAACTGTTTGTGCTTTGATTCTTTCCCGGGGTTGCAGTAATAGATTCCGATGGACATGGGAAGGTTTACTGTAACCTGTGGACCTTAAACTTGACGATGAAACACCGAAATTACGTCGGAATCTAATACAACAGGCACTATGCCGACTTCTCCCTGGGATGGTAATGCTTCTAACTTTCAGTGGTTTGAATCTTTCCTGGAATTCCAGCAATAGATTCCGATGGACATGGGAAGGTTTACTGTAATCTGTGGACATCCAACTTGACGAAGAAACACAGAAAATGCGTCGGAATTGAATACAACAGGCACTATGACGACTTCTCTCCGGGAGAGTAATGCTTCTAACTGTCTGTGCTTTGATTCTTTCCTGGGATTTCAGTAATAGATTCCGATGGACATGGGAAGAATGACTGTAACCTGTGGGCCTTCAACTTGACGATGAAACACAGAAATTGCGTCGGAATTGAATACAACAGGCACCATGCCGACTTCTGTCCGGGAGAGTAATGCTTCTAACTGTCTGTGCTTTGATTGTTTCCTGGGATTCTAGTAATAGATTCCGATGGACATGGGAGGGTTTACTGTAACCTGTGGACCTTCAACTTGACAATGAAACACAGAAATTGCGTCGCAATTGAATACAAAAGGCACCATGCCGACTTTTGTCCATGAGAGTAATGCTTCTAACTGTCTGTGCTTCGATTCTTTCCTGGGATTCCAGTAATAGATTCCGATGGACATGTCAAGGTTTATTGTAACCTGTGGACCTTCAACGTGACGGTGAAACACAGAAATTGCGTCGGAATTGAATACAACAAGCACCATGCCGACTTCTGTCCATGAGAGTAATGCTTCTAACCGTCTGTGCTTTGATTGTTTCCTGGGATTCTAGTAATAGATTCCGTTGGACATGGGAAGGTTTACTGTAATCTGTGGACCTTCAACTTGACGGTGAAACACAGAAGTTGCGTTGGAAATGAATACAACTAGCACCTTGCCGACTTCTCTCCGGAAGAGTAATGCTTCTAACTGTCTGTGATTTGATTCTTTCCTGGGATTTCTGTAATAGATTCCGATGGACATGGGAAGGTATACTGTAACCTGTCGACCTTCAACGTGACGATAAAACACAGAAATTGCGTCGGAATTGAATACAACAGGCACCATGCCGACTTCGGTCCAGGAGAGTTTTGCTTCTAACTGTCTGTGCTTTGATTGTTTCCTGGGATTCCTGCAATTGATTCCGATGGACATGGGAAGGTTTAATGTAACATGCCGACCTTCAACTTGACGATGAAACACAAAAATTGCGTTGGAATTGAATACAACAGGCACCATGCCGACTTCTGTCCGGGAGAGTAATGCTTCTAACTCTCTGAGCTTTGATTGTATCCTGGGATTCCAGGAATGGATTCCGATGGACATGGGAAGGTTTACTGTAATCTTTGGACCTTCACTTGACGATGAAGCACAGAAATTGCGTCGGAATTGAATAGAACAGGCACCATGCCGACGTCTGTACGGGAGAGTAATGCTTCTAACTGACTGTGCTTTGATTCTTTCCTGGGATTCCAGTAATAGATTCCGATGGACATGGGAAGGTTTACTGCAGCGTGTGGACCTTCAACTTGACGATGAAACACAGAAATTGCGTCGGAATTGAAAACAACAGGCACCTTGCCGACTTCCCTCCGGGAGGGTAATGCTTCTAACCGTCAGTGCTTCGATTCTTCCCTGGGATTCCAGTAATAGATTCCGATGGGCATGGGAAGGTGTACTGTAACCTGTGGACCTTCAACTTGACGATGAAACACATAAATAGCGTCGGAATTGAATAGAACAGGCACCATGCCGACTTCTGTACGGGAGAGTAATGCTTCTAACTGACTGTGCGTTGATTCTTTCCTGGGATTCCAGTAATAGAATCCGATGGACATGGGAAGGTTAACTGTAGCGTGTGGACCTTCACCTTGACAATGAAACACAGAAATTTCGTCGGAATTGAAAACAACAGGCACCTTGCCGACTTTCCTCCGGGAGGGTAATGCTTCTAACTGTCTGTGCTTCTATTCTTTCCTGGGATTCCAGTAATAGATTCCGATGCCCATGGGAAGGTTTACTGTAACCTGTTGACCTTGAACCTGCCGATGAAACACAGAAACTGCGTCGGAATTGAATACAACAGGCACCATGCCGACTTCTCCCCGGGAGAGCAATGCTTCCAACTGTCTGTGCTGTGATTCTTGCCTGGGATCCCAGTAATAGATTCCGATGGACATGGGAAGGTTTACTGTAACCTGTGGATCTTCAACTTGACGAAGAAACACAGAAATTACGTCGGAATTGAATACAACAGGCACCATGCCGACTTCTGTCCTGGAGAGTAGTGCTTCTAACTGTCTGTGCTTTGATTGTTTCCTGGGATTCCAGTAATAGATTCCGATGGACATGGGGTAGGTTTAATGTAACCTGGGGACCTTCAGCTTGACGATGAAACACAGAAATTGCGTTGGAATTGAATACAACAGGCTCCATGCCGACTTCTCTCCGGGAGAGTAATGCTTCTAACTCTCGGTGCTTTGATTCTTTCCTGAGAATTTAGTAATGAATTCCAATGGAAATGGGACGGTTTACTGTAACCTGTGGACCTTCAACTTGACAATTAAACACAGAAATTTCGTCGGAATTGAATACAACAGGCACCATGCCAACTTCTGTCCGGGAGGGTAATGCTTCCAACTGTCTGGGCTTTGATTCTTTCCTGGGATTCCAGTAATAGATTCCGATCTACATAGGAATTTTTACTGTGACTTGTGGACCTTCAACGTGACAATGAAACACAGATATTGCGTCGTAATTGAATACAACAGGCACCATGCCGACGTCTGCCCATGAGAGTAATGCTTCTAACTGTCTGTGCTTTGATTCTTTCCTGTGGTTCCAGTAATAGATTCCGATGGACATGGGAAGGCTTACTGTAACCTGTGGGCCATCAACGTGACGATGAAACACAGAAATTGCGTCGGCATTGAATACAACAGACACCATTCGACTTATGTCCGGGAGAGTAGTGCTTCTAACTGTCTGTGTTTGATTCTTTCCTGGGATTCCAGTAATAGATACCGATGGACATGGGAAGGTTTAGTGTAACATGTGGAACTTCAACTTGACGATGAAACCCAGAAATTGCGTCGGAATTGGATACAACAGGCACCATGCCGACTTCTGTCCGGGAGAGGAATGCTTCTAACCGCCTGTGCTTTGATTCATTCCTGGGATGCCAGTAATAGGTTCCGATGGACATGGGAAGGTTTACTGTAACCAGTGCACCTTCAACTTGACGATGAAACATAGAAATTGTGTCGAAATTGAATACAACAGGCACCATGCCGACCTCTGTCCGGGAGAGTAATGCTTCCAACTGTCTGTGCTTTGTTTCTTTCCTGGGATTCCAGTAATAGATACCGATGGACATGGGAAGGTTTACTGTAACCTGTGGACCTTCAACTTGACGATGAAACACAGAAATTGCGACGGAATTGAATACAACAAGTACCATGAAGACTTCTCTCCGGGAGTGGAATGCTTCTAACCGTCTGTGCTTCGATTCTTCCCTGGGATTCCAGTAATAGATTCCGATGGGCCTGGGAAGGTCTACTGTAACCTGTGGACCTTCAACTTGACGATGAAACACATAAATAGCGTCAAATTGAATACAACAGGCTCCATGACGACTTCTGTCCGGCAGAGAAATGCTTCTAACTGACTGTGCTTTGATTCTTTCCTGGGATTCCAGTAATAGATTCCGATGGACATGGGAAGGTTTACTGTAGCCTGTGGACCTTTACCTTGACGATGAAACACAGAAATTGCGTCGGAATTGAATACAACAGGCACCTTGGCGACTTCCCTCCGGGAGAGTAATGCTTCTAACTGTCTGTGCTTTGATTCCTTCCTGGGATTCCAGAAATAGTTTCCGATGGACTTCGGAAGGTTTACTGTAACCTGTGGACCTTCAACTTGACGATGAAGTACTGAAATTGCGTCGGAATTGAATACAACAGGCACCATGCCGAACTCTGTCCGGGAAAGTAATGCTGCCAACTGTCTGTGCTTTGATTCTTTCCTGGGATTCCAGTAATAGATACCGATGGACATGGGAGGGTTTACTGCTACCTGTGGACCTTCAACTTTACGATGAAACACAGAAATTGCGTCGGAATTGAATACAACATGCACCATGCCGACTTCTCCCCGGGAGAGTAATGCTTCCAACTGTCTGTTCTTTGATTCTTGCCTGGGATCCCAGTAATAGATACCGATGGACATGGGAAGGTTGACTGTGAGCTGTGGATCTACAACTTGACGAAGAAACACAGAAATTACGTCGGAATTGAATACAACAGGCACCATGCCAACTTCTGTCCGGGAAAGTAATGCTGCCAACTGTCTGTGCTTTGTTTCTTTCCTGGGATTCCAGTAATAGATACCGATGGACATGGGAGGGTTTACTGTAACCTGTGGACCTTCAACTTGACAATGAAACACAGAAATTGCGTCGCAATTGAATACAAAAGGCACCATGCCGACTTTTGTCCATGAGAGTAATGGTTCTAACTGTCTGTGCTTCGATTCTCTCCTGGGATTCCAGTAATAGATTCCGATGGACATTGCAAGGTTTATTGTAACCTGTGGACCTTCAGCGTGACGATGAAACACAGAAATTGCGTCGGAATTGAATACTACAAGCACCATGCCGACTTCTGTCCATGAGAGTAATGCTTCTAACCGTCTGTGCTTTGATTGTTTCCTGGGATTCTAGTAATAGATTCCGTTGGACATGGGAAGGTTTATAGTAACCTGTGGACCTTCAACTTGACGGTGAAACACAGAAATTGCGTCGGAATTGAATACAACACGCACCTTGCCGACTTCTCTCCGGAAGAGTAACGCTTCTAACTGTCTGTGATTTGATTCTTTCCTGGGATTCCTGTAATAGATTCCGATGGACATGGGAAGGTATACTGTAACCTGTCGACCTTCAACTTGACGATAAAACACAGAAATTGCGTCGGAATTGAATACAACAGGCACCATGCCGACTTCGGTCCAGGAGAGTGGTGCTTCTAACTGTCTGTGCTTTGATTGTTTAATGGGATTCCTGCAATAGATTCCGATGGACATGGGAAGGTTTAATGTAACATGCCGACCTTCAACTTGACGATGAAACACAAAAATTGCGTTGGAATTGAATACAACAGGCACCATGCCGACTTCTGTCCGGGAGAGTAATGCTTCTAACTCTCTGAGCTTTATTCTCTCCTGGACATTCAGTAATGAATTCCGTTGGACATGGGACGGTCTACTGCAACCTGTGGACCTTCAATTTGACAATGAAACACAGAAATTGCGTCGGAATTGAATACAACAGGCACCATGCCGACTTCTGTCCATGAGAGTAATGCTTGTAACTGTCTGTGCTTTGATCCTTTCCTGGGACTCCAGTAATAGTTTCCGATGGACATGGGAAGGTTGACTGTGAGCTGTGGATCTTCAACTTGACGAAGAAACACATAAATAGCGTCGGAATTGAATAGAACAGGCACCATGCCGACTTCTGTACGGGAGAGTAATGCTTCTAACTGACTGTGCGTTGATTCTTTCCTGGGATTCCAGTAATAGATTCCGATGGACATGGGAAGGTTTACTGTAGCGTGTGGACCTTCACCTTGACAATGAAACACAGAAATTGCGTCGGAATTGAAAACAACAGGCACCTTGCCGACTTTCCTCCGGGAGGGTAATGCTTCTAACTGTCTGTGCTTCTATTCTTTCCTGGGATTCCAGTAATAGATTCCGATGGGCATGGGAAGGTTTACTGTAACCTGTTGACCTTGAACCTGCCGATGAAACACAGAAACTGCGTCGGAATTGAATACAACAGGCACCATGCCGACTTCTCCCCGGGAGAGTAATGCTTCCAACTGTCTGTGCTTTGATTCTTGCCTGGGATCCCAGTAATAGATTCCGATGGACATGGGAAGGTTTACTGTAACCTGTGGATCTTCAACTTGACGAAGAAACACAGAAATTACGTCGGAATTGAATACAACAGGCACCATGCCGACTTCTGTCCTGGAGAGTAGTGCTTCTAACTGTCTGTGCTTTGATTGTTTCCTGGGATTCCAGTAATAGATTCCGATGGACATGGGGTAGGTTTAATGTAACCTGGGGACCTTCAGCTTGACGATGAAACACAGAAATTGCGTTGGAATTGAATACAACAGGCACCATGCCGACTTCTCCCCGGGAGAGTAATGCTTCCAACTGTCTGTGCTTTGATTCTTGCCTGGGATCCCAGTAATAGATTCCGATGGACATGGGAAGGTTTACTGTAACCTGTGGATCTTCAACTTGACGAAGAAACACAGAAATTACGTCGGAATTGAATACAACAGGCACCATGCCGACTTCTGTCCTGGAGAGTAATGCTTCTAACTCTCGGTGCTTTGATTCTTTCCTGAGAATTTAGTAATGAATTCCAATGGAAATGGGACAGTTTACTGTAACCTGTGGACCTTCAACTTGACAATTAAACACAGAAATTGCGTCGGAATTGAATACAACAGGCACCATGCCAACTTCTGTCCGGGAGGGTAATGCTTCCAACTGTCTGGGCTTTGATTCTTTCCTGGGATTCCAGTAATAGATTCCGATCTACATAGGAAATTTTACTGTGACTTGTGGACCTTCAACGTGACAATGAAACACAGACATTGCGTCGTAATTGGATACAACAAGTACCATGAAGACTTCTCTCCGGGAGTGGAATGCTTCTAACCGTCTGTGCTTCGATTCTTCCCTGGGATTCCAGTAATAGATTCCGATGGACATGGGAAGGCTTACTGTAACCTGTGGGCCATCAACGTGACGATGAAACACAGAAATTGCGTCGGCATTGAATACAACAGACACCATTCGACTTATGTCCGGGAGAGTAGTGCTTCTAACTGTCTGTGTTTGATTCTTTCCTGGGATTCCAGTAATAGATTCCGATGGACATGGGAAGGTTTAGTGTAACATGTGGAACTTCAACTTGACGATGAAACCCAGAAATTGCGTCGGAATTGAATACAACAGGCACCATGCCGACTTCTGTCCGGGAGAGGAATGCTTCTAACCGCCTGTGCTTTGATTCATTCCTGGGATACCAGTAATAGGTTCCGATGGACATGGGAAGGTTTACTGTAACCAGTGCACCTTCAACTTGACGATGAAACATAGAAATTGTGTCGAAACTGAATACAACAGGCACCATGCCGACCTCTGTCCGGGAGAGTAATGCTTCCAACTGTCTGTGCTTTGATTCTTTCCTGGGATTCCAGTAATAGATACCGATGGACATGGGAAGGTTTACTGTAACCTGTGGACCTTCAACTTGACGATGAAACACAGAAATTGCGTCGGAATTGAATACAACAAGTACCATGAAGACTTCTCTCCGGGAGTGGAATGCTTCTAACCGTCTGTGCTTCGATTCTTCCCTGGGATTCCAGTAATAGATTCCGATGGGCCTGGGAAGGTCTACTGTAACCTGTGGACCTTCAACTTGACGATGAAACACATAAATAGCGTCAAATTGAATACAACAGGCTCCATGACGACTTCTGTCCGGCAGAGAAATGCTTCTAACTGACTGTGCTTTGATTCTTTCCTGGGATTCCAGTAATAGATTCCGATGGACATGGGAAGGTTTACTGTAGCCTGTGGACCTTTACCTTGACGATGAAACACAGAAATTGCGTCGGAATTGAATACAACAGGCACCTTGCCGACTTCCCTCCGGGAGAGTAATGCTTCTAACTGTCTGTGCTTTGATTCCTTCCTGGGATTCCAGAAATAGTTTCCGATGGACTTCGGAAGGTTTACTGTAACCTGTGGACCTTCAACTTGACGATGAAGTACTGAAATTGCGTCGGAATTGAATACAACAGGCACCATGCCGAACTCTGTCCGGGAAAGTAATGCTGCCAACTGTCTGTGCTTTGATTCTTTCCTGGGATTCCAGTAATAGATACCGATGGACATGGGTGGGTTTACTGCTACCTGTGGACCTTCAACTTTACGATGAAACACAGAAATTGCGTCGGAATTGAATACAACATGCACCATGCCGACTTCTCCCCGGGAGAGTAATGCTTCCAACTGTCTGTTCTTTGATTCTTGCCTGGGATCCCAGTGATAGATACCGATGGACATGGGAAGGTTGACTGTGAGCTGTGGATCTACAACTTGACGAAGAAACACAGAAATTACGTCGGAATTGAATGCAACAGGCACCATGCCAACTTCTGTCCGGGAAAGTAATGCTGCCAACTGTCTGTGCTTTGTTTCTTTCCTGGGATTCCAGTAATAGATACCGATGGACATGGGAGGGTTTACTGTAACCTGTGGACCTTCAACTTGACAATGAAACACAGAAATTGCGTCGTAATTGAATACAAAAGCACCATGCCGACTTTTGTCCATGAGAGTAATGGTTCTAACTGTCTGTGCTTCGATTCTTTCCTGGGATTCCAGTAATAGATTCCGATGGACATGTCAAGGTTTATTGTAACCTGTGGACCTTCAGCGTGACGATGAAACACAGAAATTGCGTCGGAATTGAATACTACAAGCACCATGCCGACTTCTGTCCATGAGAGTAATGCTTCTAACCGTCTGTGCTTTGATTGTTTCCTGGGATTCTAGTAATAGATTCCGTTGGACATGGGAAGGTTTATAGTGACCTGTGGACCTTCAACTTGACGGTGAAACACAGAAATTGCGTCGGAATTGAATACAACACGCACCTTGCCGACTTCTCTCCGGAAGAGTAACGCTTCTAACTGTCTGTGATTTGATTCTTTCCTGGGATTCCTGTAATAGATTCCGATGGACATGGGAAGGTATACTGTAACCTGTCGACCTTCAACTTGACGATAAAACACAGAAATAGCGTCGGAATTGAATACAACAGGCACCATGCCGACTTCGGTCCAGGAGAGTGGTGCTTCTAACTGTCTGTGCTTTGATTGTTTCCTGGGACTCCTGCAATAGATTCCGATGGACATGGGAAGGTTTAATGTAACATGCCGACCTTCAACTTGACGATGAAACACAAAAATTGCGTTGGAATTGAATACAACAGGCACCATGCCGACTTCTGTCCGGGAGAGTAATGCTTCTAACTCTCTGAGCTTTATTCTCTCCTGGACATTCAGTAATGGATTCCGTTGGACATGGGACGGTCTACTGCAACCTGTGGACCTTCAATTTGACAATGAAACACAGAAATTGCGTCGGAATTGAATACAACAGGCACCATGCCGACTTCTGTCCATGAGAGTAATGCTTGTAACTGTCTGTGCTTTGATCCTTTCCTGGGACTCCAGTAATAGTTTCCGATGGACATGGGAAGGTTGACTGTGAGCTGTGGATCTTCAACTTGACGAAGAAACACAGAAATTACGTCAGAATTGAATACAACAGGCACCATGCCAACTTCTGTCCGGGAGAGTAGTGCTTCTAACTGTCTGTGCTATGATTGTTTCCTGGGATTCCAGTAATAGATTCTGATGGACATGGGATAGGTTTAATGTAACCTGCGGACCTCCAACTTGACGATGAAACACAGAAATTGCGTTGGAATTGAATACAACAGGCACCATGCCGACTTCTCTCCGGGACAGTAATGCTTCAAACTCTCTGTGCTTTGATTCTTTCCTGGGAATACGGTATTGGATTCCGATGGAAATGGGACGGTTTACTGTAACCTGTGGCCCTTCAACTTGATAATGAAACACAGAAATTGCGTCGGTATTGAATACAACAGGCACAATGTCAACTTCTGACGGGGAGAGTAATGCTTCCAACTGTCTGAGCTTTGATTCTTTCCTGGGATTCTAGTAATAGAATCCGATACACCTTGGGAAGGTTTACTGTGACCTGTGGACCTTCAACGTGACAATGAAACACAGACTTTGCGTCGGAATTCAATACAACAGGCACCATGCCGACTTCTGTCCATGAGAGTAATGCTTCTAACTGTCTGTGCTTTGATTCTTTCCTGGCATTCCAGTAATAAATTCCGATGGACATGGGAAGGATAACTGTTACCTATGGACCATCAACTTGACGAAGAAACACAGATATTGCGTCGGAATTGAATACAACAGACACCATGCCGACTTCTCTCTGGGGGAGTAATGCTTCCAACTGTCTGTGCTTCGATTCTTTCCTGGGATTCCAGTAATTGATTCCGGTGGACATGGGAAGGCTTACTGTAAGCTGTGGACCATCAACTTGACGATGAAACACAGAAATTGCGTCGGAATTGAATCCAACAGGCACCATGCCGACTTCTGTCCGGGAGAGTAATGCTTTTAAATGTCTGTGCTTTGATTCATTTCTGGGATACCAGTAATAGGTTCCGATGGACATGAGAAGGTTTACTGTAACCAGTTGACCTTCAACGTAACGATGAAACATAGAAATTGAGTCGGAATTGAATACAACAGGCACCATGCCGACTTCTCTCCGGGAGAGTAATGCTTCTAACTGTCTGTGATTTGATACTTTCCTGGGATCCCAGTAATAAATTCCGATGGACATGTTAAGGTTTCCTGTAAACTGTGGACCTACAACTTGACGATGAAAAACAGAAATTGCGTCGGAATTGAATACAACAGGCACCATGCAGACATCTCTCCGGAAGAGTAATGCTTCTAACTGTCTGTGCTTCGATTCTTTCCTGGGATTCCAGTAATAGATTCCGATGGACATGGGAAGGTTTACTGTAACCTGTGGACCTTAAACTTGACGATGAAACACCGAAATTACGTCGGAATCTAATACAACAGGCACTATGCCGACTTCTCCCTGGGATGGTAATGCTTCTAACTTTCAGTGGTTTGAATCTTTCCTGGAATTCCAGCAATAGATTCCGATGGACATGGGAAGGTTTACTGTAATCTGTGGACATCCAACTTGACGAAGAAACACAGAAAATGCGTCGGAATTGAATACAACAGGCACTATGACGACTTCTCTCCGGGAGAGTAATGCTTCTAACTGTCTGTGCTTTGATTCTTTCCTGGGATTCCAGTAATAGATTCCGATGGACATGGGAAGAATGACTGTAACCTGTGGACCTTCAACTTGACGATGAAACACAGAAATTGCGTCGGAATTGAATACAACAGGCACCATGCCGACTTTTGTCCGGGAGAGTAATGCTTCTAACTGTCTGTGTTTTATTCTTTCTTGGGATTTCAGTAATATATTCCGATGGACATGGGAGGGTTTACTGTAACCTGTGGACCTTCAACTTGACAATGAAACACAGAAATTGCGTCGCAATTGAATACAAAAGGCACCATGCCGACTTTTGTCCATGAGAGTAATGCTTCTAACTGTCTGTGCTTCGATTCTTTCCTGGGATTCCAGTAATAGATTCCGATGGACATGTCAAGGTTTATTGTAACCTGTGGACCTTCAACGTGACGGTGAAACACAGAAATTGCGTCGGAATTGAATACAACAAGCACCATGCCGACTTCTGTCCATGAGAGTAATGCTTCTAACCGTCTGTGCTTTGATTGTTTCCTGGGATTCTAGTAATAGATTCCGTTGGACATGGGAAGGTTTACTGTAATCTGTGGACCTTCAACTTGACGGTGAAACACAGAAATTGCGTTGGAAATGAATACAACTAGCACCTTGCCGACTTCTCTCCGGAAGAGTAATGCTTCTAACTGTCTGTGATTTGATTCTTTCCTGGGATTCCTGTAATAGATTCCGATGGACATGGGAAGGTATACTGTAACCTGTCGACCTTCAACGTGACGATAAAACACAGAAATTGCGTCGGAATTGAATACAACAGGCACCATGCCGACTTCGGTCCAGGAGAGTAGTGCTTCTAACTGTCTGTGCTTTGATTGTTTCCTGGGATTCCTGCAATTGATTCCGATGGACATGGGAAGGTTTAATGTAACATGCCGACCTTCAACTTGACGATGAAACACAAAAATTGCGTTGGAATTGAATACAACAGGCACCATGGCGACTTCTGTCCGGGAGAGTAATGCTTCTATCTCTCTGAGCTTTGATTCTCTCCTGGACATTCAGTAATGGATTCCGATGGACATGGGACGGTCTACTGCAACCTGTGGACCTTCAACTTTACAATGAAATACAGAAATTGCGTCGGAATTGAATACAACAGGCACCATGCCGATTTCTGTCCATGAGAGTAATGCTTGTAACTGTCTGTGCTTTGATCCTTTCCTGGGACTCCAGTAATAGGTTCCGATGGACGTGGGAAGGTTTACTATAACCTGTGGACCTTCAACTTGACGATGAAACACAGAAATTGCGTCGGAATTGAATACAACAGGCAACATGCCGACTTCTCTCCGGGAGAGTAATGCTTCTGTCTGTGCTTAGATTCTTTCCTGGGATTCCAGTGATAGATTCCGATGGTCATGGGACAGTTTACTGTAACCTGTGGACCTTCAACGTGACGATGAAACACAGAAAATGCGTCGGATTTGAATACAACAGGCAACATGCCGACTTCTCTCCGGGAGAATAATGCTTCCCTCTCTCTGTGCTTTGATTCTTTCCTGAGATTCCAGTAATAGATTCCGATGGAGATGGGAAGGTTTACTGTAACCTGTGGACCCTCAACTTCACGATGAAACACAGAAATTGCCTCGGAATTGAATACAACAGGCATCATGCCGACTTCTTTCCGGGAGAATAATGCTTCCAACTGTCTGTGCTTTGATTGTATCCTGGGATTCCAGGAATGGATTCCGATGGACATGGGAAGGTTTACTGTAATCTGTGGACCTCCACTTGACGATGAAGCACAGAAATTGCGTCGGAATTGAATAGAACAGGCACCATGCCGACGTCTGTACGGGAGAGTAATGCTTCTAACTGACTGTGCTTTGATTCTTTCCTGGGATTCCAGTAATAGATTCCGATGGACATGGGAAGGTTTACTGTAACATGTGGACCTTCAACTTGAAGATGAAACACATAAATAGCGTCGGAATTGAATACATTAGGCACCATGATGACTTCTGTCCGGGAGAGTAATGCTTCTAACTGTCTGTGCTTTGATTCTATCCTGGGATTCCAGTAATAAATTCCGATGGGAATGGGAAGGTTTACTGTAACCTGTGGACCTTCAACTTGCCGATGAAACACGGAAATTGCGTCGGAATTGAATACAAAAGGCACCATGCCGACTTCTGTCCATGAGAGTAATGCTTCTAACTGTCTGTGCTTTGATTCTTTCCTGGGATTCCAGTAATGGATTCCGATGGACATGGGAAGGTTTACTGTAACCTGTGGACCTTCAACTTGACGATGAAACACATAAATAGCGTCGGAATTGAATACAACAGGCACCATGCCGACTTCTCTCCGAGAGAGTAATGCTTCTTACTGTTTGTGCTTCGATTCTCTCCTGGGAATTCAGTAATGGATTCCGATCGAAATGGGTCCGTTTACTGTAACCTGTGGACCTTCAACGTGACAATGAAACACAGAAATTGCATCGGAATTGAATACAACAGGCACCATGCCGACTTCTCTCCGGGAGAGTAATGCTTCTAACCGTCTGTGCTTTGATTCTTTCCTGGGATTCCAGTAATAGATTCCGATGGACATGGGAGGGTTTACTGTAACCTGTGGACCTTCAATTTGACGAAGAAACACAGAAATTGCGTCGGAATCGAATACAACAGGCACCATGCCTACTTCTGCCCGGGAGAGTAATGCTTCTAACTGTCTGTGCTTTGATTCTTTCCTGGGATTCCAGTAATAGATTCCGATGGACATGGGAAAAATGACTGTAACCTGTGGACCTTCAACTTGACGATGAAACACAGAAATTGCGTCGGAATTGAATACAACAGGCACCATGCCGACTTCTGTCCGGGAGAGTAATGCTTCTAACTGTCTGTGTTTTATTCTTTCCTGGGAATTCAGTAATACATTCCGATGGACATGGGAGGGTTTACTGTAACCTGTGGACCTTCAACTTGACAATGAAACACAGAAATTGCGTCGCAATTGTATACAAAATGCACCATGCCGACTTCTGTCCGGGAGAGTAATGCTTCTAACTGTCTGTGCTTTGATTCTTTCCTGGGATTCCAGTAATAGATTCCGATGGGCATGGGAAAGTTTACTGTAACCTGTGGACCTTCAACTTGCCGATGAAACACGGAAATTGCGTCGGAATTGAATACAAAAGGCACCATGCCGACTTCTGTCCATGAGAGTAATGCTTCTAACTGTCTGTGCTTTGATTCTTTCCTGGGATTCCAGTAATGGATTCCGATGGACATGGGAAGGTTTACTGTAACCTGTGGAACTTCAACTTGACGATGAAGCACAGAAATTGCGTCGGAATTGAATACAACACACACCATGTCGACTTTTTACCGGGAGAGCAATGCTTCTTACTGTTTGTGCTTTGATTCTCTCCTGGGAATTCAGTAATGGATTCCGATCGAAATGGGTCCGTTTACTGTAACCTATGGACCTTCAACGTGACAATGAAACACGGAAATTGCATCGGAATTGAATACAAAAGGCACCATGCCGACTTTTGTCCATGAGAGTAATGGTTCTAACTGTCTGTGCTTCGATTCTTTCCTGGGATTCCAGTAATAGATTCCGATGGACATGTCAAGGTTTATTGTAAACTGTGGACCTTCAACGTGACGATGAAACACAGAAATTGCGTCGGAATTGAATACTACAAGCACCATGCCGACTTCTGTCCATGAGAGTAATGCTTCTAACTGTCTGTGCTTTGATTGTTTCCTGGGATTGTAGTAATAGATTCCGTTGGACATGGGAAGGTTTACAGTAACCTGTGGACCTTCAACTTGACGGTGAAACATAGAAATTGCGTCGGAATTGAATACAACAGGCACCTTGCCGACTTCTCTCCGGAAGAGTAGTGCTTCTAACTGTCTGTGATTTGATTCTTTCCTGGGATTCCTGTAATAGATTCCGATGGACATGGGAAGGTATACTGTAACCTGTCGACCTTCAACTTGACGATAAAACACAGAAATTGCGTCGGAATTGAATACAACAGGCACCATGCCGACTTCGGTCCAGGAGAGTAGTGCTTCTAACTGTCTGTGCTTTGATTGTTTCCTGGGATTCCTGCAATAGATTCTGATGGACATGGGAAGGTTTAATGTAACATGCCGACCTTCAACTTGACGATGAAACACAAAAATTGCGTCGGAATTGAATACAACAGGCAACATGCCGACTTCTCTCCGGGAGAGTAATGCTTCTGTCTGTGCTTAGATTCTTTCCTGGGATTCCAGTGATAGATTCCGATGGTCATGGGACAGTTTACTGTAACATGTGGACCTTCATCGTGACGATGAAACACAGAAAATGCGTCGGAATTGAATACAACAGGCAACATGCCGACTTGTCTCCGGGAGAGTAATGCTTCCCTCGCTCTGTGTTTGATTCTTTCCTGAGATTCCAGTAATAGATTCCGATGGAGATGGGAAGGTTTACTGTAACGTGTGGACCCTCAACATCTCGATGAAACACAGAAATTGCCTCGGAATTGAATACAACAGGCATCATGCCGACTTCTTTCCGGGAGAATAATGCTTCCAACTGTCTGTGCTTTGATTGTATCCTGGGATTCCAGGAATGGATTCCGATGGACATGGGAAGGTTTACTGTAATCTGTGGACCTTCAACTTGACGATGAAGCACAGAAATTGCGTCGGAATTGAATAGAACAGGCACCATGCCGACTTCTGTACGGGAGAGTAATGCTTCTAACTGACTGTGCTTTGATTCTTTCCTGGGATTCCAGTAATAGATTCCGATGGACATGGGAAGGTTTACTGCAGCGTGTGGACCTTCAACTTGACGATGAAACACAGAAATTGCGTCGGAATTGAAAACAACAGGCACCTTGCCGACTTCCCTCCGGGAGGGTAATGCTTCTAACCGTCAGTGCTTCGATTCTTCCCTGGGATTCCAGTAATAGATTCCGATGGGCATGGGAAGGTGTACTGTAACCTGTGGACCTTCAACTTGACGATGAAACACATAAATAGCGTCGGAATTAAATAGAACAGGCACCATGCCGACTTCTGTACGGGAGAGTAATGCTTCTAACTGACCGTGCGTTGATTCTTTCCTGGGATTCCTGTAATAGATTCCGATGGACATGGGAAGGTTTACTGTAGCTTGTGGACCTTCACCTTGACAATGAAACACAGAAATTGCGTCGGAATTGATAACAACAGGCACCTTGCCGACTTTCCTCCGGGAGGGTAATGCTTCTAACTGTCTGTGCTTCTATTCTTTCCTGGGATTCCAGTAATAGATTCCGATGGGCATGGGAAGGTTTACTGTAACCTGTTGACCTTGAACCTGCCGATGAAACACAGAAACTGCGTCGGAATTGAATACAACAGGCACCATGCTGACTTCTCCCCGGGAGAGTAATGCTTCCAACTGTCTGTGCTTTGATTCTTGCCTGGGATCCCAGTAATAGATTCCGATGGACATGGGAAGGTTTACTGTAACCTGTGGATCTTCAACTTGACGAAGAAACACAGAAATTACGTCGGAATTAAATACAACAGGCACCATGCCGACTTCTGTCCTGGAGAGTAGTGCTTCTAACTGTCTGTGCTTTGATTGTTTCCTGGGATTCCAGTAATAGATTCCGATGGACATGGGGTAGGTTTAATGTAACCTGGGGACCTTCAGCTTGACGATGAAACACAGAAATTGCGTTGGAATTGAATACAACAGGCACCATGCCGACTTCTCTCCGGGAGAGTAATGCTTCTAACTCTTGGTGCTTTGATTCTTTCCTGAGAATTTAGTAATGAATTCCAATGGAAATGGGACAGTTTACTGTAACCTGTGGACCTTCAACTAGACAATGAAACATAGAAATTGCGTCGGAATTGAATACAACAGGCACCATGCCAACTTCTGTCCGGGAGGGTAATGCTTCCAACTGTCTGGGCTTTGATTCTTTCCTGGGATTCCAGTAATAGATACCGATGGACATGGGAAGGTTTACTGTAACCTGTGGAAATTCAACTTGACGATGAAACACAGAAATTGCGTCGGAATTGAATACAACAAGTACCATGAAGACTTCTCTCCGGGAGTGGAATGCATCTAACCGTCTGTGCTTCGATTCTTCCCTGGGATTGCAGTAATAGATTCCGATGGGCATGGGAAGGTCTACTGTAACCTGTGGACCTTCAACTTGAGGATGAAACACATAAATAGCGTCAAATTGAATACAACAGGCACCATGACGACTTCTGTCCGGCGGAGAAATGCTTCTAACTGACTGTGCTTTGATTCTTTCCTGGGATTCCAGTAATAGATTCCGATGGACATGGGAAGGTTTACTGTAGCCTGTGGACCTTTACCTTGACGATGAAACACAGAAATTGCGTCGGAATTGAATACAACAGGCACCTTGCCGACTTCCCTCCGGGAGAGTAATGCTTCTAACTGTCTGTGCTTTGATTCCTTCCTGGGATTCCAGTAATAGTTTCCGATGGACTTCGGAAGGTTTACTGTGACCTGTGGACCTTCAACTTGACGATGAAATACTGAATTTGCGTCGGAATTGAATACAACAGGCACCATGCCGAACTCTGTCCGGGAAAGTAATGCTGCCAACTGTCTGTGCTTTGTTTCTTTCCTGGGATTCCAGTAATAGATACCGATGGACGTGGGAGGGTTTACTGTAACCTGTGGACCTTCAACTTGACAATGAAACACAGAAATTGCGTCGCAATTGAATACAAAAGGCACCATGCCGACTTTTGTCCATGAGAGTAATGGTTCTAACTGTCTGTGCTTCGATTCTTTCCTGGGATTCCAGTAATAGATTCCGATGGACATGTCAAGGTTTATTGTAACCTGTGGACCTTCAACGTGACGACGAAACACAGAAATTGCGTCGGAATTGAACACTACAAGCACCATGCCGACTTCTGTCCATGAGAGTAATGCTTCTAACCGTCTGTGCTTTGATTGTTTCCTGGGATTCTAGTAATAGATTCCGTTGGACATGGGAAGGTTTATAGTAACCTGTGGACCTTCAACTTGACGGTGAAACACAGAAATTGCGTCGGAATTGAATACAACAGGCACCATGCCGACTTCGGTCCAGGAGAGTGGTGCTTCTAACTGTCTGTGCTTTGATTGTTTCCTGGGATTCCTGCAATAGATTCCGATGGACATGGGAAGGTTTAATGTAACATGCCGACCTTCAACTTGACGATGAAACACAAAAATTGCGTTGGAATTGAATACAACAGGCACCATGCCGACTTCTGTCCGGGAGAGTAATGCTTCTAACTGTCTGAGCTTTATTCTCTCCTGGACATTCAGTAATGGATTCCGTTGGACATGGGACGGTCTACTGCAACCTGTGGACCTTCAATTTGACAATGAAACACAGAAATTGCGTCGGAATTGAATACAACAGGCACCATGCCGACTTCTGTCCATGAGAGTAATGCTTGTAACTGTCTGTGCTTTGATCCTTTCCTGGGACTCCAGTAATAGTTTCCGATGGACATGGGAAGGTTGACTGTGAGCTGTGGATCTTCAACTTGACGAAGAAACACAGAAATTACGTCAGAATTGAATACAACAGGCACCATGCCAACTTCTGTCCGGGAGAGTAGTGCTTCTAACTGTCTGTGCTATGATTGTTTCCTGGGATTCCAGTAATAGATTCTGATGGACATGGGATAGGTTTAATGTAACCTGCGGACCTTCAACTTGACGATGAAACACAGAATTTGCGTTGGAATTGAATACAACAGGCACCATGCCGACTTCTCTCCGGGACAGTAATGCTTCAAACTCTCTGTGCTTTGATTCTTTCCTGGGAATACGGTATTGGATTCCGATGGAAATGGGACGGTTTACTGTAACCTGTGGCCCTTCAACTTGACAATGAAACACAGAAATTGCGTCGGAATTGAATACAACAGGCACCATGTCAACTTCTGACCGGGAGAGTAATGCTTCCAACTGTCTGTGCTTTGATTCTTTCCTGGGATTCTAGTAATAGAATCCGATACACCTTGGGAAGGTTTACTGTGACCTGTGGACCTTCAACGTGACAATGAAACACAGACTTTGCGTCGGAATTGAATACAACAGGCACCATGCCGACTTCTCTCCGGGAGAGTAATGCTTCTAACTGTCTGTGATTTGATACTTTCCTGGGATCCCAGTAATAGATTCCGATGGACATGTTAAGGTTTCCTGTAAACTGTGGACCTACAACTTGACGATGAAATACAGAAATTGCGTCGGGATTGAATACAACAGGCACCATGCAGACATCTCTCCGGAAGAGTAATGCTTCTAACTGCCTGTGCTTCGATGCTTTCCTGGGATTCCAGTAATAGATTCCGATGGACATGGGAAGGTGTACTGTAACCTGTGGACCTTCAACTTGACGAAGAAACACAGAAATTGCGTCGGCATTGAATCCAACTAGCACCATGCCGACTTCTCTCCGGGAGCGTAGTGCTTCTAACTGTTTGTGCTTTGATTCTTTCCCGGGGTTGCAGTAATAGATTCCGATGGACATGGGAAGGTTTACTGTAACCTGTGGACCTTAAACTTGACGATGAAACACCGAAATTACGTCGGAATCTAATACAACAGGCACTATGCCGACTTCTCCCTGGGATGGTAATGCTTCTAACTTTCAGTGGTTTGAATCTTTCCTGGAATTCCAGCAATAGATTCCGATGGACATGGGAAGGTTTACTGTAATCTGTGGACATCCAACTTGACGAAGAAACACAGAAAATGCGTCGGAATTGAATACAACAGGCACTATGACGACTTCTCTCCGGGAGAGTAATGCTTCTAACTGTCTGTGTTTGATTCTTTCCTGGGACTCCAGTAATAGATTCCGATGGACATGGGAAGAATGACTGTAACCTGTGGACCTTCAACTTGACGATGAAACACAGAAATTGCGTCGGAATTGAATACAACAGGCACCATGCCGACTTCTGTCCGGGAGAGTAATGCTTCTAACTGTCTGTGTTTTATTCTTTCTTGGGAATTCAGTAATAGATTCCGATGGACATGGGAGGGTTTACTGTAACCTGTGGACCTTCAACTTGACAATGAAACACAGAAATTGCGTCGCAATTGAATACAAAAGGCACCATGCCGACTTTTGTCCATGAGAGTAATGCTTCTAACTGTCTGTGCTTCGATTCTTTCCTGGGATTCCAGTAATAGATTCCGATGGACATGTCAAGGTTTATTGTAACCTGTGGACCTTCAACGTGACGGTGAAACACAGAAATTGCGTCGGAGATGAATACAACAAGCACCATGCCGACTTCTGTCCATGAGAGTAATGCTTCTAACCGTCTGTGCTTTGATTGTTTCCTGGGATTCTAGTAATAGATTCCGTTGGACATGGGAAGGTTTACTGTAATCTGTGGACCTTCAACTTGACGGTGAAACATAGAAGTTGCGTTGGAAATGAATACAACTAGCACCTTGCCGACTTCTCTCCGGAAGAGTAATGCTTCTAACTGTCTGTGATTTGATTCTTTCCTGGGATTTCTGTAATAGATTCCGATGGACATGGGAAGGTATACTGTAACCTGTCGACCTTCAACGTGACGATAAAACACAGAAATTGCGTCGGAATTGAATACAACAGGCACCATGCCGACTTCGGTCCAGGAGAGTTTTGCTTCTAACTGTCTGTGCTTTGATTGTTTCCTGGGATTCCTGCAATTGATTCCGATGGACATGGGAAGGTTTAATGTAACATGCCGACCTTCAACTTGAAGATGAAACACAAAAATTGCGTTGGAATTGAATACAACAGGCACCATGACGACTTCTGTCCGGGAGAGTAATGCTTCTAACTCTCTGAGCTTTGATTCTCTCCTGGACATTCAGTAATGGATTCCGATGGACATGGGACGGTCTACTGCAACCTGTGGACCTTCAACTTTACAATGAAACACAGAAATTGCGTCGGAATTGAATACAACAGGCACCATGCCGATTTCTGTCCATGAGAGTAATGCTTGTAACTGTCTGTGCTTTGATCCTTTCCTGGGACTCCAGTAATAGGTTCCGATGGACGTGGGAAGGTTTACTATAACCTGTGGACCTTCAACTTGACGATGAAACACAGAAATTGCGTCGGAATTGAATACAACAGGCAACATGCCGACTTCTCTCCGGGAGAGTAATGCTTCTGTCTGTGCTTAGATTCTTTCCTGGGATTCCAGTGATAGATTCCGATGGTCATGGGACAGTTTACTGTAACCTGTGGACCTTCAACGTGACGATGAAACACAGAAAATGCGTCGGAATTGAATACAACAGGCAACATGCCGACTTCTCTCCGGGAGAATAATGCTTCCCACTCTCTGTGCTTTGATTCTTTCCTGAGATTCCAGTAATAGATTCCGATGGAGATGGGAAGGTTTACTGTAACCTGTGGACCCTCAACTTCACGATGAAACACAGAAATTGCGTCGGAATTGAATACAACAGGCACCATGCCGACTTCGGTCCAGGAGAGTTTTGCTTCTAACTGTCTGTGCTTTGATTGTATCCTGGGATTCCAGGAATGGATTCCGATGGACATGGGAAGGTTTACTGTAATCTGTGGACCTTCACTTGACGATGAAGCACAGAAATTGCGTCGGAATTGAATAGAACAGGCAACATGCCGACGTCTGTACGGGAGAGTAATGCTTCTAACTGACTGTGCTTTGATTCTTTCCTGGGATTCCAGTAATAGATTCCGATGGACATGGGAAGGTTTACTGCAGCGTGTGGACCTTCAACTTGACGATGAAACACAGAAATTGCGTCGGAATTGAAAACAACAGGCACCTTGCCGACTTCCCTCCGGGAGGGTAATGCTTCTAACCGTCAGTGCTTCGATTCTTCCCTGGGATTCCAGTAATAGATTCCGATGGGCATGGGAAGGTGTACTGTAACCTGTGGACCTTCAACTTGACGATGAAACACATAAATAGCGTCGGAATTGAATAGAACAGGCACCATGCCGACTTCTGTACTGGAGAGTAATGCTTCTAACTGACTGTGCGTTGATTCTTTCCTGGGATTCCAGTAATAGATTCCGATGGACATGGGAAGGTTTACTGTAGCGTGTGGACCTTCACCTTGACAACGAAACACAGAAATTGCGTCGGAATTGAAAACAACAGGCACCTTGCCGACTTTCCTCCGGGAGGGTAATGCTTCTAACTGTCTGTGCTTCTATTCTTTCCTGGGATTCCAGTAATAGATTCCGATGGGCATGGGAAGGTTTACTGTAACCTGTTGACCTTGAACCTGCCGATGAAACACAGAAACTGCGTCGGAATTGAATACAACAGGCACCATGCCGACTTCTCCCCGGGAGAATAATGCTTCCAACTGTCTGTGTTTTGATTCTTGCCTGGGATCCCAGTAATAGATTCCGATGGACATGGGAAGGTGTACTGTAACCTGTGGATCTTCAACTTGACGAAGAAACACAGAAATTACGTCGGAATTGAATACAACAGGCACCATGCCGACTTCTGTCCTGGAGAGTAGTGCTTCTAACTGTCTGTGCTTTGATTGTTTCCTGGGATTCCAGTAATAGATTCCGATGGACATGGGGTAGGTTTAATGTAACCTGGGGACCTTCAGCTTGACGATGAAACACAGAAATTGCGTTGGAATTGAATACAACAGGCTCCATGCCGACTTCTCTCCGGGAGAGTAATGCGTCTAACTCTCGGTGCTTTGATTCTTTCCTGAGAATTTAGTAATGAATTCCAATGGAAATGGGACGGTTTACTGTAACCTGTGGACCTTCAACTTGTCAATTAAACACAGAAATTGCGTCGGAATTGAATACAACAGGCACCATGCCAACTTCTGTCCGGGAGGGTAATGCTTCCAACTGTCTGGGCTTTGATTCTTTCCTGGGATTCCAGTAATAGATTCCGATCTACATAGGAATTTTTACTGTGACTTGTGGACCTTCAACGTGACAATGAAACACAGACATTGCGTCGTAATTGAATACAACAGCCACCATGCCGACGTCTGCCCATGAGAGTAATGCTTCTAACTGTCTGTGCTTTGATTCTTTCCTGTGGTTCCAGTAATAGATTCCGATGGACATGGGAAGGCTTACTGTAACCTGTGGGCCATCAACGTGACGATGAAACACAGAAATTGCGTCGGCATTGAATACAACAGACACCATTCGACTTATGTCCGGGAGAGTAGTGCTTCTAACTGTCTGTGTTTGATTCTTTCCTGGGATTCCAGTAATAGATTCCGATGGACATGGGAAGGTTTAGTGTAACATGTGGAACTTCAACTTGACGATGAAACCCAGAAATTGCGTCGGAATTGAATACAACAGGCACCATGCCGACTTCTGTCCGGGAGAGGAATGCTTCTAACCGCCTGTGCTTTCATTAATTCCTGGGATACCAGTAATAGGTTCCGATGGACATGGGAAGGTTTACTGTAACCAGTGCACCTTCAACTTGACGATGAAACATAGAAATTGTGTCGAAATTGAATACAACAGGCACCATGCCGACCTCTGTCCGGGAGAGTAATGCTTCCAACTGTCTGTGCTTTGATTCTTTCCTGGGATTCCAGTAATAGATACCGATGGACATGGGAAGGTTTACTGTAACCTGTGGACCTTCAACTTGACGATGAAACACAGAAATTGCGTCGGAATTGAATACAACAAGTACCATGAAGACTTCTCTCTGGGAGTGGAATGCTTCTAACCGTCTGTGCTTCGATTCTTCCCTGGGATTCCAGTAATAGATTCCGATGGGCCTGGGAAGGTCTACTGCAACCTGTGGACCTTCAACTTGACGATGAAACACATAAATAGCGTCAAATTGAATACAACAGGCTCCATGACGACTTCTGTCCGGCAGAGAAATGCTTCTAACTGACTGTGCTTTGATTCTTTCCTGGGATTCCAGTAATAGATTCCGATGGACATGGGAAGGTTTACTGTAGCCTGTGGACCTTTACCTTGACGATGAAACACAGAAATTGCGTCGGAATTGAATACAACAGGCACCTTGCCGACTTCCCTCCGGGAGAGTAATGCTTCTAACTGTCTGTGCTTTGATTCCTTCCTGGGATTCCAGAAATAGTTTCCGATGGACTTCGGAAGGTTTACTGTAACCTGTGGACCTTCAACTTGACGATGAAGTACTGAAATTGCGTCGGAATTGAATACAACAGGCACCATGCCGAACTCTGTCCGGGAAAGTAATGCTGCCAACTGTCTGTGCTTTGATTCTTTCCTGGGATTCCAGTAATAGATACCGATGGACATGGGAGGGTTTACTGCTACCTGTGGACCTTCAACTTTACGATGAAACACAGAAATTGCGTCGGAATTGAATACAACATGCACCATGCCGACTTCTCCCCGGGAGAGTAATGCTTCCAACTGTCTGTTCTTTGATTCTTGCCTGGGATCCCAGTAATAGATACCGATGGACATGGGAAGGTTGACTGTGAGCTGTGGATCTACAACTTGACGAAGAAACACAGAAATTACGTCGGAATTGAATACAACAGGCACCATGCCAACTTCTGTCCGGGAGAGTAGTGCTTCTAACTGTCTGTGCTATGATTGTTTCCTGGGATTCCAGTAATAGATTCTGATGGACATGGGATAGGTTTAATGTAACCTGCGGACCTTCAACTTGACGATGAAACACAGAAATTGCGTTGGAATTGAATACAACAGGCACCATGCCGACTTGTCTCCGGAAGAGTAATGCTTCAAACTCTCTGTGCTTTGATTCTTTCCAGGGAATACGGTATGGGATTCCGATGGAAATGGGACGGTTTACTGTAACCTGTGGCCCTTCAACTTGACAATGAAACACAGAAATTGCGTCGGAATTGAATACAACAGGCACCATGTCAACTTCTGTCCGGGAGAGTAATGCTTCCAACTGTCTGTGCTTTGATTCTTTCCTGGGATTCCAGTAATAGAATCCGATCTACATGGGAAGGTTTACTGTGACCTGTGGACCTTCAACGTGACAATGAAACACAGACATTGCGTCGGAATTGAATACAACAGGCACCATGCCGACTTCTGTCCATGAGAGTAATGCTTCTAACTGTCTGTGCTTTGATTCTTTCCTGGCATTCCAGTAATAAATTCCGATGGACATGGGAAGGATAACTGTTACCTATGGACCATCAACTTGACGAAGAAACACAGATATTGCGTCGGAATTTAATACAACAGACACCATGCCGACTTCTCTCTGGGGGAGTAAAGCTTCCAACTGTCTGTGCTTCGATTCTTTCCTGGGATTCCAGTAATTGATTCCGGTGGACATGGGAAGGCTTACTGTAACCTGTGGACCATCAACTTGACGATGAAGCACAGAAATTGCGTCGGAATTGAATCCAACAGGCACCATGCCGACTTCTCTCCGGGAGTGTAATGCTTCTAACTGTCTGTGCTTTGATTCTTTCCTGGGATTCCAGTAAAAGATTCCGATGGAAATGGGAAGGTTTACTGTAACCTGTGGACCTTCAACTTGACGAAGAAACACAGAAAATGCGTCGGAATTGAATACAACAGGCACTATGCCGACTTCTCTCCGGGAGAGTAATGCTTCTAACTGTCTGTGCTTTGATTCTTTCGTGGGATTCCAGTAATAGATTCCGATGGACATGGGAAGGTTTACTGTAACCTGTGGACCTTCAACTTGACGATGAAACACATGAATTGCGTCGGAATTGAATACAACAGGCACCATGCCGACTTCTGTCCGGGAGAGTAATGCTTTTAAATGTCTGTGCATTGATTCATTTCAGGGATACCAGTAATAGGTTCCGATGGACATGAGAAGGTTTACTGTAACCAGTGGACCTTCAACGTGACGATGGAACATAGAAATTGAGTCGGAATTGAATACAACAGGCACCGTGCCGACTTCTCTCCGTTAGAGTAATGCTTCTAACTGTCTGTGATTTGATACTTTCCTGGGATCCCAGTAATAGATACCGATGGACATGGGAGGGTTTACTGTAACCTGTGGACCTTCAACTTGACAATGAATCACAGAAATTGCGTCGCAATTGAATACAAAAGGCACCATGCCGACTTTTGTCCATGAGAGTAATGGTTCTAACTGTCTGTGCTTCGATTCTTTCCTGGGATTCCAGTAATAGATTCCGATGGACATGTCAAGGATTATTGTAACCTGTGGACCTTCAACGTGACGATGAAACACAGAAATTGCGTCGGAATTGAATACTACAAGCACCATGCCGACTTCTGTCCATGAGAGTAATGCTTCTAACCGTCTGTGCTTTGATTGTTTCCTGGGATTCTAGTAATAGATTCCGTTGGACATGGGAAGGTTTATAGTAACCTGTGGACCTTCAACTTGACGGTGAAACACAGAAATTGCGTCGGAATTGAATACAACAGGCACCTTGCCGACTTCTCTCCGGAAGAGTAATGCTTCTAACTGTCTGTGATTTGATTCTTTCCTGGGATTCCTGTAATAGATTCCGATGGACATGGGAAGGTATACTGTAACCTGTCGACCTTCAACTTGACGATAAAACACAGAAATTGCGTCGGAATTGAATACAACAGGCACCATGCCGACTTCGGTCCAGGAGAGTGGTGCTTCTAACTGTCTGTGCTTTGATTGTTTCCTGGGATTCCTGCAATAGATTCCGATGGACATGGGAAGGTTCAATGTAACATGCCGACCTTCAACTTGACGATGAAACACAAAAATTGCGTTGGAATTGAATACAACAGGCACCATGCCGACTTCTGTCCGGGAGAGTAATGCTTCTAACTCTCTGAGCTTTATTCTCTCCTGGACATTCAGTAATGGATTCCGTTGGACATGGGACGGTCTACTGCAACCTGTGGACCTTCAACTTGACAATGAAACACAGAAATTGCGTCGGAATTGAATACAACAGGCACCATGCCGACTTCTGTCCATGAGAGTAATGCTTGTAACTGTCTGTGCTTTGATCCTTTCCTGGGACTCCAGTAATAGTTTCCGATGGACATGGGAAGGTTGACTGTGAGCTGTGGATCTTCAACTTGACGAAGAAACACAGAAATTACGTCGGAATTGAATACAACAGGCACCATGCCAACTTCTGTCCGGGAGAGTAGTGCTTCTAACTGTCTGTGCTATGATTGTTTCCTGGGATTCCAGTAATAGATTCTGATGGACATGGGATAGGTTTAATGTAACCTGCGGACCTTCAACTTGACGATGAAACACAGAAATTGCGTTGGAATTGAATACAACAGGCACCATGCCGACTTCTCTCTGGGGGAGTAATGCTTCCAACTGTCTGTGCTTCGATTCTTTCCTGGGATTCCAGTAATTGATTCCGGTGGACATGGGAAGGCTTACTGTAACCTGTGGACCATCAACTTGACGATGAAACACAGAAATTGCGTCGGAATTGAATCCAACAGGCACCATGCCGAATTCTGTCCGGGAGAGTAATGCTTTTAAATGTCTGTGCTTTGATTCATTTCTGGGATACCAGTAATAGGTTCCGATGGACATGAGAAGGTTTACTGTAACCAGTTGACCTTCAACGTGACGATGAAACATAGAAATTGAGTCGGAATTGAATACAACAGGCACCATGCCGACTTCTCTCCGGGAGAGTAATGCTTCTAACTGTCTGTGCTTCGATTCTTTCCTGGGATTCCAGTAATAGATTCCGATGGACATGGGAAGGTGTACTGTAACCTGTGGACCTTCAACTTGACGAAGAAACACAGAAATTGCGTCGGAATTGAATCCAACTGGCACCATGCCGACTTCTCTCCGGGAGCGTAATGCTTCTAACTGTTTGTGCTTTGATTCTTTCCCGGGGTTGCAGTAATAGATTCCGATGGACATGGGAAGGTTTACTGTAACCTGTGGACCTTCAACTTGACGATGAAACACCGAAATTACGTCGGAATCTAATACAACAGGCACTATGCCGACTTCTCCCTGGGATGGTAATGCTTCTAACTTTCAGTGGTTTGAATCTTTCCTGGAATTCCAGCAATAGATTCCGATGGACATGGGAAGGTTTACTGTAATCTGTGGACATCCAACTTGACGAAGAAACACAGAAAATGCGTCGGAATTGAATACTACAGGCACCATGCCGACTTCTGTCCGGGAGAGTAATGCTTCTAACTGTCTGTGTTTTATTCTTTCTTGGGAATTCAGTAATAGATTCCGATGGACATGGGAGGGTTTACTGTAACCTGTGGACCTTCAACTTGACAATGAAACACAGAAATTGCGTCGCAATTGAATACAAAAGGCACCATGCCGACTTTTGTCCATGACAGTAATGCTTCTAACTGTCTGTGCTTCGATTCTTTCCTGGGATTCCAGTAATTGATTCCGATGGACATGTCAAGGTTTATTGTAACCTGTGGACCTTCAACGTGACGGTGAAACACAGAAATTGCGCCGGAATTGAATACAACAAGCACCATGCTGACTTCTGTCCATGAGAGTAATGCTTCTAACCGTCTGTGCTTTGATTGTTTCCTGGGATTCTAGTAATAGATTCCGTTGGACATGGGAAGGTTTACTGTAATCTGTGGACCTTCAACTTGACGGTGAAACACAGAAATTGCGTTGGAATTGAATACAACTAGCACCTTGCCGACTTCTCTCCGGAAGAGTAATGCTTCTAACTGTCTGTGATTTGATTCTTTCCTGGGATTCCTGTAATAGATTCCGATGGACATGGGAAGGTATACTGTAACCTGTCGACCTTCAACGTGACGATAAAACACAGAAATTGCGTCGGAATTGAATACAACAGGCACCATGCCGACTTCGGTCCAGGAGAGTAGTGCTTCTAACTGTCTGTGCTTTGATTGTTTCCTGGGATTCCTGCAATAGATTCCGATGGACATGGGAAGGTTTAATGTAACATGCCGACCTTCAACTTGACGATCAAACACAAAAATTGCGTTGGAATTGAATACAACAGGCACCATGCCGACTTCTGTCCGGGAGAGTAATGCTTCTAACTCTCTGACCTTTGATTCTCTCCTGGACATTCAGTAATGGATTCCGATGGACATGGGACGGTCTACTGCAACCTGTGGACCTTCAACTTTACAATGAAACACAGAAATTGCGTCGGAATTGAATACAACAGGCACCATGCCGACTTCTGTCCATGAGAGTAATGCTTGTAACTGTCTGTGCTTTGATAATTTCCTGGGACTCCAGTAATAGGTTCCGATGGACGTGGGAAGGTTTACTATAACCTGTGGACCTTCAACTTGACGATGAAACACAGAAATTGCGTCGGAATTGAATACAACAGGCAACATGCCGACTTCTCTCCGGGAGAGTAATGCTTCTGTCTCTGCTTAGATTCTTTCCTGGGATTCCAGTGATAGATTCCGATGGTCATGGGACAGTTTACTGTAACCTGTGGACCTTCAACGTGACGATGAAACACAGAAAATGCGTCGGAATTGAATACAACAGGCAACATGCCGACTTCTCTCCGGGAGAGTAATGCTTCCCACTCTCTGTGCTTTGATTCTTTCCTGAGATTCCAGTAATAGATTCCGATGGAGATGGGAAGGTTTACTGTAACCTGTGGACCCTCAACTTCACGATGAAACACAGAAATTGCCTCGGAATTGAATACAACAGGCATCATGCCGACTTCTTTCCGGGAGAATAATGCTTCCAACTGTCTGTGCTTTGATTGTATCCTGGGATTCCAGGAATGGATTCCGATGGACATGGGAAGGTTTACTGTAACCTGTGGACCCTCAACTTCACGATGAAACACAGAAATTGCCTCGGAATTGAAAACAACAGGCACCTTGCCGACTTCCCTCCGGGAGGGTAATGCTTCTAACCGTCAGTGCTTCGATTCTTCCCTGGGATTCCAGTAATAGATTCCGATGGGCATGGGAAGGTGTACTGTAACCTGTGCACCTTCAACTTGACGATGAAACACATAAATAGCGTCGGAATTGAATAGAACAGGCACCATGCCGACTTCTGTACGGGAGAGTAATGCTTCTAACTGACTGTGCGTTGAGTCTTTCCTGGGATTCCAGTAATAGATTCCGATGGACATGGGAAGGTTTACTGTAGCGTGTGGACCTTCACCTTGACAATGAAACACAGATATTGCGTCGGAATTGAAAACAACAGGCACCTTGCCGACTTTCCTCCGGGAGGGTAATGCTTCTAACTGCCTGTGCTATGATTGTTTCCTGGGATTCCAGTAATAGATTCTGATGGACATGGGATAGGTTTAATGTAACCTGCGGACCTTCAACTTGACGATGAAACACAGAAATTGCGTTGGAATTGAATACAACAGGCACCATGCCGACTTCTCTCCGGAAGAGTAATGCTTCAAACTCTCTGTGCTTTGATTCTTTCCTGGGAATACGGTATTGGATTCCGATGGAAATGGGACGGTTTACTGTAACCTGTGGCCCTTCAACTTGACAATGAAACACAGAAATTGCGTCGGAATTGAATACAACAGGCACCATGTCAACTTCTGTCCGGGAGAGTAATGCTTCCAACTGTCTGTGCTTTGATTCTTTCCTGGGATTCCAGTAATAGAATCCGATCTACATGGGAAGGTTTACTGTGACCTGTGGACCTTCAACGTGACAATGAAACACAGACATTGCGTCGGAATTGAATACAACAGGCACCATGCCGACTTCTGTCCATGAGAGTAATGCTTCTAACTGTCTGTGCTTTGATTCATTCCTGACATTCCAGTAATAAATTCCGATGGACATGGGAAGGATAACTGTTACCTATGGACCATCAACTTGACGAAGAAACACAGATATTGCGTCGGAATTGAATACAACAGACACCATGCCGACTTCTCTCTGGGGGAGTAATGCTTCCAACTGTCTGTGCTTCGATTCTTTCCTGGGATTCCAGTAATTGATTCCGGTGGACATGGGAAGGCTTACTGTAACCTGTGGACCATCAACTTGACGATGAAACACAGAAATTGCGTCGGAATTGAATCCAACAGGCACCATGCCGACTTCTCTCCGGGAGTGTAATGCTTCTAACTGTCTGTGCTTTGATTCTTTCCTGGGATTCCAGTAAAAGATTCCGATGGAATTGGGAAGGTTTACTGTAACCTGTGGACCTTCAACTTGACGAAGAAACACAGAAAATGCGTCGGAATTGAATACAACAGGCACTATGCCGACTTCTCTCCGGGAGAGTAATGCTTCTAACTGTCTGTGCTTTGATTCTTTCCTGGGATTCCAGTAATAGATTCCGATGGACATGGGAAGGTTTACTGTAACCTGTGGACCTTCAACTTGACGATGAAACACATGAATTGCGTCGGAATTGAATACAACAGGCACCATGCCGACTTCTGTCCGGGAGAGTAATGCTTTTAAATGTCTGTGCATTGATTCATTTCAGGGATACCAGTAATAGGTTCCGATGGACATGAGAAGGTTTACTGTAACCAGTGGACCTTCAACGTGACGATGGAACATAGAAATTGCGTCGGAATTGAATACAACAGGCACCGTGCCGACTTCTCTCCGTTAGAGTAATGCTTCTAACTGTCTGTGATTTGATACTTTCCTGGGATCCCAGTAGTAGATTCCGATGGACATGTTAAGGTTTCCTGTAAACTGTGGACCTACAACTTGACGATGAAATACAGAAATTGCGTCGGAATTGAATACAACAGGCACCATGCGGACATCTCTCCGGAAGAGTAATGCTTCTAACTGTGTGTGCTTTGTTTCTTTCCTGGGATTCCAGTAATAGATACCGATGGACATATGAGGGTTTACTGTAACCTGTGGACCTTCAACTTGACAATGAAACACAGAAATTGCGTCGCAATTGAATACAAAAGGCACCATGCCGACTTTTGTCCATGAGAGTAATGGTTCTAACTGTCTGTGCTTCGATTCTTCCCTGGGATTCCAGTAATAGATTCCGATGGACATGTCAAGGTTTATTGTAACCTGTGGACCTTCAACGTGACGATGAAACACAGAAATTGCGTCAGAATTGAATACTACAAGCACCATGCCGACTTCTGTCCATGAGAGTAATGCTTCTAACCGTCTGTGCTTTGATTGTTTCCTGGGATTCTAGTAATAGATTCCGTTGGACATGGGCAGGTTTATAGTAACCTGTGGACCTTCAACTTGACGGTGAAACACAGAAATTGCGTCGGAATTGAATACAACAGGCACCTTGCCGACTTCTCTCCGGAAGAGTAATGCTTCTAACTGTCTGTGATTTGATTCTTTCCTGGGATTCCTGTAATAGATTCCGATGGACATGGGAAGGTATACTGTAACCTGTCGACCTTCAACTTGACGATAAAACACAGAAATTGCGTCGGAATTGAATACAACAGGCACCATGCCGACTTCGGTCCAGGAGAGTGGTGCATCTAACTGTCTGTGCTTTGATTGTTTCCTGGGATTCCTGCAATAGATTCCGATGGACATGGGAAGGTTTAATGTAACATGCCGACCTTCAACTTGACGATCAAACACAAAAATTGCGTTGGAATTGAATACAACAGGCACCATGCCGACTTCTGTCCGGGAGAGTAATGCTTCTAACTCTCTGAGCTTTATTCTCTCCTGGACATTCAGTAATGGATTCCGTTGGACATGGGACGGTCTACTGCAACCTGTGGACCTTCAACTTGACAATGAAACAGAGAAATTGCGTCGGAATTGAATACAACAGGCACCATGCCGACTTCTGTCCATGAGAGTAATGCTTGTAACTGTCTGTGCTTTGATCCTTTCCTGGGACTCCAGTAATAGTTTCCGATGGACATGGGAAGGTTGACTGTGAGCTGTGGATCTTCAACTTGACGAAGAAACACAGAAATTACGTCGGAATTGAATACAACAGGCACCATGCCAACTTCTGTCCGGGAGAGTAGTGCTTCTAACTGTCTGTGCTATGATTGTTTCCTGGGATTCCAGTAATAGATTCTGATGGACATGGGATAGGTTTAATGTAACCTGCGGACCTTCAACTTGACGATGAAACACAGAAATAGCGTTGGAATTGAATACAACAGGCACCATGCCGACTTCTCTCCGGGAGAGTAATGCTTCAAACTCTCTGTGCTTTGATTCTTTCCTGGGAATACGGTATTGGATTCCGATGGAAATGGGACGGTTTACTGTAACCTGTGGCCCTTCAACTTGACAATGAAACACAGAAATTGCGTCGGAATTGAATACAACAGGCACCATGTCAACTTCTGACCGGGAGAGTAATGCTTCCAACTGTCTGTGCTTTGATTGTTTCCTGGGATTCCAGTAATAGAATCCGATCTACATGGGAAGGTTTACTGTGACCTGTGGACCTTCAACGTGACAATGAAACACAGACATTGCGTCGGAATTGAATACAACAGGCACCATGCCGACTTCTGTCCATGAGAGTAATGCTTCTAACTGTCTGTGCTTTGATTCTTTCCTGGCATTCCAGTAATAATTTCCGATGGACATGGGAAGGATAACTGTTACCTATGGACCATCAACTTGACGAAGAAACACAGATATTGCGTCGGAATTGAATACAACAGACACCATGCCGACTTCTCTCTGGGGGAGTAATGCTTCCAACTGTCTGTGCTTCGATTCTTTCCTGGGATTCCAGTAATTGATTCCGGTGGACATGGGTAGGCTTACTGTAACCTGTGGACCATCAACGTGACGATGAAACACAGAAATTGCGTCGGAATTGAATCCAACAGGCACCATGCCGACTTCTGTCCGGGAGAGTAATGCTTTTAAATGTCTGTGGTTTGATTCATTTCTGGGATACCAGTAATAGGTTCCGATGGACATGAGAAGGTTTACTGTAACCAGTTGACCTTCAACGTGACGATGAAACATAGAAATTGAGTCGGAATTGAATACAACAGGCACCATGCCGACTACTCTCCGGGAGAGTAATGCTTCTAACTGTCTGTGATTTGATACTTTCCTGGGATCCCAGTAATAGATTCCGATGGACATGTTAAGGTTTCCTGTAAACTGTGGACCTACAACTTGATGATGAAATACAGAAATTGCGTCGGAATTGAATACAACAGGCACCATGCGGACATCTCTCCGGAAGAGTAATGCTTCTAACTGTCTGTGCTTCGATTCTTTCCTGGGATTCCAGTAATAGATTCCGATGGACATGGGAAGGTGTACTGTAACCTGTGGACCTTCAACTTGACGAAGAAACACAGAAATTGCGTCGGAATTGAATCCAACTGGCACCATGCCGACTTCTCTCCGGGAGCGTAATGCTTCTAACTGTTTGTGCTTTGATTCTTTCCCGGGGTTGCAGTAATAGATTCCGATGGACATGGGAAGGTTTACTGTAACCTGTGGACCTTCAACTTGACGATGAAACACCGAAATTACGTCGGAATCTAATACAACAGGCACTATGCCGACTTCTCCCTGGGATGGTAATGCTTCTAACTTTCAGCGGTTTGAATCTTTCCTGGAATTCCAGCAATAGATTCCGATGGACATGGGAAGGTTTACTGTAATCTGTGGACATCCAACTTGACGAAGAAACACAGAAAATGCGTCGGAATTGAATACAACAGGCACTATGACGACTTCTCTCCGGGAGAGTAATGCTTCTAACTGTCTGTGCTTTGATTCTTTCCTGGGATTCCAGTAATAGATTCCGATGGACATGGGAAGAATGACTGTAACCTGTGGACCTTCAACTTGACGATGAAACACAGAAATTGCGTCGGAATTGAATACAACAGGCACCATGCCGACTTCTGTCCGGGAGAGTAATGCTTCTAACTGTCTGTGTGTTATTCTTTCTTGGGAATTCAGTAATAGATTCCGATGGACATGGGAGGGTTTACTGTAACCTGTGGACCTTCAACTTGACAATGAAACACAGAAATTGCGTCGGAATTGAATACAACAGGCACCATGCCGACTTCTGTCCATGAGAGTAATGCTTGTAACTGTCTGTGCTTTGATCCTTTCCTGGGACTCCAGTAATAGGTTCCGATGGACGTGGGAAGGTTTACTATAACCTGTGGACCTTCAACTTGAGGATGAAACACAGAAATTGCGTCGGAATTGAATACAACAGGCAACATGCCGACTTCTCTCCGGGAGAGTAATGCTTCAGTCTGTGCTATGATTCTTTCCTGGGATTCCAGTGATAGATTCCGATGATCATGGGACAGTTTACTGTAACCTGTGGACCTTCAACGTGACGATGAAACACAGAAAATGCGTCGGAATTGAATACAACAGGCAACATGCCGACTTCTCTCCGAGAGAGTAATGCTTCCCACTCTCTGTGCTTTGATTCTTTCCTGAGATTCCAGTAATGGATTCCGATGGAGATGGGAAGGTTTACTGTAACCTGTGGACCCTCAACTTCACGATGAAACACAGAAATTGCCTCGGAATTGAATACAACAGGCATCATGCCGGCTTCTTTCCGGGAGAATAATGCTTCCAACTGTCTGTGCTTTGATTGTATCCTGGGATTACAGGAATGGATTCCGATGGACATGGGAAGGTTTACTGTAATCTGTGGACCTTCACTTGACGATGAAGCACAGAAATTGCGTCGGAATTGAATAGAACTGGCACCATGCCGACGTCTGTACGGGAGAGTAATGCTTCTAACTGACTGTGCTTTGATTCTTTCCTGGGATTCCAGTAATAGATTCCGATGGACATGGGAAGGTTTACTGCAGCGTGTGGACCTTCAACTTGACGATGAAACACAGAAATTGCGTCGGAATTGAAAACAACAGGCACCTTGCCGACTTCCCTCCGGGAGGGTAATGCTTCTAACCGTCAGTGCTTCGATTCTTCCCTGGGATTCCAGTAATAGATTCCGATGGGCATGGGAAGGTGTACTGTAACCTGTGGACCTTCAACTTGACGATGAAACACATAAATAGCGTCGGAATTGAATAGAACAGGCACCAAGCCGACTTCTGTACGGGAGAGTAATGCTTCTAACTGACTGTGCGTTGATTCTTTCCTGGGATTCCAGTAATAGATTCCTATGGACATGGGAAGGTTTACTGTAGCGTGTGGACCTTCACCTTGACTATGAAACACAGAAATTGCGTCGGAATTGAAAACAACTGGCACCTTGCCGACTTTCCTTCCGGGAGGGTAATGCTTCTAACTGTCTGTGCTTCTATTCTTTCCTGGGATTCCAGTAATAGATTCCGATGGGCAAGGGAAGGTTTACTGTAACCTGTTGACCTTGAACCTGCCGATGAAACACAGAAACTGCGTCGGAATTTAATACAACAGGCACCATGCCGACTTCTCCCCGGGAGAGTAATGCTTCCAACTGTCTGTGCTTTGATTCTTGCCTGGGATTCCAGTAATAGATTCCGATGGACATGGGAAGGTTTACTGTAACCTGTGGAACTTCAACTTGACGAAGAAACACAGAAATTACATCGGAATTGAATACAACAGGCACCATGCCGACTTCTGTCCTGGAGAGTAGTGCTTCTAACTGTCTGTGCTTTGATTGTTTCCTGGGATTCCAGTAATAGATTCCGATGGACATGGGGTAGGTTTAATGTAACCTGGGGACCTTCAGCTTGACGATGAAACACAGAAATTGCGTTGGAATTGAATACAACAGGCTCCATGCCGACTTCTCTCCGGGAGAGGAATGCTTCTAACTCTCGGTGCTTTGATTCTTTCCTGAGAATTTAGTAATGAATTCCAATGGAAATGGGACTGTTTACTGTAACCTGTGGACCTTCAACTTGACAATGAAACACAGAAATTGCGTCGGAATTGAATACAACAGGCACCATGCCAACTTCTGTCCGGGAGGGTAATGCTTCCAAGTGTCTGGGCTTTGATTCTTTCCAGGGATTCCAGTAATAGATTCCGATCTACATAGGAATTTTTACTGTGACTTGTGGACCTTCAACGTGACAATGAAACACAGAAATTGCGTCGGCATTGAATACAACAGACACCATTCGACTTATGTCCGGGAGAGTAGTGCTTCTAACTGTCTGTGTTTGATTCTTTCCTGGGATTCCAGTAATAGATTCCGATGGACATGGGAAGGTTTAGTGTAACATGTGGAACTTCAACCTGACGATGAAACCCAGAAATTGCGTCGGAATTGAATACAACAGGCACCATGCCGACTTCTGTCCGGGAGAGGAATGCTTCTAACCGCCTGTGCTTTGATTCATTCCTGGGATACCAGTAATAGGTTCCGATGGACATGGGAAGGTTTACTGTAACCAGTGCACCTTCAACTTGACGATGAAACATAGAAATTGTGTCGAAATTGAATACAACAGGCACCATGCCGACCTCTGTCCGGGAGAGTAATGCTTCCAACTGTCTGTGCTTTGATTCTTTCCTGGGATTCCGGTAATAGATACCGATGGACATGGGAAGGTTTACTGTAACCTGTGGACCTTCAACTTGACGATGAAACACAGAAATTGCGTCGGAATTGAAGACAACAAGTACCATGAAGACTTCTCTCCGGGAGTGGAATGCTTCTAACCGTCTGTGCTTCGATTCTTCCCTGGGATTCCAGTAATAGATTCCGATGGGCATGGGAAGGTCTACTGTAACCTGTGGACCTTCAACTTGACGATGAAACACATAAATAGCGTCAAATTGAATACAACAGGCACCATGACGACTTCTGTCCGGCAGAGAAATGCTTCTAACTGACTGTGCTTTGATTCTTTCCTGGGATTCCAGTAATAGATTCCGATGGACATGGGAAGGTTTACTGTAGCCTGTGGACCTTTACCTTGACGATGAAACACAGAAATTGCGTCGGAATTGAATACAACAGGCACCTTGCCGACTTCCCTCCGGGAGAGTAATGCTTCTAACTGTCTGTGCTTTGATTCCTTCCTGGGATTCCAGAAATAGTTTCCGATGGACTTCGGAAGGTTTACTGTAACCTGTGGACCTTCAACTTGACGATGAAATACTGAAATTGCGTCGGAATTGAATACAACAGGCACCATGCCGAACTCTGTCCGGGAAAGTAATGCTGCCAACTGTCTGTGCTTTGATTCTTTCCTGGGATTCCAGTAATAGATACCGATGGACATGGGAGGGTTTACTGCTACCTGTGGACCTTCAACTTTACGATGAAACACAGAAATTGCGTCGGAATTGAATACAACATGCACCATGCCGACTTCTCCCCGGGAGAGTAATGCTTCCAACTGTCTGTTCTTTGATTCTTGCCTGGGATCCCAGTAATAGATACCGATGGACATGGGAAGGTTGACTGTGAGCTGTGGATCTACAACTTGACGAAGAAACTCAGAAATTACGTCGGAATTGAATACAACAGGCACCATGCCAACTTCTGTCCGGGAGAGTAGTGCTTCTAACTGTCTGTGCTATGATTGTTTCCTGGGATTCCAGTAATAGATTCTGATGGACATGGGATAGGATTAATGTAACCTGCGGACCTTCAACTTGACGATGAAACACAGAAATTGCGTTGGAATTGAATACAACAGGCACCATGCCGACTTCTCTCCGGAAGAGTAATGCTTCAAACTCTCTGTGCTTTGATTCTTTCCTGGGAATACGGTATTGGATTCCGATGGAAATGGGACGGTTTACTGTAACCTGTGGCCCTTCAACTTGACAATGAAACACAGAAATTGCGTCGGAATTGAATACAACAGGCACCATGTCAACTTCTGTCCGGGAGAGTAATGCTTCCCACTGTCTGTGCTTTGATTGTTTCCTGGGATTCCAGTAATAGAATCCGATCTACATGGGAAGGTTTACTGTGACCTGTGGACCTTCAACGTGACAATGAAACACAGACATTGCGTCGGAATTGAATACAACAGGCACCATGCCGACTTCTGTCCATGAGAGTAATGCTTCTAACTGTCTGTGCTTTGATTCTTTCCTGGCATTCCAGTAATAAATTCCGATGGACATGGGAAGGATAACTGTTACCTATGGACCATCAACTTGACGAAGAAACACAGATATTGCGTCGGAATTGAATACAACAGACACCATGCTGACTTCTCTCTGGGGGAGTAATGCTTCCAACTGTCTGTGCTTCGATTCTTTCCTGGGATTCCAGTAATTGATTCCGGTGGACATGGGAAGGCTTACTGTAACCTGTGGACCATCAACTTGACGATGAAACACAGAAATTGCGTCGGAATTGAATCCAACAGGCACCATGCCGACTTCTCTCCGGGAGTGTAATGCTTCTAACTGTCTGTGCTTTGATTCTTTCCTGGGATTCCAGTAAAAGATTCCGATGGAAATGGGAAGGTTTACTGTAACCTGTGGACCTTCAACTTCACGACGAAACACAGAAAATGCGTCGGAATTGAATACAACAGCCACCATGATGACTTCTGTACGGGAGAGTAATGCCTCGAACTGTCTGTGCTCTCATTCCTTTCTGGGAAACCAGTGATAGAATCCGATGGACATGGGAGGGTTTACTGTAATCTGTGGACCTTCAACTTGACGATGAAACACAGAAATGGCGTCGGAATTGAATACAACAGGCACCATGCCGTCTTCTCTCCGGGAAAGGAATGCTTCTAAATTTCTGTGTATTGATTGTTTCCTGGGATTCCAGTAATAGAATCTGATGAACATGGAAAGGTTTACTGTAACCTGTGGACCTTTTTAATTGACGATGAAACACAGAAATTGCGTCGGAATTGAATTCAACAGACACCATGCTGACTTCTCTCCGGGAAAGTAGTGCTTCTAACTGTCTGTGCTTTGATTCTTTCCTGGGATTCCAGTGATAGATTCCGATGGACATGGGAAGGTTTACTGTAACCTGTGGACCTTCAACTTGACGATGAAACACAGAAATTGCGTCGGAATTGAATACAACAGGCACCATGCTGTCTTCTCTCCGGGAGAGGAATGCTTCTAAATCTCTGTGTTTTGATTCTTTCCTGGGATTCCAGTAATAGATTCTGGTGAACATGGGAGGGGTTACTGTAACCTGTGGACCTTTAAATTGACGATGAAACACAGAAATTGCGTCGGAATTGAATTCAACAGGCACCATGCCGACTTCTGTCCGGGAGAGTAATGCATCTAACTGTCTGTGCTTTGAATCTTTCCTGGGATTCCAGTAATAGATTCCGATGGACATGGGAAGGTTTACTGTAGCCTGTGGACCGTCAACTTCACAATGAAACACAGAAATTGCGTCGGAATTGAAAGCAACAGGCACTATGACGACTTCTGACCGGGAGAGTAATGCTTCTAACTGTCTGTGGTTTGAATCTTTCCTGGGATTCCAGTAATAGATTCCGATGGACATGGGAAGGTTTACTGTAACCTGTGGACATTCAACTTGACGATGAAAGACAGAAATTGCGTCGGAATTGGATACAACAAGCACCTTACCGACTTCTGTCCGGGAGAGTAATGCTTCTAACTGTCTGTGATTTGATTTTTTCCTGGGATTCCAGTAATAGTATCCGATGGACTTGGGAAGGTTTGCTGTGACCTGTGGACCTTCAACTTGACGATGAAACACTGACATTGCGTCGGAACCTAATACAACAGGCACCATGCCGACTTCTGTCCGGGAGAGTAATGCTTCTAACTGTCGTTGCTTTGAATCTAACCTGGGATTACAGTAATAGGTTCCGATGGACTTGGGAAGGTTCACTGTAACCTGTGGACCTTCAACTTGACGATGAAACACAGAAATTATGTCGGAATTGAATACAACAGCCACCATGCCGACTTCTCTCCGGGAGAGTAATGTTTCTAACAGTCTGTGCTTTGATTCTTTCCTCGGATTCCAGTAATAGATTCCGATGGACATGGGAAGGATTACTGTACCCTGTGGACATTCAACTTGACGATGAAACACAGAAATTGCGTCGGAATTGAAAGCAACAGGCACCATGACGACTTCTGTCCGGGAGAGTAATGCTTCTAACTGTCAGTGCTTCGATTCTTTCCCTGTGCTACCAGTTGTAGAATCCGATGGACATGGGGAGGTTTACTGTAACCTGTGGACCATCAACTTGTCGATGAAACACAGAAATTACGACGGAATTTAAAGCAACAGGCACCATGCCGACTTCTCTCTGGGAGGGTAATGCTTCTATCTGTCTGTGCTTTGATTCTTTCCTGGGATTCCAGTAATAGATTCCGATGGACATGGGAAGGTTTATTGTAACTTGTGGATCTTCAACTTGACGATGAAACTCGGAAATTGCGTCGGAACCTAATACAAAAGGCACCATGCCGACTTCTGTCCGGGAAAGTAATGCTTCTAACTGTCGTTGCTTTGAATCTTTCCTGGGTTTCCAGTAATAGATTCCGATGGACATGGGAAGGTTTACTGTAACCTGTGGACCGTCAACTTCACAATGAAACACAGAAATTGCGTCGGAATTGAAAGCAACAGGCACCATGCCAACTTCTGTCCGGGAGAGTAATGCTTCTAACTGTCTGTGCTTCGAATCTTTCCTGGGATTCCAGTAATAGATTCCGATGGACATGGGAAGGTTTACTGTAACCTGTGGACATTCAACTTGACGATGAAACACAGATATTGCGTCGGAATTGAATACAACAAGCACCTTGCCGACATCTGTCCGGGAGAGTAATGCTTCTAACTGTCTGTGATTTGATTTTTCCTGGGATTCCAGTAATAGTATCCGATGGACATGGGAAGGTTTGCTGTAACCTGTGGACCTTCAATGTGACGATGAAACACAGAAATTAGGCCGGAATTGAATACAACAGGCACCATGCCGACTTCTCTCCGGGAGAGGAATGCTTCTAACTGTCTGTGCCTTGATTCTTTACTGAGATTCCAGTAATAGATACCGATGGACATGGGGAGGTTTACTGTAACCTGTGAACCTTCAACTTGACGATGAAACACAGAAATTGCATTGGAATTGAAAACAGCACCATGCCGACTTCTGTCCGGGAGAGTAATGCTTCTTACAGTCTGTGCTTTGATTCTTTCCTGGGATTCCAGCAACAGATTCCGATGGACATGGGAAGGTTTACATTAACCTGTGGACCTTCAACTTGTCGATGAAACACAGAAATTGCGTCGGAATTGAATTCAACAGGCACCATTCGACTTCTCTCCGGAGGAGTAATGCTTCTAACTGTCTGTGCTTTGATTCTTTCCTGGGAGTCCAGTAACTGATTCCGATGGGCATGGAAAAGTTTAATGTAACCTGTGGACCTTCAAGGAGACGATGAAACTCAGAAATTGCGTCGGAATTGAATACAACAGGCACCATGCCGATTTCTCTCCGGGAGAGGAATGCTTCTAACTGTCTGTGCTTTGATTCTTTCCTGAGATTCCAGTAATAGATACCGATACACATGGGGAGGTTTACTGTAACCTGTGGACCTTCAACGTGACGATGAAACACAGAAATTGCGTCGGAATTGAAACCAACAGGCACCATGCCGACTTCTGTCCAGGAGAGTAATGCTCCTTACTGTCTGTGCTTGGATTATTTCCTGGGTTTTCAGTAATAGATTCCGATGGACTTAGTAAGGTTTACTGTAACCTGTGGACCATCAACTTGACGATGAAGCACAGATATTGCGTCGGAATTGAATACAACAGGCACCATGCCGACTTCTCTCCGGAAGAGTAATGCTTCTAACTGTTTGTGCATTGATTGTTTCATGGGATTCCAGTAATAGATTCCGATGGACATGGGAAGGTTAACTGTAACTTGTGGACCTTCAACTTGCCGATGAAACACAGAAATTGCGTCGGAACCTAATACAACAGGCACCATGCCGACTTCCCTCCGGGAGAGTAATGCTTCTAACTGTCGGTGCTTTGATTCTTTCCAGGGATTCCAGTAATAGAGTCCGATGGACATGGGAAGGATTACTGTAACCTGTGGACCTTCAACTTGACGATGAAATAACGAAATTGCGTCGGAATTGGATACAACAGGCACCATGCCTGCTTCTCTCCGGGTGAGTAATGCTTCTACCTGCCTGTGCTTTGATTCTTTCCTGGGATTCAAGTAAAACATTCCGATGGACATGGGAAGGTTTACTGTAACCTGTGGACCTTCAAATAGACGATGAAACACAGAAATTGCGTCGGAATTGAATACAACAGGCACCATGCCGACTTCTCTCCGGGAAAGGAATGACTCTAACTTTCTGTGTTTTGATTCTTTCCTGGGATTCCAGTAATAGATTCCAAAGGACATGGGAAGGTTTACTGAAACCTGTGTACCTTCATTTTCACGATGAAACACAGAAATTGCGTCGGAATTGAATACAACAGGCACCATGCCGACTTCTGTTCGGGAGAGTATTGCTTCTAACTGTCGGTTCTTTGATTCTTTCCTGGGAATCCAGTAATATATTCAGATGGACCTTCACCTTGACGATGAAACACAGAAATTGCATCGGAACCCTATACAAAAGGCACCATGCCGACTTCTCTCCGGGAGAGTAATGCTTCTAACTGTCTGTGTTTTGAATCTTTCCTGGGATTCCAGTAATAGATTCCGATGGACATGGGAAGGTTTACTGTAACCTGTGGACCTTCAACTTGACGATGAAACATAGTAATTGCGTTGGAATTGAAAACAGCACCATGCCGACTTCTGTTCGGGAGAGTATTGCTTCTAACTGTCTGTGTTTTGATCTTTCCTGTGATTCCAGTAATAGATTCCGATGGACATGGGAAGGTTTACTGTAACCTGTGGACCTACAACTTGACGATGAAACATAGACATAGCGTTGGAATTAAAACAGCACCATGCCAACTTCTGTCCGGGAGAGTAGTGCTTCTAACTGTCTGTGCTTTGATTCCCTCCTGGGATTCCAGTAATAGATTCCGATGGACATGGGAAGGTTTACTGTAACCTGTGGACCTTCATTTTCACGATGAAAGACAGAAATTGCGTCGGAATTGAAAACGACAGGCACCATACCGATTTCCCTCCGGGAGAGCAATGCTTCTAAATGTCTGTGCTTTGACTCTTTCCTGTGATTCCAGTAATAGATTGCGATGGACATGGGAAGGTGTACTGTAACCTGTGGACCTTCAACTTGACGATGAAATACAGAAATTGCGTCGGAATTGAATACAACAGGCACCATGCCTGCTTCTCTCCGGGTGAGAAATGCTTCTAACTGTCTGTGCTTTGATTCTTTCCTGGGATTCAAGTAAAACATGCCGATGGACATGGGAAGGTTTACTGTAACCTGTGAACCTTCAAATAGTCGATAAAACGCAGAAATTGCGTCGGAATTGAATACAACAGGCACCATGCCGACTTCTCTCCGGGAGAGTAGTGCTTCTAACTGTTTTTGCTTTGATTCTTTCCTGGGATTCCAGTAACAGATTGCATTGGACATGGGAAGGTTTACTGTAACCTGTGGACCTTCAACTTGATGATGAAACATAGACATTGCGTTGGAATTGAAATCAGCACCATGCCGTCTTCTGTTCGGGAGAGTATTGCTTCTAACTGTCTGTGCTTTGAATCTTTCCTGGGATTCCAGTAATAGTATCCGATGGACATGGGAAGGTTTGCTGTAACCTGTGGACCTTCAACTTGACGATGAAACACAGAAATTCCGTCGGAATTGAAGACAACAGGCACCATGCTGACGTCTGTCCGGGATGGTAATGTTTCTAACTGTTTGTGCTTTGATTCTTTCCTGGGATTCCAGTAACAGATTGCATTGGACACGGGAAGGTTTACTGAAACCTGTGGACCTTCATTTTCACGATGAAACACAGATATTGCGTCGGAATTGAATTCAACGGGCACCATGTAGACTTCTCTCCGAGAGAGTAGTGCTTCTAACTGTCGGTGCTTTAATTCTTTCCTGGGAATCCAGTAATATATTCAAATGGACCTTCACCTTGACGATGAAACACAGAAATTGCGTCGGAATTGAATACAACAGGCACCATGCCGACCTCTCTCCGGGAGAGTAATGCTTCTAACTGTCGGTGCTTTGATTCTTTCCTGGGATTCCAGCAACAGATTCCGATGGACATGGGAAGGTTCACTGTAACCTGTGGACCTTTAACTAGACGATGAAACAAAGAAATTCCGTCGGAATGGAATACAACAGGCACCATGCCGATTTCTCTCTGGGAGAGGAATGCTTCTATCTGTCTGTGCCTTGATTCTTTCCTGAGATACCAGTAATAGATACCGATGGACATGGGAAGGTTTACATTAACCTGTGGACCTTCAACGTGTCGACGAAACACAGAAATTGCGTCGGAATTGAATTCAACAGGCACCATTCGACTTCTCTCCGGAAGAGTAATGCTTCTAACTGTCTGTGCTTTGATTCTTTCCTGGGAGTCCAGTAACTGATTCCAAAGGGCATGGAAAAGCTTAATGTAACCTGTGGACCTTCAAGGAGACGATGAAACACAGAAATTGCGTCGGAATTGAATACAACAGCCACCATGCCGACCTCTCTCCGGGAGAGTAATGCTTCTAATTGTCTGTGCTTTGATTCTTTCCTGGGATTCCAGTAATAGATTCCGATGGACATGGGAAGGTTTACTGTAACCTGTGGAGCTTCAACCTGACGATAAAACACAGAAATTGCGTCGGAATTGAAACCAACAGGCACCATGCCGACTTCTATCCAGGAGAGTAATGCTCCTTACTGTCTGTGCTTGGATTCTTTCCTGGGTTTTCAGTAATAGATTCCGATGGACTTATTAAGGTTTACTATAACCTGTGGACCTTCAACTTGACGATGAAACACAGTAATTGCGTCGGAATTAAATACAACTCTCACCATGCCGACTTCTCTCCGGAAGAGTAATGCTTCTAACTGTTTGTGCATTGATTGTTTCCTGGGATTCCAGTAATAGATTCCGATGGACATGGGAAGGTTAACTGTAACTTGTGGACCTTAAACTTGCCGATGAAACACAGAAATTGCGTCGGAACCTAATACAACAGGCACCATGCCGACTTCCCTCCGGGAGAGTAATGCTTCTAACTGTCGGTGCTTTGATTCTTTCCAGGGATTCCAGTAATAGAGTCCGATGGACATGGGAAGGATTACTGTAACCTGTGGACCTTCAACTTGACGATGAAATAACGAAATTGCGTCGGAATTGAATACAACAGGCACCATGCCTGCTTCTCTCCGGGTGAGTAATGCATCTAACTGTCTGTGCTTTGATTCTTTCCTGGGAATCCAGTAATATATTCAGATGGACATGGGAACGTTTACTGTAACCTGTGGACCTTCAACTTGACGATGAAACATAGTAATTGCGTTGGAATTGAAAACAGCACCATGCCGACTTCTGTTCGGGAGAGTATTGCTTCTAACTGTCGGTGCTTTGATTCTTTCCTGGGAATCAAGTAATATATTCAGATGGACCTTCACCTTGGCGATGAAACACAGAAATTGCATCGGAACCCTATACAAAAGGCACCATGCCGACTTCTCTCCGGGAGAGTAATGCTTCTAACTGTCTGTGTTTTGAATCTTTCCTGGGATTCCAGTAATAGATTCCGATGGACATGGGAAGGTTTACTGTAACCTGTGGACCTTCAACTTGACGATGAAACATAGTAATTGCGTTGGAATTGAAAACAGCACCATGCCGACTTCTGTTCGGGAGAGTATTGCTTCTAACTGTCTGTGTATTGAATCTTTCCTGGGATTCCAGTAATAGATTCCGATGGACATGGGAAGGTTTACTGTAACCTGTGGACCTACATTTTCACGATGAAACACAGAAATTGCGTCGGAATTGAAAACGACAGGCACCATACCGATTTCCCTCCGGGAGAGCAATGCTTCTAAATGTCTGTGCTTTGATTCTTTCCTGTGATTCCAGTAATAGATTCCGATGGACATGGGAAGGTGTACTCTAACCTGTGGACCTTCAACTTGACGATGAAACACAGAAATTGCGTCGGAACCTAATACAACAGGCACCATGCCGACTTCTCTCCGGGAGGGTAATGCTTCTAACTGTCTGTGCTTTGAATCTTTCCTGGGATTCATGTAAAACATTCCGATGGACATGGGAAGGTATACTGTAAGCTGTGGACCGTCAACTTCACAATGAAACACAGAAATAGCGTCGGAATTGAAGACAACAGGCACCATGTTGACGTCTCTCCGGGAGAGTAATGCTTATAACTGTCTGTGCTTTGAATCTTTCCTGGGATTCCAGTAATAGATTCCGATGGACATGGGAAGGTTTACTGTAACCTGTGGACCTACAACTTGACGATGAAACATAGACATAGCGTTGGAATTAAAACAACACCATGCCAACTTCTGTCCGGGAGAGTAGTGCTTCTAACTGTCTGTGCTTTGATTCCCTCCTGGGATTCCAGTAATAGATTCCGATGGACATGGGAAGGTTTACTGTAACCTGTGGACCTCCATTTTCACGATGAAACACAGAAATTGCGTCGGAATTGAAAACGACAGGCACCATACCGATTTCCCTCCGGGAGAGCAATGCTTCTAAATGTCTGTGCTTTGATTCTTTCCTGTGATTCCAGTAATAGATTCCGATGGACATGGGAAGGTGTACTCTAACCTGTGGACCTTCAACTTGACGATGAAACACAGAAATTGCGTCGGAACCTAATACAACAGGCACCATGCCGACTTCTGTCCGGGAGGGTAATGCTTCTAACTGTCTGTGCTTTGAATCTTTCCTGGGATTCATGTAAAACATTCCGATGGACATGGGAAGGTTAACTGTAACCTGTGGACCTACAACTTGACGATAAGACACAGAAATTGCGTCGGAACTTAATACAACAGGCACCATGCCGATTCTCTCCTTGAGAGTAATGCTTCTAACTGTTCGTTCTTTGAATTATTCCTGGGATTCCAGTAATAGATTCCGGTGGACATGGGAGGGTTAACTGTGACCTGTGGACCTTCAGCTTGTCGATGAAACACAGAAATTGCGTCGGAATTGAATCCAACAGGCACCATGCCGACTTCTCTCCGTGAGCGTAATGCTTCTAACTGTTTGTGCTTAGATTCTTTCCTGGAATTGCAGTAATAGATTCCGATGGACATGGGAAGGATTACTGTAACCTATGATACTTCAACTTGTCGATGAAACAATGAAATTACGAAGGAATTTAAACCAACAGGCACCATGCCGACTTTTCTCTGGGAGGGTAATGCTTCTAACTGTCTGTGCTTTGATTCTTTCCTGGGATTCCAGTAATATATTCCGATGGACATGGGAAGGCTTACTGTAACCTGTGGACCTTCAACGCGACGATGAAACACAGAAATTGCGTCGGAATTGAATACAACAGGCACCATGCCGACTTCTGTCCGGGAGAGTAATGCTGCTAACTGTCTCTGCTTCGATTCTTTCCTGTGCTTCCAGTAATAGAATCCGATGGACATGGGAAGGTTCACTGTGACCTGTGCACCTTCAGCTTGCCAATGAAACACAGAAGTTGCGTCGGAATTGAATACAACTGCCGCCATGCCGACTTCACTCCGGGAGAGTAATGCTTCTAACTGCCTGTGCTTTGATTCTTTCCTGTGATTCCAGTAATGGATTCCGATGAACATGGGAAGGTTTACTGTGACCTGTGGACCTTTAAATTGACGATGAAACACAGAAATTGCGTCGGAATTGAATTCAACAGGCACCATGCCGACCTCTCTCCGGGAGAGTAATGCTTCTAACTGTCTGTGCTTTGATTCTTTCCTGGGATTCCAGTAATAGATTCCGATGGACATGGGAAGGTTCGCTGTAACCTGTGGACCTTTAACTTGACGATGAAACAAAGAAATTCCGTCGGAATTGAATAAAACGGGCACCATGCCGACTTCTCTCCGGGAGAGTAATGCTTCTAACTGTCTGTGCTTTGATTCTATCCGAGGGTTCCTGTAATAGATTCCGATGGACATGGGATAGTTTACTGTAACCTGTGGACCTTCAATGTGACGATGAAACACAGAAATTGCGTAGGAATTGAATACGACAGCCACCATGCCGACTTCTCTCCGGGAGAGTAATGCTTCTAACTTTCTGTGCTTTGGTTCTTTCCTGGGATTCCAGTAATAGATTCCGATGGACATGGGAAGGTTTACTGTAACCTGTGGACCTTCAATGTGACGCTTAAACACAGAAATTACGCCGGAATTGAATACAACAGGCACCATGCCGACTTCTCTCCGGGAGAGTAATGCTTCTAACTGTCTGTGCTTTGATTCTTTCCTGTGATTCCAGTAATAGATTCCGATGGACATGGGAAGGTGTACTTTAACCTGTGGACCTTCAACTTGACGATGAAACACAGAAATTGCGTCGGAACCTAATACAACAGGCACCATGCCGACTTCTGTCCGGGAGGGTAATGCTTCTAACTGTCTGTGCTTTGAATCTTTCCTGGGATTCATGTAAAACATTCCAATGGACATGGGAAGGTATACTGTAACCTGTGGACCGTCAACTTCACAATGAAACACAGAAATAGCGTCGGAATTGAAGACAATAGGCACCATGTTGACGTCTCTCCGGGAGAGTAATGCTTCTAACTGTCTGTGCTTTGAATCTTTCCTGGGATTCCAGTAATAGTATCCGATGGTTATGGGAAGGTTTGCTGTAACCTGTGGACATTCAACTTGACGATGAAACACAGAAATTGCGTCGGAATTGAATACAACAGGCATCATGCCGACTTCTGTCCAGGATGGTAATGCTTCTAACTGTTTGTGCTTTGATTCTTTCCTGGGATTCCAGTAACAGATTGCATTGGACAAGGGAAGGTTTACTGAAACCTGTGGACCTTCATTTCCACGATGAAATACAGAAATTGCGTCGGATTTGAATTCAACAGGCACCATGCAGACTTCTTTCCGGGAGAGTAGTGCTTCTAACTGTCTGTGCTTTGTTTCTTTCCTGGGAATCCAGTAATTGATTCCGATGGACATGGAAAATTTTAATGTAACCTGTGGAACTTCAACTTGACGATGAAACACAGACATTGCGTCGCAATTGAATACAACAGGAACCATGCCAACTTCTGTTCGTGAGAGTATTGCTTCTAACTGTCGGTGCTTTAATTCTTTCCTGGGAATCCAGTAATATATTCAGATGGCCCTTCACCTTGACGATGAAACACAGAAATTGCGTCGGAACCCAATACAAAAGGCACCATGCCGACTTCTCTCCGGGAGAGTAACGCTTCTAACTGTCTGTGTTTGAATCTTTCCTGGGATTCCAGTAATAGATTCCAATGGACATGGGAAGGTTTACTGTAACCTGTGGACCTTCAACATGACGATGAAACACAGACATTGTGTTGGAATTGAAAACAGCACCATGCCGAATTCTGTTCGTGAGAGTATTGCTTCTAACTGTCTTTGTTTTGAATCTTTCCTGGGATTCCAGTAATAGATTCCGATGGACATGGGAAGGTTTACTGTAACCTGTGGACCTTCAACTTCACGATGAAACATAGACATTGCGTTGGAATTGAAAACAGCACCATGCCGACTTCTGTCCGGGAGAGTAATGCTTCTAACTGTCTGTGCTTTGATTCCCTCCTGGGATTCCAGTACTAGATTCCGATGGACATGGGACGGTTTACTGTAACCTGTGGACCTTCATTTTCACGATGAAACACAGAAATTGCGTCGGAATTGAAAACGACAGGCACCATGCCGACTCCCTTCCGGGAGAGTAATGCTTCTAAATGTCTGTGCTTTGATTCTTTCCTGGGATTCCAGTAATAGATTGCGATGGACATGGGAAGGTTAACTGTAACCTGTGGACCTACAACTTGACGATGAAACACAGAAATTGCGTCGGAACTTAATACAACAGGCACCATGCCGACTTCTCTCCTTGAGAGTAATGCTTCTAACTGTTTGTTCTTTGAATCTTTCCTGGGATTCCAGTAATAGATTCCGGTGGACATGGGAAGGTTAACTGTGACCTGTGGACCTTCAGCTTGACGATGAAACACAGAAATTGCGTCGGAATTGAATACAACAGGGTCCATGCCGACTCGTTTCCGGGAGAGTAGTGCTTCTAACTGTCTGTGCTTTGATTCTTTCTTGGGAATCCAGTAATTGATTCCGATGGACATGGAAAATTTTAATGTAACCTGTGGAACTTCAACTTGACGATGAAACACAGACATTGCGTCGCAATTGAATACAACAGGAACCATGCCAACTTCTGTTCGTGAGAGTATTGCTTCTAACAGTCGGTGCTTTAATTCTTTCCTGGGAATCCAGTAATAGATTCAGATGGCCCTTCACCTTGACGATGAAACACAGAAATTGCGTCGGAACCCAATACAAAAGGCACCATGCCGACTTCTGTCCGGGAGAGTAACGCTTCTAACTGTCTGTGTTTGAATCATTCCTGGGATTCCAGTAATGGATTCCGATGGACATGGGAAGGTTTACTGTAACCTGTGGACCTTCAACATGACGATGAAACACAGACATTGTGTTGGAATTGAAAACAGCACCATGCCGAATTCTGTTCGGGAGAGTATTGCTTCTAACTGTCTGTGTTTTGAATCTTTCCTGGGATTCCAGTAATAGATTCCGATGGACATGGGAAGGTTTACTGTAACCTGTGGACCTTCAACTTCACGATGAAACATAGACACTGCATTGGAATTGAAAACAGCACCATGCCGACTTCTGTCCGGGAGAGTAATGCTTCTAACTGTCTGTGCTTTGATTCCCTCCTGGGATTCCAGTACTAGATTCCGATGGACATGGGACGGTTTGCTGTAAACTGTGGACCCTCATTTTCACGATTAAATACAGAAATTGCGTCGGAATTGAAAACGACAGGCACCATGCCGACTTCCCGCCGGGAGAGTAATGCTTCTAAATGTCTGTGCTTTGATTCTTTCCTGGAATTCCAGTAATAGATTCCGATGGACATGGGAAGGTGTACCCTAACCTGTGGACCTCCAACTTGACGATGTAACACAGAAATTGCGTCAGAACCTAATACAGCAGGCATCATGCCCCCTTCTGTCCGGGAGGGAAATGCCTCTAACTGTCTGTGCTTTGAATCTTACCTGGGATTCCAGTAATAGATTTCGATGGACATGGGAAGGTTTACTGTAACCTGTGGTCTTTCAACTTGACGATGAAACATAGAAATTGCGTCAGAATTGAATACAACAGGCACCATGCCGACTCCTGTCCGGGTGAGTAATGCTTCTAACTGTCTGTGCTTTGATTCATACCTGGGATTCAAGTAAGAGATTCCGATGGACATGGGAAGGTTTACTGTAACCTGTGGACCTTCAACTTGACGATGAAACACAGAAATTGCGTCGGACTTGAATACAACAGGCACCATGCCGACTTCTGTCCTGGAGAGTAATGCTTTTAACTGTCTGTGCTTTGATTCTTTCCTGGGATTCCAGTAATAGATTGCGATGGACATGGGAAGGTTAACTGTAACCTGTGGACCTACAATCTGACGAAGAAACACAGAATTTGCGTCAGAACTTAATACAACAGGCACCATGCCGACTTCTCTCCTTGAGGGTAATGCTTCTAACCGTTTGTTCTTTGGATCTTTCCTGGGATTCCAGTAATAGATTCCGGTGGACATGGGAAGGTTAACTGTGACCTGTGGACCTTCAGCTTGACGATGAAACACAGAAATTGCGTCGGCATTGAATCCAACAGGCACCATGCCGACTTCTCTCCGTGAGCGTAATGCTTCTAACTGTTTGTGCTTAGATTCTTTCCTGGAATTGCAGTAATAGATTCCGATGGACATGGGAAGGATTACTGTACCTATGAACCTTCAACTTGTCGATGAAACAATGAAATTACGAAGGAATTTAAACCAACAGGCACCATGCCGACTTTTCTCTGGGAGGGTAATGCTTCTAACTGTCTGTGCTTTGATTCTTACCTGGGATCCCAGTAATACATTCCGATGGACATGGGAAGGCTTACTGTAACCTGTGGACCTTCAACGCGACGATGAAACACAGAAATTGCGTCGGAATTGAATACAACTGCCGCCATGCCGACTTCACTCCGGGAGAGTAATGCTTCTAACTGTCTGTGCTTTGATTCTTTCCTGGGATTCCAGTAATGGATTCCGATGAACATGGGAAGGTTTACTGTGACCTGTGGACCTTTAAATTGGCGATGAAACACAGAAATTGCGTCGGAATTGAATTCAACAGGCACCATGCCGACCTCTCTCCGGGAGAGTAATGCTTCTAACTGTCTGTGCTTTTGATTCTATCCGAGGGTTCCTGTAATAGATTCCGATGGACATGGGATAGTTTACTGTAACCTGTGGACCTTCAATGTGACGATGAAACACAGAAATTGCGTCGAAATTGAATACAACAGCCACCATGTCGACTTCTCGCCGGGAGAGTAATGCTTCTAACTGTCTCTGCTATGATTCTTTCCTGTGATTCCAGTAATTGATTCCGATGTACTTGGGAAGGTTTACTGTAACCTGTGGACTTTCAACTTGACGATGAAACGCAGAAATTGCGTCGGAATTGAATACAACAGGCACCATGCCTGCTTCTCTCCGGGAGAGCAATGCTTGTAACTGTCAGTGCTTTGATTCTTTCCTGGTAGTCCAGTAATAGATTCCGATGGACATGGGAAGGTTTACTGTAACCTGTGGACCATCAACTTGAAGATGAAACACAGAAATTGCAACGGAATTCAATACAACAGGCACAGTGCCGACTTCTGTCCCGGAGAATAAAGCTTGAAACTAACTGAGCTTTGATTCTTTCCTGGGATTCCATAAAATAGATTTCGATGGACATGGGAAGATTTACTGTAACCTGTGGGCATTCAACGTGACGATAAAACCCAGAAATTGCGTCGGAATTGAATACAACAGGCCCCATGCCGATTTCTGTCTGGGAGAGTAATGCTTCTGACTGTCTGTGCTTTGATTCTCTCCTGGGATTACAGTAATAGATTCCGATGGACATGGGAAGGCTTACTGTAACCTGTGGACCTTCAACTTGACGATGAAATAACGAAATTGCGTCGGAATTGAATACAACAGGCACCATGCCTGCTTCTCTCCGGGTGAGTAATGCTTCTACCTGCCTGTGCTTTGATTCTTTCCTGGGATTCAAGTAAAACATTCCGATGGACATGGGAAGGTTTACTGTAACCTGTGGACCTTCAAATAGACGATGAAACACAGAAATTGCGTCGGAATTGAATACAACAGGCACCATGCCGACTTCCCTCCGGGAAAGGAATGACTCTAACTTTCTGTGTTTTGATTCTTTCCTGGGATTCCAGTAATAGATTCCGAAGGACATGGGAAGGTTTACTGAAACCTGTGTACCTTCATTTTCACGATGAAACACAGAAATTGCGTCGGAATTGAATACAACAGGCACCATGCCGACTTCTGTTCGGGAGAGTATTGCTTCTAACTGTCGGTTCTTTGATTCTTTCCTGGGAATCCAGTAATATATTCAGATGGACCTTCACCTTGACGATGAAACACAGAAATTGCATCGGAACCCTATACAAAAGGCACCATGCCGACTTCTCTCCGGGAGAGTAATGCTTCTAACTGTCTGTGTTTTGAATCTTTCCTGGGATTCCAGTAATAGATTCCGATGGACATGGGAAGGTTTACTGTAACCTGTGGACCTTCAACTTGACGATGAAACATAGTAATTGCGTTGGAATTGAAAACAGCACCATGCCGACTTCTGTTCGGGAGAGTATTGCTTCTAACTGTCTGTGTTTTGATCTTTCCTGTGATTCCAGTAATAGATTCCGATGGACATGGGAAGGTTTACTGTAACCTGTGGACCTACAACTTGACGATGAAACATAGACATAGCGTTGGAATTAAAACAGCACCATGCCAACTTCTGTCCGGGAGAGTAGTGCTTCTAACTGTCTGTGCTTTGATTCCCTCCTGGGATTCCAGTAATAGATTCCGATGGACATGGGAAGGTTTACTGTAACCTGTGGACCTTCATTTTCACGATGAAAGACAGAAATTGCGTCGGAATTGAAAACGACAGGCACCATACCGATTTCCCTCCGGGAGAGCAATGCTTCTAAATGTCTGTGCTTTGATTCTTTCCTGTGATTCCAGTAATAGATTGCGATGGACATGGGAAGGTGTACTGTAACCTGTGGACCTTCAACTTGACGATGAAATACAGAAATTGCGTCGGAATTGAATACAACAGGCACCATGCCTGCTTCTCTCCGGGTGAGAAATGCTTCTAACTGTCTGTGCTTTGATTCTTTCCTGGGATTCAAGTAAAACATGCCGATGGACATGGGAAGGTTTACTGTAACCTGTGAACCTTCAAATAGTCGATGAAACGCAGAAATTGCGTCGGAATTGAATACAACAGGCACCATGCCGACTTCTCTCCGGGAGAGTAGTGCTTCTAACTGTTTGTGCTTTGATTCTTTCCTGGGATTCCAGTAACAGATTGCATTGGACATGGGAAGGTTTACTGTAACCTGTGGACCTTCAACTTGATGATGAAACATAGACATTGCGTTGGAATTGAAAACAGCACCATGCCGTCTTCTGTTCGGGAGAGTATTGCTTCTAACTGTCTGTGCTTTGAATCTTTCCTGGGATTCCAGTAATAGTATCCAATGGACATGGGAAGGTTTGCTGTAACCTGTGGACCTTCAACTTGACGATGAAACACAGAAATTCCGTCGGAATTGAAGACAACAGGCACCATGCTGACGTCTGTCCGGGATGGTAATGTTTCTAACTGTTTGTGCTTTGATTCTTTCCTGGGATTCCAGTAACAGATTGCATTGGACACGGGAAGGTTTACTGAAACCTGTGGACCTTCATTTTCACGATGAAACACAGATATTGCGTCGGAATTGAATTCAACGGGCACCATGTAGACTTCTCTCCGGGAGAGTAGTGCTTCTAACTGTCTGTGCTTTGATTCCCTCCTGGGAATCCAGTAAGTGATTCCGATGGACATGGAAAATTTTAATGTAACCTGTGGAACTTCAACTTGACGATGAAACACAGTAATTGCGTCGGTATTGAATACAACAGGCACCATGCCGACTTCTGTTGGGGAGAGTATTGCTTCTAACTGTCGGTGCTTTAATTCTTTCCTGGGAATCCAGTAATATATTCAAATGGACCTTCACCTTGACGATGAAACACAGAAATTGCGTCGGAATTGAATACAACAGGCACCATGCCGACCTCTCTCCGGGAGAGTAATGCTTCTAACTGTCGGTGCTTTGATTCTTTCCTTTGATTCCAGCAACAGATTCCGATGGACATGGGAAGGTTCACTGTAACCTGTGGACCTTTAACTAGACGATGAAACAAAGAAATTCCGTCGGAATGGAATACAACAGGCACCATGCCGATTTCTCTCTGGGAGAGGAATGCTTCTATCTGTCTGTGCCTTGATTCTTTCCTGAGATACCAGTAATAGATACCGATGGACATGGGAAGGTTTACATTAACCTGTGGACCTTCAACGTGTCGACGAAACACAGAAATTGCGTCGGAATTGAATTCAACAGGCACCATTCGACTTCTCTCCGGAAGAGTAATGCTTCTAACTGTCTGTGCTTTGATTCTTTCCTGGGAGTCCAGTAACTGATTCCAAAGGGCATGGAAAAGCTTAATGTAACCTGTGGACCTTCAGGGAGACGATGAAACACAGAAATTGCGTCGGAATTGAATACAACAGCCACCATGCCGACCTCTCTCCGGGAGAGTAATGCTTCTAATTGTCTGTGCTTTGATTCTTTCCTGGGATTCCAGTAATAGATTCCGATGGACATGGGAAAGTTTACTGTAACCTGTGGAGCTTCAACCTGACGATAAAACACAGAAATTGCGTCGGAATTGAAACCAACAGGCACCATGCCGACTTCTATCCAGGAGAGTAATGCTCCTTACTGTCTGTGCTTGGATTCTTTCCTGGGTTTTCAGTAATAGATTCCGATGGACTTAGTAAGGTTTACTATAACCTGTGGACCTTCAACTTGACGATGAAACACAGTAATTGCGTCGGAATTAAATACAACAGGCACCATGCCGACTTCTCTCCGGAAGAGTAATGCTTCTAACTGTTTGTGCATTGATTGTTTCCTGGGATTCCAGTAATAGATTCCGATGGACATGGGAAGGTTAACTGTAACTTGTGGACCTTAAACTTGCCGATGAAACACAGAAATTGCGTCGGAACCTAATACAACAGGCACCATGCCGACTTCCCTCCGGGAGAGTAATGCTTCTAACTGTCGGTGCTTTGATTCTTTCCAGGGATTCCAGTAATAGAGTCCGATGGACATGGGAAGGATTACTGTAACCTGTGGACCTTCAACTTGACGATGAAAAAACAAAATTGCGTCGGAATTGAATACAACAGGCACCATGCCTGCTTCTCTCCGGGTGAGTAATGCATCTAACTGTCTGTGCTTTGATTCTTTCCTGGGAATCCAGTAATATATTCAGATGGACATGGGAACGTTTACTGTAACCTGTGGACCTTCAACTTGACGATGAAACATAGTAATTGCGTTGGAATTGAAAACAGCACCATGCCGACTTCTGTTCGGGAGAGTATTGCTTCTAACTGTCGGTGCTTTGATTCTTTCCTGGGAATCCAGTAATATATTCAGATGGACCTTCACCTTGGCGATGAAACACAGAAATTGCATCGGAACCCTATACAAAAGGCACCATGCCGACTTCTCTCCGGGTGAGTAATGCTTCTAACTGTCTGTGTTTTGAATCTTTCCTGGGATTCCAGTAATAGATTCCGATGGACATGGGAAGGTTTACTGTAACCTGTGGACCTTCAACTTGACGATGAAACATAGTAATTGCGTTGGAATTGAAAACAGCACCATGCCGACTTCTGTTCGGGAGAGTATTGCTTCTAACTGTCTGTGTATTGAATCTTTCCTGGGATTCCAGTAATAGATTCCGATGGACATGGGAAGGTTTACTGTAACCTGTGGACCTACATTTTCACGATGAAACACAGAAATTGCGTCGGAATTGAAAACGACAGGCACCATACCGATTTCCCTCCGGGAGAGCAATGCTTCTAAATGTCTGTGCTTTGATTCTTTCCTGTGATTCCAGTAATAGATTCCGATGGACATGGGAAGGTGTACTCTAACCTGTGGACCTTCAACTTGACGATGAAACACAGAAATTGCGTCGGAACCTAATACAACAGGCACCATGCCGACTTCTGTCCGGGAGGGTAATGCTTCTAACTGTCTGTGCTTTGAATCTTTCCTGGGATTCATGTAAAACATTCCGATGGACATGGGAAGGTATACTGTAAGCTGTGGACCGTCAACTTCACAATGAAACACAGAAATAGCGTCGGAATTGAAGACAACAGGCACCATGTTGACGTCTCTCCGGGAGAGTAATGCTTATAACTGTCTGTGCTTTGAATCTTTCCTGGGATTCCAGTAATAGATTCCGATGGACATGGGAAGGTTTACTGTAACCTGTGGACCTACAACTTGACGATGAAACATAGACATAGCGTTGGAATTAAAACAGCACCATGCCAACTTCTGTCCGGGAGAGTAGTGCTTCTAACTGTCTGTGCTTTGATTCCCTCCTGGGATTCCAGTAATAGATTCCGATGGACATGGGAAGGTTTACTGTAACCTGTGGACCTTCATTTTCACGATGAAACACAGAAATTGCGTCGGAATTGAAAACGACAGGCACCATACCGATTTCCCTCCGGGAGAGCAATGCTTCTAAATGTCTGTGCTTTGATTCTTTCCTGTGATTCCAGTAATAGATTCCGATGGACATGGGAAGGTGTACTCTAACCTGTGGACCTTCAACTTGACGATGAAACACAGAAATTGCGTCGGAACCTAATACAACAGGCACCATGCCGACTTCTGTCCGGGAGGGTAATGCTTCTAACTGTCTGTGCTTTGAATCTTTCCTGGGATTCATGTAAAACATTCCGATGGACATGGGAAGGTATACTGTAACCTGTGGACCGTCAACTTCACAATGAAACACAGAAATAGCGTCGGAATTGAAGACAACAGGCACCATGTTGACGTCTCTCCGGGAGAGTAATGCTTATAACTGTCTGTGCTTTGAATCTTTCCTGGGATTCCAGTAATAGTATCCGATGGACATGGGAAGGTTTGCTGTAACCTGTGGACCTTCAACTTGACGATGAAACACAGAAATTGCGTCGGAATTGAATACAACAGGCATCATGCCGACTTCTGTCCAGGTAGGTAATGCTTCTAACTGTTTGTGCTTTGATTCTTTCCTGGGATTCCAGTAACAGATTGCATTGGACATGGGACGGTTTACTGTAACCTGTGGACCTTCATTTTCACGATGAAACACAGAAATTGCGTCGGAATTGAAAACGACAGGCACATTGCCGACTTCCCTCCGGGAGGGTAATGCTTCTAAATGTCTGTGCTTTGATTCTTTCCTGGGATTCCAGTAATAGATTCCGATGGACATGGGAAGGTGTACCCTAACCTGTGGACCTCCAACTTGACGATGTAACACAGAATTTGCGTCGGAACCTAATACAGCAGGCACCAAGCCCTCTTCTGTCCGGGAGGGTAATGCTTCTAACTGTCTGTGCTCTGAATCTTACCTGGGATTCCAGTAATAGATTTCGATGGACATGGCAAGGTTTACTGTAACCTGTGGACTTTCAACTTGACGATGAAACACCGAAATTGCGTCAGAATTGAATACAACAGGCACCATGCCGACTTCTGTCCGGGTGAGTAATGCTTCTAACTGACTGTGCTTTGATTCTTACCTGGGATTCAAGTAAGAGATTCCGATGGACATGGGAAGGTTTACTGTAACCTGTGGACCTTCAACTTGACGATGAAACACAGAAATTGCGTCGGACTTGAATACAACAATCACCATGCCGACTTCTGTCCTGGAGAGTAATGCTTCTAACTGTCTGTGCTTTGATTCTTTCCTGGGATTCCAGTAATAGATTGCGATGGACATGGGAAGGTTAACTGTAACCTGTGGACCTACAACTTGACGATAAGACACAGAAATTGCGTCGGAACTTAATACAACAGGCACCATGCCGATTCTCTCCTTGAGAGTAATGCTTCTAACTGTTTGTTCTTTGAATTATTCCTGGGATTCCAGTAATAGATTCCGGTGGACATGGGAGGGTTAACTGTGACCTGTGGACCTTCAGCTTGCCAATGAAACGCAGAAGTTGCGTCGGAATTGAATACAACTGCCGCCATGCCGACTTCACTCCGGGAGAGTAATGCTTCTAACTGCCTGTGCTTTGATTCTTTCCTGTGATTCCAGTAATGGATTCCGATGAACATGGGAAGGTTTACTGTGACCTGTGGACCTTTAAATTGACGATGAAACACAGAAATTGCGTCGGAATTGAATTCAACAGGCACCATGCCGACCTCTCTCCGGGAGAGTAATGCTTCTGACTGTCTGTGCTTTGATTCTTTCCTGGGATTCCAGTAATAGATTCCGATGGACATGGGAAGGTTCGCTGTAACCTGTGGACCTTTAACTTGACGATGAAACAAAGAAATTCCGTCGGAATTGAATAAAACGGGCACCATGCCGACTTCTCTCCGGGAGAGTAATGCTTCTAACTGTCTGTGCTTTGATTCTATCCGAGGGTTCCTGTAATAGATTCCGATGGACATGGGATAGTTTACTGTAACCTGTGGACCTTCAATGTGACGATGAAACACAGAAATTGCGTCGGAATTGAATACGACAGCCACCATGCCGACTTCTCTCCGGGAGAGTAATGCTTCTAACTTTCTGTGCTTTGGTTCTTTCCTGGGATTCCAGTAATAGATTCCGATGGACATGGGAAGGTTTACTGTAACCTGTGGACCTTCAATGTGACGCTTAAACACAGAAATTACGCCGGAATTGAATACAACAGGCACCATGCCGACTTCTCTCCGGGAGAGTAATGCTGCTAACTGTCTGTGCTTTGATTCTTTCCTGGGAGTCCAGCAATTGATTCCGATGGGCATGGAAAAGTTTAATGTAACCTGTGGACCTTCAAGGAGACGATGAAACACAGAAATTGCGTCGGAATTGAATTCCACAGGCACCATGCCGATTTCTCTCCGGGAGAGAAATGTTTCTAACTGTCTGTGCTTTGATTCTATCCTGAGATTCCAGTAATAGATGCCGATGGACATGAGGAGGTCTACTGTAACCTCTGGACCTTGAACTTGACGATGAAACATAGAAATTGCGTCGGAATTGAATATAACAGCCACCATGCCGACCTGTCTCCGGGAGAGTAATGCTTCTAACTGTCTGTGCTTTAAATCTTTCCTGGGATTCCAGTAACTGATTCCGATGGCCATGGGAGGGTTTACTGTAACCTGTGGACCTTCAACTTGACGATAAAACACAGAAATTGCGTCGGAATTGAATACAACAGCCACCATGTCGACTTCTCTCCGCTAGAGTAATGCTTCTAACTGTCTCTGCTAAGATTCTTTCCTGTGATTCCAGTAATTGATTCCAATGGACTTGGGAAGGTTTACTGTAACCTGTGGACTTTCAACTTGACGATGAAACGCAGAAATTGCGTCGGAATTGAATACAACAGGCACCATGCCTGCTTCTCTCCGGGAGAGCAATGCTTGTAACTGTCAGTGCTTTGATTCTTTCCTTGTAGTCCAGTAATAGATTCCGATGGACATGGGAAGGTTTACTGTAACCTGTGGACCATCAACTTGAAGACGAAACACAGAAATTGCAAAGGAATTCAATACAACAGGCACATTGCCGACTTCTGTCCCGGAGAGTAAAGCTTGAAACTAACAGAGCTTTGATTCTTTCCTGGGATTCCATAAAATAGATTTCCATGGACATGGGAAGATTTACTGTAACCTGTGGGCATTCAACGTGACGATAAAACACAGAAATTGCGTCGGAATTGGATACAACAGGCACCACGCAGGCTTCTGTCTGGGAGAGAAATGGTTCTAACTGTCTGTCAATTGAATCTTTCCTGGGATTCCAGTAATAGATTCCGATGGACATGGGAAGGTTTACTGTAACCTGTGGACCTTCAACTTGACGATGCAATACAGAAATTGCGTCGGAACCTAATACAACATACACAATGCCGACTTTTCTCAAGGAGAGTAATGCTTCCAATTGTCTGTGCTTTGATTCTTTCTTGAGATTCCAGTAGTAGATTCCGATGGACATGGGACGTTTACTGTAACCTGTGGACCTTCAACCTGACGATGAAACACAGAAATTGCGTCGGAATTGGATACAACAGGCACCACGCCGGCTTCTCTCCGGGAGAGTAAGCTTCTAACTGTCTGTGCTTTGATTCTTTCCTGGGATTCCAGTATTAGATTCCGATGAACGTGGGAAGGATTACTGTAACCTGTGGACCTTCAACTTGACGATGAAAAACAGAAATTGCGTCCGAATTGAAAACAACAGGCACCATGCCGACTTCTGTCAGGGAGAGTAATAGTTCTAACTGGCTGTGCTTTGTTTTCTTTCCTGGGATTCCAGTAACAAATTCCGAGGGACATGGGAAGGTTTACTGTAACCTGTTGACCTACAACTTGACGATGAAACATAGACATAGCGTTGGAATTACAAACAGCACCATGCCAACTTCTGTCCGGGAGAGTAGTGCTTCTAACTGTCTGTGCTTTGATTCCCTCCTGGGATTCCAGTAATAGATTCCGATGGACATGGGAAGGTTTACTGTAACCTCTGGACCTTCATTTTCACGATGAAACACAGAAATTGCGTCGGAATTGAAAACGACAGGCACCATACCGATTTCCCTCCGGGAGAGCAATGCTTCTAACTGTCTGTGCTTTGAATCTTTCCTGGGATTCATGTAAAACATTCCAATGGACATGGGAAGGTATACTGTAACCTGTGGACCGTCAACTTCACAATGAAACACAGAAATAGCGACGGAATTGAAGACAATAGGCACCATGTTGACGTCTCTCCGAGAGAGTAATGCTTCTAACTGTCTGTGCTTTGAATCTTTCCTGGGATTCCAGTAATAGTATCCGATGGTTATGGGAAGGTTTGCTGTAACCTGTGGACATTCAACTTGACGATGAAACACAGAAATTGCGTCGGAATTGAATACAACAGGCATCATGCCGACTTCTGTCCAGGATGGTAATGCTTCTAACTGTTTGTGCTTTGATTCTTTCCTGGGATTCCAGTAACAGATTGCATTGGACATGGGAAGGTTTACTGAAACCTGTGGACCTTCATTTCCACGATGAAACACAGAAATTGCGTCGGATTTGAATTCAACAGGCACCATGCAGACCTCTTTCCGGGAGAGTAGTGCTTCTAACTGTCTGTGCTTTGTTTCTTTCCTGGGAATCCAGTAATTGATTCCGATGGACATGGATAATTTTAATGTAACCTGTGGAACTTCAACTTGACGATGAAACACAGACATTGCGTCGCAATTGAATACAACAGGAACCATGCCAACTTCTGTTCGTGAGAGTATTGCTTCTAACTGTCGGTGCTTTAATACTTTCCTGGGAATCCAGTAATATATTCAGATGGCCCTTCACCTTGACGATGAAACACAGAAATTGCGTCGGAACCCAATACAAAAGGCACCATGCCGACTTCTCTCCGGGAGAGTAACGCTTCTAACTGTCTGTGTTTGAATCTTTCCTGGGATTCCAGTAATAGATTCCGATGGACATGGGAAGGTTTACTGTAACCTGTGGACCTTCAACATGACGATGAAACACAGACATTGTGTTGGAATTGAAAACAGCACCATGCCGAATTCTGTTCGTGAGAGTATTGCTTCTAACTGTCTTTGTTTTGAATCTTTCCTGGGATTCCAGTAATAGATTCCGATGGACATGGGAAGGTTTACTGTAACCTGTGGACCTTCAACTTCACGATGAAACATAGACATTGCGTTGGAATTGAAAACAGCACCATGCCGACTTCTGTCCGGGAGAGTAATGCTTCTAACTGTCTGTGCTTTGATTCCCTCCTGGGATTCCAGTACTAGATTCCGATGGACATGGGACGGTTTACTGTAACCTGTGGACCTTCATTTTCACGATGAACACAGAAATTGCGTCGGAATTGAAAACGACAGGCACCATGCCGACTCCCTTCCGGGAGAGTAATGCTTCTAAATGTCTGTGCTTTGATTCTTTCCTGGGATTGCAGTAATAGATTGCGATGGACATGGGAAGGTTAACTGTAACCTGTGGACCTACAACTTGACGATGAAACACAGAAATTGCGTCGGAACTTAATACAACAGGCACCATGCCGACTTCTCTCCTTGAGAGTAATGCTTCTAACTGTTTGTTCTTTGAATCTTTCCTGGGATTCCAGTAATAGATTCCGGTGGACATGGGAAGGTTAACTGTGACCTGTGGACCTTCAGCTTGACGATGAAACACAGAAATTGCGTCGGAATTGAATACAACAGGGTCCATGCCGACTCGTTTCCGGGAGAGTAGTGCTTCTAACTGTCTGTGCTTTGATTCTTTCTTGGGAATCCAGTAATTGATTCCGATGGACATGGAAAATTTTAATGTAACCTGTGGAACTTCAACTTGACGATGAAACACAGACATTGCGTCGCAATTGAATACAACAGGAACCATGCCAACTTCTGTTCGTGAGAGTATTGCTTCTAACTGTCGGTGCTTTAATTCTTTCCTGGGAATCCAGTAATAGATTCAGATGGCCCTTCACCTTGACGATGAAACACAGAAATTGCGTCGGAACCCAATACAAAAGGCACCATGCCGACTTCTCTCCGGGAGAGTAACGCTTCTAACTGTCTGTGTTTGAATCTTTCCTGGGATTCCAGTAATGGATTCCGATGGACATGGGAAGGTTTACTGTAACCTGTGGACCTTCAACATGACGATGAAACACAGACATTGTGTTGGAATTGAAAACAGCACCATGCCGAATTCTGTTCGGGAGAGTATTGCTTCTAACTGTCTGTGTTTTGAATCTTTCCTGGGATTCCAGTAATAGATTCCGATGGACATGGGAAGGTTTACTGTAACCTGTGGACCTTCAACTTCACGATGAAACATAGACACTGCATTGGAATTGAAAACAGCACCATGCCGACTTCTGTCCGGGAGAGTAATGCTTCTAACTGTCTGTGCTTTGATTCCCTCCTGGGATTCCAGTACTAGATTCCGATGGACATGGGACGGTTTGCTGTAAACTGTGGACCTTCATTTTCACGATTAAACACAGAAATTGCGTCGGAATTGAAAACGACAGGCACCATGCCGACTTCCCGCCGGGAGAGTAATGCTTCTAAATGTCTGTGCTTTGATTCTTTCCTGGAATTCCAGTAATAGATTCCGATGGACATGGGAAGGTGTACCCTAACCTGTGGACCTCCAACTTGACGATGTAACACAGAAATTGCGTCAGAACCTAATACAGCAGGCATCATGCCCTCTTCTGTCCGGGAGGGAAATGCCTCTAACTGTCTGTGCTTTGAATCTTACCTGGGATTCCAGTAATAGATTTCGATGGACATGGGAAGGTTTACTGTAACCTGTGGTCTTTCAACTTGACGATGAAACATAGAAATTGCGTCAGAATTGAATACAACAGGCACCATGCCGACTCCTGTCCGGGTGAGTAATGCTTCTAACTGTCTGTGCTTTGATTCTTACCTGGGATTCAAGTAAGAGATTCCGATGGACATGGGAAGGTTTACTGTAACCTGTGGACCTTCAACTTGACGATGAAACACAGAAATTGCGTCGGACTTGAATACAACAGGCACCATGCCGACTTCTGTCCTGGAGAGTAATGCTTTTAACTGTCTGTGCTTTGATTCTTTCCTGGGATTCCAGTAATAGATTGCGATGGACATGGGAAGGTTAACTGTAACCTGTGGACCTACAATCTGACGAAGAAACACAGAATTTGCGTCAGAACTTAATACAACAGGCACCATGCCGACTTCTCTCCTTGAGGGTAATGCTTCTAACCGTTTGTTCTTTGAATCTTTCCTGGGATTCCAGTAATAGATTCCGGTGGACATGGGAAGGTTAACTGTGACCTGTGGACCTTCAGCTTGACGATGAAACACAGAAATTGCGTCGGCATTGAATCCAACAGGCACCATGCCGACTTCTCTCCGTGAGCGTAATGCTTCTAACTGTTTGTGCTTAGATTCTTTCCTGGAATTGCAGTAATAGATTCCGATGGACATGGGAAGGATTACTGTACCTATGAACCTTCAACTTGTCGATGAAACAATGAAATTACGAAGGAATTTAAACCAACAGGCACCATGCCGACTTTTCTCTGGGAGGGTAATGCTTCTAACTGTCTGTGCTTTGATTCTTTCCTGGGATCCCAGTAATACATTCCGATGGACATGGGAAGGCTTACTGTAACCTGTGGACCTTCAACGCGACGATGAAACACAGAAATTGCGTCGGAATTGAATACAACAGGCACCATGCCGACTTCTGTCCGGGAGAGTAATGCTGCTAACTGTCTCTGCTTCGATTCTTTCCTGTGCTTCCAGTAATAGAATCCGATGGACATGGGAAGGTTCACTGTGACCTGTGGACCTTCAGCTTGCCAATGAAACACAGAAGTTGCGTCGGAATTGAATACAACTGCCGCCATGCCGACTTCACTCCGGGAGAGTAATGCTTCTAACTGTCTGTGCTTTGATTCTTTCCTGGGATTCCAGTAATGGATTCCGATGAACATGGGAAGGTTTACTGTGACCTGTGGACCTTTAAATTGGCGATGAAACACAGAAATTGCGTCGGAATTGAATTCAACAGGCACCATGCCGACCTCTCTCCGGGAGAGTAATGCTTCTAACTGTCTGTGCTTTTGATTCTATCCGAGGGTTCCTGTAATAGATTCCGATGGACATGGGATAGTTTACTGTAACCTGTGGACCTTCAATGTGACGATGAAACACAGAAATTGCATCGAAATTGAATACAACAGCCACCATGTCGACTTCTCGCCGGGAGAGTAATGCTTCTAACTGTCTCTGCTATGATTCTTTCCTGTGATTCCAGTAATTGATTCCGATGTACTGGGGAAGGTTTACTGTAACCTGTGGACTTTCAACTTGACGATGAAACGCAGAAATTGCGTCGGAATTGAATACAACAGGCACCATGCCTGCTTCTCTCCGGGAGAGCAATGCTTGTAACTGTCAGTGCTTTGATTCTTTCCTGGTAGTCCAGTAATAGATTCCGATGGACATGGGAAGGTTTACTGTAACCTGTGGACCATCAACTTGAAGATGAAACACAGAAATTGCAACGGAATTCAATACAACAGGCACAGTGCCGACTTCTGTCCCGGAGAATAAAGCTTGAAACTAACTGAGCTTTGATTCTTTCCTGGGATTCCATAAAATAGATTTCGATGGACATGGGAAGATTTACTGTAACCTGTGGGCATTCAACGTGACGATAAAACCCAGAAATTGCGTCGGAATTGAATACAACAGGCCCCATGCCGATTTCTGTCTGGGAGAGTAATGCTTCTGACTGTCTGTGCTTTGATTCTCTCCTGGGATTACAGTAATAGATTCCGATGGACATGGAAAGGCTTACTGTAACCTGTGGACCTTCAACTTGACGATGAAACACAGAAATTGCGACGGAATTGAATACAACGGGCACAATACTGACTTCTGTCCGGGAGAGTAATGCTTCTCACTGTCTGTGCTTTTTTTCTTACCTGGGATTACAGTAAAAGATTCCGATTGACATGGGAAGGTTTACTGTAACTTGTGGACCGTGAACTTGACGATGAAACACAGATATTGCGTCGGACTTGAATACAACAGGCACCATGCCGACTTCTGTCTGGGAGATAAATGCTTCTAACTGTCTGTGAATTGAATCTTTCCTGGGATTCCAGTAATAGATTCCGATGGACACGGGAAGGTTTACTGTAACCTGTGGACTTTCAACTTGACGATGAAACACAGAAATTGCGTCAGAATTGAATACAACAGGCACCATGCCGACTTCTGTCCGGGTGAGTAATGCTTCTAACTGTCTGTGCTTTGATTCTTACCTGGGATTCAAGTAAGAGATTCCGATGGACATGGAAAGGTTTACTGTAACCTGTGGACCTTCAACTTGACGATGAAACACAGAAATTGCGTCGGACTTGAATACAACAGGCACCATGCCGACTTCTGTCCTGGAGAGTAATGCTTCTAACTGTCTGTGTTTTGATTCTTTCCTGGGATTCCAGTAATAGATTGCGATGGACATGGGAAGGTTAACTGTAACCTGTCAACCTACAACTTGACGATGAACCACAGAAATTGCGTCGGAACTTAATACAACAGGCACCATGCCGACTTCTCTCCTTGAGAGTAATGCTTCTAACTGTTTGTTCTTTGAATCTTTCCTGGGATTCCAGTAATAGATTCCGGTGGACATGGGAAGGTTAACTGTGACCTGTGGACCTTCAGCTTGACGATGAAACACAGAAATTGCATCGGAATTGAATCCAACAGGCACCATTCCGACTTCTCTCCTTGAGCGTAATGCTTCTAACTGTTTGTGCTTAGATTCTTACCTGGAATTGCAGTAATAGATTCCGATGGACATGGGAAGGATTACTGTAACCTATGAACCTTCAACTTGTCGATGAAACAATGAAATTAGGAAGGAATTTAAACCAACAGGCACCATGCCGACTTTTCTCTGGGACGGTAATGCTTCTAACTGTCTGTGCTTTGATTCTTTCCTGGGATTCCAGTAATACATTCCGATGGAAATGGGAAGGCTTACTGTAACCTGTGGACCTTCAACGCGACGATGAAACACAGAAATTGCGTCGGAATTGAATACAACTGGCACCATGCCGACTTCTGTCCGGGAGAGAATTGCTGCTAACTGTCTCTGCTTCGATTCTTTCCTGTGCTTCCAGTAATAGAATCCGATGGACATGGGAAGGTTCACTGTGACCTGTGGACCTTCAGCTTGCCGATGAAACACAGAAGTTGCGTCGGAATTGAATGCAACTGCCGCCATGCCGACTTCACTCCGGGAGAGAAATGCTTCTAACTGTCTGTGCTTTGATTCTTTCCTGTGATTCCAGTAATGGATTCCGATGAACATGGGAAGGTTTACTGTGACCTGTGGACCTTTAAATTGACGATGAAACACAGAAATTGCGTCGGAATTGAATTCAACAGGCACCATGCCGACCTCTCTCCGGGAGAGTAATGCTTCTAACTGTCTGTGTTTTGATTCTTTCCTGGGATTCCAGTAATAGATTCCGATGGACATGGGAAGGTTCACTGTAACCAGTGGACCTTTAACTGGACGATGAAACAAAGAAATTCCGTCGGAATTGAATAAAACGGGCACCATGCCGACTTCTCTCCGGGAGAGTAATGCTTCTAACTGTCTGTGCTTTGATTCTATCCGAGGGTTCCTGTAATTGATTCCGATGGACATGGGATAGTTTACTGTAACCTGTGGACCTTCAATGTGACGATGAAACACAGAAATTGCGTCGGAATTGAATACGACAGCCACCATGCCGACTTTTCTCCGGGAGAGTAATGCTTCTAACTTTCTGTGCTTTGATTCTCTCCTGGGATTCCAGTAATAGATTCCGATGGACGTGGGAAGGTTTACTGTAACCTGTGGACCTTCAATGTGACGCTGAAACACAGAAATTACGCCGGAATTGAATACAACAGGCACCATGCCGACTTCTCTCCGGGAGAGTAATGCTTCTAACTGTCTGTGCTTTGATTCTTTCCTGGGAGTCCAGCAATTGATTCCGATGGGCATGGAAAAGTTTAATGAACCTGTGGACCTTCAAGGAGACGATGAAACACAGAAATTGCGTCGGAATTGAATACAACAGGCACCATGCCGATTTCTCTCCGGGAGAGAAATGTTTCTAACTGTCTGTGCTTTGATTCTATCCTGAGATTCCAGTAATAGATGCCGATGGACATGAGGAGGTCTACTGTAACCTCTGGACCTTGAACTTGACGATGAAACATAGAAATTGCGTCGAAAATGAATATAACAGCCACCATGCCGACCTCTCTCCGGGAGAGTAATGCTTCTAACTGTCTGTGCTTTGATTCTTTCCTGGGATTCCAGTAACTGATTCCGATGGCCATGGGAGGGTTTACTGTAACCTGTGGACCTTCAACTTGAGGATGAAACACAGAAATGGCGTCGGAATTGAATACAACAGCCACCATGTCGACTTCTCTCCGGGAGAGTAATGCTTCTAACTGTCTCTGCTATGATTCTTTCCTGTGATTCCAGTAATTGATTCCGATGGACTTGGGAAGGTTTACTGTAACCTGTGGACTTTCAACTTGACGATGAAACGCAGAAATTGCGTCGGAATTGAATACAACAGGCACCATGCCTGCTTCTCTCCGGGAGAGCAATGCTTGTAACTGTCAGTGCTCTGATTCTTTCCTGGTAGTCCAGTAATAGATTCCGATGGACATGGGAAGGTTTACTGTAACCTGTGGACCTTCAACTTGAAGATGAAACACAGAAATTGCAACGGAATTCAATACAACAGGCACAGTGCCGACTTCTGTCCCGGAGAGTAAAGCTTGAAACTAACTGAGCTTTGATTCTTTCCTGGGATTCCATAAAATAGATTTCGATGGACATGGGAAGATTTACTGTAACCTGTGGACATTCAACGTGACGATAAAACACAGAAATTGCGTCGGAATTGAATACAACAGGCCCCATGCCGATTTCTGTCTGGGAGAGTAATGCTTCTGACTGTCTGTGCTATGATTCTCTCCTGGGATTACAGTAATAGATTCCGATGGACATGGGAAGGCTTACTGTAACCTGTGGACCTTCAACTTGACGATGAAACACAGAAATTGCGACGGAATTGAATACAACGGGCACAATACCGACTTCTGTCCGGGAGAGTAATGCTTCTAATTGTCTGTGATTTGATTCTTTCCTGGGATTCCAGTACTAAATTCCGATGGACATGGGAAGGTTGACTGTAACCTGTGGACCTTCAACTTGACGATGAAACACAGAAATTGCGTCGAAATTGAATTCAACAGGCACCATGCCGACCTCTCTCCGGGAGAGTAATGCTTCTAACTGTCTGTACTTTGATTCTTTCCTGGGATTACAGTAATAGATTCCGGTGGACATGGGAAGGATTACTGTAAACTATGAACCTTCAACTTGTCGATGAAACAATGAAATTACGGAGGAATTTAAACCAACAGGCACCATGCCGACTTTTCTCTGGGAGGGTAATGCTTCTAACTGTCTGTGCTTTGATTCTTTCCTGGGATTCCAGTAATACATTCCGATGGACATGGGAAGGCTTACTGTAACCTGTGGACCTAAACGCGACAATGAAACACAGAAATAGCGTCGGAATTGAATACAACTGGCACCATGCCGACTTCTGTCCGGGAGAAAATTGCTGCTAACTGTCTCTGCTTCGATTCTTTCCAGTGCTTCCAGTAATAGAATCCGATGGACATGGAAAGGTTCACTGTGACCTGTGGACCTTCAGCTTGCCGATGAAACACAGAAGTTGCGTCGGAATTGAATGCAACTGCCGCCATGCCGACTTCACTCCGGGAGAGTAATGCTTCTAACTGTCTGTGCTTTGATTCTTTCCTGTGATTCCAGTAATGGATTCCGATGAACATGGGAAGGTTTACTGTGACCTGTGGACCTTTAAATTGACGATGAAACACAGAAATTGCGTCGGAATTGAATTCAACAGGCACCATGCCGACCTGTCTCCGGGAGAGTAATGCTTCTAACTGTCTGTGCTTTGATTCTTTCCTGGGATTCCAGTAATAGATTCCGATGGACATGGGAAGGTTCACTGTAACCTGTGGACCTTTAACTTGACGATGAAACAAAGAAATTCCGTCGGAATTGAATAAAAAGGGCACCGTGCCGACTTCTCTCCGGGAGAGTAATGCTTCTAACTGTCTGTGCTTTGATTCTATCCGAGGGTTCCTGTAATAGATTCCGATGGACATGGGATAGTTTACTGTAACCTGTGGACCTTCAATGTGACGATGAAACACAGAAATTGCGTCGGGATTGAATACGACAGCCACCATGCCGACTTCTCTCCGGGAGAGTAATGCTTCTAACTGTCTGTGCTTTGATTCTTTCCTGGGAGTCCAGCAATTGATTCCGATGGGCATGGAAAAGTTTAATGAACCTGTGGACCTTCAAGGAGACGATGAAACACAGAAATTGCGTCGGAATTGAATACAACAGGCACCATGCCGATTTCTCTCCGGGAGAGAAATGTTTCTAACTGTCTGTGCTTTGATTCTATCCTTAGATTCCAGTAATAGATGCCGATGGACATGAGGAGGTCTACCGTAACCTCTGGACCTTGAACTTGACGATGAATCATAGAAATTGCGTCGGAATTGAATATAACAGCCACCATGCCGACCTCTCTCCGGGAGAGTAATGCTTCTAACTGTCTGTGCTTTGATTCTTTCCTGGGATTCCAGTAACTGATTCCGATGGCCATGGGAGGGTTTACTGTAACCTGTGGACCTTCAACTTGAGGATGAAACACAGAAATTGCGTCGGAATTGAATAAAACAGGCACCATGCCGACTTCTGGCCGGGAGAGTAATACTTCTAACTGTCTGAGCTTTGATTCATTCCTGGGGATTCCAGTAATAGATTCCGATGGACATGGGAAGGTTGACTGTAACCTGTGGACCTTCAACTTGACGATGAAACACAGAAATTGCGTCAGAATTGAATACAACAAGCACCATGCCGACTTCTCTATGGGAGAGTAATGCTTCTCACTGTCTGTGCTTTTTTTCTTACCTGGGATTACAGTAAAATATTCCGATTAACATGGGAAGGTTTACTGTAACTTGTGGACCTTCAACATGACGATGAAACATAGAAATTGCCTCGGAATTGAAAACAACAGGCACCATGCCGACTTCTGTCAGGGAGAGTAATAGTACTAATTGGCTGTGCTTTGTTTTCTTTCCTGGGATTCCAGTAACAAATTCCGAGGGACATGGAAAGGTTTACTGTAACCTGTTGACCTTCAACTTGACGATGAAACACAGAAATTGCGTCAGAATTGAATTCAACAAGCACCATGCCGACTGCTCTATGGGAAAGTAAAGCTTCTAGCTGTCTGTGCTCTGATTCTTTCCTGGGATTCCAGTAATAGATTCCGATGCACATGGGACGGTTTACTGTAACCTGTGGACCTTCAACATGACGATGAAACATAGAAATTGCCTCGGAATTGAAAACAACAGGCACCATGCCGACTTCTGTCCGGGAGGGTAATGCCTCAAATTGTCTGTGCTTTGATTCCTTCCTGAGATTCCAGTAATAGATTCCGATGGCCTTGTAAAGGTTTTCTGTAACCTGTGGACCTTCAAGTTGACGATGGAGCGTAGAAATTGCGTCGGAATTGAATACAACGGGCACCATCCCAACTTATGTGCGGGAGAGTAATGCTTCTCACAGTCTGTGCTTTTTTTTCTTTCCTGGGATTCCAGTAACAGATTCAGAGGGATATAGGAATGTTTACTGTAAGCTGTTGACCTTCAACTTGACGATGAAACACTGAAATTGCGTCGGAATTGAAAACAACAGGCACCATGCCAACTTCTGTCCGGGAGAGTAATGCTTCAAATTGTCTGTGCTTTGATTCTTTCCTGGGATTCCAGTAATAGATTCCGATGGCCTTGGGAAGGTTTTCTGTAACCTGTGGACCTTCAACCTGACGATGGATAACAGAAATTGCGTGGGAATTGAATACAACAGGCATCATGCCGACTTCTGGCTAGGAGAGTAATGCTTTAAATTGTTTGTTCTTGAATACAACTGGCACCATGAAAACTTCTCTCCGGGAGAGTTATGCTTCTAACTGTCTGTGCTTTGATTCTTTCCTGGGATTCCAGTTATAGATTCCGATGGGCATGGGAATGTTTACTGTAACCAGTGGACCTTCAACTTGACGATGAAACACAGAAATTGCGTCGGAATAGAATACAACAGGCACCATGCCGTCCTCTCTCCGGGAGAGAAATGCTTCTAACTGTCTGTGATTTGATTCTTTCCTGGGATTCCAGTTATAGATTTCGATGGACATGGGAAGGTTTACTGTACCCTGTGGACCTTCAACTTGACGATGAAACACAGAAATTGCGCCGGAATACAAAAGGCACCATTCCGTGTTCTCTCCGGGAGAGTAATGCATCTAACTGTCTGTGTTTTGATTCTTTCCTGGGATTCCAGTAATAGATTCCGATGGACATGGGATAGTTTACTGTAACCTGTGGACCTTCAATGTGACGATGAAACACAGAAATTGCGTCGGAATTGAATACGACAGCCACCATGCCGACTTCTCTCCGGGAGAATAATGCTTCTAACTTTCTGTGCTTTGATTCTCTCCTGGGATTCCAGTAATAGATTCCGATGGACATGGGAAGGTTTACTGTAACCTGTGGACCTTCAATGTGACGCTGAAACACAGAAATTACGCCGGAATTGAATACAACAGGCACCATGCCGACTTCTCTCCGGGAGAGTAATGCTTCTAACTGTCTGTGCTTTGATTCTTTCCTGGGAGTCCAGCAATTGATTCCGATGGGCATGGAAAAGTTTAATGAACCTGTGGACCTTCAAGGAGACGATGAAACACAGAAATTGCGTCGGAATTGAATACAACAGGCACCATGCCGATTTCTCTCCGGGAGAGAAATGTTTCTAACTGTCTGTGCTTTGATTCTATCCTGAGATTCCAGTAATAGATGCCGATGGACATGAGGAGGTCTACTGTAACCTCTGGACCTTGAACTTGACGACGAAACATAGAAATTGCGTCGAAATTGAATATAACAGCCACCATGCCGACCTCTCTCCGGGAGAGTAATGCTTCTAACTGTCTGTGCTTTGATTCTTTCCTGGGAGTCCAGCAATTGATTCCGATGGGCATGGAAAAGTTTAATGAACCTGTGGACCTTCAAGGAGACGATGAAACACAGAAATTGCGTCGGAATTGAATACAACAGGCACCATGCCTGCTTCTCTCCGGGAGAGCAATGCTTGTAACTGTCAGTGCATTGATTCTTTCCTGGTAGTCCAGTAATAGATTCCGATGGACATGGGAAGGTTTACTGTAACCTGTGGACCTTCAACTTGAAGATGAAACACAGAAATTGCAACGGAATTCAATACAACAGGCACAGTGCCGACTTCTGTCCCGGAGAGTAAAGCTTGAAACTAACTGAGCTTTGATTCTTTCCTGGGATTCCACAAAATAGATTTCGATGGACATGGGAAGATTTACTGTAACCTGTGGACATTCAACGTGACGATAAAACAAAGAAATTGCGTCGGAATTGAATACAACAGGCCCCATGCCGATTTCTGTCTGGGAGAGTAATGCTTCTGACTGTCTGTGCTTTGATTCTCTCCTGGGATTACAGTAATAGATTCCGATGGACATGGGAAGGCTTACTGTAACCTGTGGACCTTCAACTTGACGATGAAACACAGAAATTGCGAAGGAATTTAATACAACGGGCACAATACCGACTTCTGTCCGGGAGAGTAATGCTTCTAATTGTCTGTGCTTTGATTCTTTCCTGGGATTCCAGTAAAAGATTCCGATTAACATGGGAAGGTTTACTGTAACTTGTGGACCTTCAACTTAACGATGAAACACAGATATTGCGTCGGACTTGAATACAACAGGCAGCATGCCGACTTCTGTCTGGGAGAGAAATGCTTCTAACTGTCTGTGAATTGTATCTTTCCTGGGATTCCAGTATTAGATTCAGATGAACGTGGGAAGGATTACTGTAACCTGTGGACCTTCAACTTGACGATGAAAAACAGAAATTGCGTCCGAATTGAAAACAACAGGCACCATGCCGACTTCTGTCAGGGAGAGTAATAGTTCTAATTGGCTGTGCTTTGTTTTCTTTCCTGGGATTCCAGTAACAAATTCCGAGGGACATGGGAAGGTTTACTGTAACCTGTTGACCTTCAACTTGACGATGAAACACAGAAATTGCGTCAGAATTGAATTCAACAAGCACCATGCCGACTGCTCTATGGGAGAGTAAAGCTTCTAGCTGTCTGTGCTCTGATTCTTTCCTGGGATTCCAGTAAAAGATTCCGATGCACATGGGACGGTTTACTGTAATCTGTGGACCTTCAACATGACGATGAAACATAGAAATTGCCTCGGAATTGAAAACAACAGGCACCATGCCGACTTCTGTCCGGGAGGGTAATGCCTCAAATTGTCTGTGCTTTGATTCCTTCCTGAGATTCCAGTAATAGATTCCGATGGCCTTGTAAAGGTTTTCTGTAACCTGTGGACCTTCAAGTTGACGATGGAGCGTAGAAATTGCGTCGGAATTGAATACAACGGGCACCATCCCAACTTATGTGCGGGAGAGTAATGCTTCTCACAGTCTGTGCTTTTTTTTCTTTCCTGGGATTCCAGTAACAGATTCCGAGGGATATAGGAATGTTTACTGTAAGCTGTTGACCTTCAACTTGACGATGAAACACTGAAATTGCGTCGGAATTGAAAACAACAGGCACCATGACGACTTCTGTCCGGGAGAGTAATGCTTCAAATTGTCTGTGCTTTGATTCTTTCCTGGGATTCCAGTAATAGATTCCGATGGCCTTGGGAAGGTTTTCTGTAACCTGTGGACCTTCAACTTGACGATGGATAACAGAAATTGCGTGGGAATTGAATACAACAGGCACCATGCCGACTTCTGGCTAGGAGAGTAATGCTTCAAATTGTTTGTTCTTGAATACAACTGGCACCATGAAAACTTCTCTCCGGGAGAGTTATGCTTCTAACTGTCTGTGCTTTGATTCTTTCCTGGGATTCCAGTTATAGATTCCGAAGGGCATGGGAATGTTTACTGTAACCAGTGGACCTTCAACTTGACGATGAAACACAGAAATTGCGTCGGAATAGAATACAACAGGCACCATGCCGTCCTCTCTCCGGGAGAGAAATGCTTCTAACTGTCTGTGCTTTGATTCGTTCCTGGGATTCCAGTTATAGATTTCGATGGACATGGGAAGGTTTACTGTACCCTGTGGACCTTCAACTTGACGATGAAACACAGAAATTGCGCCGGAATACAAAAGGCACCATTCCGTGTTCTCTCCGGGAGAGTAATGCATCTAACTGTCTGTGTTTTGATTCTTTCCTGGGATTCCAGTAATAGATTCCGATGGACATGGGATAGTTTACTGTAACCTGTGGACCTTCAATGTGACGATGAAACACAGAAATTGCGTCGGAATTGAATACGACAGCCACCATGCCGACTTCTCTCCGGGAGAATAATGCTTCTAACTTTCTGTGCTTTGATTCTCTCCTGGGATTCCAGTAATAGATTCCGATGGACATGGGAAGGTTTACTGTAACCTGTGGACCTTCAATGTGACGCTGAAACACAGAAATTACGCCGGAATTGAATACAACAGGCACCATGCCGACTTCTCTCCGGGAGAGTAATGCTTCTAACTGTCTGTGCTTTGATTCTTTCCTGGGAGTCCAGCAATTGATTCCGATGGGCATGGAAAAGTTTAATGAACCTGTGGACCTTCAAGGAGACGATGAAACACAGAAATTGCGTCGGAATTGAATACAACAGGCACCATGCCGATTTCTCTCCGGGAGAGAAATGTTTCTAACTGTCTGTGCTTTGATTCTATCCTGAGATTCCAGTAATAGATGCCGATGGACATGAGGAGGTCTACTGTAACCTCTGGACCTTGAACTTGACGACGAAACATAGAAATTGCGTCGAAATTGAATATAACAGCCACCATGCCGACCTCTCTCCGGGAGAGTAATGCTTCTAACTGTCTGTGCTTTGATTCTTTCCTGGGAGTCCAGCAATTGATTCCGATGGGCATGGAAAAGTTTAATGAACCTGTGGACCTTCAAGGAGACGATGAAACACAGAAATTGCGTCGGAATTGAATACAACAGGCACCATGCCTGCTTCTCTCCGGGAGAGCAATGCTTGTAACTGTCAGTGCATTGATTCTTTCCTGGTAGTCCAGTAATAGATTCCGATGGACATGGGAAGGTTTACTGTAACCTGTGGACCTTCAACTTGAAGATGAAACACAGAAATTGCAACGGAATTCAATACAACAGGCACAGTGCCGACTTCTGTCCCGGAGAGTAAAGCTTGAAACTAACTGAGCTTTGATTCTTTCCTGGGATTCCACAAAATAGATTTCGATGGACATGGGAAGATTTACTGTAACCTGTGGACATTCAACGTGACGATAAAACACAGAAATTGCGTCGGAATTGAATACAACAGGCCCCATGCCGATTTCTGTCTGGGAGAGTAATGCTTCTGACTGTCTGTGCTTTGATTCTCTCCTGGGATTACAGTAATAGATTCCGATGGACATGGGAAGGCTTACTGTAACCTGTGGACCTTCAACTTGACGATGAAACACAGAAATTGCGAAGGAATTTAATACAACGGGCACAATACCGACTTCTGTCCGGGAGAGTAATGCTTCTAATTGTCTGTGCTTTGATTCTTTCCTGGGATTCCAGTAAAAGATTCCGATTAACATGGGAAGGTTTACTGTAACTTGTGGACCTTCAACTTAACGATGAAACACAGATATTGCGTCGGACTTGAATACAACAGGCAGCATGCCGACTTCTGTCTGGGAGAGAAATGCTTCTAACTGTCTGTGAATTGTATCTTTCCTGGGATTCCAGTATTAGATTCCGATGAACGTGGGAAGGATTACTGTAACCTGTGGACCTTCAACTTGACGATGAAAAACAGAAATTGCGTCCGAATTGAAAACAACAGGCACCATGCCGACTTCTGTCAGGGAGAGTAATAGTTCTAATTGGCTGTGCTTTGTTTTCTTTCCTGGGATTCCAGTAACAAATTCCGAGGGACATGGGAAGGTTTACTGTAACCTGTTGACCTTCAACTTGACGATGAAACACAGAAATTGCGTCAGAATTGAATTCAACAAGCACCATGCCGACTGCTCTATGGGAGAGTAAAGCTTCTAGCTGTCTGTGCTCTGATTCTTTCCTGGGATTCCAGTAAAAGATTCCGATGCACATGGGACGGTTTACTGTAATCTGTGGACCTTCAACATGACGATGAAACATAGAAATTGCCTCGGAATTGAAAACAACAGGCACCATGCCGACTTCTGTCCGGGAGGGTAATGCCTCAAATTGTCTGTGCTTTGATTCCTTCCTGAGATTCCAGTAATAGATTCCGATGGCCTTGTAAAGGTTTTCTGTAACCTGTGGACCTTCAAGTTGACGATGGAGCGTAGAAATTGCGTCGGAATTGAATACAACGGGCACCATCCCAACTTATGTGCGGGAGAGTAATGCTTCTCACAGTCTGTGCTTTTTTTTCTTTCCTGGGATTCCAGTAACAGATTCCGAGGGATATAGGAATGTTTACTGTAAGCTGTTGACCTTCAACTTGACGATGAAACACTGAAATTGCGTCGGAATTGAAAACAACAGGCACCATGACGACTTCTGTCCGGGAGAGTAATGCTTCAAATTGTCTGTGCTTTGATTCTTTCCTGGGATTCCAGTAATAGATTCCGATGGCCTTGGGAAGGTTTTCTGTAACCTGTGGACCTTCAACTTGACGATGGATAACAGAAATTGCGTGGGAATTGAATACAACAGGCACCATGCCGACTTCTGGCTAGGAGAGTAATGCTTCAAATTGTTTGTTCTTGAATACAACTGGCACCATGAAAACTTCTCTCCGGGAGAGTTATGCTTCTAACTGTCTGTGCTTTGATTCTTTCCTGGGATTCCAGTTATAGATTCCGAAGGGCATGGGAATGTTTACTGTAACCAGTGGACCTTCAACTTGACGATGAAACACAGAAATTGCGTCGGAATTGAATACAACAGGCACCATGCCGTCCTCTCTCCGGGAGAGAAATGCTTCTAACTGTCTGTGCTTTGATTCTTTCCTGGGATTCCAGTTATAGATTTCGATGGACATGGGAAGGTTTACTGTACCCTGTGGACCTTCAACTTGACGATGAAACACAGAAATTGCGCCGGAATACAAAAGGCACCATTCCGTGTTCTCTCCGGGAGAGTAATGCATCTAACTGTCTGTGTTTTGATTCTTTCCTGGGATTCCAGTAATAGATTCCGATGGACATGGGATAGTTTACTGTAACCTGTGGACCTTCAATGTGACGATGAAACACAGAAATTGCGTCGGAATTGAATACGACAGCCACCATGCCGACTTCTCTCCGGGAGAATAATGCTTCTAACTTTCTGTGCTTTGATTCTCTCCTGGGATTCCAGTAATAGATTCCGATGGACATGGGAAGGTTTACTGTAACCTGTGGACCTTCAATGTGACGCTGAAACACAGAAATTACGCCGGAATTGAATACAACAGGCACCATGCCGACTTCTCTCCGGGAGAGTAATGCTTCTAACTGTCTGTGCTTTGATTCTTTCCTGGGAGTCCAGCAATTGATTCCGATGGGCATGGAAAAGTTTAATGAACCTGTGGACCTTCAAGGAGACGATGAAACACAGAAATTGCGTCGGAATTGAATACAACAGGCACCATGCCGATTTCTCTCCGGGAGAGAAATGTTTCTAACTGTCTGTGCTTTGATTCTATCCTGAGATTCCAGTAATAGATGCCGATGGACATGAGGAGGTCTACTGTAACCTCTGGACCTTGAACTTGACGATGAAACATAGAAATTGCGTCGAAATTGAATATAACAGCCACCATGCCGACCTCTCTCCGGGAGAGTAATGCTTCTAACTGTCTGTGCTTTGATTCTTTCCTGGGAGTCCAGCAATTGATTCCGATGGGCATGGAAAAGTTTAATGAACCTGTGGACCTTCAAGGAGACGATGAAACACAGAAATTGCGTCGGAATTGAATACAACAGGCACCATGCCTGCTTCTCTCCGGGAGAGCAATGCTTGTAACTGTCAGTGCATTGATTCTTTCCTGGTAGTCCAGTAATAGATTCCGATGGACATGGGAAGGTTTACTGTAACCTGTGGACCTTCAACTTGAAGATGAAACACAGAAATTGCAACGGAATTCAATACAACAGGCACAGTGCCGACTTCTGTCCCGGAGAGTAAAGCTTGAAACTAACTGAGCTTTGATTCTTTCCTGGGATTCCACAAAATAGATTTCGATGGACATGGGAAGATTTACTGTAACCTGTGGACATTCAACGTGACGATAAAACACAGAAATTGCGTCGGAATTGAATACAACAGGCCCCATGCCGATTTCTGTCTGGGAGAGTAATGCTTCTGACTGTCTGTGCTTTGATTCTCTCCTGGGATTACAGTAATAGATTCCGATGGACATGGGAAGGCTTACTGTAACCTGTGGACCTTCAACTTGACGATGAAACACAGAAATTGCGAAGGAATTTAATACAACGGGCACAATACCGACTTCTGTCCGGGAGAGTAATGCTTCTAATTGTCTGTGCTTTGATTCTTTCCTGGGATTCCAGTAAAAGATTCCGATTAACATGGGAAGGTTTACTGTAACTTGTGGACCTTCAACTTAACGATGAAACACAGATATTGCGTCGGACTTGAATACAACAGGCAGCATGCCGACTTCTGTCTGGGAGAGAAATGCTTCTAACTGTCTGTGAATTGTATCTTTCCTGGGATTCCAGTATTAGATTCCGATGAACGTGGGAAGGATTACTGTAACCTGTGGACCTTCAACTTGACGATGAAAAACAGAAATTGCGTCCGAATTGAAAACAACAGGCACCATGCCGACTTCTGTCAGGGAGAGTAATAGTTCTAATTGGCTGTGCTTTGTTTTCTTTCCTGGGATTCCAGTAACAAATTCCGAGGGACATGGGAAGGTTTACTGTAACCTGTTGACCTTCAACTTGACGATGAAACACAGAAATTGCGTCAGAATTGAATTCAACAAGCACCATGCCGACTGCTCTATGGGAGAGTAAAGCTTCTAGCTGTCTGTGCTCTGATTCTTTCCTGGGATTCCAGTAAAAGATTCCGATGCACATGGGACGGTTTACTGTAATCTGTGGACCTTCAACATGACGATGAAACATAGAAATTGCCTCGGAATTGAAAACAACAGGCACCATGCCGACTTCTGTCCGGGAGGGTAATGCCTCAAATTGTCTGTGCTTTGATTCCTTCCTGAGATTCCAGTAATAGATTCCGATGGCCTTGTAAAGGTTTTCTGTAACCTGTGGACCTTCAAGTTGACGATGGAGCGTAGAAATTGCGTCGGAATTGAATACAACGGGCACCATCCCAACTTATGTGCGGGAGAGTAATGCTTCTCACAGTCTGTGCTTTTTTTTCTTTCCTGGGATTCCAGTAACAGATTCCGAGGGATATAGGAATGTTTACTGTAAGCTGTTGACCTTCAACTTGACGATGAAACACTGAAATTGCGTCGGAATTGAAAACAACAGGCACCATGACGACTTCTGTCCGGGAGAGTAATGCTTCAAATTGTCTGTGCTTTGATTCTTTCCTGGGATTCCAGTAATAGATTCCGATGGCCTTGGGAAGGTTTTCTGTAACCTGTGGACCTTCAACTTGACGATGGATAACAGAAATTGCGTGGGAATTGAATACAACAGGCACCATGCCGACTTCTGGCTAGGAGAGTAATGCTTCAAATTGTTTGTTCTTGAATACAACTGGCACCATGAAAACTTCTCTCCGGGAGAGTTATGCTTCTAACTGTCTGTGCTTTGATTCTTTCCTGGGATTCCAGTTATAGATTCCGAAGGGCATGGGAATGTTTACTGTAACCAGTGGACCTTCAACTTGACGATGAAACACAGAAATTGCGTCGGAATTGAATACAACAGGCACCATGCCGTCCTCTCTCCGGGAGAGAAATGCTTCTAACTGTCTGTGCTTTGATTCTTTCCTGGGATTCCAGTTATAGATTTCGATGGACATGGGAAGGTTTACTGTACCCTGTGGACCTTCAACTTGACGATGAAACACAGAAATTGCGCCGGAATACAAAAGGCACCATTCCCTGTTCTCTCCGGGAGAGTAATGCATCTAACTGTCTGTGTTTTGATTCTTTCCTGGGATTCCAGTAATAGATTCCGATGGACATGGGATAGTTTACTGTAACCTGTGGACCTTCAATGTGACGATGAAACACAGAAATTGCGTCGGAATTGAATACGACAGCCACCATGCCGACTTCTCTCCGGGAGAATAATGCTTCTAACTTTCTGTGCTTTGATTCTCTCCTGGGATTCCAGTAATAGATTCCGATGGACATGGGAAGGTTTACTGTAGCCTGTGGACCTTCAATGTGACGCTGAAACACAGAAATTACGCCGGAATTGAATACAACAGGCACCATGCCGACTTCTCTCCGGGAGAGTAATGCTTCTAACTGTCTGTGCTTTGATTCTTTCCTGGGAGTCCAGCAATTGATTCCGATGGGCATGGAAAAGTTTAATGAACCTGTGGACCTTCAAGGAGACGATGAAACACAGAAATTGCGTCGGAATTGAATACAACAGGCACCATGCCGATTTCTCTCCGGGAGAGAAATGTTTCTAACTGTCTGTGCTTTGATTCTATCCTGAGATTCCAGTAATAGATGCCGATGGACATGAGGAGGTCTACTGTAACCTCTGGACCTTGAACTTGACGATGAAACATAGAAATTGCGTCGAAATTGAATATAACAGCCACCATGCCGACCTCTCTCCGGGAGAGTAATGCTTCTAACTGTCTGTGCTTTGATTCTTTCCTGGGAGTCCAGCAATTGATTCCGATGGGCATGGAAAAGTTTAATGAACCTGTGGACCTTCAAGGAGACGATGAAACACAGAAATTGCGTCGGAATTGAATACAACAGGCACCATGCCTGCTTCTCTCCGGGAGAGCAATGCTTGTAACTGTCAGTGCATTGATTCTTTCCTGGTAGTCCAGTAATAGATTCCGATGGACATGGGAAGGTTTACTGTAACCTGTGGACCTTCAACTTGAAGATGAAACACAGAAATTGCAACGGAATTCAATACAACAGGCACAGTGCCGACTTCTGTCCCGGAGAGTAAAGCTTGAAACTAACTGAGCTTTGATTCTTTCCTGGGATTCCACAAAATAGATTTCGATGGACATGGGAAGATTTACTGTAACCTGTGGACATTCAACGTGACGATAAAACACAGAAATTGCGTCGGAATTGAATACAACAGGCCCCATGCCGATTTCTGTCTGGGAGAGTAATGCTTCTGACTGTCTGTGCTTTGATTCTCTCCTGGGATTACAGTAATAGATTCCGATGGACATGGGAAGGCTTACTGTAACCTGTGGACCTTCAACTTGACGATGAAACACAGAAATTGCGAAGGAATTTAATACAACGGGCACAATACCGACTTCTGTCCGGGAGAGTAATGCTTCTAATTGTCTGTGCTTTGATTCTTTCCTGGGATTCCAGTAAAAGATTCCGATTAACATGGGAAGGTTTACTGTAACTTGTGGACCTTCAACTTAACGATGAAACACAGATATTGCGTCGGACTTGAATACAACAGGCAGCATGCCGACTTCTGTCTGGGAGAGAAATGCTTCTAACTGTCTGTGAATTGTATCTTTCCTGGGATTCCAGTATTAGATTCCGATGAACGTGGGAAGGATTACTGTAACCTGTGGACCTTCAACTTGACGATGAAAAACAGAAATTGCGTCCGAATTGAAAACAACAGGCACCATGCCGACTTCTGTCAGGGAGAGTAATAGTTCTAATTGGCTGTGCTTTGTTTTCTTTCCTGGGATTCCAGTAACAAATTCCGAGGGACATGGGAAGGTTTACTGTAACCTGTTGACCTTCAACTTGACGATGAAACACAGAAATTGCGTCAGAATTGAATTCAACAAGCACCATGCCGACTGCTCTATGGGAGAGTAAAGCTTCTAGCTGTCTGTGCTCTGATTCTTTCCTGGGATTCCAGTAAAAGATTCCGATGCACATGGGACGGTTTACTGTAATCTGTGGACCTTCAACATGACGATGAAACATAGAAATTGCCTCGGAATTGAAAACAACAGGCACCATGCCGACTTCTGTCCGGGAGGGTAATGCCTCAAATTGTCTGTGCTTTGATTCCTTCCTGAGATTCCAGTAATAGATTCCGATGGCCTTGTAAAGGTTTTCTGTAACCTGTGGACCTTCAAGTTGACGATGGAGCGTAGAAATTGCGTCGGAATTGAATACAACGGGCACCATCCCAACTTATGTGCAGGAGAGTAATGCTTCTCACAGTCTGTGCTTTTTTTTCTTTCCTGGGATTCCAGTAACAGATTCCGAGGGATATAGGAATGTTTACTGTAAGCTGTTGACCTTCAACTTGACGATGAAACACTGAAATTGCGTCGGAATTGAAAACAACAGGCACCATGACGACTTCTGTCCGGGAGAGTAATGCTTCAAATTGTCTGTGCTTTGATTCTTTCCTGGGATTCCAGTAATAGATTCCGATGGCCTTGGGAAGGTTTTCTGTAGCCTGTGGACCTTCAACTTGACGATGGATAACAGAAATTGCGTGGGAATTGAATACAACAGGCACCATGCCGACTTCTGGCTAGGAGAGTAATGCTTCAAATTGTTTGTTCTTGAATACAACTGGCACCATGAAAACTTCTCTCCGGGAGAGTTATGCTTCTAACTGTCTGTGCTTTGATTCTTTCCTGGGATTCCAGTTATAGATTCCGAAGGGCATGGGAATGTTTACTGTAACCAGTGGACCTTCAACTTGACGATGAAACACAGAAATTGCGTCGGAATTGAATACAACAGGCACCATGCCGTCCTCTCTCCGGGAGAGAAATGCTTCTAACTGTCTGTGCTTTGATTCTTTCCTGGGATTCCAGTTATAGATTTCGATGGACATGGGAAGGTTTACTGTACCCTGTGGACCTTCAACTTGACGATGAAACACAGAAATTGCGCCGGAATACAAAAGGCACCATTCCCTGTTCTCTCCGGGAGAGTAATGCATCTAACTGTCTGTGTTTTGATTCTTTCCTGGGATTCCAGTAATAGATTCCGATGGACATGGGATAGTTTACTGTAACCTGTGGACCTTCAATGTGACGATGAAACACAGAAATTGCGTCGGAATTGAATACGACAGCCACCATGCCGACTTCTCTCCGGGAGAATAATGCTTCTAACTTTCTGTGCTTTGATTCTCTCCTGGGATTCCAGTAATAGATTCCGATGGACATGGGAAGGTTTACTGTAACCTGTGGACCTTCAATGTGACGCTGAAACACAGAAATTACGCCGGAATTGAATACAACAGGCACCATGCCGACTTCTCTCCGGGAGAGTAATGCTTCTAACTGTCTGTGCTTTGATTCTTTCCTGGGAGTCCAGCAATTGATTCCGATGGGCATGGAAAAGTTTAATGAACCTGTGGACCTTCAAGGAGACGATGAAACACAGAAATTGCGTCGGAATTGAATACAACAGGCACCATGCCGATTTCACTCCGGGAGAGAAATGTTTCTAACTGTCTGTGCTTTGATTCTATCCTGAGATTCCAGTAATAGATGCCGATGGACATGAGGAGGTCTACTGTAACCTCTGGACCTTGAACTTGACGATGAAACATAGAAATTGCGTCGAAATTGAATATAACAGCCACCATGCCGACCTCTCTCCGGGAGAGTAATGCTTCTAACTGTCTGTGCTTTGATTCTTTCCTGGGAGTCCAGCAATTGATTCCGATGGGCATGGAAAAGTTTAATGAACCTGTGGACCTTCAAGGAGACGATGAAACACAGAAATTGCGTCGGAATTGAATACAACAGGCACCATGCCTGCTTCTCTCCGGGAGAGCAATGCTTGTAACTGTCAGTGCATTGATTCTTTCCTGGTAGCTCAGTAATAGATTCCGATGGACATGGGAAGGTTTACTGTAACCTGTGGACCTTCAACTTGAAGATGAAACACAGAAATTGCAACGGAATTCAATACAACAGGCACAGTGCCGACTTCTGTCCCGGAGAGTAAAGCTTGAAACTAACTGAGCTTTGTTTCTTTCCTGGGATTCCACAAAATAGATTTCGATGGACATGGGAAGATTTACTGTAACCTGTGGACATTCAACGTGACGATAAAACACAGAAATTGCGTCGGAATTGAATACAACAGGCCCCATGCCGATTTCTGTCTGGGAGAGTAATGCTTCTGACTGTCTGTGCTTTGATTCTCTCCTGGGATTACAGTAATAGATTCCGATGGACATGGGAAGGCTTACTGTAACCTGTGGACCTTCAACTTGACGATGAAACACAGAAATTGCGACGGAATTTAATACAACGGGCACAATACCGACTTCTGTCCGGGAGAGTAATGCTTCTAATTGTCTGTGCTTTGATTCTTTCCTGGGATTCCAGTACTAGATTCCGATGGACATGGGAAGGTTGACTGTAACCTGTGGACCTTCAACTTGACGATGAAATACAGAATTTGCGTCGGAATTGAATAAAACAGGCACCATGCCGACTTCTGTCCGGGAGAGTAATACTTCTAACTGTCTGAGCTTTGATTCATTCCTGGGGATTCCAGTAATAGATTCCGATGGACATGGGAAGGTTTACTGTAACCTGTGGACCTTCAACTTGATGATGAAACACAGAAATTGCGTCAGAATTGAATACAACAAGCACCATGCCGACTTCTCTATGGGAGAGTAATGCTTCTCACTGTCTGTGCTTTTTTTCTTACCTGGGATTACAGTAAAAGATTCCGATTAACATGGGAAGGTTTACTGTAACTTGTGGACCTTCAACTTGACGATGAAACACAGATATTGCGTCGGACTTGAATACAACAGGCACCATGCCGACTTCTGTCTGGGAGAGAAATGCTTCTAACTGTCTGTGAATTGAATCTTTCCTGGGATTCCAGTATTAGATTCCGATGAACGTGGGAAGGATTACTGTAACCTGAGGACCTTCAACTTGACGATGAAAAACAGAAATTGCGTCCGAATTGAAAACAACAGGCACCATGCCGACTTCTGTCAGGGAGAGTAATAGTTCTAACTGGCTGTGCTTTGTTTTCTTTCCTGGGATTCCAGTAACAAATTCCGAGGGACATGGGAAGGTTTACTGTAACCTGTTGACCTTCAACTTGACGATGAAACACAGAAATTGCGTCAGAATTGAATTCAACAAGCACCATGCCGACTGCTCTATGGGAGAGTAAAGCTTCTAGCTGTCTGTGCTCTGATTCTTTCCTGGGATTCCAGTAATAGTTTCCGATGCACATGGGACGGTTTACTGTAACCTGTGGACCTTCAACATGACGATGAAACATAGAAATTGCCTCGGAATTGAAAACAACAGGCACCATGCCGACTTCAGTCCGGGAGGGTAATGCCTCAAATTGTCTGTGCTTTGATTCCTTCCTGAGATTCCAGTAATAGATTCCGATGGCCTTGTAAAGGTTTTCTGTAACCTGTGGACCTTCAAGTTGACGATGGAGCGTAGAAATTGCGTCGGAATTGAATACAACGGGCACCATCCCAACTTATGTGCGGGAGAGTACTGCTTCTCACAGTCTGTGCTTTTTTTTCTTTCCTGGGATTCCAGTAACAGATTCCGAGGGATATAGGAATGTTTACTGTAAGCTGTTGACCTTCAACTTGACGATGAAACACTGAAATTGCGTCGGAATTGAAAACAACAGGCACCATGCCGACTTCTGTCCGGGAGAGTAATGCTTCAAATTGTCTGTGCTTTGATTCTTTCCTGGGATTCCAGTAATAGATTCCGATGGCCTTGGGAAGGTTTTCTGTAACCTGTGGACCTTCAACTTGACGATGGATAACAGAAATTGCGTGGGAATTGAATACAACAGGCACCATGCCGACTTCTGGCTAGGAGAGTAGTGCTTCAAATTGTTTGTTCTTGAATACAACTGGCACCATGAAAACTTCTCTCCGGGAGAGTTATGCTTCTAACTGTCTGTGCTTTGATTCTTTCCTGGGATTCCAGTAATAGATTCCGATGGGCATGGGAATGTTTACTGTAGCCAGTGGACCTTCAACTTGACGATGAAACACAGAAATTGCGTCGGAATTGAATACAACAGGCACCATGCCGACCTCTCTCCGGGAGAGAAATGCTTCTAACTGTCTGTGCTTTGATTCTTTCCTGGGATTCCAGTTATAGATTTCGATGGACATGGGAAGGTTTACTGTGCCCTGTGGACCTTCAACGTGACGATGAAACACAGAAATTGCGCCGGAATACAAAAGGCACCATTCCGTCTTCTCTCCGGGAGAGTAATGCATCTAACTGTCTGTGTTTTGATTCTTTCCTGGGATTCCAGTAATAGATTCCGATGGACATGGGAAGCTTTACTGTAACCTGTGGACCTTCAACATGACGATGAAACACAGAAATTGCGTCGGAATTGAATACAACAGGCACCATGCTGACTTCTCTCCGGGAGAGAAATGCTTCTAACTCTTTGTGCATTGATTCTTTCCTGGGATTCCAGTAATAGATTCCGATGGACATGGGAAGGTTTACTGTAACCTGTGGACCATCAACTTGACGATGAAACACAGAAATGACGTCGGAATTGAATACAACAGGCACCATGCAGACTTCTCTCCAGGAGAGTAATGCTTCTAACTGTCTGTGCTTTGATTCTTTTCTGGGATTCCAGTAATAGATTCCGATGGACATTGAAGGTTTACTGTAACCTGTGGACCTTCAACTAGACGATGAAACACAGAAATTGCGTCGGAATTGAAAACAACACACAACATGCCAACTTATCTCCGGGAGAGTAATTCTTCTACCTGTCTGTGCTTTGATTCTACCCTGGGATTCCAGTAATAGATTCCGATGGACATGGAAAGGTTTAGTGTAACCTGTGGACCGTCAACTTGACGACGATACACAGAAATTGGGTCGGAATTGAATACAACAGGCACCATGCCGTCTTCTCTCCGGGAGAGTAATGCCTCTAACTGTCTGTGCCTTGATTCTTTCCTGGGATTCCAGTAATAGTTTCCGATGGACATGGGAAGGGTTTCTGTAACCTGTGGACCTTCAATTAGACGATGAAACACAGAAATTGCGTCGGAAGCGAATACATGAGGCACCATGCCGACTTCTCTCCGGGAGAGAAGTGCTTCTAACTATCTACACCTACATCTACATTGATACTCCGCAAGCCACCCAACGGTGTGTGGCGGATTGCACTTTACGTGCCACTGACATTACCTCCCTTTCCTGTTCCAGTCGCGTATGGTTCGCAAGAAGAACGACTGTCTGACAGCCTCCGTGCACGCTCTAATCTCTCTAATTTTACATTCATGATCTCCTCGGGAGGTAGAAGTAGGGGGAAGCAATATATTCCATCCCTCATCCAGAAACGCACCCTCTCGAAAAATGGCGAGCAAGCTACACCGCGATGCACAGCGCCTCTCTTACAGAGTCTGCCACTTGAGTTTATTAAACATCTCCGTAACGCTATCACGGTTACCAAATAACCCGGTGACGAAATGCGCAGCTCTTCTTTGGATCTTCTCTATCTATTCCGTCAACCCGACCTGGTTCGGATCCCAAACTGATGAGCAATACTCAAGTATAGGTCGAACGAGTGTTTTGTAAGCCACCTCCTTTGTTGATGGTCTACATTTTGTGTTTTGATTCTTCCTGGGATTCCAGTAATAGATTCCGATGGACATGGGAAGGTTTACTGTAAACTGTGACTTTCAACGTGACGATGAAACACAGAAATTGCGTCGGAATTGAATACAACATGCACCATGCCGACTTCTCTCCGGGAGAGTAATGCTTCTAACTGTCTGTGCTTTGTATCTTTCCTGGAATTCCAGTAATAGATTCCGATGGACATGGGAAAGTCTCCTGTAACCTGTGGACCTTCAAATTGACGATGAAACACTGAAATTGCGTCGGAATTGAATACAACAGGCACCATGCCTACTTCTCTGCGGGAGAGTAATGCTTCTAGCTGTCTGTGCTTTGATTCCTTCCTGGGAATCCAGTAATGGGTTCTGATGGACATGGGAAGGTTAACTGTAACCTGTGGACCTTCAACTTGACGATGAAAATCAGAAATTGCGTAGGAATTGAATACAACTGGCACCATGCCGACGTCTGTCCGGGAGAGTAATGCTTCAAATTGTCTGTGCTTGAATACAACTGGCACCATGAAAACTTCTCTCCGGGAGAGTTAGGCTACTAACTGTCTGTGCTTTGATTCTTTCCTGGGATTCCAGTAATAGATTCCGATGGACATGGGAAGGTTTACTGTAACCAGTGGACCTTCAATTTGACGATGAAACACAGAAATTGAGTCGGAATTGAATACAACAGGCACCATGCCGACTTCTCTCCGGGAGAGAAATGCTTCTAACTGTCTGTGCTTTGATTCTTTCCAGGGATTCCAGTAATAGATTCCGATGGACATGGGATGGTTTACTGTAACCTGTGGACCTTCAACTTGACGATGAAACACAGAAATTACGTCGGAATTGAATACAACAGGCACCATGTAGACTTCTCACCGGGAGAGTAATACTTCTAACTGTCTGTGCTTTGATTCTTTCCTGGGATTTCAGTAATAGATTCCGATGGACATGGAAAGGTTTAGTGTAACCTGTGGACCGTCAACTTGACGACGATACACAGAAATTGGGTCGGAATTGAATACAACAGGCACCATGCCGTCTTCTCTCCGGGAGATTAATGCCTCTAACTGTCTGTGCCTTGATTCTTTCCTGGGATTCCAGTAATAGATTCCGATGGACAAGGGAAGGTTTACTGTAACCTGTGGACCTTCAACTTGACGATGAAACACAGAAATAGCGTCGGAATTGAAAACTACAGGCACCATGCCGACTTCTGTCCGGGAGAGTAATGCTTCTAACTGTCTGTGCTTTGTTTTCTTTCCTGGGATTTCAGTAACAGATTCCGAGGGACATGGGAAGGTTTACTGTAACCTTTTGACCTTCCACTTGACGATTAAACACAGATATTGCGTCAGAATTGAATACAACAAGCACCATGCCGACTTCTCTATGGGAGAGTAAAGCTTCTAACTGTCTGTGCTTTGATTCTTTCCGAGGATTCCAGTAATAGATTCCAATGGACATGGGAAGGTTTACCGTAACCTGTGGACCTCCACCTTGACGATGAAACACTGAAATCGCGTCGGAATTGAGAAAACAGGCATTATGCCGACTTCTGTCCGGGAGGGTAATGCTTCACATTGTCTGTGCTTTGATTCCTTCCTTAGATTCCAGTGATAGATTACGATGGCCTGGGAAAGGTTTTCTGTAAACTGTGGACCTTCAACGTGACGATGAAACACAGACATTTCGTCGGAATTGATTACAATAGGCACCATGCCGACTTTTCTCCGGGAGAGAAATGCTTCTAACTGTCTGTGTTTTGATTCTTTCCAGGGATTCAGGAATAGATTCCGATGGACATGGGAAGGTTTACTGTAACCTGTGGACCTTCAACTTGACGATGAAACACAGAAATAGCGTCGGAATTGAAAACAACAGGCACCATGCCGACGTCTGTCCGGGAGAGTAATGCTTCAAATCGTCTGTGCTTGAATACAACTGGCATCATGAAAACTTCTCTCCGGGAGAGTTATGCTTCCAACTGTCGGTGCTTTGATTCTCTCCTGGGATTCCTGTAATAGATTCCGATGGACATGGGGAGGTTTACTGTAACCAGTGGACCTTCAACTTGACGATGAAACACAGAAATTGCGTCGGAATTGAATACAACAGGCATCATGCCGACTCCTCTCCGGGAGAGGAATGCTTCTAACTGTCAATGCTTTGATTCTTTCCTGGGATTCCAGTAATAGATTCCGATGGACATGGGAAGGTTTACTGTAACCTGTGTACCTTCAACTTGACGATGAAACACAGAAATGGCGACGGAACCTAATACATTAGGCGCCATTCCGACCTCTCTCCGGGACAGTAATGCTTCAAACTGTCTGTGCTATGATTCTTTCCTGGGATTAAAGTAATAGATTCCGATTGACATGGGAAGTTTTACTGTAACCAGTGGACCTTCAACTTGACGATGAAACACAGAAATTGCGTCGGAATTGAATACAACAGGCACCATGCTGACTTCTCTCCGGGAGAGAAATGCTTCTAACTCTCTGTGCTTTGATTCTTTCCTGGGATTCCAGTAATAGCTTCCGATGGACATGAGAAGGTTTACTGTAACCTGTGGACCTTCAACTTGACGATGAAACTCAGAAATTGCGTCGGAATTGAATACAACAGGCACCACGCCGACTTCTCTCCGGGAGAGTAATGCTTCTAACTGTCTGTGCTTTGATTCTTTCCTGGGATTCCTGTAATAGATTCCGATGGCCTTAGGAAGGATTTCTGTAACCTGTGGTCCTTCAACGTGACGATGAAACACAGAAATTGCGTCGGAACCTAATACAACAGGCACCACGCCGACTTCTCTCCGGGAAAACAATGCGTCTAACTGTCTGTGCTTTGATTCTATCCTGGGATTCCAGTAATAGATCCCGATAGATATGGGAAGGTTTACTGTAACCTGTGGGCATTCAACTTGTCGATGATACACAGAAATTGCGTCGGAACCTAATACAACACTCACCATGCCGCCTTCTGTCCGGGAGAGTAATGCCTCTAACTGTCTGTGCTTTGATTCTTTCCTGAGATTCCAGTAATACATTCCGATGGATATGGGAAGGATTACCGCAACCTGTGGACCTTCAACTTGACGATGAAACACAGACACTGCGTCGGAATTGGAAACAAGAGGCACCATGCCGACTTCTGTCCGGGAGAGTAATGCTTCTAACTGTCTATGTTTTGATTCTTTCCTGGGATTCCAGTAATACATTCCGATGGACTTGGGAAGGTTTACTGTAACCTGTGGACATTCAACTTGTCGATGAAACACAGAAATTGCGTCGGAACCTAATACAACAGGCACCATGCCGACTTCTGTCCGGGAGAGTAATGCTTCTAACTGTCTGTGCTTTGATTCGTTCCTGGGATTCAAGAAATATATTCCGATAGACATGGGAAGGCTTATTGTAACCTGTGGACATCAACGTGACGATGAAACACAGAAATTGCGTCGGAATAGAATACAACATGCACCATGCTGACTTCTGTCTGGGAGAGTAAAGCTTCTAACTGTCTGTGCTTTGATTCTTTCCTGGGATTCCAGTAATAGATTCCGATAGACATGGGAAGGTTTACTGTAACCTGTGGGCCTTCAACGTGACGATGAAACAGAGAAATTGCGTTGGAATTGAATACAACAGGCACCATGCCGAGTTCTGTCCGGGAGAGTAATTCTTCTAACTGTCTGTGCTTTGATTCTTTCCTGGGATTCCACTAATTGATTCCGATGGACATGTTAAGGCTTACTGTAAGCTGTGGACATCCACTTGACGATGAAACACAGAAATTGCGTCGGTATAGAATACAACAAGCACCATGCTGACTTCTGTCTGGGAGAGTAATGCTTCTAACTGTCTGTGCTTTGATTCCTTCCTGGGATTCCAGTAATATATTCCGATAGACATGGGAAGGCTTATTGTAACCTGTGGACATCAACGTGACGATGAAACACAGAAATTGCGTCGGAATAGAATACAACATGCACCATGCTGACTTCTGTCTGGGAGAGTAAAGCTTATAACTGTCTGTGCTTTGATTCTTTCCTGGGATTCCAGTAATAGATTCCGTTAGACATGGGAAGGTTTCCTGTAACCTGTGGACCTCCAACTTGACGATGAAACACAGATATCGCGTCGAAATTGAGAAAACAGGCATCATGACGACTTCTGTCCGGGAGGGAAATGCTTCACATTGTCTGTGCTTTGATTCCTTCCTTAGATTCCAGTGATAGATTCCGATGGCCTTGGAAAGGTTTTCTGTAACCTGTGGACCTTCAAGTTGACGATGAAACACAGAAAGTGCGTAGGAATTGAATACAACAGGCACCATGCCGACTTCTGTGCGAGAGAGTAATGCTTCTCACAGTCTGTGCTTTGTTTTCTTTCCTGGGATTCCTGTAATAGATTCCGATGGACAAGAGAAGGTTAACTGTTACCTGTGGACCTTCAACTTGACAATGAAACACAGAACTTGAGTCGGAATTGAATACAACAGGCACCATGCCGACTTCTGTCCGGGAGAGTAATGCATCTAACTGTCTGTGCTTTGATTCTTTCCTGGGATTCCAGTAATAGATTCCGATGGACATAGGAATGTTTACTGTAACCAGTGGACATTCAACGTGGCGATGAAACACAGACATTTCGTCGGAATTGATTACAACAGGCACCATGCCGACTTCTCTCCGGGAGAGAAATGCTTCTAACTGTCTGTGCTTTAATTCTTTCCTGGGATTCCAGTAATAGATTCCGATGGACATGGGAAGGTTTTCTGTAACCTGTGGACCTTCAACTTGACGATGAAACACAGAAATTGCGTCGGAATTGAAAACAACAGGCACCATGCCGACGTCTGTCCGGGAGAGTAATGCGTCAAATTGTCTGTGCTTGAATACAACTGGCACCATGAAAACTTCTCTCTGGGAGAGTTATGCTTCTAACTGTCTGTGCTTTGATTCTTTCCTGGGATTCCTGTAACAGATTCCGATGGACATGGGAAGGTTTACTGTAACCTGTGCACCTTCAATTTGACGATGAAACACAGAAATGGCGACGGAACCTAATACATTAGGGGCCATTCCGACCTCTCTCCGGGAGAGTAATGCTTCAAACTGTCTGTGCTTTGATTCTTTCCTGGGATTCCAGTAATAGATACCGATTGACATGGGAAGGTTTACTGTAACCTGTGGACCTTCGACTTGACGATGAAACACAGAAATTGGGTCGGAATTGAATACAACAGGCACCATGCCGACTTCTCTCCGGGAGTGAAATGCTTCTAACTGTCTGTGTTTGATTCTTTCCTGGGATTCAAGTAATGGATTCCGATGGACATGGGAAGGTTTACTGTAACCTGTGGACCTTCAACTTGACGATGAAACACAGAAATTGCGTCGGAATTGAAAACAACAGTCACCATGTCGACTTCTGTCATGGAGAGCAATCCTTCTAACTGTGTGTGCTTTGATTCTCTCCTGGGATACCAGTAATAGATTCCGATGGACATGGGAAGGTTTACTGTAACCTGTGGGCATTCAACTTGTCGATGAAACAAAGAAATTTTGTCGGAACCTAATACAACAGGCACCATGTCGACTTCTGTCCGGGAGAGTAATGCCTCCAATTGTCTGTGCCTTGATTCTTTCCTTGGATTCCAGTAATACATTCCGATGGATATGGGAAGGTTCACCGTAACCTGTGGACCTTCACCTTGACGATGAAACACAGAAACTGCGTCGGTATTGGAAACAACAAGCACCATGCCGACTTCTGTCCGGGAGAGTAATGCTTCTAACTGTGTATGCTTTGATTCTTTCCTGGGAATCCAGTAATACATTCCGATGGACATGGGAAGGTTTACTGTAACCTGTGGACATTCAACTTGTCGGTGAAACACAGAAATTTCGTCGGAATCTAATACAACAGGCACCATGCCGACTTCTGTCCGGGAGAGTAATGCTTCTAACAGTCTGTGCTTCGATTCTTTCCTGGGATTCCAGTAATAGATTTCGATATACATGGGAAGGTTTACTAAAACCTGTGGACCTTCAACGTGGCGAAGAAACACAGATATTGCGTCGGAATTGAATACAACATGCACCATGACAACTTCTCTCCGGGAGAGTATTGCTTCTAACTGTCTGTGCTTTGATTCATTCCTGGCATTCCAGTAATGGAATCCGATGGACATGGGAAGGTTTACTGTAACCTGTGGACCTTCAACGTGACGATGAAACAGAGAAATTGCGTCGAAATAGAATACAACAAGCACCATGCTGACTTCTTTCTGGGAGAGTAATGCTTCTAACTGTCTGTGCTTTAATTCTTTCCTGGGATACCAGTAATAGATTCCGATAGACATGGGAAGGCTTACTGTAACGTAGGGACATCAACTTGACGATGAAACACAAAAATTGCGTCGGAATTGAATACAACAAGCACCATGCTGACTTCTGTCTGGGAGAGTAATGCTTCTAACTGTCTGTGCTTTGATTCTATCCTGGGATTCCAGTAATAGATTCCAAAGGACATGGGAAGGTTTACTGTAACCTGTGGACCTCCAACGTGAAGATGAAACACAGAAATCGCGTCGGAATTGAGAAAACAGGCATCATGCCGACTTCTGTCCGGGAGGGTAATGCTTCACACTGTCTGTGCTTTGATTCCTTCCTTAGATTCCAGTGATAGATTCTGATGGCCTTGGAAAGGTTTTCTGTAACCTGTGAACCTTCAAGATGACGATGAAACACAAAAAGTGCGTCGGAATTGAATACAACAGGCACCATGCCGACTTCTGTGCGGGAGAGTAATGCTCGTCACAGTCTGTGCTTTGTTTTCTTTCCTGGGATTCCAGTAATAGATTCCGATGGACATGGGAAGGTTTACTGTAACCTGTGGACCTTCAACTTGACGATGAAACACAGAAATTCCGTCGGAATTGAGTACAACAGGCACCATGCCGACTTCTCTCCGGGAGAGTTATGCTTCTAACTGTCTGTGCTTTGAATCCTTCCTGGGATTCCAGTAACAGATTCCGATGGACATGGGAAGGTTTACTGTAACCTGTGGACCTTTAACTTGACGATGAAACACAGAAATTGCGTCGGAATACAACAGGCACCATGCCGACTTCTGTCCGGGAGAGTAATGCTTCTAACTGTCTGTGCTTTGAATCTTTCCTGGGTTTTCAGTAATGGATTCCGATTGACATGGGAAGGTTTCCTGTAACCTGTGGACCTTCAAATGGACGATGAAACACTGAAATTGCGTCGGAATTGAATACAACAGACACCATGCCGACTTCTCTCCGGGAGAGTAATGCTTCTAGCTGTCTGTGCTTTGATTCTTACCTGGGATTCCAGTAATAGATTCCGATGGACAAGAGAAGGTTAACTGTTACCTGTGGACCTTCAACTTGACAATGAAACACAGAACTTGCGTCGGACTTGAATACAACAGGCACCATGCCGACTTCTGTCCCGGAGAGTAATGCATCTAACTGTCTGTGCTTTGATTCTTTCCTGGGATTCCAGTAATAGATTCCGATGGACATAGGAATGTTTACTGTAACCAGTGGACATTCAACGTGGCGATGAAACACAGACATTTCGTCGGAATTGATTACCACAGGCACCATGCCGACTTCTCTCCGGGAGAGTAATGCTTCTAACTGTCTGTGCTTTGAATCTTTCCTGAGACTCCTGTAATTGATTCCGATGGCCTTAGAAAGGATTTCTGTAACCTGTGGTCCTTCAACGTGACGATGGAACACAGAAATTGCGTCGGACCCTAATAAAGCAGGCACCACGCCGACTTTTCTCCGGGAGAAAAATGCCTCTAACTGTCTGTGCTTTGATTCTTTCCTGGGAATCCAGTAATACATTCCGATGGACATGGGAAGGTTTACTGTAACCTGTGGACATTCAACTTGTCGATGAAACACAGAAATTTCGTCGGAATCTAATACAACAGGCACCATGCCGACTTCTGTCCGGGAGAGTAATGCTTCTAACAGTCTGTGCTTCGATTCTTTCCTGGGATTCCAGTAATAGATTTCGATATACGTGGGAAGGTTTACTAAAACCTGTGGACCTTCAACGTGGCGAAGAAACACAGATATTGCGTCGGAATTGAATACAACATGCACCATGACAACTTCTCTCCGGGAGAGTATTGCTTCTAACTGTCTGTGCTTTGATTCATTCCTGGCATTAGAGTAATGGAATCCGATGGACATGGGAAGGTTTACTGTAACCTGTGGACCTTCAACGTGACGATGAAACAGAGAAATCGCGTCGAAATAGAATACAACAAGCACCATGCTGACTTCTTTCTGGGAGAGTAATGCTTCTAACTGTCTGTGCTTTGATTCTTTCCTGGGATACCAGTAATAGATTCCGATAGACATGGGAAGGCTTACTGTAACGTGTGGACATCAACTTGACGATGAAACACAAAAATTGCGTCGGAATAGAATACAACAAGCACCATGCTGACTTCTGTCTGGGAGAGTAATGCTTCTAACTGTCTGTGCTTTGATTCTATCCTGGGATTCCAGTAATAGATTTGAAGGACATGGGAAGGTTTAATGTAACCTGTGGACCTCCAACGTGAAGATGAAACACAGAAATCGCGTCGGAATTGAGAAAACAGGCATCATGCCGACTTCTGTCCAGGAGGGTAATGCTTCACACTGTCTGTGCTTTGATTCCTTCCTTAGATTCCAGTGATAGATTCTGATGGCCTTGGAAAGGTTTTCTGTAACCTGTGAACCTTCAAGATGACGATGAAACACAAAAAGTGCGTCGGAATTGAATACAACAGGCACCATGCCGACTTCTGTGCGGGAGAGTAATGCTCGTCACAGTCTGTGCTTTGTTTTCTTTCCTGGGATTCCAGTAATAGATACCGATGGACATGGGAAGGTTTACTGTAACCTGTGGACCTTCAAATGGACGATGAAACACTGAAATTGCGTCGGAATTGAATACAACGGGCACCATGCCGACTTCTGTCCGGGAGAGTAATGCTTCTAACTGTCTGTGCTTTGAATCCTTCCTGGGATTCCAGTAACAGATTCCGATGGACATGGGAAGGTTTACTGTAACCTTTTGATCTTCAACTTGACGATGAAACACAGAAATTGCGTCGGAATTGAATACAACAGGGACCATGCCGACCTCTCTCCGGGAGAGTAATGCTTGTAACAGTCTGTCCATTAATTCTTTCCTGGGAATCCAGTAATAGATTCTGATAGACATGGAAAGGTTTACTGTAACCTGTGGACCTTTAACTTGACGATGAAACACAGAAATTGCGTCGGAATACAACAGGCACCATGCCGACTACTGTCCGGGAGAGTAATGCTTCTAACTGTCTGTGCTTTGAATCTTTCCTGGGTTTTCAGTAATGGATTCCGATTGACATGGGAAGGTTTCCTGTAACCTGTGGACCTTCAAATGGACGATGAAACACTGAAATTGCGTCGGAATTGAATACAACGGGCACCATGCCGACTTCTGTCCGGGAGAGTAATGCATCTAACTGTCTGTGCTTTGATTCTTTCCTGGGATTCCAGTAATAGATTCCGATGGACATAGGAATGTTTACTGTAACCAGTGGACATTCAACGTGGCGATGAAACACAGACATTTCGTCGGAATTGATTACAACAGGCACCATGCCGACTTCTCTCCGGGAGAGTAATGCTTCTAACTGTCTGTGCTTTGAATCTTTCCTGAGACTCCTGTAATAGATTCCGATGGCCTTAGAAAGGATTTCTGTAACCTGTGGTCCTTCAACGTGACGATGGAACACAGAAATTGCGTCGGACCCTAATAAAACAGGCACCACGCCGACTTTTCTCCGGGAGAAAAATGCCTCTAACTGTCTGTGCTTTGATTCTTTCCTGGGAATCCAGTAATAGATTCCGATCGACATGGGAAGGTTTACTGTAACCTGTGGACCTTCAACGTGACGATGAAGCACAGAAATTGCGTCGGAATTGAATACAACATGCACCATGTCGACTTCTGTCATGGAGAGTAATCCTTCTAACTGTGTGTGCTTTGATTCTCTCCTGGGATACCAGTAATAGATTCCGATGGACATGGGAAGGTTTACTGTAACCTGTGGGCATTTAACTTGTCGATGAAACAAAGAAATTGCGTCGGAACCTAATACAACAGGCACCATGTCGACTTCTGTGCGGGAGAGTAATGCCTCTAACTGTCTGTGAATTGATTCTTTCCTGGGATTCCAGTAATACATTCCGATGGATATGGGTAGGTTCACCGTAACCTGTGGACCTTCACCTTGACGATGAAACACAGGAACTGCGTCGGTATTGGAAACAACAAGCACCATGCCGACTGCTGTCCGGGAGAGTAATGCTTCTAACTGTCTATGCTTTGATTCCTTCCTGGGATTCCAGTAATACATTCCGATGGACATGGGAAGGTTTACTGTAACCTGTGGACATTCAACTTGTCGATGAAACACAGAAATTTCGTCGGAATCTAATACAACAGGCACCATGCCGACTTCTGTCCGGGAGAGTAATGCTTCTAACAGTCTGTGCTTTGATTCTTTCCTTGGATTCCAGTAATAGATTTCGATATACATGGGATGGTTTACTAAAACCTGTGGACCTTCAACGTGGCGAAGAAACACAGATATTGCGTCGGAATTGAATACAACATGCACCATGACAACTTCTCTCCGGGAGAGTATTGCTTCTAACTGTCTGTGCTTTGATTCATTCCTGGCACTCCAGTAATATAATCCGATGGACATGGGAAGGTTTACTGTAACCTGTGGACCTTCAACGTGACGATGAAACAGAGAAATTGCGTCAAAATAGAATACAACAAGCACCATGCTGACTTCTTTCTGGGAGAGTAATGCTTCTAACTGTCTGTGCTTTGATTCTTTCCTGGGATACCAGTAATAGATTCCGATAGACATGGGAAGGCTTACTGTAACGTGTGAACATCAACTTGACGATGAAACACTAAAATTGCGTCGGAATAGAATACAACAAGCACCATGCTGACTTCTGTCTGGGAGAGTAATGCTTCTAACTGTCTGTGCTTTGATTCTATCCTGGGATTCCAGTAATAGATTCCAAAGGACATGGGAAGGTTTACTGTAACCTGTGGATCTCCAACGTGAAGATGAAACACAGCAATCGCGTCGGAATTGAGAAAACAGGCATCATGCCGACTTCTGTCCGGGAGGGTAATGCATCACACTGTCTGTGCTTTGATTCCTTCCTTAGATTCCAGTGATAGATTCTGATGGCCTTGGAAAGGTTTTCTGTAACCTGTGAACCTTCACGATGACGATGAAACACAAAAAGTGCGTCGCAATTGAATACAACAGGCACCATGCCAACTTCTGTGCGGGAGAGTAATGCTTGTCACTGTCTGTGCTTTGTTTTCTTTCCTGGGATTCCAGTAATAGATTCCGATGGACATGGGAAGGTTTACTGTAACCTGTGGACCTTCAACTTGACGATGAAACACAGAAATTCCGTCGGAACTGAGTACAACAGGCACCATGCCGACTTCTCTCCGGGAGAGTAATGCTTGTAACAGTCTGTCCATTAATTCTTTCCTGGGATTCCAGTAATAGAATCTGATAGACATGGAAAGGTTTACTGTAACCTGTAAACCTTTAACTTGACGATGAAACACAGAAATTACGTCGGAATACAACAGGCACCATGCCGACTTCTGTCCGGGAGAGTAATGCTTCTAACTGTCTGTGCTTTAATTCTTTCCTGGGATTCCAGTAATAGACTCCGATGGACATGGGAAGGTTTACTGTAACCTGTGTACCTTCAATTTGACGATGAAACACAGAAATGGCGACGGAACCTAATACATTAGGCGCCATTCCGACCTCTCTCCGGGAGAGTAATGCTTCAAACTGTCTGTGCTTTGATTCTTTCCTGGGATTCCAGTAATAGATACCGATTGACATGGGAAGGTTTACTGTAACCTGTGGACCTTCGACTTGACGATGAAACACAAAAATTGCGTCGGAATTGAATACAACAGGCACCATGCCGACTTCTCTCCGGGAGAGTAATGCTTCTAACTGTCTGTGCTTTGAATCTTTCCTGAGACTCCTGTAATAGATTCCGATGGCCTTAGAAAGGATTTCTGTAACCTGTGGTCCTTCAACGTGACGATGGAACACAGAAATTGCGTCGGAACCTAATAAAACAGGCACCATGTCGACTTCTGTCCGGGAGAGTAATGCCTCTAACTGTCTGTGCCTTGATTCTTTCCTGGGATTCCAGTAATACATTCCGATGGATATGGGAAGGTTCACCGTAACCTGTGGACCTTCACCTTGACGATGAAACACAGAAACTGCGTCGGTATTGGAAACAACAAGAACCATGCCGACTTCTGTCCGGGAGAGTAATGCTTCTAACTGTCTATGCTTTGATTCTTTCCTGGGATTAAAGTAATACATTCCGATGGACATGGGAAGGTTTACTGTAACCTGTGGACATTCAACTTGTCGATGAAACACAGAAATTTCGTCGGAATCTAATACAACAGGCACCATGCCGACCTCTGTCCGGGAGAGTAATGCTTCTAACAGTCTGTGCTTTGATTCTTTCCTGGGATTCCAGTAATAGATTTCGATATACATGGGAAGGTTTACTAAAACCTGTGGACCTTCAACGTGGCGAAGAAACACAGATATTGCGTCGGAATTGAATACAACAAGCACCATGCTGACTTCTTTCTGGGAGAGTAATGCTTCTAACTGTCTGTGCTTTGATTCTTTCCTGGGATACCAGTAATAGATTCCGATAGACATGGGAAGGCTTACTGTAACGTGTGGACATCAACTTGACGATGAAACACAAAAATTGCGACGGAATAGAATACAACAAGCACCATGCTGACTTCTGTCTGGGAGAGTAATGCTTCTAACTGTCTGTGCTTTGATTCTATCCTGGGATTCCAGTAATAGATTCCAAAGGACATGGGAAGGTTTACTGTAACCTGTGGACCTCCAACGTGAAGATGATACACAGAAATCGCGTCGGAATTGAGAAAACAGGCATCATGCCGACTTCTGTCCGGGAGGGTAATGCTTCACACTGTCTGTGCTTTGATTCCTTCCTTAGATTCCAGTGATAGATTCTGATGGCCTTGGAAAGGTTTTCTGTAACCTTTGAACCTTCAAGATGACGATGAAACACAAAAAGTGCGTCGGAATTGAATACAACAGGCACCATGCCGACTTCTGTGCGGGAGAGTAATGCTTGTCACAGTCTGTGCTTTGTTTTCTTTCCTGGGATTCCAGTAATAGATTCCGATGGACATGGGAAGGTTTATTGTAACCTGTGGACCATCAACTTGACGATGAAACACAGACATTCCGTCGGAATTGAGTACAACAGGCACCATGCCGACTTCTCTCCGGGAGAGTAATGCTTCTAACTGTCTGTGCTTTGAATCCTTCCTGGGATTCCAGTAACCGATTCCGATGGACATGGAAAGGTTTGCTGTAACCTGTGGACCTTTAACTTGACGATGAAACACATAAATTGCGTCGGAATTGAATACAACAGGCACCATGCCGCCTTCTCTCCGGGAGAGTAATGCTTCTAGCTGTCTGTGCTTTGATTCTTACCTGGGATTCCAGTAATAGATTCCGATATACAAGGGATGGTTAACTGTTACCTGTGGACCTTCAACTTGACAATGAAACACAGAAATTGCGTAGGAATTGAATACAACTGGCACCATGCTAACTTCTGTCTGGGAGAGTTGATCTTCTAACTGTCTGTGTTTGATTCTTTCCTGGGGTTCCAGTAATATATTCCGATGGACATGGGAAGGTTTCCTGTAACCTATGGACCTTCAACTTGACGATTAAACACAGAAATTGCGTCGGAATACAACAGGCACCATGCCGACGTCTGTCCGGGAGAGTAATGCTTCAAATTGTCTGTGCTTTGATTCTTTCCTGGGATTCCAGTAATAGATTCCGATGGCCTTGGGAAGGTTTTCTGTAACCTGTGGACCTTCAACTTGACGATGGATAACAGAGCTTCCGTCGGAATTGACTACAACAGGCACCATGCCGACTTCTGTCCGGGAGAGTAATGCTTCTAAATGTCTGTGCTTTGATTCTTTCCTGGGATTCCAGTAATAGATTCCGAAGGACATGGGAAGGTTTACTGTAACCAGTGGACCTTCAACGTGAAGATGAAACACAGACATTTCGTCGCAATTGATTACAACAGGCACCATGCCGACTTCTCTCCGGGAGAGGAATGCTTCTAACTGTCTGTGCTTTGATTCTTTCCTGGGATTCCAGTAATAGATTCCGATGGACATGGGAAGGTTTACTGTAACCTGTGGACCTTCAACTAGACGATGAAACACAGAAATTGCGTCGGAATTGAAAATAACAGGCATCATGCCGACGTCTGTCCGGGAGAGTAATGCTTCAAATTGTCTGTGATTGAATACAACTGGCACCATGAAAGCTTCTCTCCGGGAGAGTTATGCTTCTAACTGTCTGTGCTTTGATTCTTTCCTGAGATTCCTGTAATAGATTCCGGTGGTCATGGGAAGGTTTACTGTAACCAGTGGACCTTCAACGTGACGATGAAACACAGAAATTGCGTCGGAATTGAATACAACAGGCACCATGCCGACTTCTCTCCGGGAGAGAAATGCTTCTAACTGTCTGTGCTTTGATTCTTTCCTGGGATTCCAGTAATAGATTCCGATGGACATGGGAAGGTTTACTGTGACCTTTGTACCTTCAACTTGACGATGAAACACAGAAATGGCGACGGAACCAAATACATTAGGCGCCATTCCGACCTCTCTCCGGGAGAGTAATGCTTCAAACTGTCTGTGCTTTGATTCTTTCCTGGGATTCCTGTAATAGATTGCGATGGCCTTAGGAAGGATTTCTGTAACCTGTGGTCCTTCAACGTGACGATGAAACACAGAAATTGCGTCGGAACCTAACACAACAGGCACCACGCCGACTATTCTCCGGGAGAAAAATGCCTCTAACTGTCTGTGCTTTGATTCTTTCCTGGGATTCCAGTAATAGATTCCGATCGACATGGGAAGGTTTACTGTAAGCTGTGGACCTTCAACTTGACGATGGAACACAGAAATTGGGTCGGAATTGAATACAACAGGCACCATGCCGACTTCTCTCCGGGAGTGAAATGCTTCTAACTGTCTGTGTTTGATTCTTTCCTGGGATTCCAGTAATAGATTCCGATGGACATGGGATGGTTTACTGTAACCTGTGCACCTTCAACTTGACGATGAAACACAGAAACTGCGTCGGAATTGAAAACAACAGGCACGATGTCGACTTCTGTCATGGAGAGTAATCCTTCTAACTGTCTGTGCTTTGATTCTCTCCTGGGATACCAGTAATAGATTCCGATGGATATGGGAAGGTTTACTGTAACCTGTGGGCATTCAACTTGTCGATGAAACACAGAAATTGCGTCGGAACCTCATACAACAGGCACCATGCCGACTTCTCTCAGGGAGAGTAATGCTACTAACTGTCTGTGCCTTGATTCTTTCCTGGGATTCCAGTAATAGATTTCGATGGACATGGGAAGGTTTACCATAACCTGTGGACCTTCAACTTGACGTTGAAACACAGAACCTGCATCGGAATTGGAAACAACAAGCACCATGCCGACTTCTGTCAGGGAGAGTAATGCTTCTAACTGTCTATGCTTTGATTCTTTCCTGGGATTCCAGTAATACATTCCGATGGACATGGGAAGGTTTACTGTAACCTGCTACCTTCAACGTGAGGATGGAACACAGAGATTGCGTCGGAATACAACAGGCACCATCCCAACTTCTGTCCGGGAGAGTAATGCTTCTAACTGTCTGTGTTTGATTCTGTCCTGGGTTCAAATGGTTCAAATGGCTCTGAGCACTATGGGACTCAACTGCTGTGGTCATAAGTCCCCTAGAACTTAGAACTACTTAAACCTAACAAACCTAAGGACAGCACACAACACCCAGCCATCACGAGGCAGAGAAAATCCCTGACCCCGCCGGGAATCGAACCCGGGAACCCGGGCGTGGGAAGCGAGAACGCTACCGCACGACCACGAGATGCGGGCCTGTCCTGGGATTCCAGTAATAGATTCCGATGGACATGGGAAGGTTTACTGTAACCTGTGGACCTACAACTTGACGATGAAACCCAGAAATTGCCTGGTTATTGAATACAACAGGCACCATGTCGACTTCTGTCATGGAGAGTAATGCTTCTAACTGTCTGTGCTTTGATTCTCTCCTGGGATTCCAGTAAAAGATTCCGATTGACATGGGAAAGATTACTGTAACCTGTGGACCTTCAACCTGACGATGAAACATAGAAATTACGTCGGAATTGAATACAACAGGCACCATGTCGACTTCTGTCATGGAGAGTAATTCTTCTAACTGTCTATGCTTTGATTCATTTTGGGGTTTCAGTAATAGATTCCGATGGACATGGGAAGGTTTACTGTAACCTGCGCACCTTCAACTTGACGATGAATCACAGAAATTGCGTCGAAATTGAATACAACAGGCACCATGCCGACCTCTGTCCGGGAGAGTATGCTTCTAACTGTCTGTGTTTTGATTCTGTCCTGGGATTCCAGTAATAGATTCCGATGGCCATGGGAAGGTTTACTTTAACCTGCGGTCCTTCAACTTGACGATGAAACACAGAAATTGCCTCGTAATTGAATACAACAGGCACCATGTCGACTTCTGTCATGGAGAGTAATGCTTCTAACTGTCTATGCTTTGATTCATTTCTGGGGTTTCAGTAATAGATTCCGATGGACATGGGAAGGTTTACTGTAACCTGCGCAACTTCAACTTGACGATGAAACACAGAAATTGCGTCGAAATTGAATACAACAGGCACCATGCCGACTTCCGTCCGGGAGAGTATGCTTCTAACTGTCTGTGTTTTGATTCTGTCCTGGGATTTCAGTAATTGATTCCGATGGCCATGGGAAGGTTCACTGTAACCTGCGGTAATTCAACTTGACGATGAAACACAGAAATTGCGTCGAAATTGAATACAACAGGCACCATGCCGACTTCTGTCCGGGAGAGTAATGCTCCTAACTGTCTGTGCTTTGATTCTCTCCTGGGATTCCAGTAATAGATTCCGATTGACATGGGAAGGATTACTGTAACCTGTGGACCTTCAACTTGACGATGAAACACAGAAATTGCCTCGTAATTGAATACAACAGGAACCATGTCGACTTCTGTCATGGAGAGTAATGCTTCTAATTGACTGTGCTTTGATTCTCTGCTGGGATTCCAGTAATAGTTTCCGATTGACATGGGAAGGTTTACTGTAACCTGTGGACCTTCAACTTGACGATGAAACATAGAAATTACGTCGGTATTGAACACAACAGCCACCATGCCGACTTCACTCCGGGAGAGTAATCCTTCTAACTGTCTGTGTTTGATTCTTTCCTGGGATTCCAGTAATAGATTCCGAATGACATGGGAAGGTTTACTGTAACCTGTGGACCTTCAACTTGACGATGAAACACAGAAACTGCGTCGGAATTGAATACAACAAGCACCATGGCGACTTCTGTCGGGGAGAGTAATGCTTCCAACTGTCGGTGCTTTGATTCTTTCCTGGGATTCCAGTAATAGATTCCGATTTACATGGGAAGTATTACTGCAACTTGTGGACATTGAACTTGACGAAGAGAAACCTAAATTGCGTCGGAATTGAATACAACAGGCACCATGCCGAATTCTGTCCGGGAGAGTAATTCTTCTAACTGTCTGTGCTTTGATTCTTTCCTGGGATTCCACTAATAGATTCCGATGAACAAGGGAAGGCTTACTGTAACCTGTGGACCTTCAACGTGACGATGAAACACAGAAATTGCGTCGGAATTGAATACAACAGGCACCATGGCGACTTCTGTCGGGAAGAGTAATGCTTCTAACTGTCTGTGCTTTGATTCTTTCCTGGGATTCCAGTAATATATTCCGATGGACATGGGAAGGTTTACTGTAACCTGTGGACCTTCAACTTGAGGATGGAACACAGAAATTGCGTCGGAGTACAACAGGCACCATGCCAACTTCTGTCCGGGAGAGTAATGCTTTTAACTGCCTGTGCCTTGATTCTTTCCTGGGATTCCAGTAATAGATTCCGATGGACATGGGAAGGTTTACTGTAACCTGTGGACCTTCAACTTGACAATGAAACACACAAATTTCGTCGGAACCTCATACAACAGGCAACATGCCGACTTCTCTCCGGGAGAGTAATGCTTCTAACAGTCTGTGCTTTGGTTCTTTCCTGGGATTCCAGTAATAGATTTCGATGGACATGGGAAGGTTTACCGTAACCTGTGGACCTTCAACTTGACGTTGAAACACAGAAACTGCGTCGGAATTGGAAACAACAAGCACCATGGCGACTTCTGTCCGGGAGAGTAATGCTTCTAACTTTCGATGCTTTGATTCTTTCCTGGGATTCCAGTAATACATTCCGATGGACATGGGAAGGTTTACTGTGACCTGTGGACATTCAACTTGTCGATGAAACACAGAAATTGCGTGAGAACCTAATACAACAGGCACCATGCCGACCTCTGTCCGGGAGAGTAATGCTTCTAACTGTCTGTGCTTTGATTCTTTCCTGGAATTCCAGTAATAGATTTCGATGTAGATGGGAGGGTTTACTAAAACCTGTGGACCTTCAACTTGGCGAAGAAACACAGAAATTGCGTCGGAATTGAATACAATAGGCACCATGACAACTTCTCTCCAGGAGAGTAATGCTTCTAACTGTCTGTGCTTTGATTCATTCCTGGGATTCCAGTAATGGATTCCGATGGACATGGGAAGGTTTACTGTAACCTGTGGACCATCAACGTGACGATGAAACTAAGAAATTGCGTTGGAATTGAACACAACAGGCACCATGCCGAATTCTGTCCGGGAGAGTAATTGTTCTAACTGTCTGTGCTTTGATTCTTTCCTGGGATTACACTAATAGATTCCGATGGACATGGGAAGGTTTACTGTAACCTGTGGACCTTCAACTTGACGATGAAACACAGAAATTGCATCGGAATAGAATACAACAAGCACCATGCCGATTTCTGTCCGGGAGAGTAATGCTTCTAACTGTCTGTGCTTTGATTCTTTCCTGGGATTCCAGTAATACATTCCGATGGACATGGGAAGGTTTACTGTAACCTGCGGACCTTCAACGTGAGGATGAATCACAGAGATAGCGTCGGAATACAACAGGCACCATCCCAACTTCTGTCCTGGAGAGTAATGCTTCTAACTGTCTATGCCTTGATTCTTTCCTGGGATTCCAGTAATAGTTTCCGATGGACATGGGAAGGTTTGCTGTAACCTGTGGACCTTCAACTTGACAATGAAACACAAAAATTTCGTCGGAACCTTATACAAAGGGAACCATGCCGACTTCTGTCCGGGAGAGTAATGCTTCTAACTGTCTGTGCTTTGATTCTTTCCTGGGATTCCAGTAATAGATTTCGATGGACATGGGAAGGTTTACCGTAACCTGTGGACCTTCAACTTGACGATGAAACACAGAAATTGCGTCGGAATTGAATACAACAGGCACCATGCCGACTTCAGTCCAGGAGAGTAATGCTTCTAACTGTCTGTGTTTGATTCTGTCCTGGGATTCCAGTAATAGATTCCGATGGACATGGGAAGGTTTACTGTAACCTGTGGACCTACAACTTGACGATGAAACACAGAAATTGCCTCGTAATTGAATACAACAGGCACCATGTCGACTTCTGTCATGGAGAGTAATGCTTCTAACTGTCTGTGCTTTGATACTCTCCTGGGATTCCAGTAATAGATTCCGATGGACATGGGAAGGTTGACTGTAACCTGCGCACCTTCAACTTGACGATGAAACACAGAAATTGCGTCGAAATTGAATACAACAGGCACCATGCCGACTACCGTCCGGGGGAGTATACTTCTAACTGTCTGTGTTTTGATTCTGTCCTGGGATTCTAGTAATAGATTCCGATGGCCATGGGAAGGTTTACTGTAACCTGCGGTCCTATAACTTGACGATGAAACATAGAAATTACGTCGGAATTGAATACAACAGGCACCATGCCGACTTCTTTCAGGGGAGTAATCCTTCTAACTGTCTGTGCTTTGATTCTTTCCTGGGATTCCAGTAATAGATTCCGAATGACATGGGAAGGTTTACTGTAACCTGTGGACCTTCAACTTGACGATGAAACACAGAAACTGCGTCGGAATTGAATACAACAAGCACCATGCCGACATCTGTCCGGGAGAGTAATGCTTCTAACTGTCTGTGCTTTGATTCTTTCCTGGGATTCCAGTAATAGATTCCGAATGACATGGGAAGGTTTACTGTAACATGTGGACCTTCAACTTGACGATGAAACACAGAAACTGCGTCGGAATTGAATACAACAGGCACCATCCCAACTTCTGTCCGGGAGAGTAATGCTTCTAACTGTCTATGCCTTGATTCTTTCCTGGGATTCCAGTAATAGTTTCCGATGGACATGGGAAGGTTTGCTGTAACCTGTGGACCTTCAACTTGACAATGAAACACAAAAATTTCGTCGGAACCTCATACAAAGGGAACCATGCCGACTTCTGCCCGGGAGAGTAATGCTTCTAACTGTCTGTGCTTTGATTCTTTCCTGGGATTCCAGTAATAGATTTCGATGGACATGGGAAGGTTTACCACAACCTGTGGACCTTCAACTTGACGATGAAACACAGAAATTGCGTCGGAATTGAATACAACAGGCACCATGCCGACTTCAGTCCAGGAGAGTAATGCTTCTAACTGTCTGTGTTTGATTCTGTCCTGGGATTCCAGTAATAGATTCCGATGGACATGGGAAGGTTTACTGTAACCTGTGGACCTACAACTTGACGATGAAACACAGAAATTGCCTCGTAATTGAATACAACAGGCACCATGTCGACTTCTGACATGGAGAGTAATGCTTCTAACTGTCTGTGCTTTGATTCCCTCCTGGGATTCCAGTAATAGATTCCGATGGACATGGGAAGGTTGACTGTAACCTGCGCACCTTCAGCTTGACGATGAAACACAGAAATTGCGTCGAAATTGAATACAACAGGCACCATGCCGACTTCCGTCCTTGAGAGTATGCTTCTAACTGTCTGTGTTTTGATTCTGTCCTGGGATTCCAGTAATAGATTCCGATGGCCATGGGAAGGTTTACTGTAACCTGCGGTCCTTCAACTTGACGATGAAACATAGAAATTACGTCGGAATTGAATACAACAGGCACCATGCCGACTTCTTTCCGGGAGAGTAATCCTTCTAACTGTCTGTGCTTTGATTCTTTCCTGGGATTCCAGTAACAGATTCCGAATGACATGGGAAGGTTTACTGTAACCAGCGGACCTTCAACTTGACGATGAAACACAGAAACTGCGTCGGAATTGAATACAACAGGCACCATGGCGACTTCTGTCGGGGAGAGTAATGCTTCTAACTGTCTGTGCTTTGATTCTTTCCTGGGTTTCCAGTAATAGATTCCGATCGACATGGGAAGGTTTACTGTAACCAGTGGACCTTCAACTTGAGGATGGAACACAGAAATTGCATCGGAGTACAACAGGCACCATGCCAACTTCTGTCCGGGAGAGTAATGCTTCTAACTGACTGTGCCTTGATTGTTTCCTGGGATTCCAGTAATAGATCCCGATGGACATGGGAAGGTTTACCACAACCTGTGGACCTTCAACTTGACAATGAAACACACAAATTTCGACGGAACCTCATACAACAGGCAACATGCCGACTTCTCTCCAGGAGAGTAATGCTTCTAACTGTCTGTGCTTTGATTCGTTCCTGGGATTCCAGTAATAGATTTCAATGGACATGGGAAGGTTTACCGTAACCTGTGGACCTTCAACTTGACGTTGAAACACAGAAACTGCGTCGAAATTGGAAACAACAAGCACCATGCCGACTTGTGACCGGGAGAGTAATGCTTTTAACTGTCTATGATATGATTCTTTCCTGGGATTCCAGTAATACATTCCGATGGACATGGGAAGGTTTACTGTAACCTGTGGACATTCAACTTGTCGATGAAACACAGAAATTGCCTCAGAACCTAATACAACAGGCACCATGCCGACTTCTGTCCGGGAGAGTAATGCTTCTAACTGTCTGTGCTTTGATTCTTTCCTGGGATTCCAGTAATAGATTTCGATATACATGGGAAGGTTTTCTAAAACCTGTGGACCTTCAACTTGGCTAAGAAACACAGAAATTGCGTCGAAATTGAATACAACAGGCACCATGACAACTTCTCTCCGGGAGAGTAATGCCTCTAACTGTCTGTTCCTTGATTCATTCCTGGGATTCCAGTAGTGGATTTCGATGGACATGGGAAGGTTTACTGTAACCTGTGGACCATCAACGTGACGACGAAACACAGAAATTGCGTTGGAATTGAATACAACAGGCACCATGCCGACTTCAGTCCGGGAGAGTAATGCTTCTAACTGTCTGTGCTTTGATTCTTTCCTGGGATTCCAGTAATAGACCCCGATGGACATGGGAAGGTTTACTGTAACCTGTGGACATTCAACTTGACGATGAAACACAGTAAATGGATCGGAATCGAATACAACAGGCACCATGCCGACTTCTGTCCAGGAGAGTAATCCTTCTAACTGTCTATGCTTCGATTCATTTCTGGGGTTTCAGTAATAGATTCCGATGGACATGGGAAGGTTTACTGTAACCTGCGCACCTTCAACTTGACGATGAAACACAGAAATTGCGTCGAAATTGAATACAACAGACACCATGCCGACTTCTGTCCGGGAGAGTATGCTTCTAACTGTCTGTGTTTTGATTCTGTCCTGGGATTCCAGTAATAGATTCCGATGGCCATGGGAAGGCTCACTGTAACCTGCGGTCCTTCAACTTGACGATGAAACACAGAAATTGCTTCGTCATTGAATACAACAGGCACCATGTGGACATCTGTCATGGAGAGTAATGCTTCTAACTGTCTGTGCTTTGATTCTCTCCTGGGATTCCAGTAATAGATTCCGATTGAGATGGGAAGTATTACTGTAACCTGTGGACCTTCAACTTGACGATGAAACATAGAAATTACGTCGGAATTGAATACAACAGGCACCATGCCGACTTCTCTCCGGGAGAGTAATGCTTCTAACTGTCAGTGCTTTGATTCTTTCCTGGGATTCCAGTAATAGATCCCGATGGACATGGGAACGTTTACTGCAAGCTGTGGACATTCAACTTGACGATGAAACACAGTAAATGGGTCGGAATCGAATACAACAGGCACCATTCCGACTTCTGTCCGGGAGAGTAATCCTTCTAACTGTCTATGCTTTGATTCATTTGTGCGGTTTCAGTAATAGATTCCGATGGACGTGGGAAGGTTTACTGTAACCTGCGCACCTTCAACTTGACGATGAAACACAGAAATTGCGTCGAAATTGAATACAACAGGCACCATGCCGACTTCTGTCCGGGAGAGTATGCTTCTAACTGTCTGTGTTTGATTCTGTCCTGGGATTCCAGTAATAGATTCCGGTGGCCATGGGAAGGTTTACTGTAAACTGCGGTCCTTCAACTTGACGATGAAACACAGAAATTGCGTCGAAATTGAATACAACGGGCTCCATGCCGACTTCTGTCCGGGAGAGTAATGCTTCTAACTGTCTGTGTTTGATTCTGTCCAGGGATTCCAGTAATAGATTCCGATGGACATGGGAAGGTTTACTGTAACCTGTGGACCTAAAACTTGACGATGACACACAGAAATTGCCTCGTATATGAATACAACAGGCCACATGTCGACTTCAGTCATGGGGAGTAATGCTTCTAACTGACTGTGGTTTGATTCTCTCCTGGGATTCCAGTAATAGATTCCGATTGACATGGGAAGGATTACTGTAACCTGTGGACCTTCAACTTGACGATGAAACACAGAAATTGCGTCGTAATTGAATACAACAGGCACCATGTCGACTTCTATCATGGAGAGTAATGCTTCTCACTGACTGTGCTTTGATTCTCTCCTGGGAATCCAGTAATAGTTTCCGATTAACATGGGAAGGTTTACTGTAATCTGTGGACATTCAACTTGACGATGAAACATAGAAATTACGTCGGAATTGAATACAACAGGCACCATGCCGACTTCTCTCCGGGAGAGTAATCCTTTTAACTGTCTGTGCTTTGATTCTTTCCTGGGATTCCAGTAATAGATTCCGATGGACATGGGAAGGTTTACTGTAACCTGTGGACCTTCAACTTGACGATGAAACACAGAAAATGGGCCGGAATTGAATACAACAGGCACCATGCCGACTTCCGTCCGGGAGAGTAATGCTTCTAACTGTCTGTGCTTTGAATCTTTCCTGGGATTCCAGTAATGGATTCCGATGGACATGGGAAGGTTTACTGTAACCTGTGAACATTCAACGTGACGATGAAACACAGAAATTGCGTCGGAATTGAATACAACAGGCACCATGCCGACTTCTGTCTGGGAGAGTAATGCTTCTAACCGTCTGTGGTTGATTCTTTCCTGGGATTCCAGTAATAGATAATGATCGACATGCGAAGGTTTACTGTAATTTTTAGACCTTCAACTTGACGATGAAAAACAGAAATTGCGTCGGAATTGAATACAACAGGCACCATGCCGACTTCTGTCCGGGAGAGTAATGCTTCTAACTGTCTGTGCTTTCGTTCTTTAATGGGATTCCAGTAATAGATTCCGGTGGACATGGGATGGTTTACTCTAACCTGTGGACCTTCAACTTGACGATGATACACAGAAATTGCGTCGGAATACAACATGCACCATGCCGACTTCTGTCCGGGAGAGTAATGCTTCTAACTGTCTGTGCTTTGATTCTTTCCTGGGATTCCAGTAATATATTCCGAATGACATGGGAAGGTTTACTGTAACATGCGGACCTCCAACTTGACGATGAAACACAGAAATGGCGTCGAAATTGAATACAACAGGCATAATGCCGACTTTTGTCCGGGAGAGTAATGCTTCTAACTGTCTGTGCTTTGATTCTGTCCTGGGATTCCAGTAATAGATTCCGATGGACATGGGAAGGTTTACTGTAACCTGTGGACCTTCAACTTGACGATGAAACACAGAAATTGCCTCGTAATTGAATACAACAGGAACCTTGTCGACTTCTGTCATGGAGAGTAATGTTTCTAACTGTCTGTGCTTTGATTCTCTCCTGGGATTCCTGTAACAGATTCTGATTGAAATGGGAAGGATTACTATAACCTGTGGACCTTCAACTTGACGATGAAACACTGAAATTGCGTCCGAATTGAATACAACAAGCACCATGCCGAATTCTGTCCGGGAGAGTAATTCTTCTAACTGTCTGTGCTTTGATTCTTTCCTGGGATTCCACTAATAGATTCCGATAGACATGGGAAGGTTTACTGTAACCTGTGGACCTTCAACTTGGTGATGAAACACAGAAATTGCGTCGGAATTGAATACAACAGGCACCATGCCGAACTCTGTCCGGGAGAGTAATTCTTCTAACTGTCTGTGCTTTGATTCTTTCCTGGGATTCCACTAATAGATTCCGATAGACATTGGAAGTTTTACTGTAACCTGTGGACCTACAACTTGACGATGAAACACAGAAATTGCCTCGTAATTGAATACAACAGGCGACATGTCGACTTCTGTCATGGGGAGTAATGCTTCTAACTGTCTGTGCTTTGATTCTCTCCTGGGATTCCAGTAATAGATTCCGATTGACATGGGAAGGATTACTGCAACCTGCGGACCTTCAACTTAACGATGAAACACAGAAATTGCCTCGTCATTGAATACAACAGGCACCATGTCGACTTCTGTCATGGAGAGTAATGCTTCTAACTGTCAGTGCTTTGATTATCTCTTGGGATTCCAGTAATAGATTCCGATTGACATGGGAAGGATTACTGTAACCTGTGGACCTTCAACTTGACGATGAAACATAGAAATTTCTTCGGAATTGAATACAACAGGCACCATGCCGACTTCTCTCCGGGAGAGTAATGCTTCTAACTGTCTGTGCTTTGATTCTTTCCTGGGATTCCAATAATAGATCCCGATGGACATGGGAAGGTTTACTGTAACCTGTGGACATTCAACTTGACGATGAAACACAGTAAATGGATCGGAATCGAATACAATAGGCACCATGCCGACTTCTGTCCGGGAGAGTAATCCTTCTAACTGACTATGCTTTGATTCATTTCTGGGGTTTCAATAATAGATTCCGATGGACTTTGGAAGGTTTACTGTAACCTGCGCACCTTCAACTTGACGATGAAACACAGAAATTGCGTCGAAATTGAATACAACAGGCACCATGCCGACTTCTGTCCGGGAGAGTATGTTTCTAACTGTCTGTGTTTTGATTCTGTCCTGGAAATCCAGTAATAGATTCCGACGGCCATGGGAAGGTTTACTGTAACCTGCGGTCCTTCAACTTGTCGATGAAACACAGAAATTGCGTCGAAATTGAATACAACAGGCACCATGCCGACTTCTGTCCGGGAGAGTAATGCTTCTAACTGTCTGTGTTTGATTCTGTCCAGGGATTCCAGTAATAGATTCCGATGGAAATGGGGAGGTTTACTGTAACCTGTGGACCTACAACTTGACGATGAAAAACAGAAATTCCCTCGTAATTGAATACAACAGGCGACATGTTGACTTCTGTCATGGGGAGTAATGCTTCTAACTGTCTGTGTTTTGATTCTCTCCTGGGATTCCAGTAATTGATTCCGACTGACATGGGAAGGATTACTGTAATCTGTGGACCTTCAACTTGACGATGAAACATAGAAATTACGTCGGAATTGAATACAACAGGCACCATGCCGACTTCTCTCCGGGAGAGTAATCCTTCTAACTGTCTGTGCTTTGATTCTTTCCTGGGATTCCAGTAATAGATTCGGATGGACATGGGAAGGTTTACTGTAACCTGTGGACCTTCAACTTGACGATGAAACACAGAAAATGGGTCGGAATTGAATACAACAGGCACCATGCCGACTCCTGTCCGGGAGAGTAATGCTTCTAACTGTCTGTGCTTTGAATCTTCCCTGGGATTCCAGTAATGGATTCCGATGGACATGGGAAGGTTTACTGTAACCTGTGGACCTTCAACTTGACGATGAAACACAGAAAATGGGCCGGAATTGAATACAAAAGGTACCATGCCGACTTCTGTCCGGGAGAGTAATGCTTCTAACTGTCTGTGCTTTGAATCTTTCCTGGGATTCCAGTAATGGATTCCGATGGACATGAGAAGGTTTACTGTAACCTGTGCACATTCAACGTGACGATGAATTACATAAATTGCGTCGGAATTGAATACAACAGGCACCATGCCGACCTCTGTCTGGGAGAGTAATGCTTCTAACCGTCTGTGGTTGATTCTTTCCCGGGATTCCAGTAATAGATTATGATCGACATGGGAAGATTTACTGTAATCTTTGGACCTTCAACTTGACGATGAAACACAGAAAATGGATCGGAATTGAATACAACAGGCACCATGCCGACTCCTGTCCGGGAGAGTAATGCTTCTAACTGTCTGTGCTTTGATTCTTTCCTGGGATTCCACTAATAGATTCCGATGGACAAGGGAAGGCTTACTGTAACCTGTGGACCTTCAACATGACGATGAAACACAGAAATTACGTCGGAATAGAATACAACAAGCACCATGCCGACTTCTGTCCGAGAGAGAAATGCTTCTAACTGTCTGTGCTTTGATTCTTTCCTGGGCTTGCAGTAATAGATTCCGATGGACATGGGAAGGTCTACTGTAACCTGCGGACCTTCAACGTGAGGATGGAACACAGAAATTGCATCGGAATACAACACGCACCATTCCAACTTCTGTCCGGCAGAGTAATGCTTCTAACTGTCTGTGCCTTGATTCTTTCCTGGGATTCCAGTAATAGATTCAGATGGACATGGGAAGGTTTACTGTGTCCTGTGCACCTTCAACTTTACAATGAAACACACAAATTACGTCGGAACCTCATACAAAGGGAACCACGCCGACTTCTCTCCGGGGGAGTAATGCTTCTAACTGTCTGTGCTTTGATTCTCTCCTGGGATTCCAGTAATAGATTTCGATGGACATGGGAAGGTTTACCGTAACCTGTCGACCTTCAACTTGACGATGAAACACAGAAACTGCGTCGGAATTGAATACAACATGCACCATGCCGACTTCTCTCCGGGAGAGTAATGCTTCTAACTGTCTGTGCTTTGATTCTTTCCTGGGATCCCAGTAATAGATTCCGATGTACATGAGAAGGATTACTGCAACTTGTGGACATTCAAGTTGACGAAGAGAAAACGGAATTGCATCGGAATTGAATACAACAGGCACCATGCCGAAGTCTGTCCGGGAGAGCAATTCTTCTAACTGTCTGTGCTTTGATTCTTTCCTGGGATTCCACTAATAGATTCCGATGATCAAGGGAAGGCTTACTGTAACCTGTGGACCTTCAACATGACGATGAAACACAGAAATTGAGTCGGAATATAATACAACAAGCACCATGCAGACTTCTGTCCGAGAGAGTAATGTTTCTAACTGTCTGTGCTCTGATTCTTTCCTGGGATTCCAGTAATAGATTCCGATGGACATGGGAAGGTTTACTGTAACATGCGGACCTCCAACTTGACGATGAAACACAGAAATGGCGTCGAAATTGAATACAACAGGCATAATGCCGACTTCGGTCCTGGAGAGTAATGCTTCTAACTGTCTGTGTTTTGATTCTGTCCTGGGACTCCAGTAATAGATTCCGATGGACATGGGAAGGTTTACTGTAACCTGTGGACCTCCAACTTGACGATGAAACACAGAAATTGCCTCGTAATTGAATACAACAGGAACCATGTCGACTTCTGTCATGGAGAGTAATGCTTCTAACTGACTGTGCTTTGATTCTCTCCTGGGATTCTAGTAATAGTTTCCGATTGACATACGAAGGTTTACTGTAACCTGTGGACCTACAACTTGACGATGAAACATAGAAATTACGTCGGAATTGAATACAACAGGCACCATGCCGACTTCTCTCCGGGAGCGTAATCCTTCTAACTGTCTGTGCTTTGATTCTTTCCTGGGATTCCAGTAATAGATTCCGAATGACATGGGAAGGTTTACTGTAACCTGTGGACATTCAACTTGACGATGAAACACAGAAACTGCGTCGGAACTGAATACAACAAGCACCATGCCGACTTCTGTCCGGGAGAGTAATGCTTCTAACTGTCTGTGCTTTGATTCTTTCCTGGGATTCCAGTAATAGATTCCGATGTACATGGGAAGGATTACTGCAACTTGTGGACATTCAACTTGACGAAGAGAAACCGAAATTGCGTCGGAATTGAATACAACAGGCACCATGCCGACTTCTGTCCGGGAGAGTAATGCTTCTAACCGTCTGTGGTTGATTCTTTCCTGGGATTCCAGTAATAGATTATGATCGACATGGGAAGATTTACTGTAATCTTTGGACCTTCAACGTGACGATGAAACACAGAAATTGCGTCGGAATTGAGTACAACAGGCACCATGCCGACTTCTGTCCGGGAGAGTAATGCTTCTAACTGTCTGTGCTTTCGTTCTTTAATGAGATTCCAGTAATAGATTCCGGTGGACATGGGATGGTTTACTCTGACCTGTGGACCTTCAACTTGACGATGATACACAGAAATTGCGTCGGAATACAACAGGCACCATGCCGACTTCTGTCCGGGAGAGTAATGCTTCTAACTGTCTGTGCTTTGATTCTTTCCTGGGATTCCAGTAATAGATTTCGAATGACATGGGAAGGTTTACTGTAACCTGTGGACCTTCAACTTGACGATGAAACACAGAAACTGCGTCGGAATTGAATACAACAAGCACCATGCCGAATTCTGTCCGGGAGAGTAATGCTTCTAACTGTCTGTGATTTGATTCTTTCCTGGGATGCCAGTAATAGATTCCGATGTACATGGGAAGGATTACTGCAACTTGTGGACATTCAACTTGACGAAGAGAAACCGAAATTGCGTCGGAAGTGAATACAACAGGCACCATGCCGTATTCTGTCCGGGAGAGTAATTCTTCTAACTGTCTGTGCTTTGATTCCATCCTGGGATTCCAGTAATAGATTCCGATGGACATGGGAAGGATTACTATATCCTGTGGACCTTCAACTTGACGATGAAACACTGAAATTGCGTCGGAATTGAATACAACAAGCACCATGCCGAATTCTGTCCAGGAGAGTAATTCTTCTAGCTGTCTGTGCTTTGATTCTTTCCTGGGATTCCAGTAGTAGATTCCGGTGGACATGGGAAGGTCTACTGTAACCTGTGGACCTTCAACGTGACGATGAAAGACAGCTATTGCGTCTCAATTGTATTAAACAGGCTCCATGCCGACTTCTGTCCGGGAGAGTAATGCTTCTAACTGTCTGTGCTTTGATTCTTTCCTGGGATTCCAGTATTAGATTTCGATGTACATGGGAGGGTTTACTAAAACCTATGGACCTTCAACTTGGCGAAGAAACACAGAAATTGCGTCGGAATTGAATACAACAGGCACCATGACAACTTCTCTCCGGGAGAGTAATGCTTCTAACTGTCTGTGCTGTGATTCATTCCTGGGATTCCAGTAATGGATTCCGATTGACATATGAAGGTTTACTGTAGCCTGTGGACCTTCAACGTGACGATGAAACTCAGAAATTGCGTTGGAATTGAATACAACAGGCACCATGCCGAATTCTGTCCGGGAGAGTAATTCTTCTAACTGTCTGTGCTTTGATTCTTTCCTGGGATTCCAGTAATAGATTCCGATGGACATGGGAAGGTTTACTGTAACCTGCGGACCTTCAACGTGAGGAAGGAACACAGAAATTGCGGCGGAATACAACAGGCACCATCCCAACTTCTGTCCGGGAGAGTAATGCCTCTAACTGTCTGTGCTTTGATTCTTTCCTGGGATTACAGTAATAGATTTCGATGGACATGAGAAGGTTTACCGTAACCTGTGGACCTTCAACTTGACGATGAAACACAGAAATTGCGTCTAAATTGAATACAACAGGCACCATGCCGACTTCTGTCCGGGAGAGTAATGCTTCTAACTGTCTGTGCTTTGATTCTGTCCTGGGATTCCAGTAATAGATTCCGATGGACATGGGAAGGTTTACTGTAACCTGTGGACCTTCAACTTGACTATGAAGCACAGAAATTGCCTCGTAATTGAATACAACAGGCACCAAGTCGACTTCGGTCATGGAGAGTAATGCTTCTAACTGTCTGTGATTTTATTGATTCTTGGGATCCCATTAATGGATTCCGATCGACATGGGAAGGTTTACTGTAACCTGTGCACCTTCAACGTGACGATGAAACACAGAAATTCGTCGGAATTGAATAAAACAGGCACCATGCCGACTTCTGTCTGGGAGAGTTATGCTTCTAACTGTCTGTGCTTTGATTCCTTCCCAGGATTCCATTAATAGATTCCGATCGACATGGGAAGGTTTACTGTAACCTGTGGACCTTCAACTTGACGATGAAACACAGATATTGCTTCGGAATACAACAGGCACGATGCTGACTTCTGTCCGGGAGAGTAATGCTTCTAACTGTCTGTGCTTTGACTCTTTCCTGGAATTCCAGTAATACATTCCGGTGGACATGGGATGGTTTACTGTAACCTGTGGACCTTCAACTTGACGATGAAACACACAAATTGCGTCGGAATTGAGTACAGCAGGCACCATGCGGACATCTGTCCGGGAGAGTAGTGCTTCTAACTAGTTGTGCTTTGATTCTTTCCTGGGATTCCAATAATAGATTCCGATGTACATGGGAAGGATTACTGTAACCTGTGGACCTTCAACTTGACGAAGAAACACAGAAAGTGCGTCGGAAATGAATTGAACAGGCACCATGCCGACTTCTGTCCGGGAGAGTAATGCTTCTAACTGTCTGTGCTTTGATTCTCTCCTGGGATTCCAGTAATAGATTCGGAATGATATGGGAAGGTTTACTGTAACCTGTGGACCTTCAACGTGACGATGAAACACAGAAATTGCGTCGGAAATGAATACAAGAGGCACCATTCCGACTTCTCTCCGGGAGAGTAATGCTTCTAACTGTCTGTGCTTTGATTCTTTCCTGGGATTCCAGTAATAGATTCCGATGGACATGGGAAGTTTTACTGTAACCTGTGGACCTTCAACGTGACGATGAAACACAGAAACTGCGTCGGAATTGAATACAGCAGTCACCATGCCGACCTCTGTCCGGGAGAGTAATGCTTCTAACTTGTTGTGCTTTGATTCTTTCCTGGGATTCCAATAATAGATTCCGATGTACATGGGAAGGATTACTGTAACCTGTGGACCTTCAACTTGACGAAGAAACACAGAAAGTGCGTCGGAAATGAATTGAACAGGCACCATGCCGACTTCTGTCCGGGAGAGTAATGCTTCTAACTGTCGGTGCTTTGATTCTCTCCTGGGATTCCAGTAATAGATTCGGAATGATATGGGAAGGTTTACTGTAACCTGTGGACCTTCAACGTGACGATGAAACACAGAAATTGCGTCGGAAATGAATACAAGAGGCACCATTCCGACTTCTCTCCGGGAGAGTAATGCTTCTAACTGTCTGTGCTTTGATTCTTTCCTGGGATTCCAGTTATGGATTCCGATGGACATGGGAAGGTTTACTGTAACCTGTGGACCTTCAAATTGACGATGAAACACTGAAATTGCGTCGGAATTGAATACAACAGGCACCATGCCGAATTCTGTCCGGGAGAGAAATGCTTCTAACTGTCTGTGTTTTGATTCTTTCCTGGGATTAAAGTAATGGATTCCGATGGACATGGGAAGGTTTACTGTAACCTGGGGACCTTCAACGTGAGGAAGGAACACAGAAATTGCGGCGGAATACAACAGGCACCATCCCAACTTCTGTCCGGGAGAGTAATGCTTCTAACCGTCTGTGCTTTCGTTCTTTAATGAGATTGCAGTAATAGATTCCGATGGACATGGGAAGGTTTACTGTAACCTGTGGACCTTCAACTTGACGATGAAACACAGAAAATGGGTCGGAATTGAATACAACAGGCACCATGCCGACTTCTGTCCGGGAGAGTAATGCTTCTAACTGTCTGTGCTTTGAATCTTTCCTGGGATTCCTGTAATGGATTCCGATGGACATGGGAAGGTTTACTGTAACCTGTGCACATTCAACGTGACGATGAAACACAGAAATTGCGTCGGAATTGAATACAACAGGTACCATGCCGACTTCTGTCTGGAGACTAATGCTTCTAACCGTCTGTGGTTGATTCTTTCCCGGGATTCAGTAATAGATTATGATCGACATGGGAAGGTTTACTGTAACCTGTGGACCTTCAACTTGACGATGAAACACAGAAATTGCGTCGGAATTGAGTACAACAGGAACCATGCCGACTTCTGTCCGGGAGAGTAATGCTTCTAACTGTCTGTGCTTTCGTTCTTTAATGAGATTCCAGTAATAGATTCCGGTGGACTTGGGATGGTTTACTCTAACCTGTGGACCTTCAACTTGACGATGAAACACAGAAACTGCGTCGGAATTGAATACAACAAGCACCATGCCGACTTCTGTCCGGGAGAGTAATGCTTCTAACTGTCTGTGCTTTGATTCTTTCCTGGGATTCCAGTAATTGATTCCGATGTACATGGGAAGGATTACTGCAACTTGTGGACATTCAACTTGACGAAGAGAAACCGAAATTGCGTCAGAAGTGAATACAACAGGCACCATGCCGTATTCTGTCCGGGAGAGTAATTCTTCTAACTGTCTGTGCTTTGATTCCGACCTGGGATTCCAGTTATAGATTCCGATGGACATGAGAAGGTTTACTGTAACCTGTATACCTTCAACTTGACGATGAAACACAGAAATTGCCTCGTAATTGAATACAACAGGAACCATGTCGACTTCTGTCATGGAGAGTAATGCTTCTAACTGTCTGTGCTTTGAATCTCTCCTGGGATTCCTGTAATAGATTCCGATTGACATAGGGAAGGATTACTATAACCTGTGGACCTTCAACTTGACGATGAAACACAGAAATTGCGTCGGAATTGAATACAACAAGCACCATGCCGAATTCTGTCCAGGAGACTAATTCATGTAACTGTCTGTGCTTTGATTCTTTCCTGGGATTCCACTAATAGATTCCGATAGATATGGGAAGGTTTACTGTAACCTGTGGACCTTCAACTTGGCGAAGAAACACAGAAATTGCGTCGGAATTGAATACAACAGGCACCATGCCGACCTCTGTCCGGGAGAGTAATGCTTCTAGCTGTCTGTGCTTTGATTCTTTCCTGGGATTCCAGTAGTGGATTCCGGTGGACATGGGAAGGTCTACTGTAACCTGTGGACCTTCAACGTGACGATGAAAGACAGCTATTGCGTCACAATTGTATTAAACAGGCTCCATGCCGACTTCTGTACGGGAGAGTAATGCTTCTAACTGTCTGTGCTGTGATTCATTCCTGGGATTCCAGTAATAGATTCCGATGGACATATGAAGGTTTACTGTAGCCTGTGGACCTTCAACGTGACGATGAAACTCAGAAATTGCGTTGGAATTGAATACAACAGGCACCATGCCAAATTCTGTCCGGGAGAGTAATTCTTCTAACTGTCTGTGCTTTGATTCTTTCCTGGGATTCCACTAATTGATTCCGATGGACATGGGAAGGGTTACTGTAACCTGCGGACCTTCAACTTGACGATGAAAAGCAGAAATTGCGTCGGAATAGAATACAACAAGCACCATGCCGACTTCTGTCCGGGAGAGTAATGCTTCTAACTGTCTGTGCTTTGATTCTTTCCTGGGATTCCATTAATAGATTCCGATGGACATGGGAAGGTTTATTGTAACTTGCGGACCTTCAACGTGAGGTAGGAACACAGAAATTGCGGCGGAATACAACAGGCACCATCCCAACTTCTGTCCGGGAGAGTAATGCTTCTAACTGTCTGTGCTTTGATTCTTTCCTGGGATTCCAGTAATAGATTTCGATGAACATGGGAAGGTTTACCGTAACCTGTGGACCTTCAACTTGACGATGAAACACAGAAATTGCGTCGGAATACAACAGGCACCATGCTGACTTCTGTCCGGGAGAGTAATGCTTCTAACTGTCTGTGCTTTGACTCTTTCCTGGGATTCCAGTAATAGATTCCGGTGGACATGGGATGGTTTACTGTAACCTGTGGACCTTCAACTTGACGATGAAACACAGAAATTGCGTCGCAATTGAGTACAGCAGGCACCATGCCGACATCTGTCCGGGAGAGTAATGCTTCTAACTTGTTGTGCTTTGATTCTTTCCTGGGTTTCCAGTAATAGATTCCGATGTACATGGGAAGGATTACTGTAACCTGTGGACCTTCAACTTGACGAAGAAACACAGAAAGTGCGTCGGAATTGAATTGAACAGGCACCATGCCGACATCTGTCCGGGAGAGTAATGCTTCTAACTGTCTGTGCTTTGATTCTTTCCTGGGATTCCAGTAATAGATTCGGAATGACATGGGAAGGTTTACTGTAACCTGTGGACCTTCAACGTGACGATGAAACACAGAAGTTGCGTCGGAATTGAATACAAGAGGCACCATTCCGACTTCTCTCCGGGAGAGTAATGCTTCTAACTGTCTGTGCTTTGATTCTTTCCTGGGATTCCAGTAATAGATTCCGATGGACATGGGAAGTTTTACTGTAATCTGTGGACCTTCAACTTGACGATTAAACACAGAAATTGCGTCGGAATTGAATACAACAGGCACCATGCCGACTTCTGTCCGGGAGAGTAATGCTTCTGACTGTCTGTGTTTTGATTCTTTCCTGGGATACCAGTAATGGATTCCGATGGACATGGGAAGGTTTACTGTAACCTGCGGACCTTCAACTTGACAATGAAACACTGAAATTGCGTCGGAATGGAATACAAAAGGCACCATGCCGAATTCCGTCCGGGAGAGAAATGCTTCTAACTGTCTGTGTTTTGATTCTTTCCTGGGATTAAAGTAATAGATTCCGATGGACATGGGAAGGTTTACTGTAACCTGTGGACCTTCAACTTGACGATGAAACACAGAAATTGCGTCGGAATTGAATACAACAGGCACCATGCCGAATTCTGTCCGGGAGAGTAATGCTTCTGACTGTCAGTGCACTCATTCTTTCATGGGATTCCAGTAATAGATTCCGATGGACATGGGAAGTTTTACTGTAATCTGTGGACCTTCAACGTGTCGATGAATTACAGAAATTGCGTCGGAATTGAATACAACAGGCACCATGCCGACTTCTGTCCGGGAGAGTAATGCTTCTAGCTGTCTGTGCTTTGGTTCTTTAATGGGATTCCAGTAATAGATTCCGGTGGACATGGGATGGTTTACTGTAACTTATGGACCTTCAACTTGACGATGAAACCCAGAAATTGCGTCGGAATACAACAGGCACCATGCCGACATCTGTCCGGGAGAGAAATGCTTCTAACTGTCTGTGACTTGATTCTTTCCTGGGATTCCAGTAATAGATTCGGAATGACATGGGAAGGTTTACTGTAACCTGTGGACCTTCAACTTGACGATGAATCACAGAAATTGCGTCGGAATTGAATACAAGAGGCACCATGCCGACTTCTCTCCGGGAGAGTAATGCTTCTAACTGTCTGTGCTTTGTTTCTTTCCTGGGATTCCAGTAATAGATTCCGATCGACATGGGAAGTTTTACTGTAACCTGTGGACCTTCAACTTGACGATGAAACACAGAGATTGCGTCGGAATTGAATTGAACAGGCACCATGCCGACATCTGTCCGGGAGAGTAATGCTTCTAACTGTCTGTGCTTTGATTCTTTCCTGGGCTTCCAGTAATAGATTCCGATGGACATGGGATGGTTTACTGTAACCTGTGAACCTGCAACGTGACGATGAAACACAGAAACTGCGTCGGATTTGAATACAACAGGCACCATGCCGACCTCTGTCTGGGGGAGTAATGCTTCTAACTTGTTGTGCTTTGATTCTTTCCTGGGATTCCATTAATAGATTCTGATGTACATGGGAAGGATTACTGTAACCTGTGGACCTTCAACTTGACAAAGAAACACAGAAATTGCGTCGGAATTGAATACAACAGGCACCATGCCGACTTCTGTCCGGGAGAGTAATGCTTCTGACTGTCTGTGTTTTGATTCCTTCCTGGGATACCAGTAATGGATTCCGATGGACATGGGAAGGTTTACTGTAACCTGTGGACCTTCAACTTGACGATGAAACACTGAAATTGCGTCGGAATTGAATACAACAGGCACCATGACGGATTCTGTCCGTGAGAGTAATTCTTCTAACTGTCTGTGCTTTGATTCTTTCCTGGGATTCCACTAATAGATTCCGATGGGCATGGGAAGGTTTACTGTAACATGTTGACCTTCAACTTGACGATGAAACACAGAGATTGCGTCGGAATTGAATTGAACAGGCACCATGCCGACTTCTGTCCGGGAGAGAAATGCTTCTAACTGTCTGTGTTTTGATTCTTTCCTGGGATTAAAGTAATGGATTCCGATGAACATGGGAAGGTTTACTGTAACCTGTGGACCTTCAACTTGACGATGAAACACAGAAATTGCGTCGGAATTGAATACAACAGGCACCATGCCGAATTCTGTCCGGGAGAGTAATTCTTCTAACTTTCTGTGCTTTGATTCATTCCTGGGATTCCACTAATAGATACCGATGGACATGGGAAGGTTTACTGTAACCTGTTGACCTTCAACGTGACGATGAAACACAGAAATTGCGTCGGAATTGAATACAACAGGCACCATGCCGACTTCTGCCCGGGAGAGTAAAGCTTCTAACTGTCTGTGCTTTGATTCTTTCCTGGGATTCCAGTAGTAGATTCCGATGGACATGGGAGGTTTTACTGTAATCTGTGGACTTTCAACCTGACGATGAAAGACAGTTATTGCGTCGGAATTGTATACAACAGGCTCCATGCCGACTTCTGTCCGGGAGAGTAATGCTTCTTACTGTCTGTGCTTTGATTCTTTCCTGTGATTCCAGTAAAAGATTCCGATGGACATGGGAAGGTTTACTGTAACCTGTGGACCTTCAACTTGACGATGAAACACAAAATTGCATCGTAATTGAATACAACAGGCACCTTGCCGTCTTCTGTCTGGGAGAGTAATGCTTCTAACTGTCTGTGCTTTGATACTTTCCCGGGATTCCAGTAATAGATTCCGATGGACATGGGAAGGTTTACTGTAATCTGTGGACCTTCAACTTGACAATGAAACACAGAAATTGCGTCGGAATTGGAAACAACAGGCACTATGCCGACCTCTGTCCGGGAGAGTACTGCTTCTAACTGTCTATGGTTTGATTCTTTTCTGGGGTTCCAGTAATAGATTCCGATGGACATGGGAATGTTTACTGTAACCTGTGGACCTTCAACTTGACGATGAAACACAGAAGTTGCGTCGGAATTGAATACAACAGGCACCATGCCGAATTCTGTCCGGGAGAGTATGCTTCTAACTGTCTGTGCTTTGATTCTTTCCTGGGATTCCAGTAATAGATTCCAATGGACATGGGAAGGTTTATTGTAACCTGTGGAACTTCAACTTGACGATGAAACACAGATATTGCGTCGGAATTGAATACAACAGGCATCATGCCGACTTCTGTCCGAGAGAGTAATGCTACATACTGACTGTGCTTTGATTCTTTCCTGGGATTCCAGTAATAGATGCCATTGGACATGGGAAGGTTTACTGCAATTTGTGGACCTACAACCTGACGATGAAACACAGAAATTCAGTCGGAATTGAATACAACAGATCCCATGGCGACTTCTGTCCGGGAGAGTAATGCTTCTTACTGTCTGTGCCTTGAATATTTCCTGGGATTCCAGTAATAGATTCCGATGGACATGGGAAGGTTTACCGTAACCTGTGGACCTTCAACTTGACGATGAAACACAGAAATTGCGGCGGAATTGAATACAACAGGCACCATGCCGAATTCTGTCCGGGAGAGTAATTTTTGTAAATGTCTGTGCTTTGAATCACTCCTGGAATTAAACTAACAGATTCCGGTAGACATGGGATGGTTTACTGTAACCTGTGGACCTTCAACTTGACGATGAAACACAACAATTGCGTCGGAATTGAATACAACAGGCAGCATGCCGACTTCTGTCCAGGAGAGTAATGCTTCTAACTGTCTGTGCTTTGATTCTTTCCTGGGCTTCCAGTAATAGATTCCGATGGACACGGGAAGGTTTACTGTAACCTGTGGACCTTCAACTTGACGATGAAACACAGAAACTGCGTCGGAATTGAATACAACAGGCACCATGCCGACTTCTGTCCGGGAGAGTAATTCCTCTAACTTTCTGTGCTTTGATTCTTTCCTGGGATTCCAGTAATAGATTCTGATGTTCATGGGAAGGTTTACTGTAACCTGTGGACCTTCAACCTGACGATGAAACACAGAAATTGCGTCGGAATTGAATACAACAGGCACCATGGTGACCTCTGTCCGGGAGAGTAATGGTTCTAACTGTCTGTGCTTTGATTCTTCCTTGGGATCCCAGTAGTAGATTCCGATGGACATGGGAAGGTTTACTGTAACCTGTGGACCTTCAACTTGACGATGAAAGACATTTATTGCGTCGGAATTGTATACCACAGGCTCCATGCCGACTTCTGTCCGGGAGAGTAATGCTTCTTACTGTCTGTGTTTGATTCTTTCCTGGGAATCCAGTAGTAGATTCCGATGGATATGGGAAGGTTTACTGTATCCTGTGGACCTTCAACTTGACGATGAAACACGGAAATTGCGTCGGCCTTGAATACAACAGGCACCATGCCGACTTCTGTCCGGGAGAGTAATGCTTCTGACTGTCTGTGTTTTGATTCCTTCCCGGGATACCAGTAATGGATTCCGATGGACATGGGAAGGTTTACTGTAACCTGTAAACCTTCAACTTGACGATGAAACACTGAAATTGCGTCGGAATTGAATACAACAGGCACCATGCCGAATTCAGTCCGTGAGAGTAATTCTTCTAACTGTCTGTGCTTTGATTCTTTCCTGGGATTCCACTAATAGATTCCGATGGACATGGGAACGTTTACTGTAACCTGTTGACCTTCAACGTGACGATGAAACACAGAAATTGTGTCGGAATTGAATACAACTGGTACCATGCCGACTTCTGCCCGGGAGAGTAAAGCTTCTAACTGTCTGTGCTTTGATTCTTTCCTGGGATTCCAGTATATGATTCCGATGGACATGGGAAGGTTTACAGTAACCTGTGGACCTTCAACTTGACGATGAAACAAAGAAACTGCGTCGGAATTGAATACAACAGGCATTATGCCGACCTCTGTCCAGGTGAGTAATGCTTCTAGCTGGCTCTGCTTTGATTCTTTCCTGGGATTCCAGTAGTAGATTCCGATGGACATGGGAGGTTTTACTGTAATCTGTGGACTTTCAACCTGACGATGAAACACAGAAATTGCGTTGGAATTGAATACAACAGGCACCATGCCGACTTCTGTCTGGGAGAGTTATGCTTCTAACTGTCTGTGCTTTGATTCTTTCCCGGGATTCCAGTAATAGATTCCGATGGACATGGGAAGGTTTACTGTAATCTGTGGACCTTCAACTTGACGATGAAACACATAAATTGCGTCGGAATTGGAAACAACAGGCACTATGCCGACTTCTGTCCGGGAGAGTACTGCTTGTAACTGTCTATGGTTTGATTCTTTACTGGGGTTCCAGTAATAGATTCCGATGGACATGGGAAGGTTTACTGTAACCTGTGGACCTTCAACTTGACGATGAAACACAGAAGTTGCGTCGGAATTGAATACAACAGGCACCATGCCGAATCCTGTCCGGGAGAGTATTCTTCTAACTGTCTGTGCTTTGATTCTTTTCTGGGATTCCAGTAATAGATTACGATGGACATGGGAAGGTTTATTGTAACCTGTGGAACTTCAACTTGACGATGAAACACAGAAATTGCGTCGGAATTTAATACAACAGGCATCATGCCGACTTCTGTCCGAGAGAGTAATGCTTCATACTGACTGTGCTTTGATTCTTTCCTGGGATTCCAGTATCAGATGCCATTGGACATGGGAAGGTTTACTGCAATTTGTGGACCTACAACCTGACGATGAAACACAGAAATTCAGTCGGAATTGAATACAACAGATCCCATGGCGACTTCTGTCAGGGAGAGTAATGCTTCTTACTGTCTGTGCCTTGAATATTTCCTGGGATTCCAGTAATAGATTCCGAAGGACATGGGAAGGTTTACCGTAACCTGTGGACCTTCAACTTGACGATGAAACACAGAAATTGCGTCGGAATTGAATACAAAAGGCACCATGCCGACTTCTGTCCGGGAGAGTACTGCTTCTAACTGTCTGTGTTTTAATTCCTTCCTGGGATTCCAGTAATAGATTCCGATGGACATGCGAAGTTTTACTGTAACCTGTGGATCTTCAATTTGACGATGAAACACAGAAATTGCGTTGGAATTGAATACAACAGGCACCATGCCGACTTCTGTCTAGGAGAGTAATGCTTCTAACTGTCTGTGCTTTGATTCTTTCCCGGGATTCCAGTAATAGATTCCGATGGACATGGGAAGGTTTACTGTAATCTGTGGACCTTCAACTTGACGATGAAACACAGAAATTGCGTCGGAATTGGAAACAACAGGCACTATGCCGACTTCTGTCCGGGAGAGTACTGCTTGTAACTGTCTATGGTTTGATTCTTTTCTGGGGTTCCAGTAATAGATTCCGATGGACATGGGAAGGTTTACTGTAACCTGTGGACCTTCAACTTGACGATGAAACACAGAAGTTGCGTCGGAATTGAATACAACAGGCACCATGCCGAATCCTGTCCGGGAGAGTATTCTTCTAACTGTCTGTGCTTTGATTCTTTTCTGGGATTCCAGTAATAGATTACGATGGACATGGGAAGGTTTATTGTAACCTGTGGAACTTCAACTTGACGATGAAACACAGAAATTGCGTCGGAATTTAATACAACAGGCATCATGCCGACTTCTGTCCGAGAGAATAATGCTTCATACTGACTGTGCTTTGATTCTTTCCTGGGATTCCAGTAATAGATGCCATTGGACATGGGAAGGTTTACTGCAATTTGTAGACCTACAACCTGACGATAAAACACATAAATTCAGTCGGAATTGAATACAACAGATCCCATGGCGACTTCTGTCAGGGAGAGTAATGCTTCTAACTAGCTGTGCTTTGATTCTTTCCTGGGCTTGCAGTAATAGACTCCGATGGACATGGGAAGGTTTACTGTAACATGTGGACCTTAAACTTGACGATGAAACACAGAAACTGCGCAGAACTGAATACAGCAGGCACCATGCCGACTTCTGTCCGGGAGAGTAATGCTTCTATCTTGTTGTGCTTTGATTCCTTCCTGGGATCCCAGTAATTGATTCAGATGTACATGGGAAGGATTACTGTAACCTGTGGACCTTCAACTGGACGAAGAAACACAGAAATTGCGTTGGAATTGAATACAATAGGCACGATGCCGACTTTTGTCCGGGAGAGTAATGCTTCTGACTGTCTGTGCTTTGATTCATTCCTGGGATTCCAGTAATGGATTCAGATGTACATGGGAAGGTTTACTGTAACCTGTGGACCTTCAACTTGACGATGAAACACAGAAATTGCGGCGGAATTGAATACAACAGGCACCATGCCGAATTCTGTCCGGGAGAGTAATTCTTGTAACTGTCTGTGCTTTGATTCTCTCCTGGAATTCCGCTAATAGATTCCGATGGACATGGGAAGGTATACTGTAACCTGTGGACCTTCAACTTGACAATGAATCACAGAAATTGCGTCGGAATTGAATTGAACAGGCACCATGCCGACTTCTGTCCGGGAGAGTAATGCTTCTAACTGTCTGTGCTTTGATCTTTCCTGGGATTCCAGTAATGGATTCCGATGGACATGGGAGGTTTTACTGTAATCTGTGGACTTTCAACCTGACGATGAAAGACAGTTATTGCGTCGGAATTGTATACAACAGGCTCCATGCCGACTTCTGTCCGGGAGAGTAATGCTTCTTACTGTCTGTGCTTTGATTCTTTCCTGTGATTCCATTATTAGATTCCGATGGATATGGGAAGGTTTACTGTATTCTGTGAACCTTCAACTTGACGATGAAACACAGAAATTGCGTCGGCATTGAATACAGCAGGCACCATGCCGACTTCTCTTCTAGAGAGAAATGCTTCTAACAGTCTGTGCTTTGATTCTTTCCTGGGATTCCAGTAATGGATTCCGATGGACATGGGAAGGTTTACTGTAACCTGTTGACCTTCAACGTGACGATGAAACACAGAAATTGTGTCGGAATTGAATACAACAGGTACCATGCCGACTTCTGCCCGGGAGAGTAAAGCTTCTAACTGTCTGTGCTTTGATTCTTTCCTGGGATTCCAGTATATGATTCCGATGGACATGGGAAGGTTTACAGTAACCTGTGGACCTTCAACTTGACGATGAAACACAGAAATTGCGTCGGAATTGAATACAACAGGCACCATGCCGAATCCTGTCCGGGAGAGTATTCTTCTAACTGTCTGTGCTTTGATTCTTTTCTGGGATTCCAGTAATAGATTACGATGGACATGGGAAGGTTTATTGTAACCTGTGGAACTTCAACTTGACGATGAAACACAGAAATTGCGTCGGAATTTAATACAACAGGCATCATGCCGACTTCTGTCCGAGAGAGTAATGCTTCATACTGACTGTGCTTTGATTCTTTCCTGGGATTCCAGTATCAGATGCCATTGGACATGGGAAGGTTTACTGCAATTTGTGGACCTACAACCTGACGATGAAACACAGAAATTCAGTCGGAATTGAATACAACAGATCCCATGGCGACTTCTGTCAGGGAGAGTAATGCTTCTTACTGTCTGTGCCTTGAATATTTCCTGGGATTCCAGTAATAGATTCCGAAGGACATGGGAAGGTTTACCGTAACCTGTGGACCTTCAACTTGACGATGAAACACAGAAATTGCGTCGGAATTGAATACAAAAGGCACCATGCCGACTTCTGTCCGGGAGAGTACTGCTTCTAACTGTCTGTGTTTTAATTCCTTCCTGGGATTCCAGTAATAGATTCCGATGGACATGCGAAGTTTTACTGTAACCTGTGGATCTTCAATTTGACGATGAAACACAGAAATTGCGTTGGAATTGAATACAACAGGCACCATGCCGACTTCTGTCTAGGAGAGTAATGCTTCTAACTGTCTGTGCTTTGATTCTTTCCCGGGATTCCAGTAATAGATTCCGATGGACATGGGAAGGTTTACTGTAATCTGTGGACCTTCAACTTGACGATGAAACACAGAAATTGCGTCGGAATTGGAAACAACAGGCACTATGCCGACTTCTGTCCGGGAGAGTACTGCTTGTAACTGTCTATGGTTTGATTCTTTTCTGGGGTTCCAGTAATAGATTCCGATGGACATGGGAAGGTTTACTGTAACCTGTGGACCTTCAACTTGACGATGAAACACAGAAGTTGCGTCGGAATTGAATACAACAGGCACCATGCCGAATCCTGTCCGGGAGAGTATTCTTCTAACTGTCTGTGCTTTGATTCTTTTCTGGGATTCCAGTAATAGATTACGATGGACATGGGAAGGTTTATTGTAACCTGTGGAACTTCAACTTGACGATGAAACACAGAAATTGCGTCGGAATTTAATACAACAGGCATCATGCCGACTTCTGTCCGAGAGAATAATGCTTCATACTGACTGTGCTTTGATTCTTTCCTGGGATTCCAGTAATAGATGCCATTGGACATGGGAAGGTTTACTGCAATTTGTAGACCTACAACCTGACGATAAAACACATAAATTCAGTCGGAATTGAATACAACAGATCCCATGGCGACTTCTGTCAGGGAGAGTAATGCTTCTAACTAGCTGTGCTTTGATTCTTTCCTGGGCTTGCAGTAATAGACTCCGATGGACATGGGAAGGTTTACTGTAACATGTGGACCTTAAACTTGACGATGAAACACAGAAACTGCGCAGAACTGAATACAGCAGGCACCATGCCGACTTCTGTCCGGGAGAGTAATGCTTCTATCTTGTTGTGCTTTGATTCCTTCCTGGGATCCCAGTAATTGATTCAGATGTACATGGGAAGGATTACTGTAACCTGTGGACCTTCAACTGGACGAAGAAACACAGAAATTGCGTTGGAATTGAATACAATAGGCACGATGCCGACTTTTGTCCGGGAGAGTAATGCTTCTGACTGTCTGTGCTTTGATTCATTCCTGGGATTCCAGTAATGGATTCAGATGTACATGGGAAGGTTTACTGTAACCTGTGGACCTTCAACTTGACGATGAAACACAGAAATTGCGGCGGAATTGAATACAACAGGCACCATGCCGAATTCTGTCCGGGAGAGTAATTCTTGTAACTGTCTGTGCTTTGATTCTCTCCTGGAATTCCGCTAATAGATTCCGATGGACATGGGAAGGTTTACTGTAACCTGTGGACCTTCAACTTGACAATGAATCACAGAAATTGCGTCGGAATTGAATTGAACAGGCACCATGCCGACTTCTGTCCGGGAGAGTAATGCTTCTAACTGTCTGTGCTTTGATCTTTCCTGGGATTCCAGTAATGGATTCCGATGGACATGGGAGGTTTTACTGTAATCTGTGGACTTTCAACCTGACGATGAAAGACAGTTATTGCGTCGGAATTGTATACAACAGGCTCCATGCCGACTTCTGTCCGGGAGAGTAATGCTTCTTACTGTCTGTGCTTTGATTCTTTCCTGTGATTCCATTATTAGATTCCGATGGATATGGGAAGGTTTACTGTATTCTGTGAACCTTCAACTTGACGATGAAACACAGAAATTGCGTCGGCATTGAATACAGCAGGCACCATGCCGACTTCTCTTCTAGAGAGAAATGCTTCTAACAGTCTGTGCTTTGATTCTTTCCTGGGATTCCAGTAACGGATTCCGATGGACATGGGAAGGTTTACTGTAACCTGTTGACCTTTAACGTGACGATGAAACACAGAAATTGTGTCGGAATTGAATACAACAGGTACCATGCCGACTTCTGCCCGGGAGAGTAAAGCTTCTAACTGTCTGTGCTTTGATTCTTTCCTGGGATTCCAGTATATGATTCCGATGGACATGGGAAGGTTTACAGTAACCTGTGGACCTTCAACTTGACGATGAAACAAAGAAACTGCGTCGGAATTGAATACAACAGGCATTATGCCGACCTCTGTCCAGGTGAGTAATGCTTCTAGCTGGCTCTGCTTTGATTCTTTCCTGGGATTCCAGTAGTAGATTCCGATGGACATGGGAGGTTTTACTGTAATCTGTGGACTTTCAACCTGACGATGAAACACAGAAATTGCGTTGGAATTGAATACAACAGGCACCATGCCGACTTCTGTCTGGGAGAGTAATGCTTCTAACTGTCTGTGCTTTGATTCTTTCCCGGGATTCCAGTAATAGATTCCGATGGACATGGGAAGGTTTACTGTAATCTGTGGACCTTCAACTTGACGATGAAACACATAAATTGCGTCGGAATTGGAAACAACAGGCACTATGCCGACTTCTGTCCGGGAGAGTACTGCTTGTAACTGTCTATGGTTTGATTCTTTACTGGGGTTCCAGTAATAGATTCCGATGGACATGGGAAGGTTTACTGTAACCTGTGGACCTTCAACTTGACGATGAAACACAGAAGTTGCGTCGGAATTGAATACAACAGGCACCATGCCGAATCCTGTCCGGGAGAGTATTCTTCTAACTGTCTGTGCTTTGATTCATTTCTGGGATTCCAGTAATAGATTACGATGGACATGGGAAGGTTTATTGTAACCTGTGGAACTTCAACTTGACGATGAAACACAGAAATTGCGTCGGAATTTAATACAACAGGCATCATGCCGACTTCTGTCCGAGAGAGTAATGCTTCATACTGACTGTGCTTTGATTCTTTCCTGGGATTCCAGTATCAGATGCCATTGGACATGGGAAGGTTTACTGCAATTTGTGGACCTACAACCTGACGATGAAACACAGAAATTCAGTCGGAATTGAATACAACAGATCCCATGGCGACTTCTGTCAGGGAGAGTAATGCTTCTTTCTGTCTGTGCCTTGAATATTTCCTGGGATTCCAGTAATAGATTCCGAAGGACATGGGAAGGTTTACCGTAACCTGTGGACCTTCAACTTGACGATGAAACACAGAAACTGCGTCGGAATTGAATACAAAAGGCACCATGCCGACTTCTGTCCGGGAGAGTACTGCTTCTAACTGTCTGTGTTTTAATTCCTTCCTGGGATTCCAGTAATAGATTCCGATGGACATGCGAAGTTTTACTGTAACCTGTGGATCTTCAATTTGACGATGAAACACAGAAATTGCGTTGGAATTGAATACAACAGGCACCATGCCGACTTCTGTCTAGGAGAGTAATGCTTCTAACTGTCTGTGCTTTGATTCTTTCCCGGGATTCCAGTAATAGATTCCGATGGACATGGGAAGGTTTACTGTAATCTGTGGACCTTCAACTTGACGATGAAACACAGAAATTGCGTCGGAATTGGAAACAACAGGCACTATGCCGACTTCTGTCCGGGAGAGTACTGCTTGTAACTGTCTATGGTTTGATTCTTTTCTGGGGTTCCAGTAATAGATTCCGATGGACATGGGAAGGTTTACTGTAACCTGTGGACCTTCAACTTGACGATGAAACACAGAAGTTGCGTCGGAATTGAATACAACAGGCACCATGCCGAATCCTGTCCGGGAGAGTATTCTTCTAACTGTCTGTGCTTTGATTCTTTTCTGGGATTCCAGTAATAGATTACGATGGACATGGGAAGTTTATTGTAACCTGTGGAACTTCAACTTGACGATGAAACACAGAAATTGCGTCGGAATTTAATACAAAAGGCATCATGCCGACTTCTGTCCGAGAGAATAATGCTTCATACTGACTGTGCTTTGATTCTTTCCTGGGATTCCAGTAATAGATGCCATTGGACATGGGAAGGTTTACTGCAATTTGTAGACCTACAACCTGACGATGAAACACATAAATTCAGTCGGAATTGAATACAACAGATCCCATGGCGACTTCTGTCAGGGAGAGTAATGCTTCTAACTAGCTGTGCTTTGATTCTTTCCTGGGCTTGCAGTAATAGACTCCGATGGACATGGGAAGGTTTACTGTAACCTGTGGACCTTCAACTTGACGATGAAACACAGAAATTGCGGCGGAATTGAATACAACTGGCACCATGCCGAATTCTGTCCGGGAGAGTAATTCTTGTAACTGTCTGTGCTTTGATTCTCTCCTGGAATTCCGCTAATAGATTCCGATGGACATGGGAAGGTTTACTGTAACCTGTGGACCTTCAACTTGACAATGAATCACAGAAATTGCGTCGGAATTGAATTGAACAGGCACCATGCCGACTTCTGTCCGGGAGAGTAATGCTTCTAACTGTCTGTGCTTTGATCTTTCCTGGGATTCCAGTAATGGATTCCGATGGACATGGGAGGTTTTACTGTAATCTGTGGACTTTCAACCTGACGATGAAAGACAGTTATTGCGTCGGAATTGTATACAACAGGCTCCATGCCGACTTCTGTCCAGGAGAGTAATGCTTCTTACTGTCTGTGCTTTGATTCTTTCCTGTGATTCCATTAATAGATTCCGATGGATATGGGAAGGTTTACTGTATTCTGTGAACCTTCAACTTGACGATGAAACACAGAAATTGCGTCGGCATTGAATACAGCAGGCACCATGCCGACTTCTCTTCTAGAGAGAAATGCTTCTAACAGTCTGTGCTTTGATTCCTTCCTGGGATTCCAGTAATGGATTCCGATGGACATGGGAAGGTTTACTGTAACCTGTGGACTTTCAACTTGACGATGAAAGACATTTATTGCGTCGGAATTGTATACCACAGGCTCCATTCCGGCTTCTGTCCGGGTGAGTAATGCTTCTTACTGTCTGTGTTTGATTCATTCCTGGGAATCCAGTAATAGATTCCGATGGATATAGGAAGGTTTACTGTATCCTGTGGACCTTCAACTTGACGATGAAACACGGAAATTGCGTCGGCCTTGAATACAACAGGCACCACGCCGACTTCTCTCCTGGAGAGAAATGCTTCTAACTGTCTGTGTTTTGATTCTTTCCAGGGATTCTAGTAACAGATTCCGATGGACATTTGGAGCTTTACTGTAACCTGTGGACCTTCAACTTGACGGTAAAACACGGAAATTGCGTCGGAATTGAATACAAAAGGCACCATGCCGACTTCTTTCAGGGAGAGTAATGCTTCTAACTGTCTGTGCTTTGATTCTTTCCTGGGATTCCAGTAATGGATTCCGATGGACATGGGAAGGTTTATTGTGACCTGTGGAACCTAACGTGACGATGAAACACAGAAATTGCGCCGGAATTGAATACGACATGCACCATGCCGACTTCTGTCCGAGAGAGTAATGCTTCATACTGTCTGTGCTTTGATTCATTCCTGTGATTCCAGTAATAGATGCCATTGGACATGGGAAGGTTTACTGTAACCTGTGGACCTTAAACTTGACGATGAAACACAGAAACTGCGCGGAATTGAATACAGCAGGCACTTTGCCGACTTCTGTCCGGGAGAGTAATGCTTCTAACTTGTTGTGCTTTGATTCTTTCCTGGGATTCCAGTAATAGATTCAGATGTACATGGGAAAGATTACTGTAACCTGTGGACCTTCAACGTGACCAAGAAACACAGAAATTGCGTCGGAATTGAATACAACAGGCACGATACCGACTTTTGTCCGGGAGAGTAATGCTTCTGACTGTCTGTGCTTTGATTCTTTCCTGGGATTCCAGTAATGGATTCCGATGGACATGGGAAGGTTTACTGTAACCTGTGGACATTCAACTTGACGATGAAACACAGAAATTGCGTCGGAATTGAATACAACAGGCACCATGCCGAATTCTGTCCGGGAGAGTAATTCTTATAACTGTCTGTGCTTTGATTCTTTCCTGGAATTCCACTAATAGATTCCGATGGACATGGGAAAGTTTACTGTAACCTGTGGACCTTCTACTTGACAATGAAACACAGAAATTGCGTCGGAATTGAATTGAACAGGCACCATGCCGACTTCTGTCCGGGAGAGTAATGCTTCTAACTGTCTGTGCTTTGATTCTTTTCTGGGATTCCAGTAATAGATTCCGATGGACATGGGAAAGTTTACTGTAACCTGTTTACCTTCAACCTGACGATGAAACACAGAAATTGCATCGAAATTGAATACAACCGGCACCATGCGACTTCTGTCCGAAGGAGTATGCTTCTAACTGTCTGTGTTTTGATTCTGTGCTGGGATTCCAGTAATAGATTCCGATGGACATGGGAAGGTTTACGGTAACCTGTGGACCTTCAACTTGACGATGAAAAACAGAAACTGCGTCGGATTTGAATACAACAGGCAGCATGCCGACTTCTGTCCAGGAGAGTAATGCTACTAACTGTCTGTGCTTTGATTCTTTTCTGGGCTTCCAGTAATAGATTCCGATGGACACGGGAGGGTTTACTGTAACCTGTGGACCTTCAACTTGACGATGAAAAACAGAAACTGCGTCGGAATTGAATACAACAGGCACCATGCCGACTTATGTCCGGGAAAGTAATGCTTCTAACTGTCTGTGCTTTGATTCTGTCCTGGGATTCCAGTAATAGATTCTGATGGTCATGGGAAGGTTTACTGTAACCTGTCGACCTTCAACTTGACGATGAAACACAGAAATTGCGTCGGAATTGAATACAACAGGAACCATGATGACCTCTGTCCGGGAGAGTAATGCTTCTAACTGTCTGTGCTTTGATTCTTTCTTGGGATTCCAGTAGTAGATTCCGATGGACATGGGAAGGTTTACTGTAACCTGTGGACCTTCAACGTGACGATGAAACACAGAAACTGCGTCGGATTTGAATACAGCAGGCACCATGCCGACCTCTGTCCGGGAGAGTAATGCTTCTAACTTGTTGTGCTTTGATTCTTTCCTGGGATTCCAGTATTAGATTCCGATGTACATGGGAAGGATTACTGTAACCTGTGGACCTTCAGCTTGACGAAGAAACACAGCTATTGCGTCGGAATTGTATACCACAGGCTCCATGCCGACTTCTGTCCGGGAGAGTAATGCTTCTAACTGTCTGTGCTTTGATTCTTTCCTAAGATTCCAGTAATAGATTCCGATGGACATGGGAAGGTTTATTGAGACCTGTGGAACTTAAACCTGACGATGAAACACAGAAATTGCGTCGGAATTGAATACGACAGGCACCAAGCCGACTTCTGTCCGAGAGAGTAATGCTTCATACTGTCTGTGCTTTGATTCATTCCTGTGATTCCAGTAATAGATGCTATTGGACATGGGAAGGTTTACTGCAACCTGTGGACCTTCACCTTGACGATGAAACACAGAAATTCAGTCGGAATTGAATACAAAAGATCCCATACCGACTTCTGTCCGGGAGAGTAATGCTTCTTACTGTCTGTGCTTTGTTTCCCTCCTGGGATTCCAGTAATAGATTCCGATGGACATGGGAAGGTTTACTGTAACCTGTGGATCTTCAATTTGACGATGAAACACAGAAATTGCGTCGGAATTGAATACAAAAGGCACCATGCCGACTTCTGTCCGGGAGAATAATGCTTCTAACTGTCTGTGCTTTGATTCTTTCCAGGGATTCCAGTAATAGAATGCGATGGACATGGGAAGGTTTACTGTAAGCTGTGGGCCTTCAACTTGACGATGAAACACAGAAATTGCGTCGGAATCGAATACAACAGGCACCATGCCGACTTCTGTCCGGGAGAGTAATGCTTCTAACTGTCTGTGCCTTGATTCTTTCCTGGGATTCCAGTAATAGATTCCGATGGTCATGGGAAGGTTTACTGTTACCTGTGGATCTTCAACTTGACGATGAAACACAGAAATTGCGTCGGAATTGAATACAAAAGGCACCATGCCGACTTCTGTCCCGGAGAGTAATGCTTCTAACTGTCTGTGCTTTGATTCTTTCCTGGGATTCCAGTAATAGATTCCGATGGACATGGGAAGGTTTACCGTAACCTGTGGACCTTCAACTTGACGATGAAACACAGAAATTGAGTCGGAATTGAATACAAAAGGCAGCATGCCGACTTCTGTCCGGGAGAGTAATGCTTCTGACTGTCTGTGCTTTGATTCTTTCCTGGGATTCTAGTATTAGATTCCGATGGTCATGGGAAGGTTTCCTGTAACCTGTGGACCTTCAACTTGACGATGAAACACAGAAATTGCGTCGGACTTGAATACAACAGGCACCATGCCGACTTCTGTCCGGGAGAGTAATGCTTCTAACTGTCTGTGCTTTGATTCTTTCCTGGGATTCCAGTAGTAGATTCCGATGGACATGGGAAGGTATACTGCAACCTGTGGACCTTCACCTTGACGATGAAACACAGAAATTCAGTCGGAATTGAATACAACAGATCCCATGGCGACTTCTGTCCGGGAGAGTAATGCTTCTTACTGTCTGTACTATGATTATTTCCTGGGATTCCAGTAATAGATTCCGATATACATGGGAAGGTTTACCGTATCCTGTGGACCTTCAACTTGACGATGAAACACAGAAATTGCGTCGGAATTGAATACAAAAGGCACCATGCCGACTTCTGTACGGGAGAGTAATGCGTCTGACTGTCTGTGCTTTGTTCTTTCCTGGGATTCCAGTAATGGATTCCGATGGACATGGGAAGGATTACTGTAACCTATGGACCTTCAACTTGACGATGAAACACAGCAATTGCGTCGGAATTGAATACAACAGGCACCATGCCGAATTCTGTCCGGGAGAGTAATGCTTCTAAGTTGTTGTGCTTTGATTCTTTCCTGGGACTCCAGTAATAGATTCAGATGTACATTGGAAGGATTACTCTAACCTGTGGACCTTCAACTTGACGAAGAAACACAGAAATTGCGTCGGAATTGAATACAACAGGCACCATGCCGACTTCTGTCCGGGAGAGAAATGCTTCTAACTGTCTGTGCTTTGATTCTTTCCTGCGATTCCAGTAATGGATTCCGATGGACATGGGATTGTTTACTGTAACCTGTGGACCTTCAACTTGCCGATGAAACACAGAAATTGCGTCGGAATTGAATGCAACAGGCACGATACCGACTTCTGTCCGGGAGATTAATGCTTCTAACTGTCTGTGCTCTGATTCTTTCCTCGGATTCCAGTAATAGATTCCGATGGTCGTGGGTAGGTTTACTGTAACCTGTGGACCTTCAATGTGACGATGAAACACAGAAATTGCGTCGGAATTGAATACAACAGGCACGATGCCGACTTCTGTCCGGGAGATTAATGCTTCTAACTGTCTGTGCTCTGATTCTTTCCTCGGATTCCAGTAATAGATTCCGATGGTCGTGGAAAGGTTTACTGTAACCTGTGGACCTTCAACTTGACGATGAAACACGGAAATTGCGTCGGAATTGAATACAACAGGCACCATGCCGAATGCTGTCCGGGAGAGTAATTCTTCCAACTGTCTGTGCTTTGATTCTTTCCTGGGATACCACTAATAGATTCCGATGGACATGGGAAGGTTTACTGTAACCTGTGAACCTTCAACGTGACGATGAAACACAGAAATTGCGTCGGAATTGAATACAACAGGCAGCATGCCGACTTCTGTCCAGGAGAGTAATGCTTCTAACTGTCTGTGCTTTGATTCTTTCCTGGGCTTCCAGTAATAGATTCCGATGGACTTGGGAAGGTTTACTGTAACCTGTGGACCTTCAACTTGACGATGAAACACAGAAACTGCGTCGGAATTGAATACAACAGGCACCATGCTGACTTCTGTCCGGGAGAGTAATTCTTCTAACTGTCTGTGCTTTGATTCTTTCCTGGGATACCACTAATAGATTCCGATGGACATGGGAAGGTTTACTGTAACCTGTGGACCTTCACCTTGACGATGAAACACTGAAATTCAGTCGGAATTGAATACAAGAGATCCCATGGCGTCATCTGTCCGGGAGAGTAATGCTTCTTACTGTCTGTGCTTTGATTATTTCCTGGGATTCCAGTAAAAGATTCCGATTGACATGGGAAGGTTTACCGTAACCTGTGGACCTTCAACTTGACGATGAAACACAGAAATTGCGTCGGAATTGAATACAAAAGGCACCTTGCCGACTTTTGTACGGGAGAGTAATGCTTCTGACTGTCTGTGCTTTGATTCTTTCCTGGAATTCCAGTAATGGATTCCGATGGACATGGGAAGGTTTACTGTAACCTGTGGACCTTCAACTTGACGATGAAACACAGGAATTGCGTCGTAATTGAATACAACAGGCACCATGCCGACTTCTGTCCGGGAGAGTAATGCTTCTAACTTGTTGTGCTTTGACTCTTTCCTGGGACTCCAGTAATAGATACAGATGTACATGGGAAAGTTTACTGTAACCTGTGGACCTTCAACCTGACGAAGAAGCACAGAAATTGCGTCGGAATTGAATACAACAGGCACCATGCCGACTTCTGACCGGGAGAGTAACGCTTCTGACTGTCTGTGCTTTGATTCTTTCCTGGGATTCCAGTAATTGATTCCGAATGACATGGGAAGGTTTACTGTAACCTGTGGACCTTCAACTTGACGATGAAACACAGAAATTGCGTCGGAATTGAATTCAACAGGCACCATGCCGACTTCTGTCCGGGAGAGTAATGCTACTAACTGTCTGCTCTTTGATTCTTTCCTGGGCTTCCAGTAATAGATTCCGATGGACATGGGAAGGTTTGTTGTAACCTGTGGACCTTCAACTTGACGACGAAACACAGATACTGCGTCGGATTTGAAGACAACAGGCACCATGATGTCTTCTGTCCGGGAGAATAATGCTTCTAACTGTCTGTGCTTTGATTCTTTCCTGGGATTCCAGTAATAGATTCCGATGGTCATGGGAAGGTTTACTGTAACCTGTGGACCTTCAACTTGACGATGAAACACAGAAATTGCGTCGGAATTGAATACAACAGGCACCATGCCGACCTCTGTCCAGGAGAGTAATGCTTCTAGTTGTCTGTGCTTTGATTCTTTCCTGGGATTAGAGTAATTGATTCCGATGGACATGGGACGGTTTACTGTAACCTGTGGACCTTCAACTTGACGATGAAAGACAGTTATTTGGTCGGAATTGTATACAACAGGCTCCATGGCGACTTCTGTAAGGGAGTGTAATGCTTCTTACTGTCTATGCTTTGAATCCTTCCTGGGATTCCAGTAATAGATTCCGATCGACATGGGTAGGTTTACTGTAACCTGTGGACCTTCAACGTGACGATGAAACACAGAAATTGCGTCGAAATTGAATACAACAGGCACCATGCCGACTTCTGTCTGGGAGAGTATGCTTCTAACTGTCTGTGTTTTGATTCTGTCCTGGGATTCCAGTAATAGATTCCGATGGACATGGGAAGGTTTACGGTAACCTGTGGACCTTCAACGTGACGATGAAACACAGATATTGCCTTGTAATTGAATACAGCAGGCACCATGCCGTCTTCTGTCTAGGAGTGTAATGCTTCTAACTGTCTGTGCTTTGATTCTTACCCGGGATTCCAGTAATAGACATTTGAAGGTTTACTGTAACCTGTGGACCTTCAACGTGACGATGAAACACAGAAATGGCGTCGGAATTAAATACAACAGGCACCATGCCGACTTCTGTCCGGGAGAGTAATGCTTCTAACAGTCTGTGCTTTGATTCTTTCCCGGGATTCCAGTAATAGATTCCGATGGACATGTGAAGGTTTCCTGTAACCTGTGGACCTTCAACGTGGCGATGAAATACAGAAATTGCGTCGGAATTAAATACAACAGGCAGCATGCCGACTTCTGTCCAGGAGAGTAATGCATCTAACTGTCTGTGCTATGATTCTTTCCTGGGCTTACAGTAATAGATTCCGATGGACACGGGAAGGTTTACTGTAACCTGTGGACCTTCAACTTGACGATGAAACACAGAAACTGCGTCGGAATTGAGTACAACAGGCCCCATGGTGACTTCTGTCCGGGAGAGTAATGCTTCTAACTGTCTGTGCTTTGATTCTTTCCTGGGATTCCAGTAATTGATTCCGATGGTCATGGGAAGGTTTACTGTAACCTGTGGACCTTCAACTTGACGATGAAACACAGAAATTGCGTCGGAATTGAATACAACAGGCACCATGGCGACGTCTGTCCGGGAGAGTAATGCTTCTAACTGTCTGTGCTTTGATTCTTTCCTGGGATTCCAATAGTAGATTCCGATGGACATGGGAAGGGTTATTGTAACCTGTGGAACTTAAACTTGACGATGAAACACAGAAATTGCGTCGGAATTGAATACAACAGATCCCATACCGACTTCTGTCCGGGAGAGTAGTGCTTCTTACTGTCTGTGCTTTGATTCCTTCCTGGGATTCCAGTAATAGATTCCGATGGACATGGGAAGGTTTACTGTAACCTGTGGATCTTCAATTTGACGATGAAACACAGAAATTGCGTCGGAATTGAATACAAAAGGCCCCATGCCGACTTTTGTCTCGGAGAGTAATGCTTCTAACTGTCTGTGCTTTGATTCTTTCCTGGGATTCCAGTAATAGATTCCGATGGACACGGGAAGGTTTACTGTAACCTGTGGACCTTCAACTTGACGATGAAACACAGAAACTGCGCGGAATTGAATACAGCAGGCACTTTGCCGACTTCTGCCCGGGAGAGTAATGCTTCTAACTTGTTGTGCTTTGATTCTTTCCTGGGAATCCAGTAATAGATTCAGATGTACATGGGAAAGATTACTGTTACCTGTGGACCTTCAACTTGACCAAGAAACACAGAAATTGCGTCGGAATTGAATACAACAGGCACGATACCGACTTTTGTCCGGGAGAGTAATGCTTCTGACAGTCTGTGCTTTGATTCTTTCCTGGGATTCCAGTAATGGATTCCGATGGACATGGGAATGTTTACTGTAACCTGTGGACCTTCAACTTGACGATGAAACACAGAAATTGCGTCGGAATTGAATACAACAGGCACCATGCCGAATTCTGTCCGGGAGAGTAATTCTTATAACTGTCTGTGCTTTGATTCTTTCCTGGAATTCCACTAATAGATTCCGATGGACATGGGAAAGTTTACTGTAACCTGTTTACCTTCAACCTGACGATGAAACACAGAAATTGCATCGAAATTGAATACAACCGGCACCATGCGACTTCTGTCCGAAGGAGTATGCTTCTAACTGTCTGTGTTTTGATTCTGTGCTGGGATTCCAGTAATAGATTCCGATGGACATGGGAAGGTTTACGGTAACCTGTGGACCTTCAACTTGACGATGAAAAACAGAAACTGCGTCGGATTTGAATACAACAGGCAGCATGCCGACTTCTGTCCAGGAGAGTAATGCTACTAACTGTCTGTGCTTTGATTCTTTTCTGGGCTTCCAGTAATAGATTCCGATGGACACGGGAAGGTTTACTGTAACCTGTGGACCTTCAACTTGACGATGAAAAACAGAAACTGCGTCGGAATTGAATACAACAGGCACAATGCCGACTTATGTCCGGGAAAGTAATGCTTCTAACTGTCTGTGCTTTGATTCTGTCCTGGGATTCCAGTAATAGATTCTGATGGTCATGGGAAGGTTTACTGTAACCTGTCGACCTTCAACTTGACGATGAAACACAGAAATTGCGTCGGAATTGAATACAACAGGAACCATGATGACCTCTGTCCGGGAGAGTAATGCTTCTAACTGTCTGTGCTTTGATTCTTTCTTGGGATTCCAGTAGTAGATTCCGATGGACATGGGAAGGTTTACTGTAACCTGTGGACCTTCAACGTGACGATGAAACACAGAAACTGCGTCGGATTTGAATACAGCAGGCACCATGCCGACCTCTGTCCGGGAGAGTAATGCTTCTAACTTGTTGTGCTTTGATTCTTTCCTGGGATTCCAGTATTAGATTCCGATGTACATGGGAAGGATTACTGTAACCTGTGGACCTTCAGCTTGACGAAGAAACACAGCTATTGCGTCGGAATTGTATACCACAGGCTCCATGCCGACTTCTGTCCGGGAGAGTAATGCTTCTTACTGTCTGTGTTTGGTTCTTTCCTGGGAATCCAGTAATAGATTCCGATGGATATGGAAAGGTTTACTGTATCCTGTGGACCTTCAACTTGACGATGAAACACGGAAATTGCGTCGGAATTGAATGCAAAAGGCACCATGCCGTCTTCTGTCCGGGAGAGTAATGCTTCTAACTGTCTGTGCTTTGATTCTTTCCTAAGATTCCAGTAATAGATTCCGATGGACATGGGAAGGTTTATTGTGACCTGTGGAACTTAAACTTGACGATGAAACACAGAAATTGCGTCGGAATTGAATACGACAGGCACCAAGCCGACTTCTGTCCGAGAGAGTAATGCTTCATACTGTCTGTGCTTTGATTCATTCCTGTGATTCCAGTAATAGATGCCATTGGACATGGGAAGGTTTACTGCAACCTGTGGACCTTCACCTTGACGATGAAACACAGAAATTCAGTCGGAATTGAATACAACAGATCCCATACCGACTTCTGTCCGGGAGAGTAATGCTTCTTACTGTCTGTGCTTTGTTTCCCTCCTGGGATTCCAGTAATAGATTCCGATGGACATGGGAAGGTTTACTGTAACCTGTGGATCTTCAATTTGACGATGAAACACAGAAATTGCGTCGGAATTGAATACAAAAGGCACCATGCCGACTTCTGTCCGGGAGAATAATGCTTCTAACTGTCTGTGCTTTGATTCTTTCCAGGGATTCCAGTAATAGAATGCGATGGACATGGGAAGGCTTACTGTAAGCTGTGGGCCTTCAACTTGACGATGAAACACAGAAATTGCGTCGGAATCGAATACAACAGGCACCACGCCGACTTCTGTCCGGGAGAGTAATGCTTCTAACTGTCTGTGCCTTGATTCTTTCCTGGGATTCGAGTAATAGATTCCGATGGTCATGGGAAGGTTTACTGTTACCTGTGGATCTTCAACTTGACGATGAAACACAGAAATTGCGTCGGAATTGAATACAAAAGGCACCATGCCGACTTCTGTCCCGGAGAGTAATGCTTCTAACTGTCTGTGCTTTGATTCTTTCCTGGGATTCCAGTAATAGATTCCGATGGACATGGGAAGGTTTACCGTAACCTGTGGACCTTCAACTTGACGATGAAACACAGAAATTGAATCGGAATTGAATACAAAAGGCAGCATGCCGACTTCTGTCCGGGAGAGTAATGCTTCTGACTGTCTGTGCTTTTGATTCTTTCCTGGGATTCTAGTATTAGATTCCGATGGTCATGGGAAGGTTTCCTGTAACCTGTGGACCTTCAACTTGACGATGAAACACAGAAATTGCGTCGGACTTGAATACAACAGGCACCATGCCGACTTCTGTCCGGGAGAGTAATGCTTCTAACTGTCTGTGCTTTGATTCTTTCCTGGGATTCCAGTAGTAGATTCCGATGGACATGGGAAGGTATACTGCAACCTGTGGACCTTCACCTTGACGATGAAACACAGAAATTCAGTCGGAATTGAATACAACAGATCCCATGGCGACTTCTATCCGGGAGAGTAATGCTTCTTACTGTCTGTACTATGATTATTTCCTGGGATTCCAGTAATAGATTCCGATATACATGGGAAGGTTTACCGTATCCTGTGGACCTTCAACTTGACGATGAAACACAGAAATTGCGTCGGAATTGAATACAAAAGGCACCATGCCGACTTCTGTACGGGAGAGTAATGCGTCTGACTGTCTGTGCTTTGTTCTTTCCTGGGATTCCAGTAATGGATTCCGATGGACATGATAAGGATTACTGTAACCTGTGGACCTTCAACTTGACGATGAAACACAGCAATTGCGTCGGAATTGAATACAACAGGCACCATGCCGAATTCTGTCCGGGAGAGTAATGCTTCTAAGTTGTTGTGCTTTGATTCTTTCCTGGGACTCCAGTAACAGATTCAGATGTACATTGGAAGGATTACTCTAACCTGTGGACCTTCAACTTGACGAAGAAACACAGAAATTGCGTCGGAATTGAATACAACAGGCACCATGCCGACTTCTGTCCGGGAGAGAAATGCTTCTAACTGTCTGTGCTTTGATTCTTTCCTGCGATTCCAGTAATGGATTCCGATGGACATGGGATTGTTTACTGTAACCTGTGGACCTTCAACTTGCCGATGAAACACAGAAATTGCGTCGGAATTGAATACAACAGGCACCATGCCGAATTTTGTCCGGGAGAGTAATTCTTCTAACTGTCTGTGATTTGATTCTGTCCTGGGATACCACTAATAGATTCCGATGGACATGGGTAGGTTTACTGTAACCTGTGGACCTTCAATGTGACGATGAAACACAGAAATTGCGTCGGAATTGAATACAACAGGCACGATGCCGACTTCTGTCCGGGAGTTTAATGCTTCTAACTGTCTGTGCTCTGATTCTTTCCTCGGATTCCAGTAATAGATTCCGATGGTCGTGGGTAGGTTTACTGTAACCTGTGGACCTTCAATGTGACGATGAAACACAGAAATTGCGTCGGAATTGAATACAACAGGCACGATGCCGACTTCTGTCCAGGAGATTAATGCTTCTAACTGTCTGTGCTCTGATTCTTTCCTCGGATTCCAGTAATAGATTCCGATGGTCGTGGGTAGGATTACTGTAACCCGTGGACCTTCAACGTGACGATGAAACACAGAAATTGCGTCGGAATTGAATACAACAGGCAGCATGGCGACTTCTGTCCAGGAGAGTAATGCTTCTAACTGTCTGTGCTTTGATTCTTTCCTGGGCTTCCAGTAATAGATTCCGATGGACTTGGGAAGGTTTACTGTAACCTGTGGACCTTCAACTTGACGATGAAACACAGAAACTGCGTCGGAATTGAATACAAAAGGCACCATGCCGACTTCTGTCCGGGAGAGTAATTCTTCTAACTGTCTGTGCTTTGATTCTTTCCTGGGATACCACTAATAGATTCCGATGGACATGGGAAGGTTTACTGCAACCTGTGGACCTTCACCTTGACGATGAAACACTGAAATTCAGTCGGAATTGAATACAACAGATCCCATGGCGTCATCTGTCCGGGAGAGTAATGCTTCTTACTGTCTGTGCTTTGATTATTTCCTGGGATTCCAGTAATAGATTCCGATGGACATGGGAAGGTTTACCGTAACCTGTGGACCTTCAACTTGACGATGAAACACAGAAATTGCGTCTGAATTGAATACAAAAGGCACCATGCCGACTTCTGTACGGGAGAGTAATGCTTCTGACTGTCTGTGCTTTGATTCTTTCCTGGAATTCCAGTAATGGATTCCGATGGACATGGGAAGGTTTACTGTAACCTGTGGACCTTCAACTTGACGATGAAACACAGGAATTGCGTCGTAATTGAATACAACAGGCACCATGCCGACTTCTGTCCGGGAGAGTAATGCTTCTAACTTGTTGTGCTTTGACTCTTTCCTGGGACTCCAGTAATAGATTCAGATGTACATGGGAAAGTTTACTGTAACCTAAGGACCTTCAACCTGACGAAGAAGCACAGAAATTGCGTCGGAATTGAATACAACAGGCACCATGCCGACTTCTGACCGGGAGAGTAACGCTTCTGACTGTCTGTGCTTTGATTCTTTCCTGGGATTCCAGTAATTGATTCCGAATGACATGGGAAGGTTTACTGTAACCTGTGGACCTTCAACTTGACGATGAAACACAGAAATTGCGTCGGAATTGAATTCAACAGGCACCATGCCGACTTCTGTCCGGGAGAGTAATGCTACTAACCGTCTGTTCTTTGATTCTTTCCTGGGCTTCCAGTAATAGATTCCGATGGACATGGGAAGGTTTGTTGTAACCTGTGGACCTTCAACTTGACGACGAAACACAGATACTGCGTCGGATTTGAATACAACAGGCACCATGCCGTCTTCTGTCCGGGAGAATAATGCTTCTAACTGTCTGTGCTTTGATTCTTTCCTTGGATTCCAGTAATAGATTCCGATGGTCATGGGAAGGTTTACTGTAACCTGTGGACCTTCAACTTGACGATGAAACACAGAAATTGCGTCGGAATTGAATACAACAGGCACCATGCCGACCTCTGTCCAGGAGAGTAATGCTTCTAGTTGTCTGTGCTTTGATTCTTTCCTGGGATTAGAGTAATAGATTCCGATGGACATGGGACGGTTTACTGTAACCTGTGGACCTTCAACTTGACGATGAAAGACAGTTATTTGGTCGGAATTGTATACAACAGGCTCCATGGCGACTTCTGTAAGGGAGTGTAATGCTTCTTACTGTCTATGCTTTGAATCCTTCCTGGGATTCCAGTAATAGATTCCGATCGACATGGGAAGGTTTACTGTAACCTGTGGACCTTCAACTTGACGATGAAACACAGAAATTGCGTCGAAATTGAATACAACAGGCACCATGCCGACTTCTGTATGGGAGAGTATGCTTCTAACTGTCTGTGTTTTGATTCTGTCCTGGGATTCCAGTAATAGATTCCGATGGACATGGGTAGGTTTACGGTAACCTGTGGACCTTCAACTTGACGATGAAACACAGATATTGCCTTGTAATTGAATACAGCAGGCACCATGCCGTCTTCTGTCTAGGACTGTAATGCTTCTAACTGTCTGTGCTTTGATTCTTACCCGGGATTCCAGTAATAGACATATGAAGGTTTACTGTAACCTGTGGACCTTCAACGTGACGATGAAACACAGAAATGGCGTCGGAATTAAATACAACAGGCACCATGCCGACTTCTGTCCGGGAGAGTAATGCTTCTAACAGTCTGTGCTTTGATTCTTTCCCGGGATTCCAGTAATAGATTCCGATGGACATGTGAAGGTTTACTGTAACCTGTGGACCTTCAACGTGGCGATGAAATACAGAAATTGCGTCGGAATTAAATACAACAGGCAGCATGCCGACTTCTGTCCAGGAGAGTAATGCATCTAACTGTCTGAGCTATGATTCTTTCCTGGGCTTCCAGTAATAGATTCCGATGGACACGGGAAGGTTTACTGTAACCTGTGGACCTTCAACTTGACGATGAAACACAGAAACTGCGTCGGAATTGAGTACAACAGGCCCCATGGTGACTTCTGTCCGGGAGAGTAATGCTTCTAACTGTCTGTGCTTTGATTCTTTCCTGGGATTCCAGTAATTGATTCCGATGGTCATGGGAAGGTTTACTGTAACCTGTGGACCTTCAACTTGACGATGAAACACAGAAATTGCGTCGGAATTGAATACAACAGGCACCATGGCGACGTCTGTCCGGGAGAGTAATGCTTCTAACTGTCTGTGCTTTGATTCTTTCCTGGGATTCCAATAGTAGATTCCGATGGACATGGGAAGGGTTATTGTAACCTGTGGAACTTAAACTTGACGATGAAACACAGAAATTGCGTCGGAATTGAATACAACAGATCCCATACCGACTTCTGTCCGGGAGAGTAGTGCTTCTTACTGTCTGTGCTTTGATTCCTTCCTGGGATTCCAGTAATAGATTCCGATGGACATGGGAAGGTTTACTGTAACCTGTGGATCTTCAATTTGACGATGAAACACAGAAATTGCGTCGGAATTGAATACAAAAGGCCCCATGCCGACTTTTGTCTCGGAGAGTAATGCTTCTAACTGTCTGTGCTTTGATTCTTTCCTGGGATTCCAGTAATAGATTCCGATGGACATGGGAAGGTTTACTGTAACCTGTGGACCTTCAAGTTGACGATGAAACACAGAAATTGCGTCGGAATCGAATACAACAGGCACCATGCCGACTTCTCTCCGGGAGAGTAATGCTTCTAACTGTCTGTCCTTTGATTCTTTCCTGGGATTCCAGTAATAGATTCCGGTGGACATGGGATGGTTCATTGTAACCTGTGGTCCTTCAACTTGACGATGAAACACAGAAATTGCGTCGGAATACAACAGGCACCATGCCGACCTCTGTCTGGGAGTGTAATGCTCCTAAGTGTCGGGGTTTGGCACTTTCCTGGGATTCCAGTAACAGATTCCGATCGACATGGGAAGGATTACTGTAACCTGTGGACCTTCAACTTGACGATGAAACACAGAAATTGCGTTGAAATTGAATACAACAGGCACCATGCCGACCTCTGTCCAGGAGAGTAATGCTTCTAGTTGTCTGTGCTTTGATTGTTTCCTGGGATTAGAGTAATAGATTCCGATGGACATGGGAAGGTCTTCTGTAACCTGTGGACCTTCAACTTGACGATGAAAGACAGTTATTGCGTCGGAATTGTATACAACAGGCTCCATGCCGACTTCTGTCCGGGAGTGTAATGCTTCTTACTGTCTGTGCTTTGATTCCTTCCTGGGATTCCAGTAACAGATTCCGATCGACATGGGAAGGTTTACTGTAACCTGTGGACCTTCAACTTGACGATGAAACACAGATATTGCCTTGTAATTGAATACAGCAGGCACCATGCCGTCTGCTGTCTGGGAGTGTAATGCTTCTGTCTGTGCTTTGATACTTACCCGGGATTCCGGTAATAGATTCCGATGGACATTTGAAGGTTTACTGTAACCTGTGGACCTTCAACGTGACGATGAAACACAGAAATGGCGTCGGAATTAAATACAACAGGCACCATGCCGCCTTCCGTCCGGGAGAGTTATGCTTCTAACTGTCTGTGCCTTAATTCTTTCCCAGGATTCCAGTAATAGATTCCGGTAGACATAGGATGGTTTACTGTAACCTGTGGACCTTCAACTTGACGATGAAACACAGAAATTGCGTCGGAATTAAATACAACAGGCACCATGCCGACTTCTGTCCGGGAGTGTAATGCTTCTAACTTGTTGTGCTTTGATTCTTTCCCGGGATTCCAGTAATAGATTCCGATGGACATGGGAAGGTTTACTGTAACCTGTGGACCTTCAACGTGACGATGAAACACAGAAATTGCCTCGTAATTGAGTACAGCAGGAACCATGCCGTCTTCTGTCTGGGAGTGTAATGCATCTAACTGTCTGTGCTTTGATTCTTTCCCGGGATTTAAGTAATAGATTCCGATGGACATGGGAAGGTTTAGTGTAACCTGTGGACCTTCAACGTGGCGATGAAATACAGAAATTGCGTCGGAATTAAATACAACAGGCAGCATGGCGACTTCTGTCCAGGAGAGTAATGCTTCTAACTGTCTGTGCTTTGATTCTTTCCTGGGCTTCCAGTAATAGATTCCGATGGACTTGGGAAGGTTTACTGTAACCTGTGGACCTTCAACTTGACGATGAAACACAGAAACTGCGTCGGAATTGAATACAAAAGGCACCATGCCGACTTCTGTCCGGGAGAGTAATTCTTCTAACTGTCTGTGCTTTGATTCTTTCCTGGGATACCACTAATAGATTCCGATGGACATGGGAAGGTTTACTGCAACCTGTGGACCTTCACCTTGACGATGAAACACTGAAATTCAGTCGGAATTGAATACAACAGATCCCATGGCGTCATCTGTCCGGGAGAGTAATGCTTCTTACTGTCTGTGCTTTGATTATTTCCTGGGATTCCAGTAATAGATTCCGATGGACATGGGAAGGTTTACCGTAACCTGTGGACCTTCAACTTGACGATGAAACACAGAAATTGCGTCGGAATTGAAATCAAAAGGCACCATGCCGACTTCTGTACGGGAGAGTAATGCTTCTGACTGTCTGTGCTTTGATTCTTTCCTGGAATTCCAGTAATGGATTCCGATGGACATGGGAAGGTTTACTGTAACCTGTGGACCTTCAACTTGACGATGAAACACAGGAATTGCGTCGTAATTGAATACAACAGGCACCATGCCGACTTCTGTCCGGGAGAGTAATGCTTCTAACTTGTTGTGCTTTGACTCTTTCCTGGGACTCCAGTAATAGATTCAGATGTACATGGGAAAGTTTACTGTAACCTAAGGACCTTCAACCTGACGAAGAAGCACAGAAATTGCGTCGGAATTGAATACAACAGGCACCATGCCGACTTCTGACCGGGAGAGTAACGCTTCTGACTGTCTGTGCTTTGATTCTTTCCTGGGATTCCAGTAATTGATTCCGAATGACATGGGAAGGTTTACTGTAACCTGTGGACCTTCAACTTGACGATGAAACACAGAAATTGCGTCGGAATTGAATTCAACAGGCACCATGCCGACTTCTGTCCGGGAGAGTAATGCTACTAACTGTCTGTTCTTTGATTCTTTCCTGGGCTTCCAGTAATAGATTCCGATGGACATGGGAAGGTTTGTTGTAACCTGTGGACCTTCAACTTGACGACGAAACACAGATACTGCGTCGGATTTGAATACAACAGGCACCATGCCGTCTTCTGTCCGGGAGAATAATGCTTCTAACTGTCTGTGCTTTGATTCTTTCCTTGGATTCCAGTAATAGATTCCGATGGTCATGGGAAGGTTTACTGTAACCTGTGGACCTTCAACTTGACGATGAAACACAGAAATTGCGTCGGAATTGAATACAACAGGCACCATGCCGACCTCTGTCCAGGAGAGTAATGCTTCTAGTTGTCTGTGCTTTGATTCTTTCCTGGGATTAGAGTAATAGATTCCGATGGACATGGGACGGTTTACTGTAACCTGTGGACCTTCAACGTGACGATGAAAGACAGTTATTTGGTCGGAATTGTATACAACAGGCTCCATGGCGACTTCTGTAAGGGAGTGTAATGCTTCTTACTGTCTATGCTTTGAATCCTTCCTGGGATTCCAGTAATAGATTCCGATCGACATGGGAAGGTTTACTGTAACCTGTGGACCTTCAACTTGACGATGAAACACAGAAATTGCGTCGAAATTGAATACAACAGGCACCATGCCGACTTCTGTCTGGGAGAGTATGCTTCTAACTGTCTGTGTTTTGATTCTGTCCTGGGATTCCAGTAATAGATTCCGATGGACATGGGAAGGTTTACGGTAACCTGTGGACCTTCAACTTGACAATGAAACACAGATATTGCCTTGTAATTGAATACAGCAGGCACCATGCCGTCTTCTGTCTAGGACTGTAATGCTTCTAACTGTCTGTGCTTTGATTCTTACCCGGGATTCCAGTAATAGACATATGAAGGTTTACTGTAACCTGTGGACCTTCAACGTGACGATGAAACACAGAAATGGCGTCGGAATTAAATACAACAGGCACCATGCCGACTTCTGTCCGGGAGAGTAATGCTTCTAACAGTCTGTGCTTTGATTCTTTCCCGGGATTCCAGTAATAGATTCCGATGGACATGTGAAGGTTTACTGTAACCTGTGGACCTTCAACGTGGCGATGAAATACAGAAATTGCGTCGGAATTAAATACAACAGGCAGCATGCCGACTTCTGTCCAGGAGAGTAATGCATCTAACTGTCTGTGCTATGATTCTTTCCTGGGCTTCCAGTAATAGATTCCGATGGACACGGGAAGGTTTACTGTAACCTGTGGACCTTCAACTTGACGATGAAACACAGAAACTGCGTCGGAATTGAGTACAACAGGCCCCATGGTGACTTCTGTCCGGGAGAGTAATGCTTCTAACTGTCTGTGCTTTGATTCTTTCCTGGGATTCCAGTAATTGATTCCGATGGTCATGGGAAGGTTTACTGTAACCTGTGGACCTTCAACTTGACGATGAAACACAGAAATTGCGTCGGAATTGAATACAACAGGCACCATGGCGACGTCTGTCCGGGAGAGTAATGCTTCTAACTGTCTGTGCTTTGATTCTTTCCTGGGATTCCAATAGTAGATTCCGATGGACATGGGAAGGGTTATTGTAACCTGTGGAACTTAAACTTGACGATGAAACACAGAAATTGCGTCGGAATTGAATACAACAGATCCCATACCGACTTCTGTCCGGGAGAGTAGTGCTTCTTACTGTCTGTGCTTTGATTCCTTCCTGGGATTCCAGTAATAGATTCCGATGGACATGGGAAGGTTTACTGTAACCTGTGGACCTTCAAGTTGACGATGAAACACAGAAATTGCGTCGGAATCGAATACAACAGGCACCATGCCGACTTCTCTCCGGGAGAGTAATGCTTCTAACTGTCTGTCCTTTGATTCTTTCCTGGGATTCCAGTAATAGATTCCGGTGGACATGGGATGGTTCATTGTAACCTGTGGTCCTTCAACTTGACGATGAAACACAGAAATTGCGTCGGAATACAACAGGCACCATGCCGACCTCTGTCTGGGAGTGTAATGCTCCTAAGTGTCGGGGTTTGGCACTTTCCTGGGATTCCAGTAACAGATTCCGATCGACATGGGAAGGATTACTGTAACCTGTGGACCTTCAACTTGACGATGAAACACAGAAATTGCGTTGAAATTGAATACAACAGGCACCATGCCGACCTCTGTCCAGGAGAGTAATGCTTCTAGTTGTCTGTGCTTTGATTGTTTCCTGGGATTAGAGTAATAGATTCCGATGGACATGGGAAGGTCTTCTGTAACCTGTGGACCTTCAACTTGACGATGAAAGACAGTTATTGCGTCGGAATTGTATACAACAGGCTCCATGCCGACTTCTGTCCGGGAGTGTAATGCTTCTTACTGTCTGTGCTTTGATTCCTTCCTGGGATTCCAGTAACAGATTCCGATCGACATGGGAAGGTTTACTGTAACCTGTGGACCTTCAACTTGACGATGAAACACAGATATTGCCTTGTAATTGAATACAGCAGGCACCATGCCGTCTGCTGTCTGGGAGTGTAATGCTTCTGTCTGTGCTTTGATACTTACCCGGGATTCCGGTAATAGATTCCGATGGACATTTGAAGGTTTACTGTAACCTGTGGACCTTCAACGTGACGATGAAACACAGAAATGGCGTCGGAATTAAATACAACAGGCACCATGCCGCCTTCCGTCCGGGAGAGTAATGCTTCTAACTGTCTGTGCCTTAATTCTTTCCCAGGATTCCAGTAATAGATTCCGGTAGACATAGGATGGTTTACTGTAACCTGTGGACCTTCAACTTGACGATGAAACACAGAAATTGCGTCGGAATTGAATACAACAGGCACCATGCCGACTTCTGTCCGGGAGTGTAATGCTTCTAACTTGTTGTGCTTTGATTCTTTCCCGGGATTCCAGTAATAGATTCCGATGGACATGGGAAGGTTTACTGTAACCTGTGGACCTTCAACGTGACGATGAAACACAGAAATTGCCTCGTAATTGAGTACAGCAGGAACCATGCCGTCTTCTGTCTGGGAGTGTAATGCATCTAACTGTCTGTGCTTTGATTCTTTCCCGGGATTTAAGTAATAGATTCCGATGGACATGGGAAGGTTTACTGTAACCTGTGGACCTTCAACGTGGCGATGAAATACAGAAATTGCGTCGGAATTAAATACAACAGGCAGCATGCCGACTTCTGTCCAGGAGAGTAATGCATCTAACTGTCTGTGCTATGATTCTTTCCTGGGCCTCCAGTAATAGATTCCGATGGACATGGGAAGGTTTGTTGTAACCTGTGGACCTTCAACTTGACGACGAAACACAGATACTGCCACGGATTTGAATACAACAGGCACCATGCCGTCTTCTGTCCGGGAGAATAATGCTTCTAACTGTCTGTGTTTTGATTCTTTCCTGGGATTCCAGTAATAGATTCCGATGGTCATGGGAAGGTTTACTGTAACCTGTGGACCTTCAACTTGACGATGAAACACAGAAATTGCGTCGGAATTGAATACAACAGGCACCAAGCCGACCTCTGTCCAGGAGAGTAATGCTTCTAGTTGTGTGTGCTTCGATTCTTTCCTGGGATTAGAGTAATAGATTCCGATGGACATGGGAAGGTTTACTGTAACCTGTGGACCTTCAACTTGACGATGAAAGACAGTTATTGCGTCGGAATTGTATACAAAAGGCTCCATGCCGACTTCTGTCGGGGAGTGTAATGCTTCTTACTGTCTGTGCTTTGATTCCTTCCTGGGATTCCAGTAATAGATTCCGATCGACATGGGAAGGTTTACTGTAACCTGTGGACCTTCAACTTGACGATGAAACACAGAAATTGCGTCGAAATTGAATACAACAGGCACCATGCCGACTTCTGTCTGGGAGAATATGCTTCTAACTGTCTGTGTTTTGATTCTGTCCTGGGATTCCAGTAATAGAATACGATGGAAATGGGAAGGTTTACGGTAACCTGTGGACCTTCAACTTGACGATGAAATACAGATATTGCCTTGTAATTGAATACAGCAGGCACCATGCCGTCTTCTGTCTGGGAGTGTAATGCTTCTAACTGTCTGTGCTTTGATTCTTACCCGGGATTCCAGTAATAGATTCCGATGGACATTTGAAGGTTTACTGTAACCTGTGGACCTTCAACGTGACGATGAAACACAGAAATGGCGTCGGAATTAAATACAACAGGCACCATGCTGACTTCTGTCTGGGAGAATATGCTTCTAACTGTCTGTGTTTTGATTCTGTCCTGGGATTCCAGTAATAGAATACGATGGAAATGGGAAGGTTTACGGTAACCTGTGGACCTTCAACTTGACGATGAAATACAGATATTGCCTTGTAATTGAATACAGCAGGCACCATGCCGTCTTCTGTCTGGGAGTGTAATGCTTCTAACTGTCTGTGCTTTGATTCTTACCCGGGATTCCAGTAATAGATTCCGATGGACATTTGAAGGTTTACTGTAACCTGTGGACCTTCAACGTGACGATGAAACACAGAAATGGCGTCGGAATTAAATACAACAGGCACCATGCTGACTTCTGTCCGGGAGAGTAATGCTTCTAACTGTCTGTGCCTTAATTCTTTCCCAGGATTCCAGTAATAGATTCCGGTAGACATAGGATGGTTTACTGTAACCTGTGAACCTTCAACTTGACGATGAAACACAGAAATTGCGTCGGAATTGAATACAACAGGCACCATGCCGACTTCTGTCCGGGAGTGTAATGCTTCTAACTGTCTGTGCTATGATTCTTTCCTGGGCTTCCAGTAATAGATTCCGATGGACACGAGAAGGTTTACTGTAACCTGTGGACCTTCAACTTGACGATGAAGTACAGAAACTGCGTCGGAATTGAGTACAACAGGCCCCATGGTGACTTCTGTCCGGGAGAGTAATGCATGTAACTGTCTGTGCTTTGCTTCTTTCCTGGGATTCCAGTAATTGATTCCGATGGTAATGGGAAGGTTTACTGTAACCTGTGGACCTTCAACTTGACGATGAACACAGAAATTGCGTCGGAATTGAATACAACAGGCACCATGGCGACGTTTGTCCGGGAGAGAAATGCTTCTAACTGTCTGTGCTTTGATTCTTTCCTGGGATTCCAATAGTAGATTCCGATGGACATGGGAAGGTTAATTGTAACCTGTGGAACTTAAACTTGACGATGAAACACAGAAATTGCGTCGGAATTGAATACAACAGATCCCATACCGACTTCTGTCCGGGAGAGTAATGCTTCTTACTGTCTGTGCTTTGATTCCTTCCTGGGATTCCAGTAATAGATTCCGATGGACATGGGAAGGTTTACTGTAACCTGTGGATCTTCAATTTGACGATGAAACACAGAAATTGCGTCGGAATTGAATACAAAAGGCCACATGCCGACTTCTGTCTCGGAGAGTAATGCTTCTAACTGTCTGTGCTTTGATTCTTTCCTGGGTTTCCAGTAATAGATTCCGATGGACATGGGAAGATTTACTGTAACCTGTGGACCTTCAAGTTGACGATGAAACACAGAAATTGCGTCGGAATCGATTACAACAGGCACCATGCCGACTTCTGTCCGGGAGAGTAATGCTTCTAACTGTCTGTGCTTTGATTCTTTCCTGGGATTCCAGTAATAGGTTCCGGTGGACATGGGATGGTTCACTGTAACCTGTGGACCTTCAACTTGACGATGAAACACAGAAATTGCGTCGGAATACAACAGGCACCATGCCGACTTCTGTCCGGGAGTGTAATGCTTCTAACCGTCGGGGTTTGGCACTTTCCTGGGATTCCAGTAACAGATTCCGATCGACATGGGAAGGATTACTGTAACCTGTGGACCTTCAACTTGACGATGAAACACAGAAATTGCGTCGAAATTGAATACAACAGGCACCAAACCGACTTCTGTCCGGGAGAGTATGCTTCTAACTGTCTGTGTTTTGATTCTGTCTTGGGATTCCAGTAATAGACTCCGATGGTCATAGGAAGGTTTACGGTAACCAGTGGACCTTCAACTTGACAATGAAACACAGAAATTGCCTCGTAATTGAATACAGCAGGAACCATGCCGTCTTCTGTCTGGGAGTGTAATGCTTCTAACTGTCTGTGCTTTGATTCTTTACCGGGATTCCAGGAATAGATTCCGATGGACATATGAAGGTTTACTGTAACCTTTGGACCTTCAACGTGACGATGAAACACAGAAATTGCGTCGGAATTGAATACAACAGGCACCATGCCGACTTCTCTCCGGGAGAGTTATGCTTCTAACTGTCTGTGCCTTGATTCTGTCCAGGGATTCCAGTTATAGATTCCGGTAGACATGGGATGGTTTACTGTAACCTGTGGACCTTCAACTTGACGATGAAACACAGAAATTGCGTCGGTATTGAATACAACAGGCAGCATGCCGACTTCTGTCCAGGAGAGTAATGCTTCTAACTGTCTGTGCTTTGATTCTTTCCTGGGATTCCAGTAATTGATTCCGATGGACATGGGAAGGTTTACTGTAACCTGTGGACCTTCAACTTGACGATGAAACGCAGAAACTGCGTCGGAATTGAATACAACAGGCATTATGCCGACTTCTGTCCGGGAGAGTAATGCTTCTAACTGTCTGTGCCTTGATTCTTTCCTGGGATCCCAGTAATGGATTCCGAAGGACATGGGAAGGTATACTGTAACCTGTGGACCTTCAACTTGACGATGAAACACAGAAATTGCGTCGGAATTGAATACAACAGGCACCATGCCGAATTCTGTCCGGGAGAGTAATAATTCTAACTGTCTGTGCTTTGATTCTTTCCTGGGATACCACTAATGGATTCCGATGGACATGGGAAGGCTTACTGTAACCTGTGGACGTTCACCGTGACGATGACACACAAAAATTGCGTCGGAATTGAATACAACAGGCACCATGCCGACTTCTCTCCGGGAGAGTAATACTTCTAACTGTCTGTGCTTTGATTCTTTCCTGGTATTCCAGTAATAGATTCCGATGGACATGGGAAGTTTTACAGTAACCTGTGGCCCTTCAACTTGACGAAGAAACACAGAAATTGCGTCGGAATTGAATTCAACAGGCACCATGCCGACTTCTGTCCGGGAGAGTAATGCTACTAACTGTCTGTGCTTTGATTCTTTCCTGGGCTTCCAGTAATAGATTCCGATGGACATGGGAAGGTTTACTGTAAAATGTGGACCTTCAACTTGACGATGAAACACAGATACTGCGTCCTAATTGAATACAACAGGCACCATGCCGACTTCTGTCCGGGAGAATAATGCTTCTATCTGTCTGTGCTATGATTCTTTCCTGGGTTTCCAGTAATAGATTCCGATGGTCATGGGAAGGTTTACTGTAACCTGTGGACCTTCAACTTGACGATGAAACACAGAAATTGCGTCGGTATTGAATACAACAGGCAGCATGCCGACTTCTGTCCAGGAGAGTAATGCTTCTAACTGTCTGTGCTTTGATTCTTTCCTGGGCTTCCAGTAATTGATTCCGATGGACATGGGAAGGTTTACTGTAACCTGTGGACCTTCAACTTGACGATGAAACGCAGAAACTGCGTCGGAATTGAATACAACAGGCACCATGCCGACTTCTGTCCGGGAGAGTAATGCTTCTAACTGTCTGTGCCTTGATTCTTTCCTGGGATTCCAGTAATGGATTCCGAAGGACATGGGAAGGTATACTGTAACCTGTGGACCTTCAACTTGACGATGAAACACAGAAATTGCGTCGGAATTGAATACAACAGGCACCATGCCGAATTCTGTCCGGGAGAGTAATAATTCTAACTGTCTGTGCTTTGATTCTTTCCTGGGATACCACTAATGGATTCCGATGGACATGGGAAGGCTTACTGTAACCTGTGGACCTTCAACGTGACGATGAAACACAAAAATTGCGTCGGAATTGAATACAACAGGCACCATGCCGACTTCTCTCCGGGAGAGTAATACTTCTAACTGTCTGTGCTTTGATTCTTTCCTGGTATTCCAGTAATAGTTTCCGATGGACATGGGAAGTTTTACAGTAACCTGTGGCCCTTCAACTTGACGAAGAAACACAGAAATTGCGTCGGAATTGAATACAACAGGCACCATCCCGTCTTCTGTCTGGAAGTGTCATGCTTCTAACTGTCTGTCCTTTGATTCTGTCCCGGGATTCCAGTAATAGATTCCAATGGACATGGGAAGGTTTACTGTAACCTGTGGACCTTCAACTTGACGATGAAACGCAGAAACTGCGTCGGAAATAAATACAACAGGCACCATGCCGACTTGTGTCCGGGAGAGTAATGCTTCTAACTGCCTGTGTTTTGATTCTTTCCTGTGCTTCCAGTAATAGATTCCGATGGACACGGGAAGGTTTACTGTGACCTGTGGGCCTTCAACTTGACGATGAAACACAGAAATTGCGTCGGAAATGAATACAACAGGCACCATGCCGACTTCTGTCCGGGAGAGTAATGCTTCTAACTGCCTGTGCCTTGATTCTTTCCTGGGATTCCAGTAATAGATTCCGGTAGACATGGGATGGTTTACTGTAACCTGTGGACCTTCAACTTGACGATGAAACACAGAAATTGCGTCGGAATTGAATACAACAGGCAGCATGCGACTTCTGTCCAGGAGAGTAATGCTTCTAACTGTCTGTGTTTTGATTCTTTCCTGGGCTTCCAGTAATAGATTCCGATGGACTCGGGAAGGTTTACTGTAACCTGTGGACCTTCAACTTGACGATGAAACGCAGAAACTGCGTCGGAAATGAATACAACAGGCACCATGCCGACTTCTGTCCGGGAGAGTAATGCTTCTAACTGCCTGTGCTTTGATTCTTTCCTGGGATTCCAGTATTAGATTCCGATGGTCATGGGAAGGATTCCTGTAACCTGTGGACCTTCAACTTCAGGATGAAACACAGAAATTGCGTCGGAATTAAATACAACAGGCACCATGCCGACCTCTGTCCGGGAGAGTAATGCTTCTAACTGTTTGTGCTTTGATTCATTCCTGGGATTCCGGTAGTAGATTCCGATGGACATGGGAAGGTTTACTGTAACCTGTGGACCTTCAACTTGACGATGAAAGACAGTAATTGCGTTGGAATTGTGTACCACAGGCTCCATGCCGACTTCTGTCCGGGAGAGTAATGCTTCTTACTGTCTGTGTTTGATTCTTTCCTGGGATTCCAGTAATAGATTCCGATGGATATGGGAAGGTTTACTGTATCCTGTGGACCTTCAACTTGACGATGAAACACGGAAATTGCGTCGGCATTGAATACAACAGGCACCATGCCGACTTCTCTCCTCGAGAGAAATGCTTCTAACTGTCTGCGCTTTGATTCTTTCCTGGGATTCTAGTAATAGATTCCGATGGACATTTGAAGCTTCGCTGTTACCTGTGGACCTTCAACTTGACGATAAAACACGGAAATTGCGTCGGAATTGAATACAAAAGGCACCATGCCGACTTCTGTCCGGGAGAGTAATGCTTCTAACTGTCTGTGCTTTGATTCTTTCCTGGGATTCCAGTAATAGATTCTGATGGACATGGGAAGGTTTATTGTAACCTGTGGAACTTAAACTTGACGATGAAACACAGAAATTGCGTCGGAATTGAATACAACAGGCACCATGCCGACCTCTGTCCGTGAGAGTAATGCTTCTAGCTGTATGTGCTTTGATTCTTTCCTGGGATTCCAGTAGTAGATTACGATGGACATGGGAGGGTCTACTGTAACCTGGGGACCTTCAGCTTGACGATGAAAGACAGTTATTGCGTCGTAATTGTATACAACAGCCTCCATGCCGACTTCTGTCAGGGAGAGTAATGGTTCTTACTTTCTGTGCTTTGATTCTTTCCTGGGGCTCCAGTAAAAGATTCCGATGGATATGGGAAGGTTTACTGTATCCTGTGGACCTTCAACTGGACGATGAAACACAGAAATTGCGTTGGCGTTGAATACAACAGGCACCATGCCGACTTCACGCCTGGAGAGAAATGCTTCTAACTGTCTGTGCTTTGATTCTTTCCTGGGTTTCCAGTAATAGATTCCGATGGACATGGGAAGGTTTACTGTAACCTGTGGACCTTCAAGTTGACAATGAAACACGGATATTGCGTCGGAATTGAATACAAAAGGCACCATGACGACTTCTGTCCGGGAGAGTAATGGTTCTAGCTGTGTGTGCTTTCATTCTTTCCTGGGATTCCAGTAATAGATTCCGATGGACATGGGAAGGTTCATTGTAACTTGTGGACCTTCAACTTGACGATGAAACACAGAAATTGCGTCGGAATTGAATACAACAGGCACCATGCCGACTTCTGTCCGAGAGAGTAATGCTTCTAACTGTCTGTGCTTTGATTCTTTCCTGGGATTCCAGTAATAGATGCCATTGGACAAGTTAAGGTTTACTGTAACCTGTAGACCTTCACCTTGACGATGAAACACAGATTTTGCGTCGGAATTGAATACAACAAATCCCATGCCGACTTCTGTCCGGGAGAGTAATGCATCTTACTGTCTGTGCTTTGATTCTTTCCTGCGATTCCAGTTATAGATTCCGATGGACATGGGAAGGTTTACTGTAACCTGTGGACCTTCAACGTGACGATCAAACACAGAAATTGCGTCGGAAATGAATACAACAGGCACCATGCCGACTTCTGTCCGGGAGAGTAATGCTTCTAACTGCCTGTGCCTTGATTCTTTCCTGGGATTCCAGTAATAGATTCCGGTAGACATGGGATGGTTTACTGTAACCTGTGGACCTTCAACTTGACGATGAAACACAGAAATTGCGTCGGAATTGAATACAACAGGCAGCATGCGACTTCTGTCCAGGAGAGTAATGCTTCTAACTGTCTGTGTTTTGATTCTCTCCTGGGCTTCCAGTAATAGTTTCCGATGGACACGGGAAGGTTTACTGTAACCTGTGGACCTTCAACTTGACGATGAAACGCAGAAACTGCGTCGGAAATGAATACAACAGGCACCATGCCGACTTCTGTCCGGGAGAGTAATGCTTCTAACTGCCTGTGCTTTGATTCTTTCCTGGGATTCCAGTATTAGATTCCGATGGTCATGGGAAGGTTTCCTGTAACCTGTGGACCTTCAACTTGACGATGAAACACAGAAATTGCGTCGGAATTAAATACAACAGGCACCATGCCGATCTCTGTCCGGGAGAGTAATGCTTCTAACTGTTTGTGCTTTGATTCATTCCTGGGATTCCGGTAGTAGATTCCGATGGACATGGGAAGGTTTACTGTAACCTGTGGACCTTCAACTTGACGATGAAACACGGAAATTGCGTCGGCATTGAATACAACAGGCACCATGCCGACTTCTCTCCTGGAGAGAAATGCTTCTAACTGTCTGCGCTTTGATTCTTTCCTGGGATTCTAGTAATAGATTCCGATGGACATTTGAAGCTTCACTGTAACCTGTGGACCTTCAACTTGACGATAAAACACGGAAATTGCGTCGGAATTGAATACAAAAGGCACCATGCCGACTTCTGTCCGGGAGAGTAATGCTTCTAACTGTCTGTGCTTTGATTCTTTCCTGGGATTCCAGTAATAGATTCTGATGGACATGGGAAGGTTTATTGTAACCTGTGGAACTTAAACTTGACGATGAAACACAGAAATTGCGTCGGAATTGAATACAACAGGCACCATGCCGACCTCTGTCCGGGAGAGTAATGCTTCTAGCTGTATGTGCTTTGATTCTTTCCTGGGATTCCAGTAGTAGATTACGATGGACATGGGAGTGTCTACTGTAACCTGGGGACCTTCAGCTTGACGATGAAAGACAGTTATTGCGTCGTAATTGTATACAACAGCCTCCATGCCGACTTCTGTCAGGGAGAGTAATGGTTCTTACTTTCTGTGCTTTGATTCTTTCCTGGGACTCCAGTAAAAGATTCCGATGGATATGGGAAGGTTTACTGTATCCTGTGGACCTTCAACTGGACGATGAAACACAGAAATTGCGTTGGCGTTGAATACAACAGGCACCATGCCGACTTCACTCCTGGAGAGAAATGCTTCTAACTGTCTGTGCTTTGATTCTTTCCTGGGTTTCCAGTAATAGATTCCGATGGACATGGGAAGGTTTGCTGTAACCTGTGGACCTTCAACTTGACGATGAAACACAGAAATTGCCTCGTAATTGAATACAACAGGCACCATGCCGACTTCTGCCCGAGAGAGTATGCTTCTAACTGACTGTGTTTTGATTCTGTCCTGGGATTCCAGTAATAGATTCCGATGGACATGGGAAGGTTTGCTGTAACCTGTGGACCTTCAACTTGACGATGAAACACAGAAATTGCCTCGTAATTGAATACAACAGGCACCATGCCGTCTTCTGTCTGGGAGAGTAATGCTTCTAAATGTCTGTGCATTGATACTTTCCGGGGATTCCAGTAATAGATTCCGATGGACATGGGAAGGTTTACTGCAACCTGTGGAACTTCAGCTTGACGATGAAACACAGATATTGCGTTGGCATTGAATACAACAGGCACCATGCCGACTTCACTCCTGGAGACAAATGTTTCTAATTGTCTGTGCTTTGATTCTTTCCTGGGATTCCAGTAGTAGATTCCGATGGACATGGGAGGGTTTACTGTAACCTGTGCACCTTCAACTTGACGATGAAAGACAGTTATTGCTTCGGAATTGTATACAACAGGCTCCATGCCGACTTCTGTCCGTTAGAGTAAAGGTTCTTACTGTCTGTGCTTTGATTCTTTCCTGGGATTCCAGTAATTGATTCCGATGGATATGGGAAGGTTTACTGTATCCTTTGGACCTTCAACTTGACGATGAGACGCAGAAATTGCGTTGGCATTGAATACAACAGGCACCATGCCGACTTCACTCCTGGAGAGAATTGCTTCTAACTGTCTGTGCTTTGATCCTTTCCTGGGATTCCAGTAATAGATTGCGATGGTCATGGGAAGGTTTCCTGTAACCTGTGGACCTTAGACTTGACGATGAAACACAGAAATTGCGTCGGCATTGAATACAACAGGCACCATGCCGACCTCTGTCCGGGAGAGTAATGCTTCTAACTGTTTGTGCTTTGATTCATTCCTGGGATTCCGGTAGTAGATTCCGATGGACACGGGAAGGTTTACTGTAACCTGTGGACCTTCAACTTGACGATGAAACGCAGAAACTGCGTCGGAAATGAATACAACAGGCACCATGCCGACTTGTGTCCGGGAGAGTAATGCTTCTAACTGCCTGTGTTTTGATTCTTTCCTGGGCTTCCAGTAATAGATTCCGATGGACACGGGATGGTTTACTGTAACCTGTGGACCTTCAACTTGACGATGAAACACAGAAATTGCGTCGGAAATGAATACAACAGGCACCATGCCGACTTCTGTCCGGGAGAGTAATGCTTCTAACTGCCTGTGCCTTGATTCTTTCCTGGGATTCCAGTAATAGATTCCGGTAGACATGGGATGGTTTACTGTAACTTGTAGACCTTCAACTTGACGATGAAACACAGAAATTGCGTCGGAATTAAATACAACAGGCGGCATGCGACTTCTGTCCAGGAGAGTAATGCTTCTAACTGTCTGTGTTTTGATTCTTTCCTGGGCTTCCAGTAATAGATTCCGATGGACTCGGGAAGGTTTACTGTAACCTGTGGACCTTCAACTTGACGATGAAACGCAGAAACTGCGTCGGAAATGAATACAACAGGCACCATGCCGACTTCTGTCCGGGAGAGTAATGCTTCTAACTGCCTGTGCTTTGATTCTTTCCTGGGATTCCAGTATTAGATTCCGATGGTCATGGGAAGGATTCCTGTAACCTGTGGACCTTCAACTTCAGGATGAAACACAGAAATTGCGTCGGAATTAAATACAACAGGCACCATGCCGACCTCTGTCCGGGAGAGTAATGCTTCTAACTGTTTGTGCTTTGATTCATTCCTGGGATTCCGGTAGTAGATTCCGATGGACATGGGAAGGTTTACTGTAACCTGTGGACCTTCAACTTGACGATGAAAGACAGTAATTGCGTTGGAATTGTCTACCACAGGCTCCATGCCGACTTCTGTCCGGGAGAGTAATGCTTCTTACTGTCTGTGTTTGATTCTTTCCTGGGATTCCAGTAATAGATTCCGATGGATATGGGAAGGTTTACTGTATCCTGTGGACCTTCAACTTGACGATGAAACACGGAAATTGCGTCGGCATTGAATACAACAGGCACCATGCCGACTTCTCTCCTGGAGAGAAATGCTTCTAACTGTCTGCGCTTTGATTCTTTCCTGGGATTCTAGTAATAGATTCCGATGGACATTTGAAGCTTCGCTGTTACCTGTGGACCTTCAACTTGACGATAAAACACGGAAATTGCGTCGGAATTGAATACAAAAGGCACCATGCCGACTTCTGTCCGGGAGAGTAATGCTTCTAACTGTCTGTGCTTTGATTCTTTCCTGGGATTCCAGTAATAGATTCTGATGGACATGGGAAGGTTTATTGTAACCTGTGGAACTTAAACTTGACGATGAAACACAGAAATTGCGTCGGAATTGAATACAACAGGCACCATGCCGACCTCTGTCCGGGAGAGTAATGCTTCTAGCTGTGTGTGCTTTGATTCTTTCCTGGGATTCCAGTAATAGATGCCATTGGACAAGTTAAGGTTTACTGTAACCTGTAGACCTTCACCTTGACGATGAAACACAGATTTTGCGTCGGAATTGAATACAACAAATCCCATGCCGACTTCTGTCCGGGAGAGTAATGCATCTTACTGTCTGTGCTTTGATTCTTTCCTGCGATTCCAGTAATAGATTCCGATGGACATGGGAAGGTTTACTGTAACCTGTGGACCTTCAACTTGACGATGAAACACAGAAATTGCGTCGGAAATGAATACAACAGGCACCATGCCGACTTCTGTCCGGGAGAGTAATGCTTCTAACTGCCTGTGCCTTGATTCTTTCCTGGGATTCCAGTAATAGATTCCGGTAGACATGGGATGGTTTACTGTAACCTGTGGACCTTCAACTTGACGATGAAACACAGAAATTGCGTCGGAATTGAATACAACAGGCAGCATGCGACTTCTGTCCAGGAGAGTAATGCTTCTAACTGTCTGTGTTTTGATTCTCTCCTGGGCTTCCAGTAATAGTTTCCGATGGACACGGGAAGGTTTACTGTAACCTGTGGACCTTCAACTTGACGATGAAACGCAGAAACTGCGTCGGAAATGAATACAACAGGCACCATGCCGACTTCTGTCCGGGAGAGTAATGCTTCTAACTGCCTGTGCTTTGATTCTTTCCTGGGATTCCACTATTAGATTCCGATGGTCATGGGAAGGTTTCCTGTAACCTGTGGACCTTCAACTTCACGATGAAACACAGAAATTGCGTCGGAATTAAATACAACAGGCACCATGCCGATCTCTGTCCGGGAGAGTAATGCTTCTAACTGTTTGTGCTTTGATTCATTCCTGGGATTCCGGTAGTAGATTCCGATGGACATGGGAAGGTTTACTGTAACCTGTGGACCTTCAACTTGACGATGAAACACGGAAATTGCGTCGGCATTGAATACAACAGGCACCATGCCGACTTCCCTCCTAGAGAGAAATGCTTCTAACTGTCTGCGCTTTGATTCATTCCTGGGATTCTAGTAGTAGATTCCGATGGACATTTGAAGCTTCACTGTAACCTGTGGACCTTCAACTTGACGATAAAACACGGAAATTGCGTCGGAATTGAATACAAAAGGCACCATGCCGACTTCTGTCCGGGAGAGTAATGCTTCTAACTGTCTGTGCTTTGATTCTTTCCTGGGATTCCAGTAATAGATTCTGATGGACATGGGAAGGTTTATTGTAACCTGTGGAACTTAAACTTGACGATGAAACACAGGAATTGCGTCGGAATTGAATACAACAGGCACCATGCCGACCTCTGTCCGGGAGAGTAATGCTTCTAGCTGTATGTGCTTTGATTCTTTCCTGGGATTCCAGTAGTAGATTACGATGGACATGGGAGTGTCTACTGTAACCTGGGGACCTTCAGCTTGACGATGAAAGACAGTTATTGCGTCGTAATTGTATACAACAGCCTCCATGCCGACTTCTGTCAGGGAGAGTAATGGTTCTTACTTTCTGTGCTTTGATTCTTTCCTGGGACTCCAGTAAAAGATTCCGATGGATATGGGAAGGTTTACTGTATCCTGTGGACCTTCAACAGGACGATGAAATACAGAAATTGCGTTGGCGTTGAATACAACAGGCACCATGCCGACTTCACTCCTGGAGAGAAATGCTTCTAACTGTCTGTGCTTTGATTCTTTCCTGGGTTTCCAGTAATAGATTCCGATGGACATGGGAAGGTTTGCTGTAACCTGTGGACCTTCAACTTGACGATGAAACACAGAAATTGCCTCGTAATTGAATACAACAGGCACCATGCCGACTTCTGCCCGAGAGAGTATGCTTCTAACTGTCTGTGTTTTGATTCTGTCCTGGGATTCCAGTAATAGATTCCGATGGACATGGGAAGGTTTGCTGTAACCTGTGGACCTTCAACTTGACGATGAAACACAGAAATTGCCTCGTAATTGAATACAACAGGCACCATGCCGTCTTCTGTCTGGGAGAGTAATGCTTCTAAATGTCTGTGCATTGATACTTTCCGGGGATTCCAGTAATAGATTCCGATGGACATGGGAAGGTTTACTGCAACCTGTGGAACTTCAACTTGACGATGAAACACAGATATTGCGTTGGCATTGAATACAACAGGCACCATGCCGACTTCACTCCTGGAGACAAATGTTTCTAATTGTCTGTGCTTTGATTCTTTCCTGGGATTCCAGTAGTAGATTCCGATGGACATGGGAGGGTTTACTGTAACCTGTGCACCTTCAACTTGACGATGAAAGACAGTTATTGCTTCGGAATTGTATACAACAGGCTCCATGCCGACTTCTGTCCGTTAGAGTAAAGGTTCTTACTGTCTGTGCTTTGATTCTTTCCTGGGATTCCAGTAATTGATTCCGATGGATATGGGAAGGTTTACTGTATCCTTTGGACCTTCAACTTGACGATGAGACGCAGAAATTGCGTTGGCATTGAATACAACAGGCACCATGCCGACTTCACTCCTGGAGAGAATTGCTTCTAACTGTCTGTGCTTTGATCCTTTCCTGGGATTCCAGTAATAGATTGCGATGGTCATGGGAAGGTTTCCTGTAACCTGTGGACCTTAGACTTGACGATGAAACACAGAAATTGCGTCGGCATTGAATACAACAGGCACCATGCCGACCTCTGTCCGGGAGAGTAATGCTTCTAACTGTTTGTGCTTTGATTCATTCCTGGGATTCCGGTAGTAGATTCCGATGGACACGGGAAGGTTTACTGTAACCTGTGGACCTTCAACTTGACGATGAAAGACAGTTATTGCATCGGAATTGTACACCACAGGCTCCATCCCGACTTCTGTCCGGGAGAGAAATGCTTCTTACTGTCTGTGTTTGATTCTTTCCTGGGATTCCAGTAATAGATTCCGATGGATATGGGAATGTTTACTGTATCCTGTGGACCTTCAACTTGACGATGAAACACGGAAATTGCCTCGTAATTGAATACAACTGGCACCATGCCGTCTTCTGTCTGGGAGAGTAATGCTTCTAAATGTCTGTGCATTGATACTTTCCCGGGATTCCAGTAATAGATTCCGATGGACATTTGAAGGTTTACTGCAACCTGTGGAACTTCAACTTGACGATGAAACACAGAAATTGCGTTGGCATTGAATACAACAGGCACCATGCCGACTTCACTCCTGGAGAGAAATGTTTGTAACTGTCTGTGCTTTGATTCTTTCCTGGGATTCCAGTAGTAGATTCCGATGGACATGGGAGGGTTTACTGTAACCTGTGGACCTTCAACTTGACGATGAAAGACAGTTATTGCTTCGGAATTGCATACAACAGGCTCCATGCCGACTTCTGTCCGTTAGAGTAAAGTTTCTTACTGTCTGTGCTTTGATTCTTTCCTGGGATTCCAGTAATTGATTCCGATGGATATGGGAAGGTTTACTGTATCCTTTGGACCTTCAACTTGACGATGAGACGTAGAAATTGCGTTGGCATTGAACACAACAGGCACCATGCCGACTTCACTCCTGGAGAGAAATGCTTCTAACTGTCTGTGCTTTGATTCTTTCCTGGGATTCCAGTACAATATTCCGATGGACATGGGAAGGTTTACTGTAACCTGTGGACCTTCAAGTTGACGATGAAACACGGAAATAGCGTCGGAATTGAATACTAAAGGCACCATGCCGACTTCTGTCCGGGAGAGTAATGCTTCTAGCTGTCTGTGCTTTGATTCTTTCCTGCGATGCCAGTAATAGATTCCGATGGACACGGGAAGGTTTATTGTAACCTGTGGAACTTCAACTTGACGATGAAACACAGAAATTGCGTCGAAATTGAATACAACAGGCACCATGCCGACTTCTGTCCGAGAGAGTAATGCTTCTAACTGTCTGTGCTTTTATTCTTTCCTGGGATTCCAGTAATAGATGCCATTGGACAAGTTAAGGTTTACTGTAACCTGTGGACCTTCACCTTGACGATGAAACACAGAAATTGCGTCAGAATTGAATACAACAAATCCCATGCCGACTTATGTCCGGGAGAGTAATTCTTCTTACTGTCTGTGCTTTGATTATTTCCTGGGATTCCAGTAATAGATTCCGATGGACATGCGAAGGTTTACTGTAACCTGTGGACCTTCAACTTGACGATGAAACACAGAAATTGCGTCTAATTGAATACAACAGGCACCATGCCGACTTCTGCCCGGGAGAGTATGCTTCTAACTGTCTGTGTTTTGATTCTGTCCTGGGATTCCAGTAATAGATTCCGATGGACATGGGAAGGTTTACTGTAACCTGTGAACCTTCAACTTGACGATGAAACACAGACATTGCCTCGTAATTGAGTACAACAGGCACCATGCCGTCTTCTGTCTGGGAAAGTAATGCTTCTAACAGTCTGTGCATTGATTCTTTCGCGGGATTCCAGTAATAGATTCCGATGGACATGGGAAGGTTTACTGTATCCTGTGGAACTTCAACGTGACGATGAAACACAGAAATTGCGTCGGAATTGGATACAACAGCACCATGCCGACTTCTGTCCGTCAGCGTAATGCTTGTAACTGTCTGTGCTTTGATTCTTACCTGGGATTCCAGTAATAGATTCCGATGGACTTGGGAAGGTTTACGGTAAAATGTAAATGTTCAACTTGACGATTAAACACAGAAATTGCGTCGGAATTTGAAAACAACAGGCGCCATGCCGACTTCTGTCCGGGAGAGTAATGCTTCTAAGTTGTTGGGCTTTGATTCTCTCCTGGGACTAAAGTAATAGAATCCGATGTACATGGGCAGGATTACTGTAACCTGTGGACATTCAACCTGACAAAGAAACACAGAAATTGCGACGGAATTGAATACAACAGGCACCATGCCGGCTTCTCTCCGGGAGAGTAACGCTTCTAACTGTCTGTGCTTTGATGCTTTCTTGGGATTCCAGTAATGGATTCCGATGGACATGGGAAGGTTTACTGTAACCTGTGGACCTTCAACTTGACGATGAAACACAGAAATTGAGTCGGAATTGAATACAACAGGCACCATGCCGACTTCTGTCCGGGAGAGTAATTCTTCTAACTGTCTGTGCTTAGATTCTTTCCTGGGATTCCAGTAATAGATTCCGATGGACATGGGAAGGTTTACTGTAACCTGTGGACCTTCAACTTGACGATGAAACACAGAAATTGAGTCGGAATTGAATACAACAGGCACCATGCCGACTTCTGTCCGGGAGAGTAATGCTTCTAACTGCCTGTGCTTCGATTCTTTCCTGGGCTTCCAGTAATAGAATCCGATGGACATGGGAATGTTTACTGTAACCTGTGGACCTTCAACTTGACGATGAGACACAGATACTGCGTCGGAATTGAATACAACATTCACCATGCCGACTTCTGTCCGGGAGAGTAATACTTCTAACTGTCTGTGCTTTGATTCTTTCCTGGGATTCCAGTAATAGATTCCGATGGATATGGGAAGGTTTACTGTATCCTGTGGACCTTCAACTTGACGATGAAACACATAAATTGCGTTGGCATTGAATACAACAGGCACCATGCCGACTTCACTCCTGGAGAGAAATGCTTCGAACAGTCTGTGCTTTGATTCTTTCCTGGGATTCCAGTAATAGATTCCGATGGACATGGGAAGGTTTACTGTAACCTGTGGACCTTCAAGTTGACGATGAAACACGGAAATTGCGTCGGAATTGAATACAAAAGGCACCATGCCGACTTCTGTAAGGGAGAGTAATGCTTCTAGCTGTCTGTGCTTTGATTCTTTCCTGGGATTCCAGTAATAGATTTCGATGGACATGGGAAGGTTTACTGTAACCTGTGGACCTTCAACTTGACGATGAAACACAGAAATTGCGTCGGAATTGAATACAACACGCACCATGCCGACTTCTGTCCGCTAGAGTAATGCTTCTAACTGTCTGTGCTTTGATTCTTTCCTGGGATTCCAGTAATAGATGCCATTGGACATGTTAAGGTTTACGGTAACCTGTGGACCTTCACCTTGACGATGAAACACAGAAATTGCGTCGGAATTGAATACAACAAACCCCATGTCGACTTCTGTCCGGGAAAGTAATGCTTCTTACTGTCTGTGCTTTGATTCTTTCCTGGGATTCCAGTAGTGGAATCTGATGGAAATGGGAAGGTTTATTGTAACCTGTGGACCTTCAACTTGACGATGAAACGCAGAAACTGCGTAGGAATTGAATACAACAGGCACCATGCCGACTTCTGTCCGGGAGAGTAATGCTTCTAATTGTCTGTGCTTTGATTCTATCCTGTAATTCCAGTGATAGATTCCGAAGGTCATGGGAAGGTTTCCTGTAACCTACGGACCTTCAACTTGACAATGAATCACAGAAATTGCCTCGTAATTGAATACAGCAGGCACCATCCCGTCTTCTGTCTGGAAGTGTAATGCTTCTAACTGTCTGTGCTTTGATTCTTTCCCGGGATTCCAGTAATAGATTCCGATGGACATGGGAAGGTTTACTGTAACCTGTGGACCTTCAACGTGACGATGAAACACAGAAATTGCTTCGGAATTGAATACAACAGGCACCATGCCGACTTCTGTCCGGGAAAGTAATGCTTCTAACTGTCTGTGCCTTGATTCTTTCCTGGGATTCCAGTAATAGTTTCCGGTAGACATGGGATGGTTTACTGTAACCTGTGGACTTTCACTTGACGATGAAACACAGAAATTGCGTCGGAATTGAATACGACAGGCAGCATACCGACTTCTGTCCAGGAGAGTAATGCATCTAACTGTCTGTGCTTTGATTCTTTCCTGGGCTTAAAGTAATAGATTCCGATGGACTCGGGAAGGTTTACTGTAACCTGTGGACCTTCAACTTGACGATGAAACGCAGAAACTGCGTCGGAATTGAATACAACAGGCACCATGCCGACTTCTGTCCGGGAGAGTAATGCTTCTAACTGTCTGTGCTTTGATTCTTTCCTGGGATTCCAGTAATAGATTGCGATGGTCATGGGAAGGTTTCCTGTAACCTGTGGACCTTAGACTTGACGATGAAACACAGAAATTGCGTCGGCATTGAATACAACAGGAACCATGCCGACCTCTGTCCGGGAAAGTAATGCTTCTAACTGTTTGTGCTTTGATTCATTCCTGGGATTCCGGTAGTAGATTCCGATGGACATGGGAAGGTTTACTGTAACCTGTGGACCTTCAACGTGACGATGAAAGACAGTTATTGTGTCGGAATTGTACACCACAGGCTCCATGCCGACTTCTGTCCGGGAGAGTAATGCTTCTTACTGTCTGTGTTTGATTCTTTCCTGGGATTCCAGTAATAGATTCCGATGGATATGGGAAGGTTTACTGTATCCTGTGGACCTTCAACTTGACGATGAAACACGGAAATTGCGTCAGCATTGAATACAACAGGCACCATGCCGACTTCTCTCCTGGAGAGAAATGGTTCTAACTGTCTGTGCCTTGATTCTTTCCTGGGATTCTAGTAATAGATTCCGATGGACATTTGAAGCTTCACTGTAACCTGTGGACCTTCAACTTGACGATAAAACACGGAAATTGCGTCGGAATTGAATAGAAAAGGCACCATGCCGACTTGTGTCAGGGAGAGTAATGGTTCTTACTTTCTATGCTTTGATTCTTCCTGGGATTCCAGTAAAAGATTCCGATGGATATGGGAAGGTTTACTGTATCCTGTTGACCTTCAACTTGACGATGAAACACAGAAATTGCGTTGGCGTTGAATACAACAGGCACCATGCCGACTTCACTCCTGGAGAGAAATGCTTCTAACTGTCTGTGCTTTGATTCTTTCCTGGGTTTCCAGTAATAGATTCTGATGGACATGGGAAGGTTTACTGTAACCTGTGGACCGTCAAGTTGACGATGAAACACGGAAATTGCGTCGGAATTGAATACAAAAGGCACCATGCCGACTTCTGTCCGGGAGAGTAATGCTTCTGGCTCTCTGTGCTTTGATTCTTTCCTGGGATTCCAGTAATTGATGCCATTGGACAAGTTAAGGTTTACTGTAACCTTTGGACCTTCACCTTGACGATCAAACACAGAATTTGAGTCGGAATTGAATACAACAAATCCCATGCCGACTTCTGTCCGGGAGAGTAATGCTTCTTACTGTCTGTGCTTTGATTCTTTCCTGCGATTCCAGTAATAGATTCCGATGGACATGGGAAGGTTTACTGTAACCTGTGGACCTTCAAATTGACGATGAAACACAGAAATTGCGTCGGCATTGAATACAACAGGCACCATGCCGACTTCTGTCCGGGAGAGTCTTGCTTCTAACTGTCTATGCTTTGATTCTTTCCCGCGATTCCAGTAATAGAATTCGATGGACACAGGAAGGTTTACTGTAACCTGTTGACCTTCAACTTGACGATGAAACACAGAAATTGCGTCGAAATTGAATACAACAGGCACCATGCCGACTTATGACCGAGAGAGTATGCTTCTAACTGTCTGTGTTTTGATTCTGTCCTGGGATACCAGTAATAGATTCCGATGGACATGGGAAGGTTTGCTGTAACCTATGGACCTTCAACTTGACGATGAAACACAGAAATTGCCTCGTAATTGAATACAACAGGCACCATGCCGTCTTCTGTCTGGGAAAGTAATGCTTCTAAATGTCTGTGCATTGATACTTTCCCGGGATTCCAGTAATAGATTCCGATGGACATGGGAAGGTTTACTGCAACCTGTGGAACTTCAACTTGACGATGAAACACAGAAATTGCGTCGGAATTGAATACAACAGGCACCATGCCGACCTCTGTCCGGGAGTGTAATACTTCTAGCTGTCTGTGCTTTGATTCTTTCCTGGGATTCCAGTAGTGGATTCCGATGGACATGGGAGGGTTTACTGTAACCTGTGGACCTTCAACTTGACGATGAAAGACAGTTATTGCGTCGGAATTGCATACAACAGGCTCCATGCCGACTTCTGTCCGGGAAAGTAATGGTTCTTACTGTCTGTGCTTTGATTCTTTCCTGGGATTCCAGTAATAGATTCCGATGGATATGGGAAGGTTTACTGTATCCTGTGGTCCTTCACTTGACGATGAAACACAGAAATTGCGTTGGCATTGAATACAACAGGCACCATGCCGACTTCACTCCTGGAGAGAAATGTTTCTAACGGTCTGTGCTTTGATTCTTTCCTGGGATTCCAGTAGTAGATTCCGATGGACATGGGAGGGTTTACTGTAACCTGTGGACCTTCAACTTGACGATGAAAGACAGTTATTGCTTCGGAATTGTATACAACAGGCTCCATGCCGACTTCTGTCCGTTAGAGTAAAGGTTCTTACCGTCTGTGCTTTGATTCTTTCCTGGGATTCCAGTAATTGATTCCGATGGATATGGGAAGGTTTACTGTATCCTTTGGACCTTCAACTTGACGATGAAACGCAGAAATTGCGTTGGCATTGAATACAACAGGCACCATGCCGACTTCACTCCTGGAAAGAAATGCTTCTAACTGTCTGTGCTTTGTTTCTTTCCTGGGATTCCAGTATAATATTCCGATGGACATGGGAAGGTTTACTGTAACCTGTGGTCCTTCACGTTGACGATGAAACACGGAAATTGCGTCGTAATTGAATACAACAACTCCCATGTCGACTTCTGTCCGGGAAAGTAATGCTTCTTACTGTCTGTGCTTTGATTCTTTCCTGGGATTCCAGTAATAGATGCTATTGTACATGTTAAGGTTTACTATAACCTGTGGACCTTCACCTTGACGATGAAACACAGAAATTGCGTCGGAATTGAATACAACAAATCCCATGTCGACTTCTGTCGGGGAAAGTAATGCTTCTTACTGTCTGTGCTTTGATTCTTTCCTGGGATTCCAGTAATGGATTCCGATGGATATGGGAAGGTTTATTGTAACCTGTGGACCTCCAACTTGACGATGAAACACAGAAATTGCGTCGGAATTGAATAGAACAGGCACCATGCCGAATTCTGTCCGGGAGAGTAATTCTTCTAACTGTCTGTGCCTGGATACTTTCCTGGGATTCCACTAATAGATTCCGATGGACATGGGAAGGTTTACTGACACCTATGAACCTTCAACTTGACGATGAAACACAGAAATTGCGTCGGAATTGAATACAACAGGCACCATGCCGACTTCTGTCCGGGAGAGTCTTGCTTCTAACTGTCTATTCTTTGATTCTTTCCCGCGATTCCAGTAATAGAATTCGATGGACACAGGAAGGTTTACTGTAACCTGTTGACCTTCAACTTGACGATGAAACACAGAAATTGCGTCGAAATTGAATACAACAGGCACCATGCCGACTTATGACCGAGAGAGTATGCTTCTAACTGTCTGTGTTTTGATTCTGTCCTGGGATACCAGTAATAGATTCCGATGGACATGGGAAGGTTTGCTGTAACCTATGGACCTTCAACTTGACGATGAAACACAGAAATTGCCTCGTAATTGAATACAACAGGCACCATGCCGTCTTCTGTCTGGGAAAGTAATGCTTCTAAATGTCTGTGCATTGATACTTTCCCGGGATTCCAGTAATAGATTCCGATGGACATGGGAAGGTTTACTGCAACCTGTGGAACTTCAACTTGACGATGAAACACAGAAATTGCGTCGGAATTGAATACAACAGGCACCATGCCGACCTCTGTCCGGGAGTGTAATACTTCTAGCTGTCTGTGCTTTGATTCTTTCCTGGGATTCCAGTAGTGGATTCCGATGGACATGGGAGGGTTTACTGTAACCTGTGGACCTTCAACTTGACGATGAAAGACAGTTATTGCGTCGGAATTGCATACAACAGGCTCCATGCCGACTTCTGTCCGGGAGAGTAATGGTTCTTACTGTCTGTGCTTTGATTCTTTCCTGGGATTCCAGTAATAGATTCCGATGGATATGGGAAGGTTTACTGTATCCTGTGGTCCTTCACTTGACGATGAAACACAGAAATTGCGTTGGCATTGAATACAACAGGCACCATGCCGACTTCACTCCTGGAGAGAAATGTTTCTAACGGTCTGTGCTTTGATTCTTTCCTGGGATTCCAGTAGTAGATTCCGATGGACATGGGAGGGTTTACTGTAACCTGTGGACCTTCAACTTGACGATGAAAGACAGTTATTGCTTCGGAATTGTATACAACAGGCTCCATGCCGACTTCTGTCCGTTAGAGTAAAGGTTCTTACCGTCTGTGCTTTGATTCTTTCCTGGGATTCCAGTAATTGATTCCGATGGATATGGGAAGGTTTACTGTATCCTTTGGACCTTCAACTTGACGATGAAACGCAGAAATTGCGTTGGCATTGAATACAACAGGCACCATGCCGACTTCACTCCTGGAAAGAAATGCTTCTAACTGTCTGTGCTTTGATTCTTTCCTGGGATTCCAGTATAATATTCCGATGGACATGGGAAGGTTTACTGTAACCTGTGGACCTTCACGTTGACGATGAAACACGGAAATTGCGTCGTAATTGAATACAACAAATCCCATGTCGACTTCTGTCCGGGAAAGTAATGCTTCTTACTGTCTGTGCTTTGATTCTTTCCTGGGATTCCAGTAATAGATGCCATTGTACATGTTAAGGTTTACTATAACCTGTGGACCTTCACCTTGACGATGAAACACAGAAATTGCGTCGGAATTGAATACAACAAATCCCATGTCGACTTCTGTCGGGGAAAGTAATGCTTCTTACTGTCTGTGCTTTGATTCTTTCCTGGGATTCCAGTAATGGATTCCGATGGATATGGGAAGGTTTATTGTAACCTGTGGACCTTCAACTTGACGATGAAACACAGAAATTGCGTCGGAATTGAATAGAACAGGCACCATGCCGAATTCTGTCCGGGAGAGTAATTCTTCTAACTGTCTGTGCCTGGATACTTTCCTGGGATTCCACTAATAGATTCCGATGGACATGGGAAGGTTTACTGTCACCTATGAACCTTCAACTTGACGATGAAACACAGAAATTGCGTCGGAATTGAATAGAACAGGCACCATGCCGACTTCTGTCCGGGAGAGTAATGCATCTAACTGTCTGTGCCTTGATTCTTTCCTGGGATTTCAGTAGTAGATTTCGTTGGACATGGGAAGGTTTACTGTAACCTGTGGACCTTCAACCTGACGATGAAAGACCGTTATTGCGTCGGAATTGTATACAACAGGCTCCAGCCCGACTTCTGTCCGGGAGAGTGATGTTTCTTACTGTCTGTGCTTTGATTCTTTCCTGGGATTCCAGTAATAGATTCCGATGGATATGGGAAGGTTTACTGTAACCTGTAGATCTTCAACTTGACGATGAAACACAGAAATTGCGTTGGCATTGAATACAACAAACATCATGCCGACCTCTACCCTGGAGAGAAATGCTTCTGACTGTCTGTGCTTTGCATCTTTCCTGGGATTCCAGAAATAAATTCCGATGGACATGGGAAGGTATACTGTAACCTGTGGACCTTCAACTTGACGAACAACACAGAAATTGCGTCGGAATTGGATACAACAGCACCATGCCGACTTCTGTCCGGGAGCGTAATGCTTCTAACTGTCTGTGCTTTGATTCTTACCTGGGATTCCAGTAATAGTTTCCGATGGACATGGGAAGGTTTACGGTAAACGGTAAAAGTTCAACTTGACGATTAAACACAGAAATTGCGTCGGAATTTTAAAACAACAGGCACCATGCCGACATCTGTCCGGGAGAGTAATGCTTCTAACTGTCTGTGTTTTGATTCTGTCCTGGGATTCCAGTAATAGATTTCGATGGACATGGGAAGGTTTACTGTAACCTGTGGACCTTCACCTTGACGATGAAACACAGAATTTGCGTCGGAATTGAATACAACAAATCCCATGCCGACTTCTGTCCGGGAGAGTAATGCTTCTTACTGTCTGTGCTTTGATTCTTTCCTGGGCTTCCAGTAATAGATTCCTATGGACATGGGATGGTTTACTGTAACCTGTGGACCTTCAACTTGACGAAGAAACACAGAAATTGCGTCGGAATTAAATACAACAGGCACCATGCCGACTTCTCTCCGGGAGAGTAATGCTTCTAACTGTCTGTGTTTTGATGCTTTCCTGGGATTCCAGTAATGGATTGCGATGGACATGAGAAGGTTTACTGTAACCTGTGGACCTTCTACGTGACGATGAAACACAGAAATTGCGACGGAATTGAATACAACAGGCACAATGCCGAATTCTGCCCGGGAGAGTAATTCTTATAACTGTCTGTGCTTTGATTCTTTTCTGGGATTCTACTAATAGATTCCGATGGACATGGGAAGGTTTATTGTAACCTGTGGACCTTCAACTTGACGAAGAAACACAGAAATTGCGTCGGAATTGAATACAACAGGCAACATGCCGACTTCTGTCCGAAAGAGTAATGCTTACATCTGTCTGTGCTTTGATTCTTTCCTGGGATTCCTGTAATAGATTCCGTTGGTCTTGGGAAGGATTACTGTCACCTGTGGACCTTCAACTTGACGATGAAACACAGAAATTGCGTCGGAATTGAATACAACAGGCACCATGCCGACCACAGTCCGGGAGAGTAATGCTTCTAGCTGTCTGTGCTTTGATTCTTTCCTGGGATTCCAGTAGTAGATTCCGATGGACATGGGTAGGTTTACTGTAACCGGTGGACCTTCAAGTTGACGATGAAACACAGAAATTGCGTCGGAATTGAAAACAACATGCACCATTCCGACTTCTGACGGGGAGAGTATGCTTCTAACTGTCTGTGTTTTGATTCTGTCCTGGGATTCCAGTAATAGATTTCGATGGACATGGGAAGGTTTACTGTAACCTGTGGACCTTCACCTTGACGATGAAACACAGAATTTGCGTCGGAATTGAATACAACAAATCCCATGCCGACTTCTGTCCGGGAGAGTAATGCTTCTTACTGTCTGTGCTTTGATCCTTTCCTGCGATTCCAGTAATAGATTCCGATGGACATGGGAAGGTTTACTGTAACCTGTGGACCTTCAACTTGACGATGAAACACAGAAATTGCCTCGTAATTGAATACAACAGGCACCATGCCGTCTTCTGTCTGAGAGAGTAATGCTTCTAAATGTCTGTGCATTGATACTTTCGCGGGATTCCAGCAATAGATTCCGATGGACATGGGAAGGTTTACTGTATCCTGTGGTCCTTCAACTTGACGATGAAACACAGATATTGCGGTGGCATTGAATACAACAGGCACCATGCCGACTTCACTCCTGGGGGGAAATGTTTCTAACTGTCTGTGCTTTGATTCTTTCCTGGGATTCCAGTAGTAGATTCCGATGGACATGGGAGGGTTTACTGTAACCTGTGGACCTTCAACTTGTCGATGAAAGATAGTTATTGCTTCGGAATTGTATACAACAGGCTCCATGCTGACTTCTGTCCGTTAGAGTAAAGGTTCTTACCGTCTGTGCTTTGATTCTTTCCTGGGATTCCAGTAATAGATTCCGATGGATATGGGAAGGTTTACTGTATCCTTTGGACCATCAACTTGACGATGAAACGCAGAAATTGCGTTGGCATTGAATACAACGGGCAACATGCCGACTTCACTCCTGGAGAGAAATGCTTCTAACTGTCTGTGCTTTGATTCTTTTTTGGAGTTCCAGTATAATATTCCGATGGACATGGGAAGGTTTACTGTAACCTGTGGACCTTCAAGTTGACGATGAAACACGGAAATTGCGTCGGAATTGAATACAAAAGGCACCATGCCAACTTCTGTCCGGGAGAGTAATGCTTCTAGCTGTCTGTGCTTTGATTCTTTCCTGGGATTCCAGTAATAGATTCCGATGGACACGGGAAGGTTTATTGTAACCTGTGGACCTTGAACTTGACGATGAAACACAGAAATTGCGTCGAAATTGAATACAACAGGCACCATGCCGACTTCTGACCGGGAGAGTATGCTTCTAACTGTCTGTGTTTTGATTCTGTCCTGGGATTCCAGTAATAGATTCCGATGGACATGGGAAGGTTTACTGTAAATTGTGAACCTTCAAATTGACGATGAAACACAGAAATTGCCTCGTAATTGAATACAACAGGCACCATGCCGTCTTCTGTCTGGGAGAGTAATGCTTCTAACAGGCTGTGCATTGATTCTTTCGCGGGATTCCAGTAATAGATTCCGATGGACATGGGAAGGTTTACTGTAACCTGTGGAACTTCAACTTGACAATGAAACACAGAAATTGCGTCGGAATTGGATACAACAGCACCATGCCGACTTGTGTCCGGGAGAGTAATGCTTCTAAGTTGTTGGGCTTTGAATCTCTCCTGGTACTAAAGTAATAGAATCCGATGTACATGGGCAGGATTACTGTAACCTGTGGACCTTCAACCTGACAAAGAAACACAGAAATTGCGACGGAATTGAATACAACAGGCACCATGCCAGCTTCTCTCTGGGAGAGTAACGCTTAAAACTGTCTGTGCTTTGATGCTTTCTTGGGATTCCAGTAATGGATTCCGATGGACATGGGAAGGTTTACTGTATCCTGTGGACCTTCTACGTGACGATGAAACACAGAAATTGCGTCGGAATTGAATACAACAGGCACCATGCCGAATTCTGTCCGGGAGAGTAATTCTTCTAACTGTCTGTGCTTTGATTCTTTCCTGGGATTCCAGTAGTAGATTCCGATGGACATGGGAAGGTTTACTGTAACCTGTGGATCTTCAACTTGACGATGAAACACAGAAATTCCGTCGGAACTGAATACAACAGGCACCATGTGGACTTCTGTGCGGGAGAGTAATGCTTCTAACTGTCTGTGCTTCGATTCTTTCCTGGGCATCCAGTAATAGAATCCGATGGACATGGGAAGGTTTTCTGTAACCTGTGGACCTTCAACTTGACGATGAAACACAGATGCTGCGTCGGAATTGTATACAACAGGCACCATGCCGACTTCTGTCCGGGAGAGTAATCCTTCTAACTGTCTGTGCTTTGATTCTTTCCTGGGATTCCAGTAATAGATTCCGATGGTCATGGGAAGGTTTACTGTAACCTGTGGACCTTCAACTTGACGATGAAACACATAAATTGCGTCGAAATTAATACAACAGGCACCATGCCGGCCTCTGTCCGGGAGAGTAATGCTTCTAGCTGTCTGTGCTTTGATTCTTTCCTGGGATTCCAGTAATAGATTCCGATGGACATGGGAAGGTTTACTGTAACCTGTGGACCTTCAACTTGACGATGAAAGACAGTTATTGTGTCGGAATTGTATACAACAGGCTCCATGCCGACTTCTGTCCGGGAGAGTATTGGTTCATACTGTCTGTGATTTGATTCTTTCCTGGGATTCCAGTAACAGATTCCGATGGATATGGGAAGGTTTACTGTATCCTGTGGACCTTCAACTTGACGATGAAACACAGAAATTGCGTTGGCATTGAATACAACAGGCACCATGCAGACTTCACTCCCGGAGAGAAATGCTTCGAACAGTCTGTGCTTTGATTCTTTCCTGGGTTTCCAGTAATAGATTCCGATGGACATGGGAAGGTTTACTGTAACCTGTGGACCTTCAAGTTGACGATGAAACACGGAAATTGCGTCGGAATTAAATACAAAAGGCACCATGCCGACTTCTGTAAGGGAGAGTAATGCTTCTAGCTGTCTGTGCTTTGATTCTTTCCTGGGATTCCAGTAATAGATTCCGATGGACATGGGAAGGTTTACTGTAACCTGTGGACCTTCAACTTGACGATGAAACACAGAAATTGCGTCGGAATTGAATACAACAAATCCCATGTCGACTTCTGTCCGGGAAAGTAATGCTTCTTACTGTCTGTGCTTTGATTCTTTCCTGGGATTCCAGTAATGGATTCCGATGGACATGGGAAGGTTTATTGTAACCTGTGGACCTTCAACTTGACGATGAAACACAGAAATTGCGTCGGAATTGAATACAAAAGGCACCATGCCGACTTCTGTAAGGGAGAGTAATGCTTCTAGCTGTCTGTGCTTTGATTCTTTCCTGGGATTCCAGTAATAGATTCCGATGGACATGGGAAGGTTTATTGTAACCTGTGGACCTTCAACTTGTCGATGAAACACAGAAATTGCCTCGTAATTGAATACAACAGGCACCATGCCGTCTTCTGTAAGGGAGAGTAATGTTTCTAAGTGTCTGTGCTTTGATTATTTCCTGGGATTCCAGTAATGGATTCCGATGGACATGGGAAGGATTACTGTAACCTGTGCACCTTCAACGTGACGATGAAACACAGAAATTGCGTTGGAATTGAGTACAACAGACACCATGCCGAATTCTGTCCGGGAGAGTAATTCTTCTAACTGTCTGTGCCTTGATTCTTTCCTCGGATTCCACTAATAGATTCCGATGGACATGGGAAGGTTTACTGTCACCTGTGAACCTTCAACTTGACGATGAAACACAGAAATTGCGTCGGAATAGAATAGAACAGGCACCATGCCAGCTTCTCTCTGGGAGAGTAACGCTTGTAACTGTCTATGCTTTGATGCTTTCTTGGGATTCCAGTAATGGATTCCGATGGACATGGGAAGGTTTACTGTATCCTGTGGACCTTCTACGTGACGATGAAACACATAAATTGCGTCGAAATTAATACAACAGGCACCATGCCGGCCTCTGTCCGGGAGAGTAATGCTTCTAGCTGTCTGTGCTTTGATTCTTTCCTGGGATTCCAGTAGTAGATTCCGATGGACATGGGAGGGTTTACTGTAACCTGTGGACCTTCAACTTGACGATGAAAGACAGTTATTGTGTCGGAATTGTATACAACAGGCTCCATGCCGACTTCTGTCCGGGAGAGTATTGGTTCATACTGTCTGTGCTTCGATTCTTTCCTGGGATTCCAGTAACAGATTCCGATGGATATGGGAAGGTTTACTGTATCCTGTGGACCTTCAACTTGACGATGAAACACAGAAATTGCGTTGGCATTGAATACAACAGGCACCATGCCGACTTCACTCCCGGAGAGAAATGCTTCGAACAGTCTGTGCTTTGATTCTTTCCTGGGTTTCCAGTAATAGATTCCGATGGACATGGGAAGGTTTACTGTAACCTGTGGACCTTCAAGTTGACGATGAAACACGGAAATTGCGTCGGAATTAAATACAAAAGGCACCATGCCGACTTCTGTAAGGGAGAGTAATGCTTCTAGCTGTCTGTGCTTTGATTCTTTCCTGGGATTCCAGTAATAGATTCCGATGGACATGGGAAGGTTTACTGTAACCTGTGGACCTTCAACTTGACGATGAAACACAGAAATTGCGTCGGAATTGAATACAACAAATCCCATGTCGACTTCTGTCCGGGAAAGTAATGCTTCTTACTGTCTGTGCTTTGATTCTTTCCTCGGATTCCAGTAATGGATTCCGATGGACATGGGAAGGTTTATTGTAACCTGTGGACCTTCAACTTGACGATGAAACACAGAAATTGCGTCGGAATTGAATACAAAAGGCACCATGCCGACTTCTGTAAGGGAGAGTAATGCTTCTAGCTGTCTGTGCTTTGATTCTTTCCTGGGATTCCAGTAATAGATTCCGATGGACATGGGAAGGTTTATTGTAACCTGTGGACCTTCAACTTGTCGATGAAACACAGAAATTGCCTCGTAATTGAATACAACAGGCACCATGCCGTCTTCTGTAAGGGAGAGTAATGTTTCTAAGTGTCTGTGCTTTGATTATTTCCTGGGATTCCAGTAATGGATTCCGATGGACATGGGAAGGATTACTGTAACCTGTGCACCTTCAACGTGACGATGAAACACAGAAATTGCGTTGGAATTGAGTACAACAGACACCATGCCGAATTCTGTCCGGGAGGGTAATTCTTCTAACTGTCTGTGCCTTGATTCTTTCCTCGGATTCCACTAATAGATTCCGATGGACATGGGAAGGTTTACTGTCACCTGTGAACCTTCAACTTGACGATGAAACACAGAAATTGCGTCCGAATAGAATAGAACAGGCACCATGCCAGGTTCTCTCTGGGAGAGTAACGCTTGTAACTGTCTGTGCTTTGATGCTTTCTTGGGATTCCAGTAATGGATTCCGATGGACATGAGAAGGTTTACTGTATCCTGTGGACCTTCTACGTGACGATGAAACACAGAAATTGCGTCGGAATTGAATACAACAGGCACCATGCCGAATTCTGTCCGGGGGAGTAATTCTTCTAACTGTCTGTGCTTTGATTCTTTCCTGGGATTCCTGTAATAGATTCCGATGGACATGGGAAGGTTTACTGTAACCTGTGGATCTTCAACTTGACGATGAAACACATAAATTGCGTCGAAATTAATACAACAGGCACCATGCCGGCCTCTGTCCGGGAGAGTAATGCTTCTAGCTGTCTGTGCTTTGATTCTTTCCTGGGATTCCAGTAGTAGATTCCGATGGACATGGGAGGGTTTACTGTAACCTGTGGACCTTCAACTTGACGATGAAAGACAGTTATTGTGTCGGAATTGTATACAACAGACTCCATGCCGACTTCTGTCCGGGAGAGTATTGGTTCATACTGTCTGTGCTTTGATTCTTTCCTGGGATTCCAGTAACAGATTCCGATGGATATGGGAAGGTTTACTGTATCCTGTGGACCTTCAACTTCACGATGAAACACAGAAATTGCGTTGGCATTGAATACAACAGGCACCATGCCGACTTCACTCCTGGAGAGAAATGCTTCGAACAGTCTGTGCTTTGATTCTTTCCTGGGATTCCAGTAATAGATTCCGATGGACATGGGAAGGTTTACTGTAACCTGTGGACCTTCAAGTTGACGATGAAACACGGAAATTGCGTCGGAATTAAATACAAAAGGCACCATGCCGACTTCTGTAAGGGAGAGTAATGCTTCTAGCTGTCTGTGCTTTGATTCTTTCCTGGGATTCCAGTAATAGATTCCGATGGACATGGGAAGGTTTACTGTAACCTGTGGACCTTCAACTTGACGATGAAACACAGAAATTGCGTCGGAATTGAATACAACAAATCCCATGTCGACTTCTGTCCGGGAAAGTAATGCTTCTTACTGTCTGTGCTTTGATTCTTTCCTGGGATTCCAGTAATGGATTCCGATGGACATGGGAAGGTTTATTGTAACCTGTGGACCTTCAACTTGACGATGAAACACAGAAATCGCGTCGGAATTGAATACAAAAGGCACCATGCCGACTTCTGTAAGGGAGAGTAATGCTTCTAGCTGTCTGTGCTTTGATTCTTTCCTGGGATGCAGTAATAGATTCCGATGGACATGGGAAGGTTTATTGTAACCTGTGGACCTTCAACTTGTCGATGAAACACAGAAATTGCCTCGTAATTGAATACAACAGGCACCATGCCGTCTTCTGTAAGGGAGAGTAATGTTTCTAAGTGTCTGTGCTTTGATTATTTCCTGGGATTCCAGTAATGGATTTCGATGGACATGGGAAGGCTTACTGTAACCTGTGCACCTTCAACGTGACGATGAAACACAGAAATTGCGTTGGAATTGAGTACAACAAGCACCATGCCGAATTCTGTCCGGGAGAGTAATTCTTCTAACTGTCTGTGCCTTGATTCTTTCCTCGGATTCCACTAATAGATTCCGATGGACATGGGAAGGTTTACTGTCACCTGTGAACCTTCAACTTGACGATGAAACACAGAAATTGCGTCGGAATTGAATAGAACAGGCACCATGCCGACTTCTGCCCGGGAGAGTAATGCTTCTCACTGTCTGTGCATTGATTCTTTCCTGGATATTCCAGTAATAGATTCCGATGGTCATGGGAAGGTTTACCGAGACCTGTGGACCTTCAACTTGACGATGAAACACAGAAATTGCGTCGGAATTGAATACAACAGGCACCATGCCGACCTCTCTCCTGGAGAGAAATGCTTCCGACTGTCTGTGCTTTGATTCTTTCCTGGGATTCCAGTAATAGATTCCTGTGGACATGGGATGGCTCACTGTAACCTGTGGACCTTCAACGTGATGATGAATCACAGAAATTGCATCGGAATACAACAGGCACCATGCCGACCTCTGTCCGGGAGAGTAATGCTTCTAGCTGTCTGTGCTTTGATTCTTTCCTGGGATTTCAGTAGTAGATTCCAATGGACATGGGAAGGTTTACTGTAACCTGTGGACCTTCAACTTGACGATAAAAGACCGTTATTGCGTCGGAATTGTATACAACAGGCTCCAGGCCGACTTCTGTCCGGGAGAGTGATGTTTCTTACTGTCTGTGCTTTGATTCTTTCCTGGGATTCCAGTAATAGATTCCGATGAATATGGGAAGGTTTACTGTAACCTGTGGATCTTCAACTTGACGATGAAACACAGAAATTGCGTTGGCATTGAATACAACAAGAAGCATGCCGACCTCTACCCTGGAGAGAAATGCTTCTGACTGTCTGTGCTTTGCATCTTTCCTGTGATTCCAGTAATAAATTCCGATGGACATGGGAAGGTATACTGTAACCTGTGGACCTTCAACTTGACGAGGAACACAGAAATTGCGTCGGAATTGGATACAACAGCACCATGCCGACTTCTGTCCGGGAGCGTAATGCTTCTAACTGTCTGTGCTTTGATTCTTACCTGGGATTCCAGTAATAGATTCCGATGGACATGGGAAGGTTTACGGTTACCTGTAAAAGTTCAACTTGACGATTAAACACAGAAATTGCGTCGGAATTTGAAAACAACAGGCACCATGCCGACATCTGTCCGGGAGAGTAATGCTTCTAACTGTCTGTGCTTTGATTCTTTCCTGGGTCTCCACTAATAGATTCCGATGGATATGGGAAGGTTTACTGTTACCTGTGGACCTTCAACCTGACGTTGAAAGACAGTTATTGCGTCGGAATTGTATTTAACAGGCTCCATGCCGACTTCTGTCCGGGAGAGTAATGCTTCTTACTGTCTGTGCTTTGATTCTTTCCTGGGCTTCCAGTAATAGATTCCTATGGACATGGGATGGTTTACTGTAACCTGTGCACCTTCAACGTGACGATGAAACACAGAAATTGCGTCGGAATTAAATACAACAGGCACCATGCCGACTTCTCTCCGGGAGAGTAATGCTTCTAACTGTCTGTGTTTTGATGCTTTCCTGGGATTCCAGTAATGGATTGCGATGGACATGAGAAGGTTTACTGTAACCTGTGGACCTTCTACGTGACGATAAACACAGAAATTGCGTCGGAATTGAATACAACAGGCACCATGCCGAATTATGCCCGGGAGAGTAATTCTTATAACTGTCTGTGCTTTGATTCTTTGCTGGGATTCTACTAATAGATTCCGATGGACATGGGAAGGTTTACTGTAACCTGTGGACCTTCAACTTGACGATGAAACACAGAAATTGCGTCGGAATTGAATACAACAGGCACCATGCCGACTTCTGTCCGGGAGAGTAATGCTTCTAACTCTCTGTGCTTCGATTCTTTCCTGGGCTTCCAGTAATAGAATCCGATGGACATGGGAAGGTTTACTGTAACCTGTGGACCTTCAACTTGGCGATGAAACACAGATACTGCGTCGGAATTGAATACAACAGGCAACATGCCGACTTCTGTCCGGGAGAGTAATGCTTCTAACTGTCTGTGCTTTGATTCTTTCCTGGGATTCCTGTAATAGATTCCGATGGTCTTGGGAAGGTTTACTGTCACCTGTGGACCTTCAACTTGACGATGAAACACAGAAATTGCGTCGGAATGGAATACAACAGCCACCATGCCGACCTCCGTCCGGGAGAGTAATGCTTCTAGCTGTCTGTGCTTTGATTCTTTCCTGGGATTCCAGTAGTAGATTCCGATGGACATGGGAGGGTTTACTGTAACCTGTGGACCTTCAGCTTGACGATGAAAGACAGTTATTGCGTGGTAATTGTATACAACAGCCTCCATGCCGACTTCTGTCAGGGAGAGTAATGTTTCTTACTGTCTGTGCTTTGATTCTTTCCTGGGGTTCCAGTAATAGATTCCGATGGATATGGGAAGGTTTACTGTATCCTGTGGACCTTCAACTTGACGATGAAACCCAGAAATTGCGTTAGCATTGAATACAACAGGCACCATGCCGACTTCACTCCTGGAGAGAAATGCTTCTAGCTGTCTGTGCTTTGATTCTTTCCTGGGATTCCAGTAATAGATTTCGATGGACATGCGAAGGTTTACTGTAACCTGTGGACCTTCAACTTGACGATGAAACACAGAAATTGCGTCGAAATTGAATACAACAGGCACCATGCCGACTTCTGACCGAGAGAGTATGCATCTAACTGTCTGTGTTTTGACTCTGTCCTGGGACTCCAGTAATAGATTCCGATGGACATTGGAAGGTTTGCTGTAACCTGTGGACCTTCAACTTGACGATGAAACACAGAAATTGCCTCGTAATTGAATACAACAGGCACCATGCCGTCTTCTGATTGGGAGAGTAATGCTTCTAACTGTCTGTGCTTTGATTCTCACCTGGGATTCCAGTAATAGATTCCGATGGACATGGGAGGGTTTACGGTAACCAGTAAAAGTTGAACATGACGATTAAACACAGAAATTGCGTCGGAATTTGAAAACAACAGGCACCATGCCGACTTCTGTCCGGGAGAGTAATGCTTCTAACTATCTGTGCTTTGATTCTTTCCTGGGTCTCCACTAATAGATTCCGATGGATATGGGAAGTTTTACTGTAAATTGTGGACCTTCACCCTGACGATGAGAGACAGTTATTGCGTCGGAATTGTATACAACAGTCTCCATGCCGACTTCTGTCCGGTAGAGTAATGCTTCTTACTGTCTGTGCTTTGATTCTTTCCTGAGATTCCAGTAATAGATTCCGATAGATATGGGAAGGTTTACTGTAGCCTGTGGACCTTCAATTTGACGATGAAACACAGAAATTGCGTCGGAATTGAATTGAAGAGGCACCATGCCGACTTCTGTCCGGGAGAGTAATGCTTCTAACTGTCTGTGCTTTGATTCTTTCCTGGGCTTCCAGTAATAGATTCCGATGGACATGGGATGGTTTACTGAAACCTGTGGACCTTCAATTTGACGATGAAACACAGAAACTAAGTCGGAATTGAATACAACAGGCACCATGCCGACTTCTGTCCGGGAGAATAATGCTTCTAACTTGTTGTGCTTTGATTCTGTCCTGGGACTAAATTAATAGAATCCGATGTACATGGGAAGGATTACGTTGACCTCTGGACCTTCAACTTGACGAAGAAACACAGAAATTGCGTCGGAATTGAATACAACAGGCACCATGCCGAATTCTGTCCGGGAGAGTAATTCTACTAACTGTCAGTGTTTGATTCTTTCCTGGGATGCCACTAATAGATTCCGATGGACATGGGAAGGTTTATTGTAACCTGTGGACCTTCTACGTGACGATGAAACACAGAAATTGCGTCGGAATTGAATACAACAGGCACCATGCCGACCTCTGTCCGGGAGCGTAATGCTTCTAGCTGTCTGAGCTTTGATTCTTTCCTGGGATTCCACTAGTAGATTCCGATGGACATGGGAGGGTTTACAGTAACCTGTGGACCTTCAACTTGACGATGAAAGACAGTTATTGCGTCGGAATTGTATACAACCGGCTCCATTCGGACTTCTGTCCGGGAGAGTAATAGTTCTTACTGTCTGTACTTTGATTCTTTCCTGGGATTCCAGTAATAGATTCCGATGGACATTTGAAGGTTTACTGTAACCTGTGGACCTTCAACTTGACGATGAAACACAGAAATTGCGTTGGCATTGAATACAACAGGCACCATGCCGACTTCACTCCTGGAGAGAAATGCTTCTAACTGTCTGTGCTTTGATTCTTTTTTGGGATTCCAGTATAATATTCCGATGGACATGGGAAGGTTTACTGTAACCTGTGGACCTTCAAGTTGACGATGAAACACGGAAATTGCGTCGGAATTGAATACAAAAGGCACCATGCCGACTTCTGTCCGGGAGAGTAATGCTTCTAGCTGTCTGTGCTTTGATTCTTTCCTGGGATTCCAGTAATAGATTCCGATGGACATGGGAAGGTTTACTGTAACCTGTGGACCTTCAACTTGACGATGAAACACAGAAATTGCGTCGGATTTGAATACAACAGATACCATGCCGACTTCTGTCCGCGAGAGTAATGCTTCTAACTGTCTGTGCTTTGATTCTTTCCTGGGATTCCAGTAATAGATGCCATTGGACATGTTAAGGTTTACTGTAACCTGTGGACCGTCACCTTGACGATGAAACAGAGAAATTGCTTCGGAATTGAATACAACAAATCCCATGTCGACTTCTGTCCGGGAAAGTAATGCTTAATACTGTCTGTGCTTTGATTCTTTCCTGGGATTCCAGTAATGGATTCCGATGGACATGGGAAGGTTTATTGTAACCTGTGGACCTTCAACTTGACGATGAAACACAGAAATTGCGTCGGAATTGAATACAAAAGGCACCATGCCGACTTCTGTAAGGAAGAGTAATGCTTCTAGCTGTCTGTGCTTTGATTCTTTCCTGGGATTCCAGTAATAAATTCCGATGGACATGGGAAGGTTTATTGTAACCTGTGGACCTTCAACTTGTCGATGAAACACAGAAATTGCCTCGTAATTGAATACAACAGGCACCATGCCGTCTTCTGTAAGGGAGAGTAATGTTTCTAAGTGTCTGTGCTTTGATTATTTCCTGGGATTCCAGTAATGGATTCCGATGGACATGGGAAGGCTTACTGTAACCTGTGCACCTTCAACGTGACGTTGAAACACAGAAATTGCGTTGGAATTGAGTACAACAGGTACCATGCCGAATTCTCTCCGGGAGAGTAATTCTTCTAACTGTCTGTGCCTTGATTCTTTCCTCGGATTCCACTAATAGATTCCGATGGACATGGGAAGGTTTACTGCCACCTGTGAACCTTCAACTTGACGATGAAACACAGAAATTGCGTCGGAATTGAATAGAACAGGCACCATGCTGACTTCTGCCCGGGAGAGTAATGCTTCTCACTGTCTGTGCATTGATTCTTTCCTGGGCTTCCAGTAATAGAATCCGATGGACATGGGAAAGTTTACTGTATTCTGTGGACCTTCAACTTGACGATGGAACACAGATACTGCGTCGGAATTAAATACAACAGGCACCATGCCGACTTCTGTCCGGGAGAGTAATGCATCTAACTGTCTGTGCTTTGATTCTTTCCTGGATATTCCAGTAATAGATTCCGATGGTCATGCGAAGGTTTACCGTGACCTGTGGACCTTCAACTTGACGATGAAACACAGAAATTGCGTCGGAATTGAATACAACAGGCATCATGCCGACCTCTCTCCTGGAGAGAAATGCTTCCGACTGTCTGTGCTTTGATTCTTTCCTGGGATTCCAGTAATAGATTCCGGTGGACATGGGATGGCTCACTGTAACCTGTGGACCTTCAACGTGATGATGAATCACAGAAATTGCATCGGAATACAACAGGCACCATGCCGACCTCTGTCCGGGAGAATAATGCTTCTAGCTGTCTGTGCTTTGATTCTTTCCTGGGATTTCAGTAGTAGATTCCAATGGACATGGGAAGGTTTACTGTAACCTGTGGACCTTCAACTTGACGATAAAAGACCGTTATTGCATCGGAATTGTATACAACATGCTCCAGGCCGACTTCTGTCCGGGAGAGTGATGTTTCTTACTGTCTGTGCTTTGATTCTTTCCTGGGATTCCAGTAATAGATTCCGATGGATATGGGAAGGTTTACTGTAACCTGTGGATCTTGAACTTGACGATGAAACACAGAAATTGCGTTGGCATTGAATACAACAAGATCCATGCCGACCTGTACCCTGGAGAGAAATGCTTCTGACTGTCTGTGCTTTGCATCTTTCCTGGGATTCCAGTAATAAATTCCGATGGACATGGGAAGGTATACTGTAACCTGTGGACCTTCAACTTGACGAGGAACACAGAAATTGCGTCGGAATTGGATACAACAGCACCATGCCGACTTCTGTCCGGGAGTGTAATGCTTCTAACTGTCTGTGCTTTGATTCTTACCTGGGATTCCAGTAATAGATTCCGATGGACATGGGAAGGTTTACGGTTACCTGTAAAAGTTCAACTTGACGATTAAACACAGAAATTGCGTCGGAATTTGAAAACAACAGGCACCATGCCGACATCTGTCCGGGAGAGTAATGCTTCTAACTGTCTGTGCTTTGATTCTTTCCTGGGTCTCCACTAATAGATTCCGATGGATATGGGAAGGTTTACTGTTACCTGTGGACCTTCTACCTGACATTGAAAGATAGTTATTGCGTCGGAATTGTATTTAACAGGCTCCATGCCGACTTCTGTCCGGGAGAGTAATGCTTCTTACTGTCAGTGCTTTGATTCTTTCCTGGGCTTCCAGTAATAGATTCCTATGGACATGGGATGGTTTACTGTAACCTGTGCACCTTCAACGTGACGATGATACACAGAAATTGCGTCGGAATTAAATACAACAGGCACCATGCCGACTTATCTCCGGGAGAGTAATGCTTCTAACTGTCTGTGTTTTGATGCTTTCCTGGGATTCCAGTAATGGATTGCGATGGACATGAGAAGGTTTACTGTAACCTGTGGAGCTTCTACGTGACGATAAACACAGAAATTGCGTCGGAATTGAATACAACAGGCACCATGCCGACTTCTGTCCGGGAGAGTAATGCTTCTAACTCTCTGTGCTTCGATTCTTTCCTGGGCTTCCAGTAATAGAATCCGATGGTCATGGGAAGGTTTACTGTAACCTGTGGACCTTCAACTTGACGATGAAACACAGATACTGCGTCGGAATTGAATACGACAGGCACCATGCCGACTTCTGTCCGGGAGAGTAATGCTTCTAACTGTCTGTGCTTTGATTCTTTCCTGGGATTCCTGTAATAGATTCCGATGGTCTTGGGAAGGTTTACTGTCACCTGTGGACCTTCAACTTGACGATGAAACACAGAAATTGCGTCGGAATGGAATACAACAGGCACCATGCCGACCTCCGTCCGGGAGAGTAATGCATCTAGCTGTCTGTGCTTTGATTCTTTCCTGGGATTCCAGTAGTAGATTCCGATGGACATGGGAGGGTTTACTGTAACCTGTGGAGTTTAAGCTTGACGATGAAAGACAGTTATTGCGTGGTAATTGTATACAACAGCCTCCATGCCGACTTCTGTCAGGGAGAGAAATGGTTCTTACTGTCTGTGCTTTGATTCTTTCCTGGGATTCCAGTAATAGGTTTCGATGGCCATGGGAAGGTTTACTGTAACCTGTGGACCTTCAACTTGACGATGAAAGACAGAAATTGCGTCGAAATTGAATACAACAGGCACCATGCCGACTTCTGACCGGGAGAGTATGCATCTAACTGTCTGTGTTTTGATTTTGTCCTGGGATTCCAGTAATAGATTCCGATGGACATTGGAAGGTTTGCTGTAACCTGTGGACCTACAACTTGACGATGAAACACAGAAATTGCCTCGTAATTGAATACAACAGGCACCATGCCGTCTTCTGTCTGGGAGAGTAATGCTTCTAACTGTCTGTGCTTTGATTCTCACCTGTGATTCCAGTAATAGATCCCGATGGACATGGGAGGGTTTACGGTAACCAGTAAAAGTTGAACTTGACGATTAAACACAGAAATTGCGTCGGAATTTGAAAACAACAGGCACCATGCCGACTTCTGTCCGGGAGAGTAATGCTTCTAACTATCTGTGCTTTGATTCTTTCCTGGGTCTCCACTAATAGATTCCGATGGATATGGGAAGGTTTACTGTAACTTGTGGACCTTCACCCTGACGATGAAAGACAGTTATTGCGTCGGAATTGTATACAACTGTCTCCATGCCGACTTCTGTCCGGGAGAGTAATGCTTCTAACTGTCTGTGCTTTAATTCTTTCCTGGGATTCCAGTAGTAGATTCTGATGGACATGGGAAGGTTTACTGTAACCTGTGGAACTTCAACGTGACGATGAAAGACAGTTATTGCGTCGGAAATGTATACAACAGGCTCCATGCCGACTTCTGTCCGGGAGAGTAGTGCTTCTAGCTGTCTGTGCTTTGATTCTTTCCTGGGATTCCAGTAGTAGATTCCGATGGACATGGGAAGGTTTACTGTAACCTGTGCTCCTTCAACTTGACGATGAACGACAGTTGTTACGTCGGAATTGTATACAACAGACTCCATGCCGTCTTCTGTCCGGGAGAGTAATGCTTCTTACTGTCTGTGCTTTGCTTCTTTCCTGGGATTCCAGTAATAAATTCCGAGGGACGTGGGAAGGTTTACTGTAACCTGTGGACCTTCAAGTTAACGATGAAACACGGAAATTGCGTCGAAATAGAATACAAAAGGCACCATGCCGACTTCTGTCCGAGAGAGTAATGCTTCTAGCTGTCTGTGCTATGATTCTTTCCCAGGATTCCAGTAATAGTTTCCGATGGACATGGGAAGTTTTTATGTAACCTGTGGACCTTCAACTTGACGATGAAACACAGGAATAGCGTCGGAATTGAATACGACGGGCACCATGCCGACTTCTGTCCGAGAGAGTAATGCTTCTAACTGTCTGTGCTTTGTTTCTTTCCTGGGATTCCAGTAATAGATGCCATTGGACATGGGAAGGTTTGCTGTAACCTGTGGACCTTCAACCTGACGATGAAAGACAGTTATTGCGGCGGAAGTGTATACAACAGGCTCCATGCCGACTTCTGTCCGGGAGAGTAATGCTTCTTACTGTCTGTGCTTTGATTTTTTCCTGGGATTCCAGTAATAGATTCCGATGGGTAAGAGAAGGATTACTGTATCCTGTGGACCTTCAACTTGACGATGAAAGACAGAAATAGCGTTGGCATTGAATACAACAGGCACCATGACGACTTCACTCCTGGAGAAAAATGCTTCTAACTCTCTGTGGTTTGATTCTTTCCTGGGATTCCAGTAATAGATTCCGATGGACATGGGAAGGTTTACTGTACCTGCGGACCTTCAAGTTGACGATGAAACACGGAAATTGCGTCGGAATTAAATACAAAAGCACCATGCCGACTTCTGTCCGGGAGAGTAATGCTTCTAGCTGTCTGAGCTTTGATTCTATCCCGGGATTCCAGTAATAGATTCCGATGGACATGGGAAGGTTTATTGTAACCTGTGGACCTTCAACTTGACGATGAAACACAGAAATTGCGTCGGAATTAAATACAACAGGCACCATGCCGACTTCTCTCCGGGAGAGTAATGCTTCTAACTGTCTGTGTTTTGATGCTTTCCTGGGATTCCAGTAATGGATTGCGATGGACATGAGAAGGTTTACTGTAACCTGTGGACCTTCTACGTGACGATAAACACAGAAATTGCGTCGGAATTGAATACAACAGGCACCATGCCGGCTTCTGTCCGGGAGAGTAATGCTTCTAACTCTCTGTGCTTCGATTCTTTCCTGGGCTTCCAGTAATAGAATCCGATGGTCATGGGAAGGTTTACTGTAACCTGTGGACCTTCAACTTGACGATGAAACACAGATACTGCGTCGGAATTGAATACGACAGGCACCATGCCGACTTCGGTCCGGGAGAGTAATGCTTCTAACTGTCTGTGCTTTGATTCTTTCCTGGGATTCCTGTAATAGATTCCGATGGTCTTGGGAAGGTTTACTGTCACCTGTGGACCTTCAACTTGACGATGAAACACAGAAATTGCGTCGGAATGGAATACAACAGGCACCATGCCGACCTCTGTCCGGGAGAGTAATGCTTCTAGCTGTCTGTGCTTTGATTCTTTCCTGGGATTCCAGTAGTAGATTCCGATGGACATGGGAGGGTTTACTGTAACCTGTGGAGTTTAAGCTTGACGATGAAAGACAGTTATTGTGTGGTAATTGTATACAACAGCCTCCATGCCGACTTCTGTCAGGGAGAGAAATGGTTCTTACTGTCTGTGCTTTGATTCTTTCCTGGGATTCCAGTAATAGGTTTCGATGGCCATGGGAAGGTTTACTGTAACCTGTGGACCTTCAACTTGACGATGAAAGACAGAAATTGCGTCGAAATTGAATACAACAGGCACCATGCCGACTTCTGACCGGGAGAGTATGCATCTAACTGTCTGTGTTTTGATTTTGTCCTGGGATTCCAGTAATAGATTCCGATGGACATTGGAAGGTTTGCTGTAACCTGTGGACCTACAACTTGACGATGAAACACAGAAATTGCCTCGTAATTGAATACAACAGGCACCATGCCGTCTTCTGTCTGGGAGAGTAATGCTTCTAACTGTCTGTGCTTTGATTCTCACCTGTGATTCCAGTAATAGATCCCGATGGACATGGGAGGGTTTACGGTAACCAGTAAAAGTTGAACTTGACGATTAAACACAGAAATTGCGTCGGAATTTGAAAACAACAGGCACCATGCCGACTTCTGTCCGGGAGAGTAATGCTTCTAACTATCTGTGCTTTGATTCTTTCCTGGGTCTCCACTAATAGATTCCGATGGATATGGGAAGGTTTACTGTAACTTGTGGACCTTCACCCTGACGATGAAAGACAGTTATTGCGTCGGAATTGTATACAACTGTCTCCATGCCGACTTCTGTCCGGGAGAGTAATGCTTCTTACTGTCTGTGCTTTGATTCCTTCCTGAGATTCCAGTAATAGATTCCGATGGATATGGGAAGGTTTACTGTAGCCTGTGGACCTTCAATTTGACGATGAAACACAGAAATGGCGTCGGAATTGAATTGAAGAGGCACCATGCCGACTTCTGTCCGGGAGAGTAATGCTTCTAACTGTCTGTGCTTTGATTCTTTCCTGGGCTTCCAGTAATAGGTTCCGATGGACATGGGATGGTTTACTGAAACCTGTCGACCTTCAATTTGACGATGAAACACAGAAACTAAGTCGGAATTGAATACAACAGGCACCATGCCGACTTCTGTCCGGCAGAGTAATGCTTCTAACTTGTTGTGCTTTGATTCTCTCCTGGGACTAAAGTAATAGAATCCGATGCACATGGGAAGGATTACGTTAACCTCTGGACCTTCAACTTGACGAAGAAACACAGAAATTGCGTCGGAATTGAATACAACAGGCACCATGCCGACCTCTGTCCGGGAGAGTAATGCTTCTAACTGTCTGTGCTTTAATTCTTTCCTGGGATTCCAGTAGTAGATTCTGATGGACATGGGAAGGTTTACTGTAACCTGTGGAACTTCAACGTGACGATGAAAGACAGTTATTGCGTCGGAAATGTATACAACAGGCTCCTTGCCGACTTCTGTCCGGGAGAGTAGTGCTTCTAGCTGTCTGTGCTTTGATTCTTTCCTGGGATTCCAGTAGTAGATTCCGATGGACATGGGAAGGTTTACTGTAACCTGTGCTCCTTCAACTTGACGATGAACGACAGTTGTTACGTCGGAATTGTATACAACAGGCTCCATGCCGTCTTCTGTCCGGGAGAGTAATGCTTCTTACTGTCTGTGCTTTGCTTCTTTCCTGGGATTCCAGTAATAAATTCCGAGGGACGTGGGAAGGTTTACTGTAACCTGTGGACCTTCAAGTTAACGATGAAACACGGAAATTGCGTCGAAATAGAATACAAAAGGCACCATGCCGACTTCTGTCCGAGAGAGTAATGCTTCTAGCTGTCTGTGCTATGATTCTTTCCCAGGATTCCAGTAATAGTTTCCGATGGACATGGGAAGTTTTTATGTAACCTGTGGACCTTCAACTTGACGATGAAACACAGGAATAGCGTCGGAATTGAATACGACGGGCACCATGCCGACTTCTGTCCGAGAGAGTAATGCTTCTAACTGTCTGTGCTTTGATTCTTTCCTGGGATTCCAGTAATAGATGCCATTGGACATGGGAAGGTTTGCTGTAACCTGTGGACCTTCAACCTGACGATGAAAGATAGTTATTGCGGCGGAATTGTATACAACAGGCTCCAAGCCGACTTCTGTCCGGGAGAGTAATGCTTCTTACTGTCTGTGCTTTGATTCTTTCCTGGGATTCCAGTAATAGATTCCGATGGGTAAGAGAAGGATTACTGTATCCTGTGGACCTTCAACTTGACGATGAAAGACAGAAATAGCGTTGGCATTGAATACAACAGGCACCATGACGACTTCACTCCTGGAGAAAAATGCTTCTAACTCTCTGTGGTTTGATTCTTTCCTGGGATTCCAGTAATAGATTCCGATGGACATGGGAAGGTTTACTGTACCTGCGGACCTACAAGTTGACGATGAAACACGGAAATTGCGTCGGAATTAAATACAAAAGCACCATGCCGACTTCTGTCCGGGAGAGTAATGCTTCTAGCTGTCTGTGCTTTGATTCTATCCCGGGATTCCAGTAATAGATTCCGATGGACATGGGAAGGTTTATTGTAACCTGTGGACCTTCAACTTGACGAAGAAACACAGAAATTGCGTCGGAATTGAATACAACAGGCACCATGCCGACTTCTGTCCGAGAGAGTAATGCTTATATCTATCTGTGCTTTGATTCTTTCCTGGGATTCCAGTATTAGATGCCATTGGACATGGGAAGGTTTACTGTAACCTGTGGACTTTCACCTTGACGATGAAACACAGAAATTGCGACGGAATTGAATGCAACAGATCCCATGCCGCCTTCTGTCCGGGAGAGTAATGCTTCTAACTGTCTGTGCTTTGATGCTTTCCTGGGATTCCAGTAATGGATTCCGATGGATATGGGAAGGTTTACTGTAACCAGTGGACCTTCTACGTGACGATGATACACAGAAATTGCGTCGGAATTGAATACAACAGGCAACATGCCGAATTCTGTCCGAGAGAGTAATTCTTCTAACTGTCTGTGTTTTGATTCTTTCCTGGGATTCCACTAATAGATTCCGTTGGACATGGGAAGGTTTACTGTAACCTGTGGACCTTACACTTGACGATGAAACACAGGAATTGTGTCGGAATTGAATACAACAGGCACCATGCCGACTTCTGTCCTGGAGAGTAATGCTTCTAACTGTCTGTGCTTTGATTCTTTCCTGGGATTCCAGTAGTAGATTCCGATGGTCATGGGAAGGTTTACTGTAACCTGTGGACCTTCAACTTGACGATGAAATACAGAAATTGCGTCGGAATTGAATACAACAGGCACCATGCCGACCTCTGTCAGGGAGAGTAATGCGTCTAGCTGTCTGTGCTTTGATTCTTTCCTGGGATTCCAGTAGTAGATTCCGATGGACATGGGAGGGTTTACTGTAACCTGTGGACCTTAAACTTGACGATGAAACACAGAAATTGCGTTGGCATTGAATACAACAGGCACCATGCCGACTTCATTCCTGGAGAGAAATGCTTCTAACAGTCTGTGCTTTGATTCTTTCCTGGGATTCCAGTAATAGATTCCGATGGACATGGGAAGGTTTACTGTAACCTGTGGACCTTCAAGTTGTCGATGAAACACGGAAATTGCGTCGGAATTGAATACAAAAGGCACCATGCCGACTTCTGTCCGGGAGAGTAATGCTTCTAGCTGTCTGTGCTTTGATTCTTTCCTGGGATTCCAGTAATAGATTCCGATTGACATGGGAAGATTTATTGTAACCTGTGGACCTTCAACTTGACGATGAAACACAGGAATAGCGTCGAAATTGAATACGACGGGCACCATGCCGACTTCTGTCCGAGAGAGTAATGCTTCTAACTGTCTGTGCTTTGATTCTTTCCTGGGATTCCAGTAATAGATGCCATTGGACATGGGAAGGTTTGCTGTAACCTGTGGACCTCCACCTTGACGATGAAACACAGAAATTGCGTCGGAATTGAATACAACAGTTCCCATGCCGTCTTCTGTCCGGGAGAGTAATGCTTCTTACTGTCTGTGCTATGATTCCTTCCTGGGATTCCAGTAATAGATTCCGATGGACATGGGAATGTTTACTGTAACCTGTGGACCTTCAACTTGACGATGAAACACAGAAATTGCGTCGGAATTGAATACAACAGGCACCAAGCCGACCTCTGTCCAGGAGAGTAATGCTTCTAGCTGTCTGTGCTTTGATTCTTTCCTGGTATTCCAGTAATAGAGTCCGATGGGTATGAGAAGGATTACTGTATCCTGTGGACCTTCAACTTGACGATGAAAGACAGAAATAGCGTTGGCATTGAATACAACAGGCACCATGCCGACTTCACTCCTGGAGAAAAATGCTTCTAACTCTCTGTGCTTTGATTCTTTCCTGGGATTCCAGTAATAGATTCCGATGGACATGGGAAGGTTTACTGTACCTGCGGACCTTCAAGTTGACGATGAAACACGGAAATTGCGTCGGAATTAAATACAAAAGCACCACGCCGACTTCTGTCCGGGAGAGTAATGCTTCTAGCTGTCTGTGCTTTGATTCTATCCCGGGATTCCAGTAATAGATTCCGATGGGCATGGGAAGGTTTATTGTAACCTGTGGACCTTCAACTTGACGAAGAAACACAGAAATTGCGTCGGAATTGAATACAACAGGCACCATGCCGACTTCTGTCCGAGAGAGTAATGCTTATATCTATCTGTGCTTTGATTCTTTCCTGGGATTCCAGTATTAGATGCCATTGGACATGGGAAGGTTTACTGTAACCTGTGGACTTTCACCTTGACGATGAAACACAGAAATTGCGTCGGAATTGAATGCAACAGATCCCATGCCGCCTTCTGTCCGGGAGAGTAATGCTTCTAACTGTCTGTGCTTTGATGCTTTCCTGGGATTCCAGTAATGGATTCCGATGGATATGGGAAGGTCTACTGTAACCAGTGGACCTTCTACGTGACGATGAAACACAGTAATTGCGTCGGAATTGAATACAACAGGCAACATGCCGAATTCTGTCCGAGAGAGTAATTCTTCTAACTGTCTGTGTTTTGATTCTTTCCTGGGATTCCACTAATAGATTCCGTTGGACATGGGAAGGTTTACTGTAACCTGTGGACCTTACACTTGACGATGAAACACAGGAATTGTGTCGGAATTGAATACAACAGGCACCATGCCGACTTCTGTCCTGGAGAGTAATGCTTCTAACTGTCTGTGCTTGGATTCTTTCCTGGGATTCCAGTAGTAGATTCCGATGGTCATGGGAGGGTTTACTGTAACCTGTGGACCTTCAACTTGACGATGAAACACAGAAATTGCGTCGGAATTGAATACAACAGGCACCATGCCGACCTCTGTCAGGGAGAGTAATGCTTCTAGCTGTCTGTGCTTTGATTCTTTCCTGGGATTCCAGTAGTAGATTCCGATGGACATGGGAGGGTTTACTGTAACCTGTGGACCTTCAACTTGACGATGAAACACAGAAATTGCGTTGGCATTGAATACAACAGGCACCATGCCGACTTCATTCCTGGAGAGAAATGCTTCTAACAGTCTGTGCTTTGATTCTTTCCTGGGATTCCAGTAATAGATTCCGATGGACATGGGAAGGTTTACTGTAACCTGTGGACCTTCAAGTTGACGATGAAACACGGAAATTGCGTCGGAATTGAATACAAAAGGCACCATGCCGACTTCTGTCCGGGAGAGTAATGCTTCTAGCTGTCTGTGCTTTGATTCTTTCCTGGGATTCCAGTAATAGATTCCGATTGACATGGGAAGGTTTATTGTAACCTGTGGACCTTCAACGTGACGATGAAACACAGGAATAGCGTCGAAATTGAATACGACGGGCACCATGCCGACTTCTGTCCGAGAGAGTAATGCTTCTAACTGTCTGTGCTTTGATTCTTTCCTGGGATTCCAGTAATAGATGCCATTGGACATGGGAAGGTTTGCTGTAACCTGTGGACCTTCACCTTGACGATGAAACACAGAAATTGCGTCGGAATTGAATACAACAGTTCCCATGCCGTCTTCTGTCCGGGAGAGTAATGCTTCTTACTGTCTGTGCTATGATTCCTTCCTGGGATTCCAGTAATAGATTCCGATGGACATGGGAATGTTTACTGTAACCTGTGGACCTTCAACTTGACGATGAAACACAGAAATTGCGTCGGAATTGAATACAACAGGCATTAAGCCGACCTCTGTCCAGGAGAGTAATGCTTCTAGCTGTCTGTGCTTTAATTCTTTCCTGGGATTCCAGTAGTAGATTCCGATGGACATGGGAAGGTTTTCTGTAACCTGTGGACCTTCAACCTGACGATGAAAGACAGTTATTGCGTCGGAATTGTATACAACATTCCCCATGCCGACTTCTGTCCGGGAGAGTAATGCTTCTTACTGTCTGTGCTTTGATTCTTTCCTGGGCTTCCAGTAATAGATTCCGATGGGTATGAGAAGGATTACTGTATCCTGTGGACCTTCAAGTTGACGATGAAAGACAGAAATAGCGTTGGCATTGAATACAACAGGCACCATGCCGACTTCACTCCTGGAGAAAAATGCTTCTAACTCTCTGTGCTTTGATTCCTTCCTGGGATTCCAGTAACAGATTCCGATGGACATGGGAAGGTTTACTGTAACCTGCGGACCTTCAAGTTGACGATGAAACACGGAAATTGCGTCGGAATTAAATACAAAAGCACCATGCCGACTTCTGTCCGGGAGAGTAATGCTTCTAGCTGTCTGTGCTTTGATTCTTTCCTGCGATACCAGTAATAGATTCCGATGGACATGGGAAGGTTTATTGTAACCTGTGGACCTTCAACTTGACGAAGAAACACAGAAATTTCGTCGGAATTGAATACAACAGGCACCATGCCGACTTCTGTCCGAGAGAGTAATGCTTACATCTGTCTGTGCTTTGATTCTTTCCTGGGATTCCAGTATTAGATGCCATTGGACATGGGAAGGTTTACTGTAACCTGTGGACTTTCACCTTGACGATGAAACACAGAAATTGCTTCGGAATTGAATACAACAGATCCCATGCCGACTTCTGTCCGGGAGAGTAATGCTTCTAACTGTCTGTGCTTTGATGCTTTCCTGGGATTCCAGTAATGGATTCCGATGGATATGGGAAGGTTTACTGTAACCAGTGGACCTTCTACGTGACGATGAAACACAGAAATTGCGTCGGAATTGAATACAACAGGCAACATGCCGAATTCTGTCCGAGAGAGTAATTCTTCTAACTGTCTGTGTTTTGATTCTTTCCTGGGATTCCACTAATAGATTCCCTTGGACATGGGAAGGTTTACTGTAACCTGTGGACCTTCAACTTGACGATGAAACACAGAAATTGTGTCGGAATTGAATACAACAGGCACCATGCCGACTTCTGTCCTGGAGAGTAATGCTTCTAACTGTCTGTGCTTCGATTCTTTCCTTGGCTTCCAGTAATAGAATCCGATGGACATGGGAAGGTTTATTGTAACCTGTGGACCTTCGACCTGACGATGAAACACAGATACTGCGTCGGAATTGAATACAACAGGCACCATGCCGACTTCTGTGCGGGAGAGTAATGCTTCTAACTGTCTGTGCTTTGATTCTTTCCTGGGATTCCATTAGTAGATTCCGATGGTCATGGGAAGGTTTACTGTAACCTGTGGACCTTCAACTTGACGATGAAAGACAGTTAATGCGTCGGAATTGAATACAACAGGCTCCATGCCGACTTCTGTCCGGGAGAGTAATGGTTCTTACTGTCTGTGCTTTGATTCTTTCCTGGTATTCCAGTAATAGATTCCGATGGATATGGGAAGGTTTACTGTATCCTGTGGACCTTCAACTTGACGATGAAACACAGGAATAGCGTCGAAATTGAATACGACGGGCACCATGCCGACTTCTGTCCGAGAGAGTAATGCTTCTAACTGTCTGTGCTTTGATTCTTTCCTGGGATTCCAGTAATAGATTCCGATGGACATGGGAAGCTTTACTGTAACCTGTGGACCTTCAAGTTGACGATGAAACACGGAAATTGTGTCGGAATTGAATACAAAAGGCACCATGCCGACTTCTGTCCGGGAGAGTAATGCTTCTAGCTGTCTGTGCTTTGATTCTTTCCTGGGATTCCAGTAATAGATGCCATTGGACATGTTAAGGTTTACTGTAACCTGTGGACCTTCACCTTGACGGTGAAACACAGACATTGCGTCGGAATTGAATACAACAAATCCCATGCCGACTTCAGTTCGGGAGGGTAATGCTTCTTACTGTCTGTGCTTTGATTATTTCCTGGGATTCCAGTAATAGATTCCGATGGACATGGGAAGGTTTACTGTAACCTGTGGACCTTCAACGTGACGATGAAACACAGAAATTGCGTCGAAATTGAATACAACAGGCACCATGCCGACTTCTGACCGGGAGAGTATGCTTCTAACTGTCTGTGTTTTGATTCTGGCCTGGGATTCCAGTAATAGATTCCGATGGACATGGGAAGGTTTGCTGTAAACCGTGGACCTTCAACTTGCCGATGAAACACAGAAATTGCCTCGTAATTGAATACAACAGGCACCATGCCGTCTTCTGTCTGGGAGAGTAATGCTTCTAACTGCCTGTGCTATGATTCTTTTCCGGGATTCCAGTAATAGATTCCGATGGACATGGGAAGGTTTACTGTGACCCGTGGAACTTCAACTTGACGACGAAACACAGTAATTGCGTCGGAATTGAATACAACAGGCACCATGCCGACTTCTGTCCGGGAGAGTAGTGTTTCTAACCGTCTGTGCCTTGATTCTTTCCTGGGATTCCAGTAATAGATTCCGGTAGACATGGGATGGATTACTGTAACCTGTGGACCTTCAACGTGACGATGAAACACATAAATTGCGTCGGAATAGAATACAAAATGCACCATGCCGACTTCTGTCCGGGAAAGTAATGCTTCTAACTGTCTGTGCCCTGAATCTTTCCTGGGATTCCAGTAATAGATTCCGGTAGACATGGGATAGTTTACTGTAACCTGTGGACCTTCAACTTGACGATGAAACACATAAATTGCGTCGGAATTGAATACAAAAGGCACCATGCCGACTTCTGTCTGGGAGAGTATTGCTTCTAACTGTCTGTGCTTTGATTCTTTCCTGGGGATTCCAGTAATAAATTCCGATGGACATGGGTAGGTTTTCTGTAACCTGTGGACCTTCAACGTGACGATGAAACACAGAAATTGCGTCAAAATTGAATACAACAGGCACCATGCCGACTTCTGACCGGGAGAGTATTGCTTCTAACTGTCTGTGTTTTGATTCTGGCCTGGGATTCCAGTAATAGATTCCGATGGACATGGGAAGGTTTGCTGTAAACTGTGGACCTTCAACTTGACGATGAAACACAGAAATTGCCTCGGCATTGAATACAACAGGCACCATTCCGACTTCAGTCCGGGAGAGTAATGCATCTAACTGCCTGTGCTTTGATTCTTTTCCGGGATTCCAGTAATAGATTCCGATGGACATGGGAAGGTTTACTGTGACCTGTGGAACTTCAACTTGATGATGAAACACAGTAATTGCGTCGGAATTGAATACAACAGGCAGAATGCCGGCTTAACTCCTAGAGAAAAATGATTCTAACTCTCTGTGCTTTGATTCCTTCCTGTGATTTCAGTATAGATTCCGATGGACATGGGAGGGTTTATTGTAACCTGTGGACCTTCAACTTGACGAAGAAGCACAGAAATTGCGTCAGAATTGAATACAACAGGCACCATTCCGACTTCTCTCCGGGAGAGTAATGCTTCTAACTGTCTGTGCTTAGATTCTTTCCTGGGATTCCAGTATTAGATGCCATTGGACATGGGAAGTTTTACTGTAACTTGTGGACCCTCACCTTGACGATGAAACACAGAAATTGCGTCGGAATTGAATACAACAGATCCCATGCCGACTTCTGTCCGGGAGAGTAATGCTTCTTACTGTCTGTGCTTTGATTATTTCCTGGGATTCCAGTAATACATTGCGATGGACATGGGAAGGTTTACCGTAACCTGTGGACCTTCAACTTTCCGATGGAACACAGAAATTGCGTCGGCATTGAATACAACAGGCACCATTCCGAGTTCTGTCCGGGAGAGTAATGCTTCTAACTGTGTGTGATTTGATTCTTTCCTGGCATTCCAGTAATAGATTCCGGTAGACATGGGATGGTTTACTGTAACCTGTGGACCTCCAACTTGACGATGAAACACAGAAACTGCGTCGGAATTGAATACAACAGGCACCACGCCGACCTCTGTCCGGGAGAGTATTGCTTTCTACTGTCTGTGCTTTGATTCTTTCCTGGCATTCCAGTAGTAGATTCTGATGGACATGGGAAGGTTTACTGTAACCTGTGGACCTTCAACGTGACGATGAAAGACAGTTATTGCGTCGGAACCGTAAACAACAGGCTCTATGCCGACTTCTGTCCGGGAGAGTAATGCTTCTAACTGTCTGTGCTTTAATTATTTTCTGGGATTCCAGTAGTAGATTCCGATGGACATGGGAAGGTTTACTGTAACCTGTGGACCTTCAACGTGACGATGAAAGACAGTTATTGCGTCGGAATTGTATACAACAGGCTCCATGCCCACTTCTGTCCGGGAGAATAATGCTTCTAGCTGTCTGTGCTTTGATTCTTTCCTGGGATTCCAGTAATAGATTCCGAGGGACATGGGAAGGTTTACTATAACCTGTGGACCTTCACGTTAACGATGAAACACGGAAATTGCGTCGGAATTGAATACGAAAGGCACCATGCCGACTTCTGTGCGGGAGAGTAGTGCTTCTAGTAGTCTGTGCTATGATTCTTTCCTGCGATTCCAGTAATAGATTCCGATGGACATGGGAAGGTTTATTGTAACCTGTGGACCTTCAACTTGACGATGAAACACAGAAATAGCGTCGGAATTGAATGCAACAGGCACCATGCCGACTTCTGTCCGAGAGAGTAATGCTTCTAACTGTCTGTGCTTTGATTCTTTCCTGCGATTCCAGTAATAGATGCCATTGGACATGGGAAGGTTTGCTGTAACCTGTGCACATTCACCTTGACGATGAAACACAGAAATTGCGTCGGAATTGAATACAACAGTTCCCATGCCGTCTTCTGTCCGGGAGAGTAATGCTTCTTACTGTCTGTGCTTTGATTCCATCCTGGGATTCCAGTAATAGATTCCGATGGACATGGGAAGGTTTACTGTAACCTGTGGACCTTCAACGTGACGATGAAACACAGAAATTGCGTTGGCATTGAATACAACAGGCACCATGCCGGGTTCACTCGTGGAGAGAAATGCTTCTAACTGTCTGTGCTTTGATTCTTTCCTGGGATTCCAGTAATAGATTCCGATGGTCACGGGAAGGTTTACTGTAACCTGTGGACCTTCAATTTGACGATGAAACACAGAAATTGCGTCGGAATTGAATACAACAGGCACCATGCCGACCTCTGTCCGGGAGAGTAATGCTTCTAGCTGTCTGTGCTTTAATTCTTTCCTGGGATTCCAGTAGTAGATTCCGATGGACATGGGAAGGTTTACTGTAACCTGTGGACCTTCAACCAGACGATGAAAGACAGTTATTGCGTCGGAATTGTATACATCAGGCTCCATGCCGACTTCTGTCCGGGAGAGTAATGCTTCTTACTGTCTGTGCTTTGATTCTTTCCTGGGATTCCAGTAATAGATTCCGATGGGTATGGGAAGGTTTACTGTATCCTGTGGACCTTCAACTTGACGATGAATAGCAGAAATAGCGTTGGCATTGAATACAACAGGCACAATGCCGACTTCAATCCTGGAGAAAAATGCTTCTAACTCTCTGTGCTTTGATTCTTTCCTGGGATTCCAGTAATAGATTCCGATGGTCATGGGAAAGTTTACTGTAACCTGTGGACCTTCAACTTGACGATGAAACACGGAAATTGCGTCGGAATTGAATACAAAAGGCACCATGCCGACTTCTGTCCGGGAGAGTAATGCTTGTAGCTGTCAGTGCTTTGATTCCTTCCTGGGATTCCAGTAATAGATTCCGATGGACAAGGGAAGGTTTACTGTAACCTGTGGACTTTCACCTTGACGATGAAACACAGACATTGCGTCGGCATTGAATACAACAGGCACCATTCCGACTTCAGTCCGGGAGAGTACTGCTTCTAATTGTCTGTGCTTTGATTCCTTCCTGGGATTCCAGTAATAGATTCCGATGGACAAGGGAAGGTTTACTGTAACCTGTGAACCTTCAACTTGACGATGAAACACAGAAATTGCGACGAAATTGAATACAACAGGCACCATGCCGACTTCTGTCCGGGAGAGTAATGCTTCTAACTGTCTGTGCCTTGATTCTTTCCTGGGATTCCAGTAATAGATTCCGGTAGACATGGGATGGTTTACTGTAACCCGTGGACATTCAACTTGACGATGAAACACAAAAATTTGCGTCGGAATCGAATACAACAGGCAGCATGCCGACTTCTGTTCGGGAGAGTAATGCTTCTAACTGTCTGTGCTTTGATTCTTTCCCGGGATTCCAGTATTAGATGCCATTGGACATGGGAGAGTTTACTGTAACTTGTGGACCCTCACCTTGACGATGAAACACAGAAATTGCGTCGGAATTGAATACAACAGATCCCATGCCGACTTCTGCCCGGGAGAGTAATGCTTCTTACTGTCTGTGCCTTTATTATTTCCTGGGATTCTAGTAATAGATTCCGATGGACATGGGAAGGTTTACCGTAACCTGTGGACCTTCAACTTTCCGATGGAACACAGAAATTGCGTCGGCATTGAATACAACAGGCACCATTCCGAATTCTGTCCGGGAAAGTAATGCTTCTAACTGTGTGTGCCATGATTCTTTCCTGGCATTCCAGTAGTAGACTCCGATGGACATGGGAAGGTTTACTGTAATCTGTGGACCTTCAACTTGACGATGAAAGACAGTTATTGCGTCGGAATCGTATACAACAGGCTCCATGCCGACTTCTGTCCGGGAGAGTAATGCTTCTAACTGTCTGTGCATTGATTCATTCCTGGGATTCCAGTAATAGATTCGGATGGACATGGGAAGGTTTACTGTAACCTGTGGACCTTCAAGTTGACGATGAAACACGGGAATTGCGTCGGAAATGAATACAAAAGGCACCTTGCCGACTTCTGTCCGGGAGAGTAATGCCTACAGCTGTCTGTGCTTTGATTCTGTCCTGGGATTCCAGTAATGGATTCCGATGGACATGGGAAGGTTTATTGTAACCTGTGGACCTTCAACTTGACGATGAAACACAGAAATTGCGTCGGAATTGAATACAACAGCCACCATGCCGACTTCTGTCCGGGAGAGTAATGCTTCTAACTGTCTGTGCCTTGGTTCTTTCCTGGGATTCCAGTAAGAGATTCCGGTAGACATGTGATGGTTTACTGTAACCTGTGGACCTTCAACTTGACGATGAAACACATAAATTGCGTCGGATTTGAGTACAACAGGCAGCATACCGACTTCTGTCCGGGAGAGTAATGATTCTAACTGTCTGTGCTTAGATTCTTTCCCGGGATTCCAGTAATAGATTCCGATGGACATGGGAAGGTTAACTGTAACCTGTGGAACTTCAACTTGACGATGAAACACGGAAGTCGCGTCGGAATTGAATATAGCAGGCACCATGCCGATTTCTGTCCGGGAGAGTAATGCTTCTTACTGTCTGTGTTTTGATTCTGTCCTGGGATTCCAGTAATATATTCCGATGGACATGTTAAGGTTTACTGTAACCTGTGGACCTTCAAGTTGACGATGAAACACGGAAATTGCGTCGGAATTGAATACAACAGGCACCATGCCGACTTCTGTCCGGGAGAGTAATGGTTCTAACTGTCTGTGCCTTGAATCTTTCCTGCGATTCCAGTAATAAATTCCGGTAAACATGGGATGGTTTACTGGAACCAGTGCACCATTAACATGACGATGAAACACAGAAATTACGTCGGAATTGAATACAACAGGCACCATGCCGACTTCTGTCCGGGAGAGTAATGCTTCTAAGTGTCTGTGCCTTGATTCTTTCCTGGGATACAGTAATAGATTCCGGTAGACATGGGATGGTTTACTGTAACCTGTGGACCTTCAACTTGACGATGAAACACAGAAATTGCGTCGGAATTGAATACAACAGTCACCATGCCGACCTCTGTCCGGGAGAGTAATGCTTCTAGCTGTCTGTGCTTTGGTTCTTTCCTGGGATTCCAGTAGTACATTCCGTGGACATGGGAAGGTTTACTGTAACCTGTGGCCCTTCAACTTGACGATGATGGACAGTTATTGCGTCGGAATTGTATACAACAGGCTCCATGCCGACTTCTGTCCGGGAGAGTAATGCTTCATACTGTCTGTGCTTTGATTCTTTCCTGGGATTCCAGTAATAGATTCCGATGGATATGGGAAGGTTTACTGTATCCTGTGGACCATCAACATGACGATGAAACACAGAAATTGCGTTGGCATTGAATACAACAGGCACCATGCCGACTTCACTCCTGGAGAGAAATGTTTCCAACTGTCTGTGCTTTGTTTTTTCCTGGGATTCCAGTAATAGATTCCGATGGACATGTTAAGGTTTACTGTAACCTGTGGACCTTCAAGTTGACGATGAAACACGGAAATTGCGTCGGAATTGAATACAAAAGGCACCATGCCGACTTTTGTCCGGGAGAGTAATGCTTCTAGCTTTCTGTGCTGTGATTCTTTCCTGGGATTCCAGTAATAGATTCCGATGGACATGGGAAGGTTTACTGTAACCTGTGGACCTTCAACTTGACGATGAAACACAGAAATTGCGTCGGAATTAAATACAACAGGCACCATGCCGACTTCTGTCCGAGATAGTAATGCTTCTAATTGTCTGTGCTTTGATTCTTTCCTGGGATTCCAGTATTAGATGCCATTGGACAAGGGAAGGTTTGCTGTAACCTGTGGACCTTCACCTTGACGATGAAACACAGAAATTGCGTCGGAATTGAATACAACAGATCCCATGCCGACTTCTGTCCGGGAGAGTAATGCTACTTACTGTCTGTGCTTTGATTATTTCCTGGGATTCCAGTAATAGATTCCGATGGACACGGGAAGGTTTACTGTAACCTGTGGACCTTCAACTTGCCGATGGAACACAGAAATTGCGTTGGCATTGAATACAACAGGCACCATGCTGACTTCTGTCCAGGAGAGTAATGCTTCTAACTGTCTGGGCCTTGATTCTTTCCTGGGATTCCAGTAATAGATTCCGGTAGACATGGGATGGTTTACTGTAACCTGTGGACCTTCAACTTGACGCTGAAACTCATAAATTGCGTCGGCATTGAATACAACAGGCACCATTCCGACTTCTGTCCGGGAGAGTAATGCTTCTTACTGTCTGTGCTTTGATTCCTTCCTGGGATTCCAGTAATAGATACCGAAAGACATGGGAAGGTTTACTGTAACCTGTGGACTTTCAACTTGACGATGAAACACAGAAACTGCGTCGGAATTGAATACAACAGGCACCATGACGACTTCTGTCCGGAAGGGTAATGCTTCTAACTGTCTGTGCTTTGATTCTATCCTGGGATTCCAGTAAAAGATTTCGATGGTCATGGGAAGGTTTACTGTAACCTGTAAACCTTCAACTTGACGATGAAACACAGAAATTGCGTCGGAATTGAATACAACAGGCACCATGCCGACCTCTGTCCAGGAGAGTAATGCTTCTAACTGTCTGTGCTTTGATTCTTTCCTGGGATTCCAGTAGTAGATTTCGATGGACATGGGAAGGTTTACTGTAACCTGTGGACCTTCAACTTGACGATGAAAGACAGTTATTGCGTCCGAATTGTATACAACAGGCTGCATGCCGACTTCTGTCCGGGAGAGAAATGCTTCTTACTGTCTGTGTTTGATTTTTTCCTGGGATTCCAGTAACAGATTCCGATGGATATGGGATGGTTTACTGTAACCTGTGGAACTTCAACGTGACGATGGAACACAGAAATTGCGTCGGAATTGAATACAACAGGCACCATGCCGAATTCTGTCCGGGAGAGTAATTCTTCTAACTGTCTGTGCTTTGATCTTTCCTGGGATTCCACTAAGAGATCCCGATGGACTTGGGAAGGTTTACTGTAACCTGTGGACCTTCAACTTGACGATGAAACTCAGAAATTGCGTCGGAAATGAATACAACAGGCACCATGCCGTCTTCTATCCGGGAGAGTAATGCTTCTAACTGTCTGTGTTTTGATTCTGTCCTGGGATACCAGTAATAGATTCCGGTAGACATGGGATGGTTTACTGTAACCTGTGGACCTTCAACCTGACGATGAAACACATAAATTGCGTCGGAATTGAATAAAACAGGCAGCAAGCCGACTTCTGTCTGGGAGAGTAATGCTTCTAACTGTCTGTGCTTTGATTCATTCCTGGGCTTCCAGTAATGGATTCCGATGGACATGGGAAGGTTTACTGTAACCTTTGGACCTTCAACTTGACGATGAAACACAGAAACTGCGTCGGAATTGAATACAACAGGAACCATGACGACTTCTGTCCGGAAGGGTAATGCTTCTAACTGTCTGTGCTTTGATTCTATCCTGGGATTCCAGTAAAAGATTTCGATGGTCATGGGAAGGTTTACTGTAACCTGTAAACCTTCAACTTGACGATGAAACACAGAAATTGCGTCGGAATTGAATACAACAGGCACCATGCCGACCTCTGTCCAGGAGAGTAATGCTTCTAACTGTCTGTGCTTTGATTCTTTCCTGGGATTCCAGTAGTAGATTTCGATGGACATGGGAAGGTTTACTGTAACCTGTGGACCTTCAACTTGACGATGAAAGACAGTTATTGCGTCCGAATTGTATACAACAGGCTGCATGCCGACTTCTGTCCGGGAGAGAAATGCTTCTTACTGTCTGTGTTTGATTTTTTCCTGGGATTCCAGTAACAGATTCCGATGGATATGGGATGGTTTACTGTAACCTGTGGAACTTCAACGTGACGATGAAACACAGAAATTGCGTCGGAATTGAATACAACAGGCACCATGCCGAATTCTGTCCGGGAGAGTAATTCTTCTAACTGTCTGTGCTTTGATCTTTCCTGGGATTCCACTAATAGATTCCGATGGACATGGGAAGGTTTACTGTAACCTGTGGACCTTCAACTTGACGATGAAACTCAGAAATTGCGTCGGAAATGAATACAACAGGCACCATGCCGTCTTCTATCCGGGAGAGTAATGCTTCTAACTGTCTGTACTTTGATTCTTTCCTGGGCTTCCAGTAATAGAATCCGATGGACATGGGAAGGTTTACTGTCATCTGTGGACCTTCAACTTGACGGTGCAACACAGATACTGCTTCGGATATGAATACAACAGGCACCATGCCGACTTCTGTCCGGGAGAGTAACGCTTCTAACTGTCTGTGCTTTGATTCTTTCCTGGGATTCCAGTAATAGATTCCGACGGTCATGGGAAGGCTTACTGTAACCTGTGGACCTTCAACTTGACGATCAAACACGGAAATTGCGTCGGAATTGAATATAAAAGGCACCATGCCGACTTCTGTCCGAGAGAGTAATGCTTCTAACTGTCTCTGCTTTGATTCCTTCCTGGGGTCCAGTAATAGATGCCATTGGACATGGAAAGGTTTACCGTAACCTGTGGACCTTCACCTTGACGATGAAATACATAAATTGCATCGGAATGGAATACAACAGATCCCATGCCGACTTCTGTCCGGGAGAGTAATGCTTCGTACTGTCTGTGCTTTGATTATTTCCAGGGATTCCAGTAATAGATTCCGATGGACATGGGAAGGTTTACTGTAACCTGAGGACCTTCAACTTGACGATGAAACACAGAAATTGCGTCGGAATTGAATACAACAGGCACCATGCTGACTTCTATCCGGGAGAGTAATGCTTCTAACTGTCTGGGCCTTGATTCTTTCCTGGGATTCCAGTAATAGATTCCGGTAGACATGGGATGGTTTACTGCAACCTGTGGCCTTCAAGTTGTCGATGAAACACAGAAATTGCGTCGGAATTGGAAACAACAGGCACCATGCCGTCTTTCGTCTGGGAGAGTAATGCTTCTAACTGTCTGTGCTTTGATTCTTTCCCAGGATTCCAGTAATAAATTCCGATGGACATGGGAAGGTTTACTGTAACCTGTGGAACTTCAACTTGACGATGAAACACAGAAATTGCGTCGGAATTGAATACAACAGGCACCATGCCGACTTCTGTTCGGGAGAGTAATGCTTCTAGCTGTCTATGCCCTGAATCTTTCCTGGGATACCAGTAATAGATTCCGGTAGACATGGGATGGTTTACTGTAACCTTTGGATCTCCAACTTGATGATGAAACACATAAATTGCGTCGGAATTGAATACAACAGGCAGCATGCCGACTTCTGTCCGGGAGAGTAATGCTTCTAAATGTCTGTGCTTTGATTCTTTCCTGGGCTTCCAGTAATACATTCCGATGGACATGGGAAGGTTTACTGTAACTTGTTGACCTTCAACTTGACGATGAAACAAAGAATCTGCGTCGGAATTGAATACAACAGGCACCATGCCGACCTTTGCCCGGGAGAGTAATGCTTCTAACTGTCTGTGCTTTGATTCTTTGCTGGGCTTCCAGTAATAGATTCCGATGGACATGGAGAAGTTTACTGTACCTGTGGACCTTCAACATGACGATGAAACACAGAAATTGCGTCGGAACTGAATTCAACAGGCACCATGCCGACTTCTGTCCGGGAGAGTAATGCTTCAAACTGTCTGTGCTTTGATTCTCTCCTGGGATTCCAGTAGTAGATTCCGATGGACATGGGAAGGTTTACTGTAACCTGTGGACCTTCAACTGGACGTTAAAAGACAGTTATTGCGTCGGAATTCTATACAACAGGCTCCATGCCGGCTTCTGTCCGGGAGAGTAATGCTTCTTACTGTCTGTGTTTGATTCTTTCCTGGGATTCCAGTAATAGATTCCGATGGACATGGGAAGGTTTATTGTAACCTGTGGACCTCCAACTTGACGATGAAACACAGATATTGCGTCGGAATACAACAGGCACCATGCAGACATATGTCCAGGAGAGTAATGCTTCTAACTGGGTGTGCTTTGATTCTTTCCTGGGCTTCCAGTAATAGAATCCGATGGACATGGGAAGGTTTACTGTCATCTGTGGACCTTCAACTTGACGGTGCAACACAGATACTGCGTCGGAATTGAATACAACAGGCACCATGCCGACTTCTGTCCGGGAGAGTAATGCTTCTAACTGTCTGTGCTTTGATTCTTTCCTGGGATTCCAGTAAAATATTCCGAGGGACTTGGGAAGGTTTACTGTAACCTGTGGACCTTCAGTTGACGATCAAACACGGAAATTGCGTCGGAATTGAATATAAAAGGCACCATGCCGACTTCTGTCCGAGAGAGTAATGCTTCTAACTGTCTGTGCTTTGATTCTTTCCTGGGATTCCAGTAATAGATGCCATTGGACATGGAAAGGTTTACCGTAACCTGTGGACCTTCACCTTGACGATGAAACACAGAAATTGCATCGGAATTGAATACAACAGATCCCATGCCGACTTCTGTCCGGGAGAGTAACGCATCGTACTGTCTATGCTTTGATTCTTTTCTGGGGTTCCAGTAATAGATTCCGATGGACATGGGAAGTTTTACTGTAACCTGTGGACCTTCAACTTGACGATGAAACACAGAAATTGCGTCGAAATTGAATACAACAGGCACCATGCCGACTTCTGTCCGGGAGAGTATGCTTCTAACTGTCTGTGTTGTGATTCTGTCCTGGGATTCCAGTAATAGATTCCGATGGACATGGGAAGGTTTACTGTAACCTGTGGACATTCAACTTGACGATGAAACACAGAAATTGCCTCGTAATTGAATACATCAGGCACCATGCCGTCTTCTGTCTGGGAGAGTAATGCTTCTAACTGTCTGTGCTTTGATTCTTTCCCGGGATTCCAGTAATAAATTCCGATGGACATGGGAAGGTTTACTGTAACCTGTGGAACTTCAACTTGACAATTAAACACAGAAATTGCGTCGGAATTGAATACAACAGGCACCATGCCGACTTCTGTCCGGGTGAGTAATACTTCTAGCTGTCTGTGCCTTGAATCTTTCCTGGGATACCAGTAATAGATTCCGGTAGACATGGGATGGTTTACTGTAACCTGTGGATCTTCAACTTGATGATGAAACACATAAATTGCGTCGAAATTGAATACAACAGGCAGCATGCCGACTTCTGTCCGGGAGGGTAATGCTTCAAAATGTCTGTGCTTTGATTCTTTCCTGGGCTTCCAGTAATACATTCCGATGGACATGGGAAGGTTTACTGTAACTTGTGGACCTTCAACTTGACGATGAAACAAAGAATCTGCGTCGTAATTGAATACAACAGGCACCATGCCGAGTTCTGTCCGGGAGAGTAATGCTTCTAACTGTCTGTGCTTTGATACTTTCCTGGGATTCCAGTAATAGATTCCGGTGGACATGGGAAGGTTTACTGTAACCTGTGGACCTTCAACTTGACGATGAAACACTGAAATTGCGTCGGAATTGGATACAACAGCACCACGCCGACTTCTGTCCGGGAGCGTAATGCTTCTAACTGTCTGTGCTTTGATTCTTACCTGTGATCCCAGTAATAGATTCTGGTGGACATGGGATGGTTTACTGTAACCTGTGGACCTTCAACGTGACGATGAAACACAGAAATTGCATCGGAATACAACAGGCACCATGCCGACTTCTGTCCGGGAGAGTAATGCTTCTAACTGTCTGTGCTTTGATTCTTTCCTGGGATTCCAGTAATAATTTCCGATGGACATGGGAAGGTTTATTGTAACCTGTGGACCTTCAACTTGACGATGTAACACAGAAATTGCGTCGGAATACAACAGGCACCATGCCGACTTCTGTCCGGGAGAGTAATGCGTCTAACTGTCGGGGTTTGGCTCTTTCCTGGGATTCCAGTAACAGATTCCGATGGACATGGGAAAGTTTACTGTAAACTGTCCACCTTCAACTTAACGATGAAACACAGAAATTGCGTCGGAAGTGAATACAACATTCACCATGCCGACTTCTCCGGTAGAGTAATGCTTCTAACTGTCTGTGCTTTGATTCTTTCCAGGGATTCCAGTAATAGATTCCGGTAGACATGGGATGGTTTACTGTAACTTGTGGAACTTCAACTTGACGATGAAACACAGTAATTGCGTCGGAATACAACAGGCACCATGCCGACCTTTGCCCGGGAGAGTAATGCTTCTAACTGTCTGTGCTTTGATTCTTTGCTGGGCTTCCAGTAATAGATTCCGATGGACATGGAAAGGTTTACAGTAACCTGTGGACCTTCTACATGACGATGAAACACAGAAATTGCGTCGGAATTGAATTCAACAGGCACCATGCCGACTTCTGTCCGGGAGAGTAATGCTTCAAACTGTCTGTGCTTTGATTCTTTCTTGGGATTCGAGTAGAAGATTCCGATGGACATGGGAAGGTTTACTGTAACCTGTGGACCTTCAACTGGACGTTAAAAGACAGTTATTGCGTCGGAATTGTATACATCAGGCTCCATGCCGGCTTCTGTCCGGGAAAGTAATGCTTCTTACTGTCTGTGTCTGATTCTTTCCTGGGATTCCAGTAATAGATTCCGATGGACATGGGAAGGTTTATTGTAACCTGTGGACTTTCAACTTGACGATGAAACACAGATATTGCGTCGGAATACAACAGGCACCATGCAGACTTCACTCCTGGAGAGAAATGCTTCTATCTGTCTGTGCTTTGATTCTTTCCTGGGATTCCAGTAATAGATTCCGGTAGACATGGGATGGTTTACTGTAACCTGTGGAACTTCAACTTGACGATGAAACATAGAAATTGCGTCCGAATACAACAGGCACCATGCCGACCTTTGTCTGGGAGAGTAATGCTTCTAACTGTCTGTGTTTGATTCATTCCTGGGATTCCAGTAATAGATTCCGATGGACATGGGTAGGTTTACTGTAACCTGTGGACCTTCAACTTGACGATGAAACACAGAAAATGCGTCGGAATTGACTTCAACTGGCACCATGACGACTTCTGTCCGGGAGAGTAATTCTTCAAACTGTCTGTGCTTTTATTCTTTCCTGGGCTTCCAGTAATAGATTACGATGGATATGGGAAGGTTTACTGTATGCTGTGGACCTTCAACTTGACGAAGAAACACAGAAATCGCGACGGAATTGAGTACAACAGGCACCATGCCGACTTCTGTCTGAGAGAGCAATGCTTCTGTCTGTGTTTTGATTCTTTCCTGGGATTCCAGTAATAGATTCCGATGGACATGGGAAGGTTTACTGCAACCTGTGGACCTTCAACTTGACGATGAAACACAGAAATTGCGTCGGAATTGAATACAACAGGCACCATGCCGACTTCTGTCCGGGAGAGTAATGCTTCTAACTGTCTGTGCTTTGATTCTTTCCTGGGATTCCAGTAATTGATTCCGATGGACATGGGAAGGTTTACTGTAACCTGTGGAACTTCAACCTGACGATGAAACACGGAAAATGCGTCGGAATTGAATACAACAGGCACCATGCCGACGTCTGTCCGGGAGAGTAATGCTTCTAACAGTCTGTGCCTTGAATCTTTCCTGGGATTCCAGTAATAGATTCCGGTAGACATGGGATGGCTTACTGTAACCTGTGGTCCTTCAACCTGACGACGAAACACATAAATTGCATCGGAATTGAATACAACAGGCACCATGCCGACTTCTGTCTGGGAGAAAATGCTCCTAATTGTCTGTGTCCTGGGATTCCAGTAATAGATTCCGATGGACATGGGGAGGTTTGCTGTAACCTGTGGACCTACAACTTGACGATGAAATACAGAAATTGCCTCGAAATTGAATACAACAGCCATCATGCCGTCTTCTGTCTGGGAGAGTAATGCTTCTAACTATCTGTGCTTTGATTCTTTCCCGGGCTTCCAGTAATAGATTCCGATGGACATGGGAAGGCTTACTGTAACCTGTGGAACTTCGACTTGACGATGAAACACGGAAATTGCGTCGGAAATGAATACAACAATCACCATGCCGACTTCTGTCCCGGGGAGTAATGCTTTTACCTGTCTGTGCCTTGAATCTTTCCTGGGATTCCAGTAATAGATTCCGGTAGATATGGGATGGTTTACTGTAACCTGTGGACCTTCAACCTGACGATGAAACAAATAAATTGCGTCGGAATTGAATACAACAGGCAGCATGCCGACTTTTGTCCGGGAGAGTAATGCTTCTAACTGTCTGTGCTTTGATTCTTTCCTGGGCTTCCAGTAATAGATTCCGATGGACATGGGAAGGTTTACTGTAACCTGTGGACCTTCAACTTGACGATGAAACACAGAAACTGCGTCGGAATTGAATACAACAGGCACCATGCCGACTTCTGTCCGGGGGGGTAATGCTTCTAACTGTCTGTGCTTTGATTCTTTCCTGGGATTCCAGTAATAGATTCCGATGGATATGGGAAGGTTTACTGTAACCTGTGGAACTTCAACGAGTCGATGAAACACAGAAATTGCGTCGGAATTGAATACAACAGGCACCATGCCGACTTCTGTCCGGGAGAGTAATGCTTCTAACTGTCTGTGCTTTGATTCTTTCCTGGGATTCCAGTAATAGATGCCATTGGGCATGGAAAGGTTTACCGTAACCTGTGGACCTTCACCTTGACGATGAAACACAGAAATTGTATCGGAATTGTATACAACAGATCCCATGCCGACTTCTGTCCGGGAGAGTAATGCTTCGTACTGTCTGTGGTTTGATTATTTCCTGGGATTCCAGTAATAGATTCCGATGGACATGGGAAGGTTTACTGTAACCTGTGGACCTTCAACTTGACGATGAAACACAGAAATTGCGTCGGAATTGAATACAACAGGCACCATGCTGACTTCTATCCGGGAGAGTAATGCTTCTCACTGTCTGGGCCTTGCTTCTTTCCTGGGATTCCAGTAATAGATTCCGGTAGACATGGGATGGTTTACTGTAACCTGTGGACCTTCAACTTGACGATGAAACACAGATATTGCGTCGGACTACAACAGGCACCATGCAGACTTCACTCCTGGAGAGAAATGCTTCTAACTGTCTGTGCTTTGATTCTTTCCTGGGATTCCAGTAATAGATTCCGGTAGACATGGGATGGTTTACTGTAACCTGTGGAACTTCAACTTGACGATGAAACACAGACATTGCGTCCGAATACAACAGGCACCATGCCGACCTTTGTCCGGGAGAGTAATGCTTCAAACTGTCTGTGCTTTTATTGTTTCCTGGGCTTCCAGTAAGAGATTCCGATGGATATGGGAAGGTTTACTGTATGCTGTGGACCTTCAACTTGACGAGGAAACACAGAAATCGCGACGGAATTGAGTACAACAGGCACCATGGCGACTTCTGTCTGAGAGAGCAATGCTTCTGTCTGTGTTTTGATTCTTTCCTGGGATTCCAGTAATAGATTCCGATGGACATGGGAAGGTTTACTGCAACCTGTGGACCTTCAACTTGACGATGAAACACAGAAATTGCGTCGGAATTGAATACAACAGGCAGCATGCCGACTACTGTCCGGGAGAGTAATGCTTCTAACTGTCTGTGCTTTGATTCTTTCCCGGGATTCCAGTAATTGATTCCGATGGACATGGGAAGGTTTACTGTAACCTGTGGAACTTCAACCTGACGATGAAACACGGAAAATGCGTCGAAATTGAATACAACAGGCACCATGCCGACTTCTGTACGGGAGAGTAATGCTTCTAACTGTCTGTGAGTTGAATCTTTCCTGGGACTCCGGTAATAGATTCCGGTAGACATGGGATGGTTTACTGTAACCTGTGGACCTTCAACCTGATGATGAAACACATAAATTGCGTCGGAATTGAATACAACAGGCACCATGCCGACTTCTGTCTGGGAGAAAATGCTTCTAATTGTCTGTGTTTTGATTCTGTCCTGGGATTCTAGTAATAGATTCCGATGGACATGGGGAGGTTTGCTGTAACCTGTGGACCTACAACTTGACGATGAAACACAGAAATTGCCTCGAAATTGAATACAACAGGCACCATGCCGTCTTCTGTCTGGGAGAGTAATGGTTCTAACTGTCTGTGCTTCGATTCTTTCCCGGGATTCCAGTAATAGATTCCGATGGACATGGGAAGGCTTACTGTAACCTGTGGAACTTCAACTTGACGATGAAACACGGAAATTGCGTCGGAATTGAATACAACAATCACCATGCCGACTTCTGTCCGGGAGAGTAATGCTTCTAACTGTCTCTGCCTTGAATCTTTCCTGGGATTCCAGTAATACATTCCGGTAGACATGGGATGGTTTACTAAAACCTGTGGACCTTCAACCTGACGATGAAACACATAAATTGCGTCGGAATTGAATACAACAGTCAGCATGAAGACTTTTGTCCGGGAGAGTAATGCTTCTAACAGTCAGTGCTTTGATTCTTTCCTGGGCTTCCAGTAATAGATTCCGATGGACATTTGAAGGTTTACTGTAACCTGTGGAACTTCAACCTGACGATGAAACACGGAAAATGCGTCGAAATTGAATACAACAGGCACCATGCCGACTTCTGTACGGGAGAGTATTGCTTCTAACTGTCTGTGAGTTGAATCTTTCCTGGGACTCCAGTAATAGATTCCGGTAGACATGGGATGGTTTACTGTAACCTGTAGACCTTCAACCTGATGATGAAACACATAAATTGCGTCGGAATTGAATACAACAGGCACCATGCCGACTTCTGTCTGGGAGAAAATGCTTCTAATTGTCTGTGTTTTGATTCTTTCCTGGGATTCCAGTAATAGATTCCGACGGACATATAAGGTTTATTGTAACCTGTGGACCTTCAACTTGACAATGAAACACAGAAATTGCGTCGGAATACAACAGGCACCATGCCGACTTCTGTCCGGGGGAGTAATGCTTCTAACTGTCGGGGTTTTTCTCTTTCCTGGGATTCCAGTAACAGATTCCGATGGACATGGGAAGGTTTACTGTAACCTGTGGACCTTCAACTTGACGATGAAACACAGAAATTGCGTCGGAATTGAATTCAACAGGCACCATGCTGACTTCTGTCCAGGAGAGTAATGCTTCAAAGAGTCTGTGCTTTGATTCTTTCCTGGGATTCCAGTAATAGATTCCGGTAGACATGGGATTGTTTACTGTAACCTGTGGAACTTCAACTTGACGATGAAACACAGAAATTGCGTCCGAATACAACAGGCACCATGCCGACTTTTGTCCGGGAGAGTAATTCTTGTAACTGTCTGTGCTTTCATTCTTTCCTGGGCTTCCAGTAATAGATTCCGATGGACATGAAAAGGTTTACTGTAACCTGTGGACCTTCAACTTGACGATGAAACACAGAAATTGCGTCGGAATTGAATTCAACAGGCACCATGCCGATTTCTGTCCGAGAGAGTAATGCTTCAAACTGTCTGTGCTTTGATTCTTTCCTGGGATTCCAGTAGTAGATTCCGTTGGACATGGGAAGGTTTACTGTAAACTTAGGACCTTCCACTGGACGTTGAAAGACAGTTATTGCGTCGGAATTGTATACAACAGGCTCCATGCCGACTTCTGTCCGGGAGAGTAATGCTTCTTACTGTCTGTGTTTGATTCTTTCCTGGGATTCCAGTAATTGATTCCGATGGACATGGGAAGGTTTATTGTAACCTGTGGACCTTCAACTTGGCGATGAAACTCAGATATTGCGTCGGAATACAACAGGCACCATGCTGACTTCACTCTTGGAGAGAAATGCTTCTAACTGTCTGTGCTTTGATTCTTTCCTGGGATTCCAGTAATAGATTCCGGTAGACATGGGATGGTTTACTGTAACCTGTGGAACTTCAACTTGACGATGAAACACAGAAATTGCGTCCGAATACAACAGGCACCATGATGACCTATGTCCGGGAGAGTAATGCTTCTAACCGTCTGTGCTTTGATTCTTTCCTGGGATTCCAGTAATAGATTCCGATGGACATGGGAAGGTTTACTGTAACCTGTGGACCTTCAACTTGACGATGAAACACAGATATTGCGTCGGAATTGAATTCAACTGGCACCATGACGACTTCTGTCCGGGAGAGTAATGCTTGAAACTGTCTGTGCTTTGATTCTTTCCTGGGCTTCCAGTAATAGATTACGATGGATATGGGATGGCTTACTGTATCCTGTGGACCTTCTACTTGACGAAGAAACACAGAAATTGCGTCGTAATTGAGTACAATAGGCACCATGCCGACTTCTGTCTGGGAGAGTAGTGCTTCTGTCTGTGTTTTGATTCTTCCTGGGATTCCAGTAATAGATTCCGATGGACATGGGAATGTTTACTGCAACCTGTGGACCTTCAACTTGACGATGAAACACAGAAATTGCGTCGGAATGGAATACAACAGGCACCACCCCGACTTCTCTCTGGGAGAGTAATGTTTCTAACTGTCTGTGTTTTGATTCTTTCCTGGGATTCCAGTAATAGATTCCAATGGACATGGGAAGGTTTAGTGTAACCTGTGGACCTTCAAGTTGACGATTAAACACAGAAATTGCGTCGGAATTGAATACAACAGGCACCATGCCGACTTCTGTCCGGGAGAGTAATGCTTCTAACTGTCTGTGCTTTGATTCTTCCTGGGATGCCAGTAATAGATTCCGGTGGACATGAGATGGTTTACTGTATCCTGTGGAGCTTCAAAGTGACGATGAAACACAGAAATTGAGTTGGAATTGAATACAACGGGCACCATGCCGACTTCTGTCCGGGAGAGGAATGCTTCTCACTGTCTGTGCTTTGACTCTTTCCTGGGATTTTTAGTAATAGATTCCGATGGACATGGGCAAGTTTACTGTAACCTGTGAACATTCCACTTGGCGACGAAACACAGAAATTGCGTCGGAATAGTAAACAACAGGAACCATGCCGGCTTCTGTCCGGGAGAGTAATACTTCTAGCTGTCCGTGATTTGATTCCTTCCCAGTAGTCCAGTAATACATTCCGATGGAGAAGGGAAGGTTTACTGTAACCTGTGGACCTTCAACTTGACGATGAAACAGAGAAATTGCGTCGGAATTGAATACAACAGGCACCATGCCGAATTGTCTCCGGGAGAGTAATGCCTCTAAATGGCTGTGCTTTGTTCTTTCCTGGGACTCCAGTAATAGATTCCGGTAGACATGGGATGGTTTACTGTAACCTGCAGACCTTCAACTTGACGATGAAACACAGAAATTGCGTCCGAATACAACAGGCACCATGCCGACCATTGTCCGGGAGAGAGATGCTTCTAACTGTCTGTGCTTTGATTCTTTCCTGGGTTTCCAGTAATAGAATCCGATGGACATGGTAAGGTTTATTGTAACCTGTGGACCTTCAACATGTCGTTGAAACACAGAAAATGCGTCGGAACCTAATTCAACAGGCACCATGCCGACTTCTGACCGGGAGAGTAAAGCTTCTAACTGACTGTGCTTTGATTTTTTCCTGGGATTTCAGTAATAGATTCCGATGTACATAGGAAGGTTTACTGTAACCTGTGGACCTTCAACTTGACGATGAAACACAGAAATTGCGTCGGAATTGAATACAACAGGCACCATGCCGACTTCTGTCCGGGAGACAAATGCTTCTAAATGTCTGTGCTTTGATTCTTTCCTGGGATTCCAGTAATAGATTCCGATGGACATGAGAAGTGTTACTGTAACCTGTGGACCTTCAACTTGACGATGAAACACAGAAATTGCGTCAGAATTGAATTCAACAGGCACCATGCCGACTTCTGTCCGGGAGAGTAATCCATCTAACTGTCTGTGCTTTGATTCTTTCCTGGGATTCCAGTAATTGATTCCGATCGACATGGGAAGGTTTACTGTAACCTGTGGACGTTGAACTTGACGATGAATCACAGAAATTGCGTCGGAATTGAATACAACAGGCACCATGCCGACTTCTGTCCGGTAGAGTAACGCTTCTAACTGTCTGTGCTTTGATTCTTTCCTGGGATTCCAGTAATAGATTTAGATGGATATGGGACGGTTTACTTTAACCTGTGGACGTTCACCTTGACGATGAAACACAGTTATTGCGTCGGAATCGAATACAACAGGCTCCATGCCGACTTCAGTCCGGGAGAGTATTGCTTCTTACTGTCTGTTCTTTGATTCTTTCCTGGGATTCCAGTAATAGGTTCCTATGGATATGAGAATGTTTACTGTATCCAGTGGACACTCAACTTGACGATGAAACACAGAGATTGCGTCGGCATTGAATACAACAGGCACCGTAATGACTTCTCTCCTGGAGAGAAATGCTTGTAACTGTCTGTGCTTTGATTCTTTCCTGGGATTCCAGTAATAGATTCCGATGGACATGGGAAGGTTTACTGTAAACTGTGGACCTTCAACTTGACGATGAAACACAGAAATTGCGTCGGAATTGAATTCAACAGGCACCATGCCGACTTCTGTCCGGGAGAGTATTGCTTCTAACTCTCTGTGATTTGTTTCTTTCCTGGGCTTCCAGTAACAGATTCCGATGGACATGGGAAGGTTTACAGTAACCTGTGGTCCTTTAACTTGACGATGAAACACAGAAACTGCGTCGGAATTGAATACAACAGGCACCATGCTGACATCTATCTGGGAGAGTAATGCTTCTGACTGTCTCTGCTTTGATTCTTTCCTGGGATTCCAGTAATTGATTCCGATCGACATGAGAAGGTGTACTGTAACCTGTGGACCTTCAGCTTGACGATGAATCACAGAAATTGCGTCGGAATTGAATACAACAGGCACCATGCCGACTTCTGTCCGGGAGAGTAATGCTTCTAACCGTCTGTGCTTTGATTCTTTCCTGGGATTCCAGTAATAGATTCCGGTGGACATGGGAAGGTTTACTGTAACCTGTGCACCTTCAACTTGACGATGAAACACTGAAATTGCGTCGGAATTGGATTCAACAGCACCACGAAAACTTCTGTCCGGGAGCGTAATGCTTCTAACTGTCTGTGCTTTGAATCTTACCTGGGATCAAAGTAATGGATTCCGGTGGACATGGGATGGTTTACTGTAACCTGTGGACCTTCAACGTGACGATGAAACACAGAAATTGCATCGGAATACAACAGGCTCCATGCCGACTTCTGTCCGGGAGAGTAATGCTTGTAACTGTCTGTGTTTGGATTCTTTCCTGGGATTCCAGTAATATATTCCGATGGACACTGGAAAGTTTACTGTAACCTGTGGACCTTCAACGTGACGATGAAACACAGAAATTGCGTTTGGAATTGAATTCAAAAGGCACCATGCCGACTTCTGTCCGGGAGAGTAGTGCTTCTAACTGTCTGTGCTTTGATTCTTTCCTGGGATTCCAGTAATAGATTCCGGTGGACATGGGATGGTTTACTGTAACCTATGGACCATCAACTTGGTGATGAAACACAGAAATTGCGTCGGAATTGAATTCAAGAGGCACCATGCCGACTTCTAGCCGGGCGAGTATTGCTTCTAACTGTCTGTGCTTTCATTCTTTCCTGGGATTCCAGTAATAGATTCCGATGGACATGGGAAAGTTTATTGTATCCTGTGGACCTTCAACTTGGCGATGAAACACAGAAATTGCGTCGGCATTGAATACAACAGGCACCATACCGACTTCTCTCCTGGAGAGGAATGCTTCTATCTGTCTGTGCTTTGATTCTTTCCTGGGATTCCTGTAATAGGTTCCGATGGACATGGGAAGGTTTACTATAGCCTGTGGACCTTCACCTTGACGATGAAACACAGAAATTGCGCCGGAATTGAATTCAACAGGCACCACGCCGACTTCTGTCCGGGAGAGTATTGCTTCTAACTGTCTGTGCTTTGATTCTTTCCTGGGCTCCCAGTAACAGATTCCGATGGATATGGCGAAGGTTTACAGTAAACTGTGGTCCTTTAACTTGACGATGAAACACAGAAACTGCGTCGGAAATGAATACAACAGGCACCATGCTGACTTCTGTCCGGGAGAGTAATGCTTCTAACTGTCTGTGCTTTGTTCTTTCCTAGGATTCCAGTAATTGATTCCGATCGACATGGGAAGGTTTACTGTAACCTGTGGACCTTCAACTTGACGATGAAACACAGAAATTGCGTCGGAATTGAATGCAACAGGCACCATGCCGCCTTCTGTCCGGGAGAGTAATGCTTCTAACTGTCTGTGCTTTGATTCGTTCCTGGGATTCCAGTAACAGATTCCGATGGACATGGGACGGTTTACTTTAACTTGTGGACCTTCAACTTGACGATGAAACACAGTTATTGAGTCGGAATTGAACACAACAGGCACCATGCCGACTTCTGCCCGGGAGAGTAATGCTTCTTACTGTCTGTGCTTTGATTCTTTCCTGGGATTCCAGTAATAGGTTCCGATGGATATGGGAATGTTTACCGTATCCAGTGGACCTTCAAAGTGACGATGAAACACAGAAATTGCGTCGGCATTGAATACAACAGGCACCATGCCGACTTCTCTCCTGGAGAGAAATGCTTGTCACTGTCTGTGCTTTGATTCTTTCCTGGGATTCCAGTAATGGATTACGATGGACATGAGAAGGTTTACTGTAAGCTGTGGACCATAAACTTGACGATGAAACACAGTTATTGCGTCGGAAATGAATACAACAGGCTCCATGCAGACTTCTGCCCGGGAGAGTAATGCTTCTTACTGTCTGTGCTTTGATTCTTTCCTGGGACTCCAGTAATAGGTTCCGATGGATATGGGAATGTTTACCGTATCCAGTGGACCTTCAAAGTGACGATGAAACACAGAAATTGCGTCGGCATTGAATACAACAGGCACCATGCCGACTTCTGTTCGGGTGAGTAATGCTTCTAACTGTCTGTGCTTTGATTCTTTCATGGTATTCCAGTAATAGATTCCGATGGACATGGGAAAGTTTACTGTAACCTGTGGACCTTCAACTTGACGATGAAACACTGAAATTGCGTCGGAATTGGATACAACAACACCACGCCGACTTCTGTCCGGGAGCGTAATGCTTCTAACTGTCTCTGCTTTGATTCTTACCAGGGATTCCAGTAATAGATTCCGATGGACATGGGAAGGTATACGGAAACCTGCGGAAGTTCAACTTGACGATTAAACCCAGAAATTGCGTTGGAATTGAAAACAACAGGCACCATGCCGACTTCTGTCCGGGAGAGTAATGCTTGAAACTGTCTGTGCTTTGATTCTTTCCTGGGCTTCCAGTAATAGATTCCGATGGATATGGGAATGTTTACCGTATCCAGTGGACCTTCAAAGTGACGAAGAAACACAGAAATTGCGTCGTAATTGAGTACAATAGGCACCATGCCGACTTCTGTCTGGGAGAGTTGTGCTTCTGTCTGTGTTTTGATTCTTTCCTGGGATTCCAGTAATAGATTCCGATGGACATGGGAAGGTTTACTGCAACCTGTGGACCTTAAACTTGACGATGAAACACAGTTATTGCGTCGGAATTGAACACAACACGCACCATGCCGACTTCTGCCCGGGAGAGTAATGCTTCTTACTGTCTGTGCTTTGATTCTTTCCTGGGATTCCAGTAATAGGTTCCGATGGATATGGGAATGTTCACCGTATCCAGTGGACCTTCAAACTGACGATGAAACACAGAAATTGCGTCGGCATTGAATACAACAGGCACCATGCCGACTTCTCTCCTGGAGAGAAATGCTTGTCACTGTCTGTGCTTTGATTCTTTCCTGGGATTCCAGTAATGGATTACGATGGACATGGGAAGGTTTACTGTAACCTGTGGACCATAAACTTGACGATGAAACACAGTTATTGCGTCGGAAATGAATACCACAGGCTCCATGCAGACTTCTGCCCGGGAGAGTAATGCTTCTTACTGTCTGTGCTTTGATTCTTTCCTGGGATTCCAGTAATAGGTTCCGATGGATATGGGAATGTTTACCGTATCCAGTGGACCTTCAAAGTGACGATGAAACACAGAAATTGCGTCGGCATTGAATACAACAGGCACCATGCCGACTTCTGTTCGGGTGAGTAATGCTTCTAACTGTCTGTGCTTTGATTCTTTCATGGTATTCCAGTAATAGATTCCGATGGACATGGGAAAGTTTACTGTAACCTGTGGACCTTCAACTTGACGATGAAACACTGAAATTGCGTCGGAATTGGATACAACAACACCACGCCGACTTCTGTCCGGGAGCGTAATGCTTCTAACTGTCTCTGCTTTGATTATTACCAGGGATTCCAGTAATAGATTCCTATGGACATGGGAAGGTATACGGAAACCTGCGGAAGTTCAACTTGACGATTAAACACAGAAATTGCGTTGGAATTGAAAACAACAGGCACCATGCCGACTTCTATCCGGGAGAGTAATGCTTGAAACTGTCTGTGCTTTGATTCTTTCCTGGGCTTCCAGTAATAGATTCCGATGGATATGGGAAGGTTTACTGTATCCTGTGGACCTTCAACTTGACGAAGAAACACAGAAATTGCGTCGTAATTGAGTACAATAGGCACCATGCCGACTTCTGTCTGGGAGAGTAGTGCTTCTGTCTGTGTTTTGATTCTTTCCTCGGATTCCAGTAATAGATTCCGATGGACATGGGAAGGTTTACTGCAACCTGTGGACCTTAAACTTGACGATGAAACACAGAAATTGCGTCGGAATGGAATACAACAGGCACCACGCCGACTTCTCTCCGAGAGAGTAATGTTTCTAACTGTCTGTGTTTGGATTCTTTCCTGGGATTCCAGTAATAGATTCCAATGGACATGGGAAGGTTTAGTGTAACCTGTGGACCTTCAAGTTGACGATTAAACACAGAAATTGCGTCGGAATTGAATACAACAGGCACCATGCCGACTTCTGTCCGGGAGAGTAATGCTTCTAACTGTCTGTGCTTTGATTCTTCCTGGGATGCCAGTAATAGATTCCGGTGGACATGAGATGGTTTACTGTATCCTGTGGAGCTTCAAAGTGACGATGAAACACAGAAATTGAGTTGGAATTGTATACAACGGGCACCATGCCGACTTCTGTCCGGGAGAGGAATGCTTCTCACTGTCTGTGCTTTGACTCTTTCCTGGGATTTTTAGTAATAGATTCCGATGGACATGGGAAAGTTTACTGTAACCTGTGGACCTTCAACTTGACGATGAAACAGAGAAATTGCGTCGGAATTGAATACAACAGGCACCATGCCGAATTCTCTACGGGAGAGTAATGCCTCTAAATGGCTGTGCTTTGATTCTTTCCTGGGATTCCAGTAATAGATTCCGGTGGACATGAGATGGTTTACTGTAACCTGTGGACCTTCAACTTGACGATGAAACACAGTAACTGCATCGGAATTGAATACAACAGTCACCATGCCGACTTCTCTCCGGGAGAGTAATGCTCCTAACTGTCTGGGCTTTGATTCCTTCCTGGGATTCCAGTAATAGATTACGATGGACATGGGAATGTTTACTGTAACCTGTGCACCTTCAACTTGACGATGAAACACTGAAATTGCGTCGGAATTGGAAACAACAGGCACCATGCCGACTTCTGTCCGGGAGAGTAATGCTTCTAACTGTATGTGCTTTGATTCTTTCCTGGGACTCCAGTAATAGATTCCGGTAGACATGGGATGGTTTACTGTAACCTGTAGACTTTCAACTTGACGATGAAACACAGAAATTGCGTCCGAATACAACAGGCACCATGCCGACCATTGTCCGGGAGAGAGATGCTTCTAACTGCCTGTGCTTTGATTCTTTCCTGGGATTCCAGTAATAGAATCCGATGGACATGGGAAGGTTTATTGTAACCTGTGGACCTTCAAATTGTCGATGAAACACAGATATTGCGTCGGACCCTAATACAACAGGCACCATGCCGACTTCTGACCGGGAGAGTAATGCTTCTAACTGACTGTGCTTTGATTTTTTCCTGGGATTTCAGTAATAGATTCCGATGTACATGGGAAGGTTTACTGTAACCTGTGGACCTTCAACTTGACGATGAAACACAGAAATTGCGTTGGTATTGAATACAACAGGCACCATGCCGACTTCTGTCCGGGAGACAAATGCTTCTAAATGTCTGTGCTTTGATTCTTTCCTGGGATTCCAGTAATAGATTCCGATGGACATGGGAAGTGTTACTGTAACCTGTGGACCTTCAACTTGACGATGAAACACAGAAATTGCGTCAGAATTGAATTCAACAGGCACCATGCCGACTTCTGTCCGGGAGAGTAATGCATCTAACTGTCTTTGCTTTGATTCTTTCCTGGGATTCCAGTAATTGATTCCGATCGACATGGGATGGTTTACTGTAACCAGTGGACCTTGAACTTGATGATGAATCACAGAAATTGCGTCGGAATTGAATACAACAGGCACCATGCCGACTTCTGTCCGGGAGAGTAACGCTTCTAACTGTCTGTGCTTTGATTCTTTCCTGGGATTCCAGTAATAGATTTAGATGGATATGGGACGGTTTACTTTAACCTGTGGACCATCAACTTGGCGATGAAACACAGTTATTGCGTCGGAATCGAATACAACAGGCTCCATGCCGACTTCAGTCCGGGAGAGTATTGCTTCTTACTGTCTGTGCTTTTATTCTTTCCTGTAATTCCAGTAATATGTTCCTATGGATATGATAATGTTTACTGTATCCAGTGGACATTCAACTTGACGATGAAACACAGAAATTGCGTCAGAATTGAATTCAACAGGCACCATGCCGGCTTCTGTCCGGGAGAGTAATGCATCTAACTGTCTTTGCTTTGATTCTTTCCTGGGCTTCCAGTAACAGATTCCGATGGACATGGGAAGGTTTACAGTAACCTGTGGTCCTTTAACTTGACGATGAAACACAGAAACTGCGTCGGAATTGAATACAACAGGCACCATGCTGACTTCTGTCCGGGAGAGTAATGCTTCTGACTGTCTGTGCTTAAATTCTTTCCTGGGATTCCAGTAATTGATTCCGATCGACATGGGAATTTTTACTGTAACCTGTGGACCTTCAACTTGACGATGAAACACAGAAATTGCGTCGGAATTGAATACAACAGGCACCATGCCGACTTCTGTCCGGGAGAGTAATGCTTCTAACCGTCTGTGCTTTGATTCTTTCCTCGGATTCCAGTAATAGATTCCGATGGACATGGGACGGTTTACTTTAACCTGTGGACCTTCAACTCGACGATGAAACACAGTTATTGGGCCGGAATTGAATACAACAGGCTCCATGCCGACTTCTGCCCGGGAGAGTAATGCTTCTTACTGTCTGTGCTTTGATTCTTTCCTGGGATTCCAGTAATAGGTTCCGATGGATATGGGAATGTCTACTGTATCCAGCGAACCTTCAACGTGACGATGAAACACAGAAATTGCGTCGGCATTGAATACAACAGGCACCATGCCGACTTCTCTCCTGGAGAGAAATGCTTGTAACTGCCTGTGCTTTGATTCTTTCCTGGGATTCCAGTAATAGATTACGATGGACATGGGAAGGTTTACTGTAACCTGTGGACCATCAACTTGACGATGAAACACAGAAATTGTGTCGGAATTGAATACAAAATGCACCATGCCGACTTCTGTCCGGGAGAGTAATGCTTCTAACTGTCTGTGCTTTGATTCTTTCCTGGGATTCCAGTAATAGATTCCGGTGGACATGGGAAGGTTTACTGTAACCTGTGGACCTTCAACTTGACGATGAAACACTGAAATTGCGTCGGAATTGAATACAAAAGGCACCATGCCGACTTCGGTCCGGGAAAGTAATGCTTCTAACTGTCTGTGCTTTGATTCTTTCCTGGGATTCCAGTAATAGATTCCGGAGGACATGTGAATGTTTACTGTAACCTGTGGACCTTCAACTTGACGATGAAACACTGAAATTGCGTCGGAATTGAATACAACAGCACCACGAAAACTTCTGTCCGGGAGCGTAATGCTTCTAACTGTCTGTGCTTTGATTCTTACCTGGGATCAAAGTAATGGTTTCCGGTGGACAGGGGATGGTTTACTGTAACCTGTGGACCTTCAACGTGACGATGAAACACAGAAATTGCATCGGAATACAACAGGCACCATGCCGACTTCTGTCCGGGAGAGTAATGCTTCTAACTGTCTGTGATTTGATTCTTTCCTGGGATTCCAGTAATATATTCCGATGGACATTGGAAAGTTTACTGTAACCTGTGGACCGTCAACGTGACGATGAAACACAGAAATTGCGTTTGGAATTGAATTCAAAAGGCACCATGCCGACTTCTGTCCGGGAGAGTAGTGCTTCTAACTGTCTGTGCTTTGATTCTTTCCTGGGATTCCAGTAATAGATTCCGGTGGACATGGGATGGTTTACTGTAACCTATGGACCTTCAACTTGGCGATGAAACACAACAATTGCGTCGGAGTTGAGTTGAACAGGCACCATGCCGACTTCTAGCCGGGCGAGTATTGCTTCTAACTGTCTGTGCTTTGATTCCTTCCTGGGATTCCACTAATAGATTCCGATGGACATGGGAAAGTTTACTGTATCCTGTGGACCTTCAACTTGGCGATGAAACACAGAAATTGCGTCGGCATTGAATACAACAGGCACCATACCGACTTCTCTCCTGGAGAGAAATGCTTGTAACTGTCTGTGATTTGATTCTTTCCTGGGTTTCCTGTTATAGGTTCCGATGGACATGGGAAGGTTTACTATAGCCTGTGGACCTTCAACTTGACGATGAAACACAGAAATTGCGTCGGAATTGAATTCAACAGGCAGCACGCCGACTTCTGTCCGGGAGAGTATTGCTTCTAACTGTCTGTGCTTTGATTCTTTCCTGGGCTTCCAGTAACAGATTCCGATGGATATGGCGAAGGTTTACAGTAACCTGTGGTCCTTTAACTTGACGATGAAACACAGAAACTGCGTCGGAATTGAATACAACAGGCACCATGCCGCCTTCTGTCCGGGAGAGTAATGCTTCTAACTGTCTGTGCTTTGATTCTTTCCTGGGATTCCAGTAATGAATTACGATGGACATGGGAAGGTTTACTGTAACCTGTGGACCATAAACTTGACGATGAAACACAGTTATTGCGTCGGAATTGAATACAACAGGCTCCATGCAGACTTCTGCCCGGGAGACTAATGCTTCTTACTGTCTGTGCTTTGATTCTTTCCTGGGATTCCAGTAATAGGTTCCGATGGATATAGGAATGTTTACCGTATCCAGTGGACCTTCAAAGTGACTATGAAACACAGAAATTGCGTCGGCATTGAATACAACAGGCACCATGCCGACTTCTGTTCGGGTGAGTAATGCTTCTAACTGTCTGTGCTTTGATTCTTTCATGGTATTTTAGTAATAGATTCCGATGGACATGGGAAAGTTTACTGTAACCTGTGGACCTTCAACTTGACAATGAAACACTGAAATTGCGTCGGAATTTAATCCAACAACACCACACCGACTGCTGTCCGGGAGCGTAATGCTTCTAACTGTCTGTGCTTTGATTCTTACCAGGGATTCCAGTAATAGATTCCGATGGACATGGGAAGGTATACGGAAACCTGTGGAATTTCAACTTGACGATTAAACACAGAAATTGCGTTGGAATTGAAAACAACAGGCACCATGCCGACTTCTGTCCGGGAGAGTAATGCTTCTAACTGTCTGTGCTTCTATTCTTTCCTGGGCCTCCACTAATAGATTCCGATGGATATGGGAAGGTTTACTGTAGCCTGTAGACCTTCAACTTGACGATGAAACACAGAAATTGCGTCGGAATTGAATGCAACAAGACCCATGCCGACTTCTGTCCGGGAGAGTAATGCTTCTAACTGTCTGTGCTTTGATTCTTTCCTGGGATTCCAGTAATAGATTCCGATGGACATGGAAAGGTTTATTGTAACCTGTGGACCTTCAACATGACGATGAAAGACAGAAATTGCGTCGGAATTGACTACAACAGGCACCATGCCGACTTCTGTCCGGGAGAGTAATGCTTCTAACTGTCTGTGCTATGATTCTTTCCTGGGATTCCAGTAATATATGCCATTGGATATGGGAAGGTTCACTGTAACCTGTGGACCTTCACCTTGACGATGAAACAGAAATTACGTCGGAATTGAATACAACAGACCCCATGCCGACTTCGTTCCGGGAGAGTAATGCTTCTTACTGTCTGTGATTTGATTCTTTCCTGGGATTCCAGTAATAGATTCCCGATGGACATGCGAAGGTTTACTGTAACCTGTGGACCTTCACCTTGACGATGAATCACAGAAATTGCGTCGAAATTGAATACAACAGGCACCATGCCGACTTCTGTCCGGGAGAGTATTGCTTCTCACAGTCTGAGCTTTGATTCTTTCCTGAGATTCCAGTAATACATTCCAATAGACATGGGAAGGATTACTGTAACCTGTGCACCTTCAACGAGACGATGAAACACAGGAATTGCGTCGGAATTGAATACAACAAGACCCATGCCGACTTCTGTCCGGGAGAGTAATGCTTCTAACTGTCTGCGCTCTGATTCTTTCCTGGGATTCCAGTAATAGATTCCGATGGACATGGGAAGGTATACGGAAACCTGTGGAAGTTCAACTTGACGATTAAACACAGAAATTGCGTTGGAATTGAAAACAACAGGCACCATGCCGACTTCTCTCCGGAAGAGTAATGTTAAATACTGTTTGTGCTTTGATTCTTTCCTGGGATTCCAGTAATAGATGCCGAAGGACATGGGAAAGTTTAGTGTGACCTGTGGACCTTCAACTAGACGAAGAAACACGGTAATTGAGTCGGAATTGAATACAACAGGCACCATGCCGACTTTTGTCCGGGAGAGTAATGCTTCTAACTGTCTGTGTTTTGATTCTTTCCTGGGATTCCAGTAATAGATTCCGATGGACATGGGAATGTTTGCTGTAATCTGTGGACCTTCAACTTGACGATGAAACACAGAAATTGCGTCGGAATTGAATACAACAGGCACCATGCCGACTTCTCTCCGGGAGAGTAATGTTTCTAACTGTATGTGCTTTGATTCATTCCTGGGATTCCGGTAATACATTCCAATGGACATGGGAAGGTTTACTGTAACGTGTGGTCCTTCAACTTGACGATGAAACACAGAAATTGCGTTGGAATTGAATACAACTGGCACCACACTGACTTCTGTCCGGGAGAGGTATGCTTCTCTCTGTCTGTGCTTTGACTCTTTCCTGGGATTCCAGTAAAAGATTCCGATGGACATGAGAAGGTTTACTGTAACCTGTGGACCTCCAACTTGACGATGAAACACAGAAATTGCGTCGGGATTGAATACAACAGACACCGTGACGACTTCTCTCCGTGAGAGTAAAGCTTCTAACTGTCAGTGCTTTGATTCTTTCCTGGGATTCCAGTAATAGATTCCGATGGCCTTGTGAAGGAATTCTGAAACCTCTGGTCCTTCAATCTGACGATGAAACACAGAAATCGCGCCGGAATTGAATACAACAGGCACCATGCCGACTTCTGTACCGCGGGAGTAATGCTTCTAACTGTCTGTGCTTTGATTCTTTTCTGGGGTTCCAGTAATAGATTCCGATGGACATGGGAAGGTTTACTGTAACGTGTGGACCTTCAACTTGACGATGAAACACAGAAATTGCCTCGGAATTGAAAACAACAGGAACCATGCCGACTTCTGTCCGGGAGAGTAATACTTCTATCTGTCCGTGATTTGATACTTTCCTGGTATTCGAGTAATAAATTCCGATGGAGATGGGAAGGTTTACTGTAACATGTGGACCTTCAACATGACGATGAGACACAGAAGTTGCGTCGGAATTGAATACAACAGGCAACATACCGAATTCTCTCTGGGAGAGTAATGCTTCTAACTGTCTGTGCTTTGATTCTTTCCTGGGAATCCAGTAATAGATTCCGGTGGACATGAGATGGTTTACTGTAACCTGTGGACCTTCGACTTGGCGATGAAACACAGAAATTGCGTCGGAATTGAAAACAACAGGAACCATGCCGACTTCTGTCCGGGAGAGTAATACTTCTATCTGTCCGTGATTTGATTCTTTCCTGGTATTCGAGTAATAAATTCCGATGGACATGAAAAGGTTTACTGTAACCTGTGCACCTTCAACGTGACGATGTAACACAGAAATTGCGTCGGAACCTAATACAACAGGTACCATGCCGACTTCTCTGGGAGAGGAATGCTTCTTACTGTCTGTGCTTCGACCCTTACCTGGGTGTCCAATAATAGAATCCGATGGACATGGGAAGGTTTAACCTGTGGACCTTCAACTTGACGATGATACTCAGTAATTGCGTCGGCATTGAATACAACAGGCACCGTGCCGACATCTCTCCGGGTGAGTAATGATTCTAACTGTCTGTGTTTTATTCTTTCATGGTATTCCAGTAATAGATTCCGACGGCCTTGGGAAGGATTTAGGTAACATTTGGACCTTCAATCTGACGATGAAACACAGAAATTGCGTCGGAATTGAATACAATAGGCTCCATGCCAACATCTGTCTGGAAGAGTAATGCTTCCAACTGTCTGTGCTCTGTTTCTTTCCTGGAATTCCAGTAATAGATTCCGATGGACATGGGAAAGTTTACTGTAACCTGTGGACCTTCAACTTGATGATGAAACACAGAAATTGCGTCGGAATTGAATACAACAGACACCATGGCGACTTCTGTCCGGGAGAGTAATGCTTCTAACTGTCTGTGCTTTGATTCTTTCCTGGGATTCCAGTAATAGATTCCGATGGACATGGGGAGGTTTACTGTAACTTGTGGACCTTCAACTTGACGATGAAACACAGAAATGTCGTCGGAACCTAATACAACAGGCACCATGCCAACCTCTCTCCGGGAGAGTAATTCTTCTAACTGTCTGTGCTTTGATTGTTTCCCGGGATTCGAGTAAACGATTCCGATGGACATGGGTAGGTTTACTGTAACCTGTGGACCTTCAACTTGACGATGAAACACAGAAATTGCGTCGGAATTGTATACAACAGGCACAATGCCGACTGCTGTCCGGGTGAGTAATGCTTCAAACTGTCTTTGCTCTGATTCTTTCCTGTTGAGAGGCCAGACAAATGTGTGGTTCCTGAAGAGGGGCAGCAGCCTTTTCAGTAGTTGCAAGGGAAACAGTCTGGATGATTGACTGATCTGGCCTTGTAACGATAACCAAAACGGCCTTGCTGTGCTGGTATCGCGAACATCTGAAAGCAAGGGGAAACTACAGCCGTAATTTTTCCCGAGGGCATGCAGCTTTACTGTATGATTACATGATGATGGCGTCCTCTTGGGTAAAATATTCCGGAGGTAAAATAGTCCCCCATTCGGATCTCCGGGCGGGGACTACTCAAGAGGATGTCGTTATCAGGAGAATGAAAACTGGCGTTCTACGGATCGGAGCGTGGAATGTCAGATCCCATAATCGGGCAGGTAGGTTAGAAAATTTAAAAAGGGAAATGGATAGGTTGAAGTTAGATATAGTGGGAATTAGTGAAGTTCGGTGGCAGGAGGAACAAGACTTCTGGTCAGGTAACTACAGGGTTATAAACACAAAATCAAATAGGGGTAATGCAGGAGTAGGTTTAATAATGAATAGGAAAATAGGAATGCGGGTAAGCTACTACAAACAGCATAGTGAACGCATTATTGTGGCCAAGATAGATACGAAGCCTACACCTACTACAGTAGTACAAGTTTATCTGCCAACTAGCTCTGCAGATGACGAGGAAATTGAAGAAATGTATGATGAAATAAAAGAAATTATTCAGATTGTGAAGGGAGACGACAATTTAATAGTCATGGGTGACTGGAATTCGAGTGTAGGAAAAGGGAGAGAAGGAAACATAGTAGGTGAATATGGATTGGGGGACAGAAATGAAAGAGGAAGCCGCCTGGTAGAATTTTGCACAGATCACAACATAATCATAGCTAATACTTGGTTACTGAGTCATGAAAGAAGGTTGTATACATGGAAGAACCCTGGAGATACTAAAAGGTATCAGATAGATTATATAGTGCTAAGACAGAGATTTAGGAACCAGGTTTTAAATTGTAAGACATTTCCAGGGGCAGATGTGGACTCTGACCACAATCTATTGGTTATGACCTGTAGATTAAAACTGAAGAAACTGCAAAAAGGTGGGAATTTAAGGAGATACGACCTGGATAACCTAAAAGAACCAGAGGTTGTACACAGATTCAGGGAGAGCATAAGGGAGCAATTGACAGGAATGGGGGAAATAAATACAGTAGAAGAAGAATGGGTAACTTTGAGGAATGAAATAGTGAAGGCAGCAGAGGATCAAGTAGGTAAAAAGATGAGGGCTAGTAGAAATCCTTGGGTAACAGAAGAAATATTGAATTTAATTGATGAAAGGAGAAAATATAAAAATGCAGTAAGTGAAACAGGCAAAAAGGAATACAAACGTCTCAAAAATGAGATCGACAGGAAGTGCAAAATGGCTAAGCAGGGATGGCTAGAGGACAAATGTAAGGATGTAGAGGCCTATCTCACTAGGGGTAAGATAGATACCGCCTACAGGAAAATTAAAGAGACCTTTGGAGATAAGAGAACGACTTGTATGAATATCAAGGGCTCAGATGGAAACCCAGTTCTAAGCAAAGAAGGGAAAGCAGAAAGGTGGAAGGAGTATATAGAGGGTCTATACAAGGGCGATGTACTTGAGGACAATATTATGGAAATGGAGGAGGATGTAGATGAAGATGAAATGGGAGATACGATACTGCGTGAAGAGTTTGACAGAGCACTGAAAGACCTGAGTCGAAACAAGGCCCCCGGAGTAGACAATATTCCATTAGAACTACTGACGGCCGTGGGAGAGCCAGTCCTGACAAAACTCTACCATCTGGTGAGCAAGATGTATGAAACAGGCGAAATACCCTCAGACTTCAAGAAGAATATAATAATTCCAATCCCAAAGAAAGCAGGTGTTGACAGATGTGAAAATTACCGAACTATCAGCTTAATAAGTCACAGCTGCAAAATACTAACACGAATTCTTTACAGACGAATGGAAAAACTAGTAGAAGCCAAGCTCGGGGAAGATCAGTTTGGATTCCGTAGAAACACTGGAACACGTGAGGCAATACTGACCTTACGACTTATCTTAGAAGAAAGGTTAAGGAAAGGCAAACCTACGTTTCTAGCATTTGTAGACTTAGAGAAAGCTTTTGACAATGTTGACTGGAATACTCTCTTTCAAATTCTAAAGGTGGCAGGGGTAAGATACAGGGAGCGAAAGGCTATTTACAATTTGTACAGAAACCAGATGGCAGTTATAAGAGTCGAGGGACATGAAAGGGAAGCAGTGGTTGGGAAGGGAGTAAGACAGGGTTGTAGCCTCTCCCCGATGTTGTTCAATCTGTATATTGAGCAATCAGTAAAGGAAACAAAAGAAAAATTCGGAGTAGGTATTAAAATTCATGGAGAAGAAATAAAAACTTTGAGGTTCGCCGATGACATTGTAATTCTGTCAGAGACAGCAAAGGACTTGGAAGAGCAGTTGAATGGAATGGAGGATATAAGGATATAAGATGAACATCAACAAAACCAAAACAAGGATGATGGAATGTAATCTAATTAAGTCGGGTGATGCTGAGTGGATTAGACTAGGAAATGAGGCACTTAAAGTAGTAAAGGAGTTTTGCTATTTGGGGAGCAAAATAACTGATGATGGTCGAAGTAGAGAGGATATAAAATGTAGGCTGGCAATGGCAAGGAAAGCGTTTCTGAAGAAGAGAAATTGGTTAACATCCAGTATTGATATAAGTGTCAGGAAGTCATTTCTGAAAGTATTCGTATGGAGTGTAGCCATGTATGGAAGTGAAACATGGACGATAAATAATTTGGACAAGAAGAGAATAGAAGCTTTCTAAATGTGGTGCTACAGAAGAATGCTGAAGATTAGATGGGTAGATCACATAACTAATGAGGAAGTATTGAATAGGATTGGGGAGAAGAGAAGTTTGTGGCACAACTTGACCAGAAGAAGGGATCGGTTGGTAGGACATGTTCTGAGACATCAAGGGATCACCAATTTAGTATTGGAGGGCAGCGTGGAGGGTAAAAATCGTAGAGGGAGAACAAGAGATGTATACAATAAACAGATTCAGAAGGATGTAGGTTGCAGTAGGTACTGGGAGATGAAAAAGCTTGCACAGGATAGAGTAGCATGGAGAGCTGCATCAAACCAGTCTCAGGACTAAAGACCACAACAACAACAACAACATGGGAAAGTTTACTGTAACCTGTGGACCTTCAACTTGACGATGAAACACAGAAATTGCGTCGGAATTGAATACAACAGGCACCATGCCGACTTCTTTCCGGAAGAGTAATGCTTCTAGCTGTCTGTGCTCTGATTCTATCCTGGGATTCCGGTAATGGATTCCAAAGGACATGGGAATGTTTACTGTTACCTGTGGACCTTCAACTTGACGACGAAACAGAGAAATTGCGTCGGAATTGAATACAACAGGCACCATGCCGACTTCTTTCCGGAAGAGTAATGCTTCTAGCTGTCTGTGCTCTGATTCTATCCTGGGATTCCGGTAATGGATTCCAAAGGACATGGGAATGTTTACTGTTACCTGTGGACCTTCAACTTGACGATGAAACTTAGAAATTGCGTCGGAATTGAAAACAACAGGCACCATTCTGACTTCCTTCCGGGGGCCTAATGCTTCTAACTGTCTGTGCTTTGATTCTTTCCTGGGATTCCAGTAATAGATTCCGATGGACATGGGAAGGTTTACTGTAACCTGTGGACCTTCAACGTGACGATGAAACACAGAAATTGCGTCGGAATTGAATACAACAGGCACCATGACGACTTTTGTCCGGAAGAGTAATGCTTCTAACTGTCTATGCTTTCATTATGTCCTGGGATTCCAGTAATAGATTGCTATAGACATGGGAAAGTTTACTGTAACCTGTGTACCTTCAACGTGACAATGAAACACAGAAATTGCGTCGGAATTGCATACAACAGGCATCATGCCGACTTCTCTCCGGGAGAGTAATGCTTCTAACTGTCTGTGCTTTGTTTCCTTCCAGGGATTCCAGTAATACATTCCGATGAACATGGGAAGGTTTACTGTAACCTGTGGACCTTCAGCGACAATGAAACACAGAAATTGCGTCGGAATTGAATACAACAGGCACCATGCCGACTTCTCTCCGGGAGAGTAATGCTTCTAACTGTCTGTGCTTTGATCCTTTCCTGGGATTCCAGTAACAGATTCCGATGAACATGGGAAGTTTTACAGTAACCTGTGGACCTTCAACTTGACGATTAAACACAGAAATTGCGTCGGTATTGAATACAACAAGCACCATGCGGACTTCTCTCTGGGAGAGTAATGGTTCTCACTGTCTCTGCTATGATTCTATCCTGGGATTCCAGTAATAGATTCCGACGAACATGGGAAGGTTTACTGTAACCTGTGGACCTTCAACTTGACGATGAAACACAGTAATTATGTATGAAATGTTTACAACAGGCACCATGCCGACTTCTGTCCGTGAGGGTAATGCTTCTAACTGTCTGTGATTAGATTCGCTCCTGGGATTCCAGTAATAGATTCCGATGGACATGGGAAGGTTTACTGTAACCTGTGGACCTTCAACTTGACGATGAAACACATAAATTGCGTCGGAATTGAATACAACAGGCACCATGGTGACTTCTCTTTGGGAGAGTGATGCTTCTATCTGTCTCTGCTTTGATTCTTTCCTGGGATTCCAGTAATAGATTCCGATGGACATGGGTAATTTTACTGTCAACTGTGGCCTTCAACTTGACGGTGAAACTCAGAAATTGTGTCGAAATTGAATACAACAGGCATTATGCCGACTTCTCTCCGGGTGAGTAGTGCTTTTAACTGTCAGTGCTTTGATTCCTTGCTGGGATTCCAGTAATAGATTCCGATGGACATGGGAATGTTTACTCTAACCTGTGGACTTTCAACTTGACGGTGATACACAGAAATTGCTTCGGAATTGAATCCAACAGGCACCATGCCGACTTTTGTCCGGAAGAGTAATGCTTCTAACTGTCTGTGCTTTCATTATGTCCTGGGATTCCAGTAATAGATTACAATGGACATGGGAAAGTTTACTGTAACCTGTGTACCTTCAACGTGACTATGAAACACAGAAATTGCGTCGGAATTGAATACAACAGGCACCATTATGACTTCTCTCTGGGAGAGTGATGCGTCTAACTGTCCTTGCTTTGATTCTTTCCTGGGATTCCAGTAATAGATTCCGTTGGGAATGGGAAGGTTTTCTGTAACCTGTGGACCTTCAAGTTGACGATGTGACACTGAAATTGCGTCGGAATTGAATACAACAGGCACCATGCCGACTTCTCTCCGTTAGAGTAATGCTTCTAACTGTCTGTGCTTTGAATCATTCCTGGGATTCCACGAATAGAGTCCGATGGACATGGCTAGGTTTACTCTAACCTGTGGACCTTCAACCAGACGATGAAACACAGAAATTGCGTCGGAATTGAATACAACAGGCACCACGCCGACTTCTGTCCGGGAGAGTAATGCTTCTAACTGTCTGTGCTTGATTCGTTCCTGGCATTCCAGTAATAGATTCCGATGGACATGGGTAGGTTTACTGTGACCTGTGGACCTTCAACTTGACGATGAAACACAGAAATTGCATCGGAATGGAATACAACAGGCACCATGCCGATTTCTCTCCGGGAGAGTAATGCTTCTAACTGTCTGTGCTTTGATTCTCTCCTGGGATTCCAGTAATAGATTCCGATGGACATGGGAAGAATTACTATAACCTGTGGACCTTCAACTTGACGATGAAACACTGAAATTGTGTCGGAACCTAGTACAACAGGCATAATGCCAACTTATCTCCAAAAGAGTAATGCTTCTAACTGTCTGTGCTTTGATTCTTTCCTAGGAGTCCAGAAATAGATTTCGATGGACATGGGAAGGTTTATAGTAACCTGTGGACCTTCAACGTGACGATGAAACACAGAACCTGCGTCGGAATTGAATACAACAGGTACATGTGTCTTCTGTCTGGGAGTGTAATGCTTCTAACTGTCTGTGCTTTGATTCTCCCCTGGGATTCCAGTAATTGTTTCCGATGAACATGGGAAGTTTTACAGTAACCTGTGGACCTTCAACTTGACGATTAAACACAGAAATTGCGTCGGTATTGAATACAACAAGCACCATGCAGACTTCTCTCTGGGAGAGTAATGGTTCTCACTGTCTCTGCTATGATTCTTTCCTGGGATTCCAGTAATTGATTCCGACGAACATAGGAAGGTTTACTGTAACCTGTGGACCTTCAACTTGACGATGAAACACAGAAATTGCGTCGGAATTGAATCCAACAGGCACCATGCCGACTTTTGTCCGGAAGAGTAATGCTTCTAACTGTCTGTGCTTTCATTATGTCCTGGGATTCCAGTAATAGATTACTATGGACATGGGAAAGTTTACTGTAACTTGTGTACCTTCAACGTGACGATGAAACACAGATATTGCGTCGGAATTGAATACAACAGGCACCATGGTGACTTCTCTCCGGTAGAGTAATGCTTCTAACTATCTGTGCTTTGAATCATTCCTGGGATTCCAGGAATAAATTGCGATGGACATGGGAAGGTTTACTGTAACCTGTGGACCTTCAACTTGACGATGAAACACAGTATTTGCGTCGGAAATGTTTACAACAGGCACCATGCCGACTTCTGTCCATGAGTGTAATGCTTCTAACTGTCTGAGATTAGATTCGCTCCTGGGATTCCAGTAATAGATTCCGATGGACATTGGAAGGTTTACTGTACCCTGTGGACCTTCAACGTGACGATGAAACACAGAAATTGCGTCAGAATTGAATACAACAGGCACCATGCCGACTTCTCTCCGGTAGAGTAATGCTTCTAACTATCTGTGCTTTGAATCATTCCTGGGATTCCAGGAATAAATTGCGATGGACATGGGAAGGTTTACTGTAACCTGTGGACCTTCAACTTGACGATGAAACACAGTATTTGCGTCGGAAATGTTTACAACAGGCACCATGCCGACTTCTGTCCGTGAGAGTAATGCTTCTAACTGTCTGAGATAAGATTCGCTTGTGGGATTCCAGTAATAGATTCCGATGGACATTGGAAGGTTTACTGTACCCTGTGGACCTTCAACTTGACGATGAAACACAGAAATTGCGTCGGAATTGAATCCAACAGGCACCATGCCGACTTTTGTCCGGAAGAGTAATGTTTCTAACTGTCTGTGCTTTCATTATGTCCTGGGATTCCAGTAATAGATTACTATGGACATGGGAAAGTTTACTGTAACCTGTGTACCTTCAACGTGACGATGAAACACAGAAATTGCGTCGGAATTGAATACAACAGGCACCATGGTGACTTCTCTCTGGGAGAGTAATGCTTCTTACTGTCTGTGCTTCGATTCTTTCCTGGGATTCCAGTAATAGATTCCGTTGGAAATGGGAAGGTTTCCTGTAACCTGTGGACCTTCAAGTTGACGATGTAACACTGAAATTGCGTCGGAATTGAATACAACATGCACCAGCCGACTACCCTCCTGGAGAGTAATGCTTCTAACTGTCTGTGCTTTGATTCCCTCCTGGGATTCCAGTAACAGGTTCCGATGGACGTGGGATGGTTTACTGTAACCTGTGGCCCTTCAACTTGACGATGAAACACAGAAATTGCGTCGGAAATGAATACAACAGGCACCATGCCGACTTCTCTCCGGGAGAGTAATGCTTCTAACTGTCTGTGCTTTGATTCGTTCCTAGGAGTCCAGTAATAGATTCCGATGGACATGGGAAGGTTTACTGTAACCTGTGGACCTTCAACGTGACGATGAAACACAGAACTTGCGTCGGAATTGAATACATCAGGCTCATGTGTCTTCTCTCTGGGAGAGTAATGCTTCTAAGTGTCTGTGCTTTGATTCACTCCTGGGATTCCAGTAGTTGATTCCGATGAACATGGGAAGTTTAACTGTAACTTGTGGACCTTCAACTTGATGATTAAACACAGAAATTGCGTCGGAATTGAATACAAAAGGCACCGTGCCGACTTCTGTCAGGGAGAGTAATGCTTCTAACTGTCTGTGCTTTGAATCTTTCCTTGGATTGCAGTAATAGATTACAATGGACATGGGAAGGTTTACTGTAACCTGTGGACCTTCAACTTGACGATGAAACACAGAAATTGCGTCGGAATTGAATCCAACAGGCACCATGCCGACTTTTGTCCGGAAGAGTAATGCTTCTAACTGTCTGTGCTTTCATTATGTCCTGGGATTCCAGTAATAGATTACTATGGACATGGGAAAGTTTACTGTAACTTGTGTACCTTCAACGTGACGATGAAACACAGATATTGCGTCGGAATTGAATACAACAGGCACCATGGTGACTTCTCTCCGGTAGAGTAATGCTTCCAACTATCTGTGCTTTGAATCATTCCTGGGATTCCAGGAATAAATTGCGATGGACATGGGAAGGTTTACTGTAACCTGTGGACCTTCAACTTGACGATGAAACACAGTATTTGCGTCGGAAATGTTTACAACAGGCACCATGCCGACTTCTGTCCATGAGTGTAATGCTTCTAACTGTCTGAGATTAGATTCGCTCCTGGGATTCCAGTAATAGATTCCGATGGACATTGGAAGGTTTACTGTACCCTGTGGACCTTCAACGTGACGATGAAACACAGAAATTGCGTCAGAATTGAATACAACAGGCACCATGCCGACTTCTCTCCGGTAGAGTAATGCTTCTAACTATCTGTGCTTTGAATCATTCCTGGGATTCCAGGAATAAATTGCGATGGACATGGGAAGGTTTACTGTAACCTGTGGACCTTCAACTTGACGATGAAACACAGTATTTGCGTCGGAAATGTTTACAACAGGCACCATGCCGACTTCTTTCCGTGAGAGTAATGCTTCTAACTGTCTGAGATTAGATTCGCTCCTGGGATTCCAGTAATAGATTCCGATGGACATTGGAAGGTTTACTGTACCCTGTGGACCTTCAACTTGACGATGAAACACAGAAATTGCGTCGGAATTGAATCCAACAGGCACCATGCCGACTTTTGTCCGGAAGAGTAATGTTTCTAACTGTCTGTGCTTTCATTATGTCCTGGGATTCCAGTAATAGATTACTATGGACATGGGAAAGTTTACTGTAACCTGTGTACCTTCAACGTGACGATGAAACACAGAAATTGCGTCGGAATTGAATACAACAGGCACCATGGTGACTTCTCTCTGGGAGAGTAATGCTTCTTACTGTCTGTGTTTCGATTCTTTCCTGGGATTCCAGTAATAGATTCCGTTGGAAATGGGAAGGTTTCCTGTAACCTGTGGACCTTCAAGTTGACGATGTAACACTGAAATTGCGTCGGAATTGAATACAACATGCACCAGCCGACTACCCTCCTGGAGAGTAATGCTTCTAACTGTCTGTGCTTTGATTCCCTCCTGGGATTCCAGTAATAGGTTCCGATGGACGTGGGATGGTTTACTGTAACCTGTGGCCCTTCAACTTGACGATGAAACACAGAAATTGCGTCGGAAATGAATACAACAGGCACCATGCCGACTTCTCTCCGGGAGAGTAATGCTTCTAACTGTCTGTGCTTTGATTCGTTCCTAGGAGTCCAGTAATAGATTCCGATGGACATGGGAAGGTTTACTGTAACCTGTGGACCTTCAACGTGACGATGAAACACAGAACTTGCGTCGGAATTGAATACATCAGGCTCATGTGTCTTCTCTCTGGGAGAGTAATGCTTCTAAGTGTCTGTGCTTTGATTCACTCCTGGGATTCCAGTAGTTGATTCCGATGAACATGGGAAGTTTAACTGTAACTTGTGGACCTTCAACTTGATGATTAAACACAGAAATTGCGTCGGAATTGAATACAAAAGGCACCGTGCCGACTTCTGTCAGGGAGAGTAATGCTTCTAACTGTCTGTGCTTTGAATCTTTCCTTGGATTGCAGTAATAGATTACAATGGACATGGGAAGGTTTACTGTAACCTGTGGACCTTCAACTTGACGATGATACACAGAAATTGCGTCGGAATTGAATCCAACAGGCACCATGCCGACTTTTGTCCGGAAGAGTAATGCTTCTAACTGTCTGTGCTTTCATTATGTCCTCGGATTCCAGTAATAGATTACTATGGACATGGGAAAGTTTACTGTAACTTGTGTACCTTCAACGTGACGATGAAACACAGATATTGCGTCGGAATTGAATACAACAGGCACCATGGTGACTTCTCTCTGGGAGAGTAATGCTTCTTACTGTCTGTGCTTCGATTCTTTCCTGGGATTCCAGTAATAAATTCCGTTGGAAATGGGATGGTTTCCTGTAACCTGTGGACCTTCAAGTTGACGATGTAACGCTGAAATTGCGTCGGAATTGAATACAACATGCACCAGCCGACTACCCTCCGGGAGAGTAATGCTTCTAACTGTCTGTGCTTTGATTCCCTCCTGGGATTCCAGTAATAGGTTCCGATGGACATGGGATGGTTTACTGTAACCTGTGGACCTTCAACCTGACGATGAAACACAGAAATTGCGTCGGAAATGAATACAACAGTTACCATGCCGACTTCTCTCCGTTAGAGTAAAGCTTCTAACTGTCTGTGCTTTGAATCATTCCTGGGATTCCAGTAATAGATTCCGATGGACATGGGAAGGTTTACTGTAACCTGTGGACCTTCAACTAGATGATGAAACACAGAAATAGCGTCGGAATTGAATACAACAGGCACCACGCCGACTTCTGTCCGGGAGAGTAATGCTTCTAACTGTCTGTGCTTGATTCTTTCCTGGGATTCCAGTAATAGATTCCGATGGACATGGGTAGGTTTACTGTGACCTGTGGACCTTCAACTTGACGATGAAACACAGAAATTGCGTCGGAATTGAATACAACAGGCACCATGCCGACTTCTCTCCGGGAGAGTAATGCTTCTAACTGTCTGTGCTTTGATTCTTTCCTGGGAATCCAGTAATAGATTCCGATGGACATTGGAAGGTTTACTATAACCTGTGGACCTTCAACTTGACGATGAAACACTGAAATTGTGTCGGAACCTAGTGCAACAGGCATAATGCCAACTTATCTCCAAAAGAGTAATGCTTCTAACTGTCTGTGCTTTGATTCTTTCCTAGGAGTCCAGAAATAGTTTTCGATGGACATGGGAAGGTTTATAGTAACCTGTGGACATTCAACGTGACGATGAAACACAGAACCTGCGTCGGAATTGAATACAACAGGCACCATGCCGACTTCTCTCCGGGAGAGTAATGCTTCTAACTGTCTGTGCTTTCATTATGTCCTCGGATTCCAGTAATAGATTACTATGGACATGGGAAAGTTTACTGTATCTTGTGTACCTTCAACGTGACGATGAAACACAGATATTGCGTCGGAATTGAATACAACAGGCACCATGGTGACTTCTCTCTGGGAGAGTAATGCTTCTTACTGTCTGTGCTTCGATTCTTTCCTGGGATTCCAGTAATAAATTCCGTTGGAAATGGGATGGTTTCCTGTAACCTGTGGACCTTCAAGTTGACGATGTAACGCTGAAATAGCGTCGGAATTGAATACAACAGGCACCACGCCGACTTCTGTCCGGGAGAGTAATGCTTCTAACTGTCTGTGCTTGATTCTTTCCTGGGATTCCAGTAATAGATTCCGATGGACATGGGTAGGTTTACTGTGACCTGTGGACCTTCAACTTGACGATTAAACACAGAAATTGCGTCGGTATTGAATACAACAAGCACCATGCAGACTTCTCTCTGGGAGAGTAATGGTTCTCACTGTCTCTGCTATGATTCTTTCCTGGGATTCCAGTAATAGATTCCGACGAACATGGGAAGGTTTACTGTAACCTGTGGACCTTCAACATGACGATGAAACACAGAAATTGCGTCGGAATTGAACACAACAGGCAGCATGCCGACTTCTGTCCGGGAGAGTAATGCTTCTAACTGTCTGAGATTAGATTCGCTCCTGGGATTCCAGTAATAGATTCCGATGGACATTGGAAGGTTTACTGTACCCTGTGGACCTTCAACTTGACGATTAAACACAGAAATTGCGTCGGTATTGAATACAACAAGCACCATGCAGACTTCTCTCTGGGAGAGTAATCGTTCTCACTGTCTCTGCTATGATTCTTTCCTGGGATTCCGGTAATAGATTCTGACGAACATGGGAAGGTTTACTGTAACCTGTGGACCTTCAACTTGACGATGAAACACAGTAATTGCGTCGGAAATGTTTACAACAGGCACCATGCCGACTTCTGTCCGTGAGAGTAATGCTTCTAACTGTCTGAGATTAGATTGGCTCCTGGGATTCCAGTAATAGATTTCGATCGACATTGGAAGTTTTACTGTACCCTGTGGACCTTCAACTTGACGATGAAACACAGAAATTGCGTCGGAATTGAACACAACAGGCAGCATGCCGACTTCTGTCCGGGAGAGTAATGCTTCTAACTGTCACTATTTTGATTCTTTCCCGAGATTCCAGTAATAGACTCCGATCGACATGGGAACGTTTACTGTACCCTGTGGACCTTCAACTGGACGATTAAACACAGAAATTGCGTCGGAATTGAATACAACAGGCACCGTGCCGACTTCTGTACATGAGAGAAATGCTTTTAACTGTCAGTGCTTTGATTCTTTCCTTGGATTGCAGTAATAGTTTACAATGGACATGGGAAGGTATACTGTAACCTGTGGACCTTCAACTTGACGATGAAACACAGAAATTGCGTCAGAATTGAATACAACAGGCACCATGCCGACTCCTCTCCGGTAGAGTAATGCTTCTAACTATCTGTGCTTTGAATCATTCCTGGGATTCCAGGAATAAACTGCGATGGACATGTAAAGGTTTACTGTAACCTGTGGACCTTCAACTTGACGATGAAACACAGAAATTGCGTCGGAATTGAATACAACAGGCACCACGCCGACTTCTGTCCGGGAGAGTAATGCTTCTAACTGTCTGTGCTTTGATTCCTTGCTGGGATTGCAGTAACAGATTCCGATGGACATGGGAATGTTTACTCTAACCTGTGGCCCTTCAACTTGACGATGATACACAGAAATTGCGTCGGAATTGAATACAACAGGCACCATGCCGACTTTTGTCCGGAAGAGTAATGCTTCTAACTGTCTGTGCTTTCATTATGTCCTGGGATTCCAGTAATAGATTACTATGGACATGGGAAAGTTTACTGTAACCTGTGTACCTTCAACGTGACGATGAAACACAGAAATTGCGTCGGAATTGAATACAACAGGCACCATGGTGACTTCTCTCTGGGAGAGTAATGCTTCTTACTGTCTGTGCTTCGATTCTTTCCTGGGATTCCAGTAATAAATTCCGTTGGAAATGGGAAGGTTTCCTGTAACCTGTGGACCTTCAAGTTGACGATGTAACACTGAAATTGCGTCGGAATTGAATACAACATGCACCAGCCGACTACCCTCCGTTAGAGTAAAGCTTCTAACTGTCTGTGCTTTGAATCATTCCTGGGATTCCAGTAATAGATTCCGATGGACATGGGAAGGTTTACTGTAACCTGTGGACCTTCAACGTGACGATGAAACACAGAACTTGCGTCGGAATTGAATACAACAGGCTCATGTGTCTTCTCTCTGGGAGAGTAATGCTTCTAACTGTCTGTGCTTTGATTCACTCCTGGGATTCCAGTAATTGATTCCGATGAACATGGGAAGTTTAACTGTAACTTGTGGACCTTCAACTTGACGATTAAACACAGAAATTGCGTCGGAATTGAATACAACAGGCACCGTGCCGACTTCTGTCAGAGAGAGTAATGCTTCTAACTGTCTGTGCTTTGAATCTTTCCTTGGATTGCAGTAACAGATTACAATGGACATGGGAAGGTTTACTGTAACCTGTGGAGCTTCAACTTGACGAATAAACACAGAAATTGCGTCGGAATTGATTACAACAGGCACCATGCCGACTTCTCTCCGGGAGAGTAATGCTTCTAACTCTCTGTGCTTTGAATCATTCCTGGGATTCCAGGAATAGATTCCGATGGACATGGGAAGGTTTACAGTAACCTGTGGACCTTCAACTTAACGATGAAACACAGAAATTTCGTCGGAATTGAATACAACAGGCACCACGCCGACATCTGTCGGGGAGAGTAATGCTTCTAACTGTCTGTGCCTTGATTCATTCCTGGGATTCCAGTAATAGATTCCAATGGACATGGGAATGTTTACTGTAACCTGTGGACCTTCAACTTGACGATGAATCTTAGAAATTGCGTCGGATTTGAACACAACAGGCACCATACCGACTTCTGACCGGGAGAGTAATGCTTCTAACTGTCTGTGTTTTGATTCCTTCCTGGGATTGCAGTAATAGATTCCGACGAACATGGGAAGGATTACTGTAACCTGTGGACCTTCAACTTGACGATGAGACACAGTAATTGGGTCGGAAATGTTTACAACAGGCACCATGCCGACTTCTGTCCGTGAGAGTAATGCTTCTAACTGTCTGTGATTAGATTCGTTCCTGGGATTCCAGAAATAGATTCCGATGGACATGGGAAGGTTTACTGTACCTGTGGACCTTCAACTTGACGATGAAACACAGAAATTGCGTCGGAATTAAATACAACAGGCACCATGCCGACTTCTCTCCGAGAGGGTATTGCCTATAACTGCCTGCGTTTTGATTCCTTCCTGGGACTCCAGTAATAGATTCCGATGGACATCGAAAGGTTTACTGTAACCTGTGGACCTTCCACTCGACGATGAAACACAGAAATTGCGTCGGAATTGAATACAACAGGCACCATGCCGACTTTTGTCCGGAAGAGTAATGCTTCTATCTGTCTATGCTTTCATTATGTCCTGGGATTCCAGTAATAGATTACTATAGACATGGGAAAGTTTACTGTAACCTGTGTACCTTCAACGTGACAATGAAACACAGAAATTGCGTCGGAATTGGATACAACAGGCACCATGCCGACTTCTCTCCGGGAGAGTAATGCTTCTGACTGTCTGTGCTTTGTTTCTTTCCTGGGATTCCAGTAATACATTCCAATGAACATGGGAAGGTTTACTGTAACCTGTGGACCTTCAACGACGATGAAACACAGAAATTGCGTCGGTATTGAATACAATAGGCACCATGCCGACTTCTATCCGGGAGAGTAATGCTTCTAACTGTCTGTGCTTTGATTCTTTCCTGGGATTCCAGTAATAGATTCCGATGGACATGGGAAGGTTTACTGTAACCTGTGGACGTTCAACGTGACGATGAAACACAGAAATGGCGTCGGAATTGAATACAACAGGCACATGTGACTTCTCTCTGGGAGAGTAATGCTTCTAACTGTCTGTGCTTTGATTCTCTCCTGGGTTTCCAGTAACAGATTCCGATGAACATGGGTAGTTTAACTGTAGCTGTGGACCTTCAACTTGACGATGAAACACAGAAATTGCGTCGGAATTAAATACAACAGGCACCATGCCGACTTCTCTCCGGGAGAGTAACGCTTCTAACTGTCTGTGCTTTGACTCTTTCCTGGGACTATTGTAATAGATTCTGATGGACATGGGAAGGTTTACTGCAACTTGTGGACCTTCAACTGGACGATTAAACACAGATATTACGTCGGAATTGAATACAACAGGCACCGTGCCGACCTCTATCCGGGAGAGTAATGCTTCTAACTGTCAGTGCTTTGATTCTTTCCTTGGATTGCTGTAATAGATTACAATGGACATGGGAAGGTTTACTGTAACCTGTGGACCTTCAACTTGACGATGAAACACAGAAATTGCGTCGGAATTGAATACAACAGAAACCATGCCGACTTCTCTCCGGGAGAGTAATGCTTCTAACTGTCTGTGCTTTGAATCATTCCTGGGATTCCAGGAATAGATTCCGATGGACATGGGAAGGTTTACTGTAACCTGTGGACCTTCAACTGGACGATTAAACACAAAAAATTGCGTCGGAATTGAATACAACAGGCACCGTGCCGACTTCTGTCGGGGAGAGTAATGCTTCTAACTGTCTGGCTTTGATTCTTTCCTTGAATTGCAGTAATAGATTACAATGGACATGGGAAGGTTTACTGTAACCTGTGGACCTTCAACTTGACGATGAAACACAGAAATTGCGTCGGAATTGAATACAACAGGCACCATGCCGACTTCTGTCCGGGAGATTAATGCTTCTAACTGTCACTATTTTGATTCTTTCCCGGGATTCCAGTAATAGACTGCGATGGACATGGTAACGTTTACTGTAACCTGTGGACCGTCAACTAGACGATGAAACACAGAAATTGCGTCGGAATTGAATGCAACAGGCACCATGCCGACTTCTCTCCGAGAGGGTATTGCCTATAACTGCCTGCGTTTTGATTCCTTCCTGGGACTCCAGTAATAGATTCCGATGGACATCGAAAGGGTACTGTAACCTGTGGACCTTCCACTCGACGATGAAACACAGAAATTGCGTCGGAATTGAATACAACAGGCACCATGCCGACTTTTGTCCGGAAGAGTAATGCTTCTAACTGTCTATGCTTTCATTATGTCCTGGGATTCCAGTAATAGATTACTATAGACATGGGAAAGTTTACTGTAACCTGTGTACCTTCAACGTGACAATGAAACACAGAAATTGCGTCGGAATTGGATACAACAGGCACCATGCCGACTTCTCTCCGGGAGAGTAATGCTTCTAACTGTCTGTGCTTTGATTCTTTCCTTGGATTGCAGTAATAGATTACAATGGACATGGGAAGGTTTACTTTAACCTGTGGACCTTCAACTTGACGATGAAACATAGAAATTGCGTCGGAATTGATTACAACAGGCACCATGCCGACTTCTCTCCCGGAGAGTAATGCTTCTAATTCTCTGTGCTTTGAATCATTCCTGGGATTCCAGGAATAGATTCCGATGGACATGGGAAGGTTTACAGTAACCTGTGGACCTTCAACTTAACGATGAAACACAAAAATTTCGTCGGAATTGAATACAACAGGCACCACGCCGACATCTGTCGGGGAGAGTAATGCTTCTAACTGTCTGTGCTTTGATTCTTTCCTGGGATTCCAGTAATAGATTCCGATGGACATAAAAATGTTTAGTGTAACCTGTGGACCTTCAACTTTACGATGAATCAAAGAAATTGCGTCGGAATTGAAAACAACAGGCAGCATGTAACTTCTCTCTGGGAGAGTAATGCTTCTAACTGTCTGTGCTTTGATTCTCTCCTGGGATTCCAGTAACAGATTCCGATGAACATGGGAAGTTTTACTGTAACCTGTGGACCTTCAACTAGACGATTAAACACAGAAATTGCGTCGGTATTGAATACAACAAGCACCATGCAGACTTCTCTCTGGGAGAGTAATGGTTCTCACTGTCACTGCTATGATTCTTTCCAGGCATTCCAGTAATGGATTCCGACGAATATGGGAAGGTTTACTGTAACCTGTGGACCTTCAACTTGACGATGAAACACAGAAATTGTGCCGGAATTGAATACAACAGGCACCATGCCGACTTCTGTTCGGGGGAGTAATGCTTCTAACTGTCACTATTTTGATTCTCTCCCGGGATTCCAGTAATAGACCCCGATCGACATGGGAAAGTTTTCTGTATCCTGTGGACCTTCAACTTGACGATGAAACACAGAAATTGCGTCGGAATTAAATACAACAGGCACCATGCCGACTTCTGACCGGGAGAGTAATGCTTCTAACTGTCTGTGTTTTGATTCCTTGCTGGGATTCCAGTAATAGATTCCGATGGACGTGGGAATGTTTACTTTAACCTGTGGACCTTCAACTTGACGATGATACACAGAAATTGCGTCGGAATTGAATCCAATAGGCACCATGCCGACTTTTGTCCGGAAGAGTAATGCTTCTAACTGTCTGTGCTCTCATTATGTCCTGGGATTCCAGTAATAGATTACTATGGACATGGGAAAGTTTACTGTAACCTGTGTACCTTTAACGTGACGATGAAACACAGAAATTGCGTCGGAATTGAATACAACAGGCACCATGCCGACTTCTCTCCGGGAGAGTAATGCTTCTAACTGTCTGTGCTTTAATTCTTTCCTGGGATTGGAGTAATGGATTCCGATGGACATGGGAAGGTTTACTATAACCTGTGGACCTTCAACTTGACGATGAAACACAGAAATTGCGTCGGAACCTAGTACAAAAGGCACAATGCCAACTTCTCCCCGAGAGAGTAATGCTTCTAACTGTCTGTGCTTTGATTCTTTCCTGGGTGTCCAGTAATAGATTCCGATGGACATGGGAAGTTTTACTGTAACCTGTGGACCTTCAACTTGACGATTAAACACAGAAATGGCGTCGGTATTGAATACAACAAGCACCATGCAGACTTCTCTCTGGGAGAGTAATGGTTCTCACTGTCTCTGCTATGATTCTTTCCAGGGATTCCAGTAATAGTTTCCGACGAACATGGGAAGGGTTACTGTAACCTGTGGACCTTCAACTTGACGATGAAACACAGTAATTGGGTCGGAAATGTTTACAACAGGCACCATGCCGACTTCTGTCCGTGAGAGTAATGCTTCTAACTGTCTGTGATTAGATTCGTTCCTGGGATTCCATAAATAGATTCCGATGGACATGGGAAGGTTTACTGTAACCTGTGGACCTTCACCTTCACGATGAAACACAGAAATTGCGTCGGAATTAAATACAACAGGCACCATGCCGACTTCTCTCCGGGAGAGTAACGCTTCTAACTGTCTGTGCTTTGACTCTTTCCTGGGACTATAGTAATAGATTCTGATGGACATGGGAAGGTTTACTGCAACTTGTGGACCTTCAACTGGACGATTAAACACAGATATTACGTCGGAATTGAATAGAACAGGCACCGTGCCGACCTCTATCCGGGAGAGTAATGCTTCTAACTGTCAGTGCTTTGATTCTTTCCTTGGATTGCTGTAATAGATTACAATGGACATGGGAAGGTTTACTGTAACCTGTGGACCTTCAACTTGACGATGAAACACAGAAATTGCGTCGGAATTGAATACAACAGGCACCATGCCGACTTCTCTCCGGGAGAGTAATGCTTCTAACTGTCTGTGCTTTGAATCATTCCTGGGATTCCAGGAATAGATTCCGATGGACATGGGAAGGTCTACTGTATCCTGTGGACCTTCAACTGGACGATTAAACACAAAAAATTGCGTCGGAATTGAATACAAAAGGCACCGTGCCGACTTTTGTCGGGGAGAGTAATGCTTCTAACTGTCTGGCTTTGATTCTTTCCTTGAATTGTAGTAATAGATTACAATGGACATGGGAAGGTTTACTGTAACCTGTGGACCTTCAACTTGAAGATGAAACACAGAAACTGCGACGGAATTGAATACAACAGGCACCATGCCGACTTCTGTCCGGGAGAGTAATGCTTCTAACTGTCACTATTTTGATTCTTTCCCGGGATTCCAGTAATAGACTGCGATGGACATGGGAACGTTTACTGTAACCTGTGGACCTTCAACTAGACGATGAAACACAGAAATTGCGTCGGAATTGAATGCAACAGGCACCATGCCGACTTCTCTCCGAGAGGGTATTGCCTATAGCTGCCTGCGTTTTGATTCCTTCCTGGGACTATAGTAATAGATTCCGATGGACATCGAAAGGTTTACTGTAACCTGTGGACCTTCCACTCGACGATGAAACACAGAAATTGCGTCGGAATTGAATACAACAGGCACCATGCCGACTTTTGTCCGGAAGAGTAATGCTTCTAACTGTCTATGCTTTCATTATGTCCTGGGATTCCAGTAATAGATTACTATAGACATGGGAAAGTTTACTGTAACCTGTGTACCTTCAACGTGACAATGAAACACAGAAATTGCGTCGGAATTGGATACAACAGGCACCATGCCGACTTCTCTCCGGGAGAGTAATGCTTCTGACTGTCTGTGCTTTGTTTCTTTCCTGGGATTCCAGTAATACATTCCAATGAACATGGGAAGGTTTACTGTAACCTGTGGACCTTCAACGACGAGGAAACACAGAAATTGCGTCGGTATTGAATACAACAGGCACCATGCCGACTTCTATCCGGGAGAGTAATGCTTCTAACTGTCTGAGATTAGATTCGCTCCTGGGATTCCAGTAATAGATTCCGATGGACATGGGAAGGTTTACTGTAACCTGTGGACGTTCAAATTGACGATGAAACACAGAAATGGCGTCGGAATTGAATATAACAGGCACATGTGACTTCTCTCTGGGAGAGTAATGCTTCTAACTGTCTGTGCTTTGATTCTCTCCTGGGATTCTAGTAACAGATTCCGATGAACATGGGTAGATTAACTGTAGCTGTGGACCTTCAACTTGACGATTAAACACAGAAATTGCGTCGGTATTGAATACAACAAGCACCATGCAGACTTCTCTCTGGGAGAGTAATGGTTCTCACTGTCTTTGTTATGATTCTTTCCTGGGATTCCAGTAATAGATTCCGATGAACATGGGAAGGTTTACTGTAACCTGTGGACCTTCAACTTGACGATGGAACACAGTAATTGCGTCGGAATTGAATACAACAGGCACCATGCCGACTTCTCGCCGGGAGAGTAACGCTTCTAACTGTCTGTGCTTTGACTCTTTCCTGGGATTCCAGTAATAGATTCCGATGGACATGGGAAGGTTTACTGTAACTTGTGGACCTTCAACTGGACGATTAAACACAGAAATTGCGTCGGAATTAAATACAACATTCACCGTGCCGATTTCTGTCTATGAGAGTAATGCTTTTAACTGTCAGTGCTTTGATTCTTTCCTTGGATTCCAGGAATAGATTGCGATGGACATAAGAAGTTTTACTGTAACCTGTGGACCTCCAACTTGACGATGAAACACAGAAATTGCGTCGGAATTGAATACAACAGGCACCACGCTGACTTCTGTCCGGGAGAGTAATGCTTCTAACTATCTGTGCTTTGATTCCTTGCTGGGATTCCAGTAACAGATTCCGATGGACATGGGAATGTTTACTCTAACCTGTGGACCTTCAACTTGACGATGATACACAGAAATTGCGTCGGAATTGAATCCAACAGGCACCATGCCGACTTTTGTCCGGAAGAGTAATGCTTCTAACTGTCTGTGCTTTCATTATGTCCTGGGATTCCAGTAATAGATTACTATGGACATGGGAAAGTTTACTGTAACCTGTGTACCTTCAACGTGACGATGAAACACAGAAATTGCGTCGGAATTGAATACAACAGGCACCATGGTCACTTCTCTCAGGGAGAGTAATGCTTCTAACTGTCTGTGCTTTGAATCATTCCTGGTATTCCACGAATAGATTCCGTTCGAAATGGGAAGGTTTCCTGTAACCTGTGGACCTTCAAGTTGACGATGTAACATTGAAATTGCGTCGGAATTGAATACAACATGCACCAGCCGACTACCCTCCGGGAGAGTAATGCTTCTAACTGTCCGTGCTTTGAATCATTCCTGGGATTCCACGAATAGATTCCGATGGACATGGGAAGGTTTACTGTAACCTGTGGACCTTCAACTAGACGACGAAACACAGAAATAGCGTCGGAATTGAATACAACAGGCCCCACGCCGACTTCTGTCCGGGAGAGTAATGCCTCTAACTGTCTGTGCTTGATTCTTTCCTGGGATTCCAGTAATAGATTCCGATGGACATGGGTAGGTTTACTGTAACCTGTGGACCTTCAACTAGACGACGAAACACAGAAATAGCGTCGGAATTGAATACAACAGGCAACACGCCGACTTCTGTCCGGGAGAGTAATGCTTCTAACTGTCTGTGCTTGATTCTTTCCTGGGATTCCAGTAATAGATTCCGATGGACATGGGTAGGTTTACTGTGACCTGTGGACCTTCAACTTGACGATGAAACACAGAAATTGCGTCGGAATTGAATACAACAGGCACCATGCCGACTTCTCTCCGGGAGAGTAATGCTTCTAACTGTCTGTGCTTTGATTCTTTCCTGGGAATCCAGTAATAGATTCCAATGGACATGGGAAGGTTTACTATAACCTGTGGACCTTCAACTTGACGATGAAACACTGAAATTGCGTCGGAATTGAATACAACAGGCACCACGCCGACATCTGTCGGGGAGAGTAATGCTTCTAACTGTCTGTGCTTTGATTCTTTCCTGGAATTCCAGTAATAGATTCCGATGGACATAGGAATGTTTACTGTAACCTGTGGACCCTCAACTTGACGATGAATCTTAGAAATTGCGTCGGAATTGAAAACAACACGCACCATGCCGACTTCTGACCGGGAGAGTAATGCTTCTAACTGTCTGTGTTTTGATTCCTTGCTGGGATTCCAGTAATAGATTCCGATGGACGTGGGAATGTTTACTTTAACCTGTGGACCTTCAACTTGACGATGATACACAGAAATTGCGTCGGAATTGAATCCAAAAGGCACCATGCCGACTTTTGTCCGGAAGAGTAATGCTTCTAACTGTCTGCGCTTTCGTTATGTCCTGGGATTCCAGTAATAGATTACTATGGACATAAGAAAGTTTACTGTAACCTGTGTACCTTTAACGTGACGATGAAACACAGAAGATGCGTCGGAATTGAATACAACAGGCACCATGCCGACTTCTCTCCGGGAGAGTAATGCTTCTAACTGTCTGTGCTTTGATTCTTTCCTAGGATTGGAGTAATAGATTCCGATGGACATGGGAAGGTTTACTATAACCTGTTGACCTTCAACTTGACACTGAAACACAGAAATTGCGTCAGAACCTAGTACAACAGGCATAATGTCAACTTCTCCCCGAGAGAGTAATGCTTCTAGCTGTCTGTGCTTTGATTCTTTCCTGGGAGTACAGTAATAGATTCCGATGGACATGGGAAGGTTTACAGTAACCTGTGGACCTTCAACTTGACGATGAAACTTAGAAATTGCGTCGGAATTAAAAACAACAGGCACCATTCCGACTTCCTTCCGGGAGAGTAATGCTTCTAACAGTCTGTGTTTTGATTCCTTGCTGGGATTCCAGTAATAGATTCCGATGGACATGGGAATGTTTACTCTAACCTGTGGACCTTCAACTTGACGATGATACACAGAAATTGCGTCGGAATTGAATCCAACAGGCACCAAGCCGACTTTTGTCCGGAAGAGTAATGCTTCTAACTGTCTGTGCTTTCATTGTGTCCTGGGATTCCAGTAATAGATTACTATGGACATGGGAAGGTTTACTGTAAACTGTGTACCTTCAACGTGACGATGAAACACAGAAATTGCGTTGGAATTGAATACAAAAGGGACCATGGTGACTTCTCTCTGGGAGAGTAATGCTTCTAACTGTCTGTGCTTTGATTCTTTCCTGGGATTCCAGTAATAGATTCCGATGGACATGGGAAGGTTTTCTGTAACCTGTACACCTTCAACTTGACGATGTAACACTAAAATTGCGTGGGAATTGAATACTACATGCACCATGCCGACTACCCTCCGGGAGAGTAATGCTTTTAACTGTCAGTGCTTCGAGTCTCTCCTGGGATTCCAGTAATATGCTCCGATGGACATGGGAAGGTTTACTGTAACCTGTGGACCTTCAACTTGACGATGAAACACAGAAATTGCGTCGGTACCTAATACAACAGGCACCATACCGAGAGCTGTCCGGGAGAGTAATGCTTCTAACTGTCTGTGCTTTGTTTCTTTAGTGGGATTCCAGTAATACATTCCGATGAACTTGGGAAGGTTTACTGTAACCTGTGGACCTTCAACTTGACGATGAAACACAGAAATTGCGTCGGAATTGAATACAACAGGCACCATGCTGACTTCTCTCCGGGAGAGTAATGCTTCTAACTGTCTGTGCTTTGATTCTTTCCTGGGATTCCAGTAATAGATTCCGATGGACATGGGAAGGTTTACTATAACCTGTGGACCTTCAACTTCAAGATGAAACACAGAAATTGCGTCGGAACCTAGTACAACAGGCACCATGCCGACATCTCTCCGAGAGAGTAATGCTTCTAGCTGTCTGTGCTTTGATTCTTTCCTGGGAATACAGTAATAGATTCCGATGGACATGGGAAGGTTTCCTGTTACCTGTGGACCTTCAACGTGACGATGAAACACAGAAATTGCGTCGTAATTGAATACAACAGGCACCATGTGACTTTTCTCTGGGAGAGTAATGCTTCTAACTGTCTGTGCTATGATTCTCTCCTGGGATTCCAGTAATATATTCCGATGAATATGGGAAGGTTTGCTGTAACCTGTGGACCTTCAACTTGACGATTAAACACAGAAATTGCGTCGGTATTGAATACAACAAACACCATGCCGACTTCTCTCTGAGAGAGTAGTGGTTTTCACTGTCTCTGCTATGATTCTTTCCTGGGATTCCAGTAATAGATTCCGACGAACATGCGAAGGTTTACTGTAAGCTGTGGACCTTCAACATGACGATGAAACACGGTAATTGCGTCGGAATTGAATGCAACAGGCACCATGCCGACTTCTCTCCGGGAGGGTAATGCTTCTAACTGTCTGTGCTTTGATTCTTTCCTTGGATTGTAGTAACAGATTACGACGGACATGGGAAGGTTTACTGTAACCTGTGGACCTTCAACTTGACGATTAAACACAGAAATAGCGTCGGAATTGAATACAACAGGCACCATGCCGGCTTCTCTCCGGGAGAGTAACGCTTCTAACTGTCTGTGCTTTGATTCTTTCCTTGGATTGTAGTAATAGATTACAACGGACATGGGAAGGTTTACTGTAACCTGTGGACCTTCAACGTGACGATGGAAACAGAAATTGCGTCGGAATTGAATGCAACAGGCACCATGCCGACTTCTCTCCGGGAGGGTAATGCTTATAACTGCCTGCGTTTTGATTCCTTCCTGGGATTCCAATAATAGATTCCGATGGACATCGGAAGGTTTACTGTAACCCGTGGACCTTCAACTCGACGATGAAACACAGAAATTGCGTTGGAATTGAATACAACAGGCACCATGCCGACTTCTCTCCGGGACGGTAATGCTTCTAACTGTCTGTGCTTTGATTCTTTCCTTGGATTGCAGTAATAGATTACAATAGACATGGGAAGGTTTACTGTAAACTGTGGACCTTCAACTTGACGATGAAACACAGAAATTGCATCGGAATTGAATACAACAGGCACCATGCCGACTTCTCTCCGGGAGAGTAACGCTTCTAACTGTCTGTGCTTTGACTCTTTCCTGGGATTCCAGTAATAGATTCCGATGGACATGGGAAGGTTTACTGTAACTTGTGGACCTTCAACTGGACGATTATACACAGAAATTGCGTCGGAGTTGAATAAAACAGGCACCGTGCCGACTTCTGTCCGGGAGAGTAACGCTTCTAACTGACTGTGCTTTGATTCATTCCTTGGATTGCAGTAATAGATTACAATGGACATGGGGAGGTTTACTGTGCCCTGTGGACCTTCAACGTGACGATGAAACACAGAAATTGCGTCGGAATTGAATGCAACAGGCACCATTGCGAATTCCCTCCGGGAGGGTAATGCTACTAACTGCCTGCGTTTTGATTCCTTCCTGGGATTCCAGTAATAGATTCCGATGGACATCGGAAGGTTTACTGGAACCTGTGGACCTTCAACTCTACGATGAAACACAGAAATTGCGTCGGAATTGAATACAACAGGCACCGTGCCGACTTCTGTCCGGGAGAGTAATGCTTCTAACTGTCTGTGCTTTGATTCTTTCCTTGGATTGTAGTAATAGATTACAACGGACATGGGAAGGTTTACTGTAACCTGTGGACCTTCAACTTGACGATTAAACACAGAAATAGCGTCGGAATTGAATACAACAGGCACCATGCCGGCTTCTCTCCGGGAGAGTAACGCTTCTAACTGTCTGTGCTTTGACTCTTGCCTGGGATTCTAGTAATAGATTCCGAAGGACATGGGAAGGTTTACTGTAACCTGTGGACCTTCAACTGAAATATTAAACACAAAAATTGCGTCGGAATTGAATACAACAGGCACCGTGCCGACTTATGTCCGGGAGAGTATTGCTTCCAAGTGTCTGTGTTTTGATTCCTTCCTGGGATTCCAGTAATATATTCCGATGTATATCGGAAGGTTTACTGAAACCTGTGGACCTTCAACTCGACGATGAAACACAGAAATTTCGTCGGAATTGAATACAACAGTGACCACGCCGACTTCTGCCCGGGAGAGTAATGCTTCTAACTGTCTGTGCTTTGATTCTTTCCTGGGATTCCAGTAATAGATTCCGATGGACATGGGACAGTTTACTGTAACCTGTGTACCTTCAACGTGACGATGAAACACAGAAATTGCGTGGGAATTGAATACAACAGGCACCATGGTGACTTCTCTCTGGGAGAGTAATGCTTCTAACTGACTGTGCTTTGATTCTTTCCTGGGATTCCAGTAATAGATTACTATGGACATGGGAAAGTTTACTGTAACCTGTGTACCTTCAACGTGACGATGAAACACAGAAATTGCGTGGGAATTGAATACAACAGGCACCATGCCGACTTCTCTCCGGGAGAGTAACGCTTCTAACTGTCTGTGCTTTGACTCTTTCCTGGGATTCCAGTAATAGATTCCGATGGACATGGGAAGGTTTACTGTAACTTGTGGACCTTCAACTGGACGATTATACACAGAAATTGCGTCGGAGTTGAATACAACAGGCACCGTGCCGACTTCTGTCGGGGAGAGTAACGCTTCTAACTGTCTGTGCTATGATTCTTTCCTTGGATTGCAATAATAGATTACAATGGACATGGGAAGGTTTACTGTAACCCGTGGACCTTCAACTTGACGATGAAACACAGAAATAGCGTCGGAATTGAATACAACAGGCACCATGCCGACTTCTCCGTGGGAGAGTAGTGCTTCTAACTGTCTGTGCTTTGAATCATTCCTGGGATTCCAGGAATGGATACCGATGGACATGGGAAGGTTTACTGTAACCTGTGGACTTTCAACGTGACGATGAAACACAGAAATTGCGTCGGAATTGAATACAACATGCACCATGCCGACTACGCTCCGGGAGAGTAATGCTTCTAACTGTCTGTGCTTTGATTCTCCCTGGGATTCCAGTAATAGGTTTCGATGGACATGGGAAGGTTTACTGTAACTTGTGGACCTTCAACTGGAATATTAAACACAAAAATTGCGACGGAATTGAATACAACAGGCACCGTGCCGAATTCTCTCCGGGAGGGTAATGCTTCTAACTGTCTGTGCTTTGATTCTTTCCTTGGATTGCAGTAATAGATTACAATAGACATGGGAAGGTTTACTGTAACCTGTGGACCTTCAACTTGACGATGAAACACAGAAATTGTGTCGGAATTGAATACAACAGGCACCATGCCGACTTCTCTCCGGGAGAGTAACGCTTCTAACTGTCTGTGCTTTGACTCTTTCTTGGGATTCCAGTAATAGATTCCGATGGACATGGGAAGGCTTACTGTAACTTGTGGACCTTCAACTGGACGATTATACACAGAAATTGCGTCGGAGTTGTATACAACAGGCACCGTGCCGACTTCTGTCCGGGAGAGTAACGCTTCTAACTGACTGTGCTTTGATTCTTTCCTTGGATTGCAGTAATAGATTACAATTGACATGGGAAGGTTTACTGTACCCTGTGGACCTTCAACTTAACGATGAAACACAGAAATTGCGTCGGAATTGAATGCAACAGGCACCATGCCGACATTTCTCTGGGAGAGTAATGCTTCTGACTGTCTGTGCTTTAAATCATTCCTGGGATTCCAGGAATAGATTCCGATGGACATGGGAAGGTTTACTGTAACCTGTGGACCTTCAACTTGACGATGAAACACAGAAATTGCGTCGGAATTGCACACAACAGGGACCACGCCGACTTCTGTCCGAGAGAGTAATGCTTCTAACTGTCTGTGCTTTGATTCTTTCGTGGGATTCCAGTAATAGATTCCGATGGACATGGGTAGGTTTACTGTGACCTGTGGACCTTCAATTGACGATGAAACTCAGATATTGTGTCGAAATTGAATACAACAGGCACCATGCCGACTTCTCTCCGGGAGAGTAATGCTTCTAACTGTCTGTGCTTTAATTCTATCTTGGGATTCCAGTAATGGATTCCGATGGACATGGGAACGTTTACTGTAACCTGTGGACCTTCAACTTGACGATGAAACTTAGAAATTGCGTCGGAATTTAAAACAACAGGTACCATTCCGACTTGCTTATGGGAGAGTAATGCTTCTAACTGTCTGTGCCTTGATTCCTTTGCTGGGATTCCAGTAATAGATTCCGATGGACATGGGAATGTTTACTCTAACCTGTGGATCTTCAACGTGACGATGATGCACAGAAATTGCGTCGGAATTGAAACCAACAGGCACCATGCCGACTTTTGACCGGAAGAGTAATGCTTCTAACTGTCTGTGCTTTCATTATGTCCTTGCATTCCAGTAATAGATTACTATGGACATGGGAAAGTTTACTGCAATCTCTGTACCTTCAACGTGAAGATGAAACACAGAAATTGCGTGGGAATTGAATACAACAGGCACCATGGTGTCTTCTCTCTGGGTGAGTAATGCTTCTAACTGACTGTGCTTTGATTCTTTCCTCGGATTCCAGTATTAGATTCCGTTGGACATGGGAAGTTTTGTTGTAATCTGTGGACCTTCAAGATGACGATGTAACACTGAAACTGCGTCGGAATTGAATACAACAGGCACCATGCCGACTTCTCTCCGGGAGAGTAATGCTTCTTACTGTCTGTGCTTTGATTCTTTTCTGGGAGAACAGTAATAGATTCCGATGGACATGGGAAGGTTTACTGTAACCTGTGGACCTTCAACGTGACCATGAAACACAGAAATTGTGTCGGAATTGAATACAACAGGCACCATGTGACTTCTCTCTGGGAGAGTAATGCTTCTAACTGTCTGTGCTTTGATTCTTTCCTGGGATTCCAGTAATAGATCTCGATGAATATGGGAAGGTTTACTGTAACCTGTGGACCTTCAACTCGACGATTAAACACAGAAATTGCGTCGGTATTGAATACAACAAGCACCATGCCGACTGCTCTCTGGGAGTGTAATGGTTGTCACTGTCTCTGCTACGATTCTTTCCTGGGATTCCAGTATAGATTTCGACGTACATGGGAAGGTTTACTGTAACCTGTGGACCTTCAACTTGACGATTAAACACAGAAATAGCGTCGGAAATGCTTACAACAGGCACCATTCCGACTTCTGTCCTGGAGAGTAATGCTTCTAACTGTCACTAATTTGATTCATTTACGGGACTCCAGTAATAGACTCCGATGGACATGGGAACGTTTACTGTAACCTGTGGACCTTCAACGTGACGATGTAACAAAGAAATTGCGTCGGAATTGAATGCAACAGGCACCATGACGAATTCCCTCCGGGAGGGTAATACTAATAACTGCCTGCGTTTTGATTCCTTCCTGGGATTCCAGTAATAGATTCCGATGGACATCGGAAGGTTTACTGTAACCTGTGGACCTTCAACTTGACGATGAAACACAGAAATTGCGTCGGAATTGAATACAACAGTGACCACGCCGACTTCTGCCCGGGAGAGTAATGCTTCTAACTGTCTGTGCTTTGATTCTTTCCTGGGATTCCAGTAATAGATTCCGATGGACATGGGACAGTTTACTGTAACCTGAGTACCTTCAACGTGACGATGAAACACAGAAATTGCGTGGGAATTGAATACAACAGGCACCATGGTGACTTCTCTCTGGGAGAGTAATGCTTCTAACTGACTGTGCTTTGGTTCTTTCCTGGGATTCCAGTAATAGATTACTATGGACATGGGGAAGTTTACTGTAACCTGTGTACCTTCAACGTTACGATGAAACACAGAAATTGCGTGGGAATTCAATACAACAGGCACCATGCCGACTTATCTCCGGGAGAGTAACGCTTCTAACTGTCTGTGCTTTGACTCTTTCCTGGGATTACAGTAATAGACTCCGATAGACATGGGAAGGTTTACTGTAACTTGTGGACCTTCAACTGGACTATTATACACATAAATTGCGTCGGAGTTGAATACAACAGGCACCGTGCCGACTTCTGTCCGGGAGAGTACCGCTTCTAACTGTCTGTGCTTTGATTCTTTCCTTGGATTGCAGTAATAGATTACAATGGACATGGGAAGGTTTACTGTAACCTGTGGACCTTCAACTTGACGATGAAACATAGAAATTGCGTCGGAATTGATTACAACAGGCACCATGCCGACTTCTCTCCCGGAGAGTAATGCTTCTAATTCTCTGTGCTTTGAATCATTCCTGGGGTTCCAGGAATAGATTCCGATGGACATGGAAAGGTTTACAGTAACCTGTGGACCTTCAACTTAACGATGAAACACAGAAATTGCGTCGGAATTGAATCCAAAAGGCACCATGCCGACTTTTGTCCGGAAGAGTAATGCTTCTAACTGTCTGCGCTTTCGTTATGTCCTGGGATTCCAGTAATAGATTACTATGGACATAAGAAAGTTTACTGTAACCTGTGTACCTTTAACGTGACGATGAAACACAGAAGATGCGTCGGAATTGAATACAACAGGCACCATGCCGACTTCTCTCCGGGAGAGTAATGCTTCTAACTGTCTGTGCTTTGATTCTTTCCTGGGATTGGAGTAATAGATTCCGATGGACATGGGAAGGTTTACTATAACCTGTTGACCTTCAACTTGACGATGAAACACAGAAATTGCGTCAGAACCTAGTACAACAGGCATAATGTCAACTTCTCCCCGAGAGAGTAATGCTTCTAGCTGTCTGTGCTTTGATTCTTTCCTGGGAGTACAGTAATAGATTCCGATGGACATGGGAAGGTTTACAGTAACCTGTGGACCTTCAACTTGACGATGAAACACAGAAATTGCGTCGGAATAGAATACAACAGGCACCACGCCATCTTCAGTGCGGGAAAGTAATGCTTCTAACTGTCTGTGCTTTGATTCTTTCCTGGGATTCCAGTAATAGATTCCGATGGACATGGGAATGTTTACTGTCACCTGTGGACCTTCAACTTGACGATGAAACTTAGAAATTGCGTCGGAATTAAAAACAACAGGCACCATTCCGACTTCCTTCCGGGAGAGTAATGCTTCTAACAGTCTGTGTTTTGACTCCTTGCTGGGATTCCAGTAATAGATTCCGATGGACATGGGCATGTTTACTCTAACCTGTGGACCTTCAACTTGACGATGATACACAGAAATTGCGTCGGAATTGAATCCAACAGGCACCAAGCCGACTTTTGTCCGGAAGAGTAATGCTTCTAACTGTCTGTGCTTTCATTGTGTCCTGGGATTCCAGTAATAGATTACTATGGACATGGGAAGGTTTACTGTAAACTGTGTACCTTCAACGTGACGATGAAACACAGAAATTGCGTTGGAATTGAATACAAAAGGGACCATGGTGACTTCTCTCTGGGAGAGTAATGCTTCTAACTGTCTGTGCTTTGATTCTTTCCTGGGATTCCAGTAATAGATTCCGATGGACATGGGAAGGTTTTCTGTAACCTGTACACCTTCAACTTGACGATGTAACACTAAAATTGCGTGGGAATTGAATACTACATGCACCATGCCGACTACCCTCCGGGAGAGTAATGCTTTTAACTGTCTGTGCTTCGAGTCTCTCCTGGGATTCCAGTAATATGCTCCGATGGACATGGGAAGGTTTACTGTAACCTGTGGACCTTCAACTTGACGATGAAACACAGAAATTGCGTCGGTACCTAATACAACAGGCACCGTACCGAGAGCTGTCCGGGAGAGTAATGCTTCTAACTGTCTGTGCTTTGTTTCTTTAGTGGGATTCCAGTAATACATTCCGATGAACTTGGGAAGGTTTACTGTAACCTGTGGACCTTCAACTTGACGATGAAACACAGAAATTGCGTCGGAATTGAATACAACAGGCACCATGCTGACTTCTCTCCGGGAGAGTAATGCTTCTAACTGTCTGTGCTTTGATTCTTTCCTGGGATTCCAGTAATAGATTCCGATGGACATGGGAAGGTTTACTATAACCTGTGGACCTTCAACTTCAAGATGAAACACAGAAATTGCGTCGGAACCTAGTACAACAGGCACCATGCCGACATCTCTCCGAGAGAGTAATGCTTCTAGCTGTCTGTGCTTTGATTCTTTCCTGGGAATACAGTAATAGATTCCGATGGACATGGGAAGGTTTCCTGTTACCTGTGGACCTTCAACGTGACGATGAAACACAGAAATTGCGTCGTAATTGAATACAACAGGCACCATGTGACTTTTCTCTGGGAGAGTAATGCTTCTAACTGTCTGTGCTATGATTCTCTCCTGGGATTCCAGTAATATATTCCGATGAATATGGGAAGGTTTGCTGTAACCTGTGGACCTTCAACTTGACGATTAAACACAGAAATTGCGTCGGTATTGAATACAACAAACACCATGCCGACTTCTCTCTGAGAGAGTAATGGTTTTCACTGTCTCTGCTATGATTCTTTCCTGGGATTCCAGTAATAGATTCCGACGAACATGCGAAGGTTTACTGTAAGCTGTGGACCTTCAACTTGACGATGAAACACGGTAATTGCGTCGGAATTGAATGCAACAGGCACCATGCCGACTTCTCTCCGGGAGGGTAATGCTTCTAACTGTCTGTGCTTTGATTCTTTCCTTGGATTGTAGTAATAGATTACAACGGACATGGGAAGGTTTACTGTAACCTGTGGACCTTCAACGTGACGATGGAAACAGAAATTGCGTCGGAATTGAATGCAACAGGCACCATGCCGACTTCTCTCCGGGAGGGTAATGCTTATAACTGCCTGCGTTTTGATTCCTTCCTGGGATTCCAATAATAGATTCCGATGGACATCGGAAGGTTTACTGTAACCTGTGGACCTTCAACTCGACGATGAAACACAGAAATTGCGTCGGAATTGAATACAACAGGCACCGTGCCGACTTCTGTCCGGGAGAGTAATGCTTCTAACTGGCTGTGCTTTGATTCTTTCCTTGGATTGTAGTAATAGATTACAACGGACATGGGAAGGTTTACTGTAACCTGTGGACCTTCAACTTGACGATTAAACACAGAAATAGCGTCGGAATTGAATACAACAGACACCATGCCGGCTTCTCTCCGGGAGAGTAACGCTTCTAACTGTCTGTGCTATGACTCTTGCCTGGGATTCTAGTAATAGATTCCGAAGGACATGGGAAGGTTTACTGTAACCTGTGGACCTTCAACTGGAATATTAATCACAAAAATTGCGTCGGAATTGAATACAACAGGCACCGTGCCGACTTCTGTCCGGGAGAGTAATGCTTCCAACTGTCTGTGTTTTGATTCCTTCCTGGGATTCCAGTAATACATTCCGATGTATATCGGAAGGTTTACTGAAACCTGTGGACCTTCAACTCGACGATGAAACACAGAAATTGCGTTGGAATTGAATACAACAGGCACCATGCCGACTTCTCTCCGGGACGGTAATGCTTCTAACTGTCTGTGCTTTGATTCTTTCCTTGGATTGCAGTAATAGATTACAATAGACATGGGAAGGTTTACTGTAAACTGTGGACCTTCAACTTGACGATGAAACACAGAAATTGCATCGGAATTGAATACAACAGGCACCATGCCGACTTCTCTCCGGGAGAGTAACGCTTCTAACTGTCTGTGCTTTGACTCTTTCCTGGGATTCCAGTAATAGATTCCGATGGACATGGGAAGGTTTACTGTATCTTGTGGACCTTCAACTGGACGATTATACACAGAAATTGCGTCGGAGTTGTATAAAACAGGCACCGTGCCGACTTCTGTCCGGGAGAGTAACGCTTCTAACTGACTGTGCTTTGATTCATTCCTTGGATTGCAGTAATAGATTACAATGGACATGGGGAGGTTTACTGTGCCCTGTGGACCTTCAACGTGACGATGAAACACAGAAATTGCGTCGGAATTGAATGCAACAGGCACCATGACGAATTCCCTCCGGGAGGGTAATGCTACTAACTGCCTGCGTTTTGATTCCTTCCTGGGCTTCCAGTAATAGATTCCGATGGACATCGGAAGGTTTACTGGAACCTGTGGACCTTCAACTCGACGATGAAACACAGAAATTGCGTCGGAATTGAATACAACAGGCACCGTGCCGACTTCTGTCCGGGAGAGTAATGCTTCTAACTGTCTGTGCTTTGATTCTTTCCTTGGATTGTAGTAATAGATTACAACGGACATGGGAAGGTTTACTGTAACCTGTGGACCTTCAACTTGACGATTAAACACAGAAATAGCGTCGGAATTGAATACAACAGGCACCATGCCGGCTTCTCTCCGGGAGAGTAACGCTTCTAACTGTCTGTGCTTTGACTCTTGCCTGGGATTCTAGTAATAGATTCCGAAGGACATGGGAAGGTTTACTGTAACCTGTGGACCTTCAACTGAAATATTAAACATAAAAATTGCGTCGGAATTGAATACAACAGGCACCGTGCCGACTTATGTCCGGGAGAGTATTGCTTCCAACTGTCTGTGTTTTGATTCCTTCCTGGGATTCCAGTAATATATTCCGATGTATATCGGAAGGTTTACTGAAACCTGTGGACCTTCAACTCGACGATGAAACACAGAAATTTCGTCGGAATTGAATACAACAGTGACCACGCCGACTTCTGCCCGGGAGAGTAATGCTTCTAACTGTCTGTGCTTTGATTCTTTCCTGGGATTCCAGTAATAGCTTCCGATGGACATGGGACAGTTTACTGTAACCTGTGTACCTTCAACGTGACGATGAAACACAGAAATTGCGTGGGAATTGAATACAACAGGCACCATGGTGACTTCTCTCTGGGAGAGTAATGCTTCTAACTGACTGTGCTTTGATTCTTTCCTGGGATTCCAGTAATAGATTACTATGGACATGGGAAAGTTTACTGTAACCTGTGTACCTTCAACGTGACGATGAAACACAGAAATTGCGTGGGAATTGAATACAACAGGCACCATGCCGACTTCTCTCCGGGAGAGTAACGCTTCTAACTGTCTGTGCTTTGACTCTTTCCTGGGATTCCAGTAATAGATTCCGATGGACATGGGAAGGTTTACTGTAACTTGTGGACCTTCAACTGGACGATTATACACAGAAATTGCGTCGGAGTTGAATACAACAGGCACCGTGCCGACTTCTGTCCGGGAGAGTAACGCTTCTAACTGTCTGTGCTATGATTCTTTCCTTGGATTGCAATAATAGATTACAATGGACATGGGAAGGTTTACTGTAACCCGTGGCCCTTCAACTTGACGATGAAACACAGAAATAGCGTCGGAATTGAATACAACAGGCACCATGCCGACTTCTCCGTGGGAGAGTAGTGCTTCTAACTGTCTGTGCTTTGAATCATTCCTGGGATTCCAGGAATGGATACCGATGGACATGGGAAGGTTTACTGTAACCTGTGGACCTTCAACTTGACGATGAAACACAGAAATTGCGTCGGAATTGAATACAACATGCACCATGCCGACTACGCTCCGGGAGAGTAATGCTTCTAACTGTCTGTGCTTTGATTCTCCCTGGGATTCCAGTAATAGGTTTCGATGGACATGGGAAGGTTTACTGTAACTTGTGGACCTTCAACTGGAATATTAGACACAAAAATTGCGACGGAATTGAATACAACAGGCACCGTGCCGAATTCTCTCCGGGAGGGTAATGCTTCTAACTGTCTGTGCTTTGATTCTTTCCTTGGATTGCAGTAATAGATTACAATTGACATGGGAAGGTTTACTGTAACCTGTGGACCTTCAACTTTACGATGAAACACAGAAATTGTGTCGGAATTGAATACAACAGGCACCATGCCGACTTCTCTCCGGGAGAGTAACGCTTCTAACTGTCTGTGCTTTGACTCTTTCGTGGGATTCCAGTAATAGATTCCGATGGACATGGGTAGGTTTACTGTGACCTGTGGACCTTCAATTGACGATGAAACTCAGATATTGTGTCGAAATTGAATACAACAGGCACCATGCCGACTTCTCTCCGGGAGAGTAATGCTTCTAACTGTCTGTGCTTTAATTCTATCTTGGGATTCCAGTAATGGATTCCGATGGACATGGGAACGTTTACTGTAACCTGTGGACCTTCAACTTGACGATGAAACTTAGAAATTGCGTCGGAATTTAAAACAACAGGTACCTTCCGAATTGCTTATGGGAGAGTAATGCTTCTAACTGTCTGTGCCTTGATTCCTTTGCTGGGATTCCAGTAATAGATTCCGATGGACATGGGAATGTTTACTCTAACCTGTGGATCTTCAACGTGACGATGATGCACAGAAATTGCGTCGGAATTGAAACCAACAGGCACCATGCCGACTTTTGACCGGAAGAGTAATGCTTCTAACTGTCTGTGCTTTCATTATGTCCTTGCATTCCAGTAATAGATTACTATGGACATGGGAAAGTTTACTGTAATCTCTGTACCTTCAACGTGACGATGAAACACAGAAATTGCGTGGGAATTGAATACAACAGGCACCATTGTGTCTTCTCTCTGGGTGAGTAATGCTTCTAACTGACTGTGCTTTGATTCTTTCCTGGGATTCCAGTAATAGATTCCGTTGGACATGGGAAGTTTTGTTGTAATCTGTGGACCTTCAAGTTGACGATGTAACACTGAAACTGCGTCGGAATTGAATACAACATGCACCATACCGACTACGATACGGGAGAGTAATGCTTCTAACTGTCTGTGCTTTGATTCTCTACTGGGATTCCAGTAATAGGTTCCGATGGACATTGGAAGGTTTACTGTAACCTGTGGACCTTCAACTTGACGATGAAACACAGAAATTGCGTCGGAATTGAATACAACAGGCACCATGCCGACTTCTCTCCGGGAGAGTAATGCTTCTAACTGTCTGTGCATTGTTACTTTCCTGGGATTCCAGTAATACATTCCGATGAACATGGGAAGGCTTACTGTATCCTGTGGACCTTCAACTTGACAATGAAACACAGAAATTGCCTCGGAATTGAATACAACAGGCACCATGCCGACTTCTCTCCGGGAGAGTAATGCTTCTTACTGTCTGTGATTTGATTCTTTTCTGGGAGAACAGTAATAGATTCCGATGGACATGGGAAGGTTTACTGTAACCTGTGGACCTTCAACGTGACGATGAAACACAGAAATTGCGTCGGAATTGAATACAACAGGCACCATGTGACTTCTCTCTGGGAGAGTAATGCTTCTAACTGTCTGTGCTTTGATTCTTTCCTGGGATTCCAGTAATAGATCTCGATGAATATGGGAAGGTTTACTGTAACCTGTGGACCTTCAACTCGACGATTAAACACAGAAATTGCGTCGGTATTGAATACAACAAGCACCATGCCGACTTCTCTCTGGGAGTGTAATGGTTGTCACTGTCTCTGCTACGATTCTTTCCTGGGATTCCAGTATAGATTTCGATGTACATGGGAAGGTTTACTGTAACCTGTGGACCTTCAACTTGACGATGAAACACAGTGATTGCGTCGGAAATGTTTACAACAGGCACCATTCCGACTTCTGTCCTGGAGAGTAATGCTTCTAACTGTCACTACTTTGATTCATTTACGGGACTCCAGTAATAGACTCCGATGGACATGGGAACGTTTACTGTAACCTGTGGACCTTCAACGTGATGATGTAACAAAGAAATTGCGTCGGAATTGAATGCAACAGGCACCATGACGAATTCCCTCCGGGAGGGTAATACTAATAACTGCCTGCGTTTTGATTCCTTCCTGGGATTCCAGTAATAGATTCCGATGGACATCGGAAGGTTTACTGTAACCTGTGGACCTTCAACTTGACGATGAAACACAGAAATTGCGTCGGAATTGAATACAACAGTGACCACGCCGACTTCTGCCCGGGAGAGTAATGCTTCTAACTGTCTGTGCTTTGATTCTTTCCTGGGATTCCAGTAATAGATTCCGATGGACATGGGACAGTTTACTGTAACCTGAGTACCTTCAACGTGACGATGAAACACAGAAATTGCGTGGGAATTGAATATAACAGGCACCATGGTGACTTCTCTCTGGGAGAGTAATGCTTCTAACTGACTGTGCTTTGGTTCTTTCCTGGGATTCCAGTAATAGATTACTATGGACATGGGGAAGTTTACTGTAACCTGTGTACCTTCAACGTGACGATGAAACACAGAAATTGCGTGGGAATTCAATACAACAGGCACCATGCCGACTTATCTCCGGGAGAGTAACGCTTGTAACTGTCTGTGCTTTGACTCTTTCCTGGGATTACAGTAATAGACTCCGATGGACATGGGAAGGTTTACTGTAACCTGTGGATATTCAACTTGACGATGAAACACAGTGATTGCGTCGGAAATGTTTACAACAGGCACCATTCCGACTTCTGTCCTGGAGAGTAACGTTTCTAACTGTCTGTGTTTTGATTCCTTCCTGGGATACCAGTAATAGATTCCAATGTACATCGGAAGGTTTACTGATACTTGTGGATCTTCAACTTGACGACGTAACACAGAAATTGCGTCGGAATTGAATACAACAGGCACCATGCCGACTTCTCTCCGAGAGAGTAATGCTTCTAACTGTCTGTGCTTTGTATCATTCCTGGGATTCCAGGAATAGATTTCGATGGACATGGGAAGGTTTACTGTAACCTGTGCACCTTCAACTTGACGATGAAAAGCAGAAATTGCGTCGGAATTGAATACAACAGGCGCCACGCCGACTTCTGTCCTGGAGAGTAATGCTTCTGTCTGTGTTTTGATTCTTTCCTGGGATTCCAGTAATAGATTCCGATGGACATGGGTAGGCTTACTGCGACCTTTGGACCTTCAACTTGACGATGAGACTCAGAAATTGTGTCGAAATTGAATACAACAGGCACCATGCCGACTTCTCTCCGGGAGAGTAATACTTCTAACTGTCTGTGCTTTGATTCTATCCTGGGATTCCAGTAACGGATTCCGATGGACATGGGAACGTTTACTGTAACCTGTGGACCTTCAACTTGACGATGAAACTTAGAAATTGCGTCGGAATTGAAAACAACAGGCACCATTCCCACTTCCTTCCGGGAGAGTAATGCATCTAGCTGTCTGTGCTATGTTTCGTTGCTGGAATTCCAGTAATAGATTCCGATGGACATGGGAATGTTTACTCTAACCTGTGGATCTTCAACTTGACGATGATACACAGAAATTGCGTCGGAATTGAATCCAACAGGCTCCATGCCGACTTCTTTCCGGAACAGTAATGCTTCTAACTGTCTGTGCTTTCATTATGTCCTGGGATTCCAGTAATAGATTACTATGGACATGGGAAACTTTACTGTAACCTGTGTACCTTCAACGTGTCGATGAAACACAGAAATTGCGTCGGAATTGAATACAACAGGCACCATGGTGACTACTCTCTGGGAGAGTAATGCTTCTAACTGCCTGTGCTTTGATTCTTTCCTGGGATTCCAGTAATAGATTCCGATGGACATGGGAAGGTTTACTGTAACCTGTGGATTATCAACTTGACGATGAAACACAGGAATTGCGTCGGAATTGAAAACAACAGGCTGCATGCCGACTTCTGTCCGGGAGAGTAATGCTTCTAACTGTCTGTGCTATGATTCTCTCCTGGGATTCCAGTAATATATTCCGATGAATATGGGAAGGTTTGCTGTAACCTGTGGACCTTCAACTTGACGATTAAACACAGAAATTGCGTCGGTATTGAATACAACAAACACCATGCCGACTTCTCTCTGAGAGAGTAATGGTTTTCACTGTCTCTGCTATGATTCTTTCCTGGGATTCCAGTAATAGATTCCGACGAACATGCGAAGGTTTACTGTAAGCTGTGGACCTTCAACTTGACGATGAAACACGGTAATTGCGTCGGAATTGAATGCAACAGGCACCATGCCGACTTCTCTCCGGGAGGGTAATGCTTCTAACTGTCTGTGCTTTGATTCTTTCCTTGGATTGTAGTAATAGATTACAACGGACATGGGAAGGTTTACTGTAACCTGTGGACCTTCAACGTGACGATGGAAACAGAAATTGCGTCGGAATTGAATGCAACAGGCACCATGCCGACTTCTCTCCGGGAGGGTAATGCTTATAACTGCCTGCGTTTTGATTCCTTCCTGGGATTCCAATAATAGATTCCGATGGACATCGGAAGGTTTACTGTAACCTGTGGACCTTCAACTCGACGATGAAACACAGAAATTGCGTCGGAATTGAATACAACAGGCACCGTGCCGACTTCTGTCCGGGAGAGTAATGCTTCTAACTGTCTGTGCTTTGATTCTTTCCTTGGATTGTAGTAATAGATTACAACGGACATGGGAAGGTTTACTGTAACCTGTGGACCTTCAACTTGACGATTAAACACAGAAATAGCGTCGGAATTGAATACAACAGACACCATGCCGGCTTCTCTCCGGGAGAGTAACGCTTCTAACTGTCTGTGCTTTGACTCTTGCCTGGGATTCTAGTAATAGATTCCGAAGGACATGGGAAGGTTTACTGTAACCTGTGGACCTTCAACTGGAATATTAATCATGAAAATTGCGTCGGAATTGAATACAACAGGCACCGTGCCGACTTCTGTCCGGGAGAGTAATGCTTCCAACTGTCTGTGTTTTGATTCCTTCCTGGGATTCCAGTAATACATTCCGATGTATATCGGAAGGTTTACTGAAACCTGTGGACCTTCAACTCGACGATGAAACACAGAAATTGCGTTGGAATTGAATACAACAGGCACCATGCCGACTTCTCTCCGGGACGGTAATGCTTCTAACTGTCTGTGCTTTGATTCTTTCCTTGGATTGCAGTAATAGATTACAATAGACATGGGAAGGTTTACTGTAAACTGTGGACCTTCAACTTGACGATGAAACACAGAAATTGCATCGGAATTGAATACAACAGGCACCATGCCGACTTCTCTCCGGGAGAGTAACGCTTCTAACTGTCTGTGCTTTGACTCTTTCCTGGGATTCCAGTAATAGATTCCGATGGACATGGGAAGGTTTACTGTAACTTGTGGACCTTCAACTGGACGATTATACACAGAAATTGCGTCGGAGTTGAATAAAACAGGCACCGTGCCGACTTCTGTCCGGGAGAGTAACGCTTCTAACTGACTGTGCTTTGATTCATTCCTTGGATTGCAGTAATAGATTACAATGGACATGGGGAGGTTTACTGTGCCCTGTGGACCTTCAACGTGACGATGAAACACAGAAATTGCGTCGGAATTGAATGCAACAGGCACCATGACGAATTCCCTCCGGGAGGGTAATGCTACTAACTGCCTGCGTTTTGATTCCTTCCTGGGCTTCCAGTAATAGATTCCGATGGACATCGGAAGGTTTACTGGAACCTGTGGACCTTCAACTCGACGATGAAACACAGAAATTGCGTCGGAATTGAATACAACAGGCACCCTGCCGACTTCTGTCCGGGAGAGTAATGCTTCTAACTGTCTGTGCTTTGATTCTTTCCTTGGATTGTAGTAATAGATTACAACGGACATGGGAAGGTTTACTGTAACCTGTGGACCTTCAACTTGACGATTAAACACAGAAATAGCGTCGGAATTGAATACAACAGGCACCATGCCGGCTTCTCTCCGGGAGAGTAACGCTTCTAACTGTCTGTGCTTTGACTCTTGCCTGGGATTCTAGTAATAGATTCCGAAGGACATGGGAAGGTTTACTGTAACCTGTGGACCTTCAACTGAAATATTAAACACAAAAATTGCGTCGGAATTGAATACAACAGGCACCGTGCCGACTTATGTCCGGGAGAGTATTGCTTCCAACTGTCTGTGTTTTGATTCCTTCCTGGGATTCCAGTAATATATTCCGATGTATATCGGAAGGTTTACTGAAACCTGTGGACCTTCAACTCGACGATGAAACACAGAAATTTCGTCGGAATTGAATACAACAGTGACCACGCCGACTTCTGCCCGGGAGAGTAATGCTTCTAACTGTCTGTGCTTTGATTCTTTCCTGGGATTCCAGTAATAGATTCCGATGGACATGGGACAGTTTACTGTAACCTGTGTACCTTCAACGTGACGATGAAACACAGAAATTGCGTGGGAATTGAATACAACAGGCACCATGGTGACTTCTCTCTGGGAGAGTAATGCTTCTAACTGACTGTGCTTTGATTCTTTCCTGGGATTCCAGTAATAGATTACTATGGACATGGGAAAGTTTACTGTAACCTGTGTACCTTCAACGTGACGATGAAACACAGAAATTGCGTGGGAATTGAATACAACAGGCACCATGCCGACTTCTCTCCGGGAGAGTAACGCTTCTAACTGTCTGTGCTTTGACTCTTTCCTGGGATTCCAGTAATAGATTCCGATGGACATGGGAAGGTTTACTGTAACTTGTGGACCTTCAACTGGACGATTATACACAGAAATTGCGTCGGAGTTGAATACAACAGGCACCGTGCCGACTTCTGTCCGGGAGAGTAACGCTTCTAACTGTCTGTGCTATGATTCTTTCCTTGGATTGCAGTAATAGATTACAATGGACATGGGAAGGTTTACTGTAACCCGTGGCCCTTCAACTTGACGATGAAACACAGAAATAGCGTCGGAATTGAATACAACAGGCACCATGCCGACTTCTCCGTGGGAGAGTAGTGCTTCTAACTGTCTGTGCTTTGAATCATTCCTGGGATTCCAGGAATGGATACCGATGGACATGGGAAGGTTTACTGTAACCTGTGGACCTTCAACTTGACGATGAAACACAGAAATTGCGTCGGAATTGAATACAACATGCACCATGCCGACTACGCTCCGGGAGAGTAATGCTTCTAACTGTCTGTGCTTTGATTCTCCCTGGGATTCCAGTAATAGGTTTCGATGGACATGGGAAGGTTTACTGTAACTTGTGGACCTTCAACTGGAATATTAAACACAAAAATTGCGACGGAATTGAATACAACAGGCACCGTGCCGAATTCTCTCCGGGAGGGTAATGCTTCTAACTGTCTGTGCTTTGATTCTCCCTGGGATTCCAGTAATAGGTTTCGATGGACATGGGAAGGTTTACTGTAACTTGTGGACCTTCAACTGGAATATTAAACACAAAAATTGCGACGGAATTGAATACAACAGGCACCGTGCCGACTTCTGTCCGGAAGAGTAACGCTTCTAACTGACTGTGCTATGATTCTTTCCTTGGATTGCAGTAATAGATTACAATTGACATGGGAAGGTTTACTGTACCCTGTGGACCTTTAACTTGACGATGAAACACAGAAATTGCGTCGGAATTGAATGCAACAGGCACCATGCCGACTTCTCTCCGGGAGAGTGATGCTTCTGACTGTCTGTGCTTTAAATCAATCCTGGGATTCCAGGAATAGATTCCGATGGACATGGGAAGGATTACTGTAACCTGTGGACCTTCAACTTGACGATGAAACACAGAAATTGCGTCGGAATTGTACACAACCGGGACCACGCCTACTTCTGTCCGAGAGAGTAATGCTTCTAACTGTCTGTGCTTTGATTCTTTCGTGGGATTCCAGTAATAGATTCCGATGGACATGGTTAGGTTTACTGTGACCTGTGGACCTTCAATTGACGATGAAACTCAGATATTGTGTCGAAATTGAATACAACAGGCACCATGCCGACTTCTCTCCGGGAGAGTAATGCTTCTAACTGTCTGTGCTTTAATTCTATCTTGGGATTCCAGTAATGGATTCCGATGGACATGGGAACGTTTACTGTAACCTGTGGACCTTCAACTTGACGATGAAACTTAGAAATTGCGTCGGAATTTAAAACAACAGGTACCTTCCGAATTGCTTATGGGAGAGTAATGCTTCTAACTGTCTGTGCCTTGATTCCTTTGCTGGGATTCCAGTAATAGATTCCGATGGACATGGGAATGTTTAATCTAACCTGTGGATCTTCAACGTGACGATGATGCACAGAAATTGCGTCGGAATTGAAACCAACAGGCACCATGCCGACTTTTGACCGGAAGAGTAATGCTTCTAACTGTCTGTGCTTTCATTATGTCCTTGCATTCCAGTAATAGATTACTATGGACATGGGAAAGTTTACTGTAATCTCTGTACCTTCAACGTGACGATGAAACACAGAAATTGCGTGGGAATTGAATACAACAGGCACCATGGTGTCTTCTCTCTGGGTGAGTAATGCTTCTAACTGACTGTGCTTTGATTCTTTCCTGGGATTCCAGTAATAGATTCCGTTGGACATGGGAAGTTTTGTTGTAATCTGTGGACCTTCAAGTTGACGATGTAACACTGAAACTGCGTCGGAATTGAATACAACATGCACCATACCGACTACGATACGGGAGAGTAATGCTTCTAACTGTCTGTGCTTTGATTCTCTACTGGGATTCCAGTAATAGGTTCCGATGGACATTGGAAGGTTTACTGTAACCTGTGGACCTTCAACTTGACGATGAAACACAGAAATTGCGTCGGAATTGAATACAACAGGCACCATGCCGACTTCTCTCCGGGAGAGTAATGCTTCTAACTGTCTGTGCATTGTTACTTTCCTGGGATTCCAGTAACACATTCCGATGAACATGGGAAGGCTTACTGTATCCTGTGGACCTTCAACTTGACAATGAAACACAGAAATTGCCTCGGAATTGAATACAACAGGCACCATGCCGACTTCTCTCCGGGAGAGTAATGCTTCTTACTGTCTGTGCTTTGATTCTTTTCTGGGAGAACAGTAATAGATTCCGATGGACATGGGAAGGTTTACTGTAACCTGTGGACCTTCAACGTGACGATGAAACACAGAAATTGCGTCGGAATTGAATACAACAGGCACCATGTGACTTCTCTCTGGGAGAGTAATGCTTCTAACTGTCTGTTCTTTGATTCTTTCCTGGGATTCCAGTAATAGATCTCGATGAATATGGGAAGGTTTACTGTAACCAGTGGACCTTCAACTCGACGATTAAACACAGAAATTGCGTCGGTATTGAATACAACAAGCACCATGCCGACTTCTCTCTGGGAGTGTAATGGTTGTCACTGTCTCTGCTACGATTCTTTCCTGGGATTCCAGTATAGATTTCGATGTACATGGGAAGGTTTACTGTAACCTGTGGACCTTCAACTTGACGATGAAACACAGTGATTGCGTCGGAAATGTTTACAACAGGCACCATTCCGACTTCTGTCCTGGAGAGTAATGCTTCTAACTGTCACTACTTTGATTCATTTACGGGACTCCAGTAATAGACTCCGATGGACATGGGAACGTTTACTGTAACCTGTGGACCTTCAACGTGATGATGTAACAAAGAAATTGCGTCGGAATTGAATGCAACAGGCACCATGACGAATACCCTCCGGGAGGGTAATACTAATATCTGCCTGCGTTTTGATTCCTTCCTGGGATTCCAGTAATAGATTCCGATGGACATCGGAAGGTTTACTGTAACCTGTGGACCTTCAACTTGACGATGAAACACAGAAATTGCGTCGGAATTGAATACAACAGTGACCACGCCGACTTCTGCCCGGGAGAGTAATGCTTCTAACTGTCTGTGCTTTGATTCTTTCCTGGGATACCAGTAATAGATTCCGATGGACATGGGACAGTTTACTGTAACCTGAGTACCTTCAACGTGACGATGAAACACAGAAATTGCGTGGGAATTGAATATAACAGGCACCATGGTGACTTCTCTCTGGGAGAGTAATGCTTCTAACTGACTGTGCTTTGTTTCTTTCCTGGGATTCCAGTAATAGATTACTATGGACATGGGGAAGTTTACTGTAACCTGTGTACCTTCAACGTGACGATGAAACACAGAAATTGCGTGGGAATTCAATACAACAGGCACCATGCCGACTTATCTCCGGGAGAGTAACGCTTCTAACTGTCTGTGCTTTGACTCTTTCCTGGGATTACAGTAATAGACTCCGATGGACATGGGAAGGTTTACTGTAACCTGTGGACCTTCAACTTGACGATGAAACACAGTGATTGCGTCGGAAATGTTTACAACAGGCACCATTCCGACTTCTGTCCTGGAGAGTAACGTTTCTAACTGTCTGTGTTTTGATTCCTTCCTGGGATACCAGTAATAGATTCCAATGTACATCGGAAGGTTTACTGATACTTGTGGATCTTCAACTTGACGACGTAACACAGAAATTGCGTCGGAATTGAATACAACAGGCACCATGCCGACTTCTCTCCGAGAGAGTAATGCTTCTAACTGTCTGTGCTTTGTATCATTCCTGGGATTCCAGGAATAGATTTCGATGGACATGGGAAGGTTTACTGTAACCTGTGCACCTTCAACTTGACGATGAAAAGCAGAAATAGCGTCGGAATTGAATACAACAGGCACCATGCCGGCTTCTCTCCGGGAGAGTAACGCTTCTAACTGTCTGTGCTTTGACTCTTGCCTGGGATTCTAGTAATAGATTCCGAAGGACATGGGAAGGTTTACTGTAACCTGTGGACCTTCAACTGAAATATTAAACACAAAAATTGCGTCGGAATTGAATACAACAGGCACCGTGCCGACTTATGTCCGGGAGAGTATTGCTTCCAACTGTCTGTGTTTTGATTCCTTCCTGGGATTCCAGTAATATATTCCGATGTATATCGGAAGGTTTACTGAAACCTGTGGACCTTCAACTCGACGATGAAACACAGAAATTTCGTCGGAATTGAATACAACAGTGACCACGCCGACTTCTGCCCGGGAGAGTAATGCTTCTAACTGTCTGTGCTTTGATTCTTTCCTGGGATTCCAGTAATAGATTCCGATGGACATGGGACAGTTTACTGTAACCTGTGTACCTTCAACGTGACGATGAAACACAGAAATTGCGTGGGAATTGAATACAACAGGCACCATGGTGACTTCTCTCTGGGAGAGTAATGCTTCTAACTGACTGTGCTTTGATTCTTTCCTGGGATTCCAGTAATAGATTACTATGGACATGGGAAAGTTTACTGTAACCTGTGTACCTTCAACGTGACGATGAAACACAGAAATTGCGTGGGAATTGAATACAACAGGCACCATGCCGACTTCTCTCCGGGAGAGTAACGCTTCTAACTGTCTGTGCTTTGACTCTTTCCTGGGATTCCAGTAATAGATTCCGATGGACATGGGAAGGTTTACTGTAACTTGTGGACCTTCAACTGGACGATTATACACAGAAATTGCGTCGGAGTTGAATACAACAGGCACCGTGCCGACTTCTGTCCGGGAGAGTAACGCTTCTAACTGTCTGTGCTATGATTCTTTCCTTGGATTGCAATAATAGATTACAATGGACATGGGAAGGTTTACTGTAACCCGTGGCCCTTCAACTTGACGATGAAACACAGAAATAGCGTCGGAATTGAATACAACAGGCACCATGCCGACTTCTCCGTGGGAGAGTAGTGCTTCTAACTGTCTGTGCTTTGAATCATTCCTGGGATTCCAGGAATGGATACCGATGGACATGGGAAGGTTTACTGTAACCTGTGGACCTTCAACTTGACGATGAAACACAGAAATTGCGTCGGAATTGAATACAACATGCACCATGCCGACTACGCTCCGGGAGAGTAATGCTTCTAACTGTCTGTGCTTTGATTCTCCCTGGGATTCCAGTAATAGGTTTCGATGGACATGGGAAGGTTTACTGTAACTTGTGGACCTTCAACTGGAATATTAAAGACAAAAATTGCGACGGAATTGAATACAACAGGCACCGTGCCGAATTCTCTCCGGGAGGGTAATGCTTCTAACTGTCTGTGCTTTGATTCTTTCCTTGGATTGCAGTAATAGATTACAATAGACATGGGAATTTTTACTGTAACCTGTGGACCTTCAACTTTACGATGAAACACAGAAATTGTGTCGGAATTGAATACAACAGGCACCATGCCGACTTCTCTCCGGGAGAGTAACGCTTCTAACTGTCTGTGCTTTGACTCTTTCGTGGGATTCCAGTAATAGATTCCGATGGACATGGGTAGGTTTACTGTGACCTGTGGACCTTCAATTGACGATGAAACTCAGATATTGTGTCGAAATTGAATACAACAGGCACCATGCCGACTTCTCTCCGGGAGAGTAATGCTTCTAACTGTCTGTGCTTTAATTCTATCTTGGGATTCCAGTAATGGATTCCGATGGACATGGGAACGTTTACTGTAACCTGTGGACCTTCAACTTGACGATGAAACTTAGAAATTGCGTCGGAATTTAAAACAACAGGTACCTTCCGAATTGCTTATGGGAGAGTAATGCTTCTAACTGTCTGTGCCTTGATTCCTTTGCTGGGATTCCAGTAATAGATTCCGATGGACATGGGAATGTTTACTCTAACCTGTGGATCTTCAACGTGACGATGATGCACAGAAATTGCGTCGGAATTGAAACCAACAGGCACCATGCCGACTTTTGACCGGAAGAGTAATGCTTCTAACTGTCTGTGCTTTCATTATGTCCTTGCATTCCAGTAATAGATTACTATGGACATGGGAAAGTTTACTGTAATCTCTGTAACTTCAACGTGACGATGAAACACAGAAATTGCGTGGGAATTGAATACAACAGGCACCATGGTGTCTTCTCTCTGGGTGAGTAATGCTTCTAACTGTCTGTGCTTTGATTCTTTCCTGGGATTCCAGTAATAGATTCCGATGGACATGGGACAGTTTACTGTAACCTGAGTACCTTCAACGTGACGATGAAACACAGAAATTGCGTGGGAATTGAATATAACAGGCACCATGGTGACTTCTCTCTGGGAGAGTAATGCTTCTAACTGACTGTGCTTTGGTTCTTTCCTGGGATTCCAGTAATAGATTATTATGGACATGGGGAAGTTTACTGTAACCTGTGTACCTTCAACGTGACGATGAAACACAGAAATTGCGTGGGAATTCAATACAACAGGCACCATGCCGACTTATCTCCGGGAGAGTAACGCTTGTAACTGTCTGTGCTTTGACTCTTTCCTGGGATTACAGTAATAGACTCCGATGGACATGGGAAGGTTTACTGTAACCTGTGGACCATCAACTTGACGATGAAACACAGTGATTGCGTCGGAAATGTTTACAACAGGCACCATTCCGACTTCTGTCCTGGAGAGTAACGTTTCTAACTGTCTGTGTTTTGATTCCTTCCTGGGATACCAGTAATAGATTCCAATGTACATCGGAAGGTTTACTGATACTTGTGGATCTTCAACTTGACGACGTAACACAGAAATTGCGTCGGAATTGAATACAACAGGCACCATGCCGACTTCTCTCCGAGAGAGTAATGCTTCTAACTGTCTGTGCTTTGTATCATTCCTGGGATTCCAGGAATAGATTTCGATGGACATGGGAAGGTTTACTGTAACCTGTGCACCTTCAACTTGACGATGAAAAGCAGAAATTGCGTCGGAATTGAATACAACAGGCGCCACGCCGACTTCTGTCCTGGAGAGTAATGCTTCTGTCTGTGTTTTGATTCTTTCCTGGGATTCCAGTAATAGATTCCGATGGACATGGGAATGTTTACTTTAACCTGTGGATCTTCAACTTGACGATGATACACAGAAATTGCGTCGGAATTGAATCCAACAGGCTCCATGCCGACTTCTTTCCGGAACAGTAATGCTTCTAACTGTCTGTGCTTTCATTATGTCCTGGGATTCCAGTAATAGATTACTATGGACATGGGAAACTTTACTGTAACCTGTGTACCTTCAACGTGTCGATGAAACACAGAAATTGCGTCGGAATTGAATACAACAGGCACCATGGTGACTACTCTCTGGGAGAGTAATGCTTCTAACTGCCTGTGCTTTGATTCTTTCCTGGGATTCCAGTAATAGATTCCGATGGACATGGGAAGGTTTACTGTAACCTGTGGATTATCAACTTGACGATGAAACACAGGAATTGCGTCGGAATTGAAAACAACAGGCTGCATGCCGACTTCTGTCCGGGAGAGTAATGCTTCTAACTGTCTGTGCTATGATTCTCTCCTGGGATTCCAGTAATATATTCCGATGAATATGGGAAGGTTTGCTGTAACCTGTGGACCTTCAACTTGACGATTAAACACAGAAATTGCGTCGGTATTGAATACAACAAACACCATGCCGACTTCTCTCTGAGAGAGTAATGGTTTTCACTGTCTCTGCTATGATTCTTTCCTGGGATTCCAGTAATAGATTCCGACGAACATGCGAAGGTTTACTGTAAGCTGTGGACCTTCAACTTGACGATGAAACACGGTAATTGCGTCGGAATTGAATGCAACAGGCACCATGCCGACTTCTCTCCGGGAGGGTAATGCTTCTAACTGTCTGTGCTTTGATTCGTTCCTTGGATTGTAGTAATAGATTACAACGGACATGGGAAGGTTTACTGTAACCTGTGGACCTTCAACGTGACGATGGAAACAGAAATTGCGTCGGAATTGAATGCAACAGGCACCATGCCGACTTCTCTCCGGGAGGGTAATGCTTATAACTGCCTGCGTTTTGATTCCTTCCTGGGATACCAATAATAGATTCCGATGGACATCGGAAGGTTTACTGTAACCTGTGGACCTTCAACTCGACGATGAAACACAGAAATTGCGTCGGAATTGAATACAACAGGCACCGTGCCGACTTCTGTCCGGGAGAGTAATGCTTCTAACTGTCTGTGCTTTGATTCTTTCCTTGGATTGTAGTAATAGATTACAACGGACATGGGAAGGTTTACTGTAACCTGTGGACCTTCAACTTGACGATTAAACACAGAAATAGCGTCGGAATTGAATACAACAGACACCATGCCGGCTTCTCTCCGGGAGAGTAACGCTTCTAACTCTCTGTGCTTTGACTCTTGCCTGGGATTCTAGTAATAGATTCCGAAGGACATGGGAAGGTTTACTGTAACCTGTGGACCTTCAACTGGAATATTAATCATGAAAATTGCGTCGGAATTGAATACAACAGGCACCGTGCCGACTTCTGTCCGGGAGAGTAATGCTTCCAACTGTCTGTGTTTTGATTCCTTCCTGGGATTCCAGTAATACATTCCGATGTATATCGGAAGGTTTACTGAAACCTGTGGACCTTCAACTCGACGATGAAACACAGAAATTGCGTTGGAATTGAATACAACAGGCACCATGACGAATTCCCTCCGGGAGGGTAATGCTACTAACTGCCTGCGTTTTGATTCCTTCCTGGGCTTCCAGTAATAGATTCCGATGGACATCGGAAGGTTTACTGGAACCTGTGGACCTTCAACTCGACGATGAAACACAGAAATTGCGTCGGAATTGAATACAACAGGCACCCTGCCGACTTCTGTCCGGGAGAGTAATGCTTCTAACTGTCTGTGCTTTGATTCTTTCCTTGGATTGTAGTAATAGATTACAACGGACATGGGAAGGTTTACTGTAACCTGTGGACCTTCAACTTGACGATTAAACACAGAAATAGCGTCGGAATTGAATACAACAGGCACCATGCCGGCTTCTCTCCGGGAGAGTAACGCTTCTAACTGTCTGTGCTTTGACTCTTGCCTGGGATTCTAGTAATAGATTCCGAAGGACATGGGAAGGTTTACTGTAACCTGTGGACCTTCAACTGAAATATTAAACACAAAAATTGCGTCGGAATTGAATACAACAGGCACCGTGCCGACTTATGTCCGGGAGAGTATTGCTTCCAACTGTCTGTGTTTTGATTCCTTCCTGGGATTCCAGTAATATATTCCGATGTATATCGGAAGGTTTACTGAAACCTGTGGACCTTCAACTCGACGATGAAACACAGAAATTTCGTCGGAATTGAATACAACAGTGACCACGCCGACTTCTGCCCGGGAGAGTAATGCTTCTAACTGTCTGTGCTTTGATTCTTTCCTGGGATTCCAGTAATAGATTCCGATGGACATGGGACAGTTTACTGTAACCTGTGTACCTTCAACGTGACGATGAAACACAGAAATTGCGTGGGAATGGAATACAACAGGCACCATGGTGACTTCTCTCTGGGAGAGTAATGCTTCTAACTGACTGTGCTTTGATTCTTTCCTGGGATTCCAGTAATAGATTACTATGGACATGGGAAAGTTTACTGTAACCTGTGTACCTTCAACGTGACGATGAAACACAGAAATTGCGTGGGAATTGAATACAACAGGCACCATGCCGACTTCTCTCCGGGAGAGTAACGCTTCTAACTGTCTGTGCTTTGACTCTTTCCTGGGATTCCAGTAATAGATTCCGATGGACATGGGAAGGTTTACTGTAACTTGTGGACCTTCAACTGGACGATTATACACAGAAATTGCGTCGGAGTTGAATACAACAGGCACCGTGCCGACTTCTGTCCGGGAGAGTAACGCTTCTAACTGTCTGTGCTATGATTCTTTCCTTGGATTGCAGTAATAGATTACAATGGACATGGGAAGGTTTACTGTAACCCGTGGCCCTTCAACTTGACGATGAAACACAGAAATAGCGTCGGAATTGAATACAACAGGCACCATGCCGACTTCTCCGTGGGAGAGTAGTGCTTCTAACTGTCTGTGCTTTGAATCATTCCTGGGATTCCAGGAATGGATACCGATGGACATGGGAAGGTTTACTGTAACCTGTGGACCTTCAACTTGACGATGAAACACAGAAATTGCGTCGGAATTGAATACAACATGCACCATGCCGACTACGCTCCGGGAGAGTAATGCTTCTAACTGTCTGTGCTTTGATTCTCCCTGGGATTCCAGTAATAGGTTTCGATGGACATGGGAAGGTTTACTGTAACTTGTGGACCTTCAACTGGAATATTAAACACAAAAATTGCGACGGAATTGAATACAACAGGCACCGTGCCGAATTCTCTCCGGGAGGGTAATGCTTCTAACTGTCTGTGCTTTGATTCTTTCCTTGGATTGCAGTAATAGATTACAATAGACATGGGAATTTTTACTGTGACCTGTGGACCTTCAACTTTACGATGAAACACAGAAATTGTGTCGGAATTGAATACAACAGGCACCATGCCGACTTCTCTCCGGGAGAGTAACGCTTCTAACTGTCTGTGCTTTGACTCTTTCTTGGGATTCCAGTAATAGATTCCGATGGACATGGGAAGGCTTACTGTAACTTGTGGACCTTCAACTGGACGATTATACACAGAAATTGCGTCGGAGTTGTATACAACAGGCACCGTGCCGACTTCTGTCCGGAAGAGTAACGCTTCTAACTGACTGTGCTTTGATTCTTTCCTTGGATTGCAGTAATAGATTACAATTGACATGGGAAGGTTTACTGTACCCTGTGGACCTTTAACTTGACGATGAAACACAGAAATTGCGTCGGAATTGAATGCAACAGGCACCATGCCGACTTCTCTCCGGGAGAGTGATGCTTCTGACTGTCTGTGCTTTAAATCAATCCTGGGATTCCAGGAATAGATTCCGATGGACATGGGAAGGATTACTGTAACCTGTGGACCTTCAACTTGACGATGAAACACAGAAATTGCGTCGGAATTGTACACAACCGGGACCACGCCGACTTCTGTCCGAGAGAGTAATGCTTCTAACTGTCTGTGCTTTGATTCTTTCGTGGGATTCCAGTAATAGATTCCGATGGACATGGGTAGGTTTACTGTGACCTGTGGACCTTCAATTGACGATGAAACTCAGATATTGTGTCGAAATTGAATACAACAGGCACCATGCCGACTTCTCTCCGGGAGAGTAATGCTTCTAACTGTCTGTGCTTTAATTCTATCTTGGGATTCCAGTAATGGATTCCGATGGACATGGGAACGTTTACTGTAACCTGTGGACCTTCAACTTGACGATGAAACTTAGAAATTGCGTCGGAATTTAAAACAACAGGTACCTTCCGAATTGCTTATGGGAGAGTAATGCTTCTAACTGTCTGTGCCTTGATTCCTTTGCTGGGATTCCAGTAATAGATTCCGATGGACATGGGAATGTTTACTCTAACCTGTGGATCTTCAACGTGACGATGATGCACAGAAATTGCGTCGGAATTGAAACCAACAGGCACCATGCCGACTTTTGACCGGAAGAGTAATGCTTCTAACTGTCTGTGCTTTCATTATGTCCTTGCATTCCAGTAATAGATTACTATGGACATGGGAAAGTTTACTGTAATCTCTGTACCTTCAACGTGACGATGAAACACAGAAATTGCGTGGGAATTGAATACAACAGGCACCATGGTGTCTTCTCTCTGGGTGAGTAATGCTTCTAACTGACTGTGCTTTGATTCTTTCCTGGGATTCCAGTAATAGATTCCGTTGGACATGGGAAGTTTTGTTGTAATCTGTGGACCTTCAAGTTGACGATGTAACACTGAAACTGCGTCGGAATTGAATACAACATGCACCATACCGACTACGATACGGGAGAGTAATGCTTCTAACTGTCTGTGCTTTGATTCTCTACTGGGATTCCAGTAATAGGTTCCGATGGACATTGGAAGGTTTACTGTAACCTGTGGACCTTCAACTTGACGATGAAACACAGAAATTGCGTCGGAATTGAATACAACAGGCACCATGCCGACTTCTCTCCGGGAGAGTAATGCTTCTAACTGTCTGTGCATTGTTACTTTCCTGGGATTCCAGTAATACATTCCGATGAACATGGGAAGGCTTACTGTATCCTGTGGACCTTCAACTTGACAATGAAACACAGAAATTGCCTCGGAATTGAATACAACAGTCACCATGCCGACTTCTCTCCGGGAGAGTAATGCTTCTTACTGTCTGTGCTTTGATTCTTTTCTGGGAGAACAGTAATAGATTCCGATGGACATGGGAAGGTTTACTGTAACCTGTGGACCTTCAACGTGACGATGAAACACAGAAATTGCGTCGGAATTGAATACAACAGGCACCATGTGACTTCTCTCTGGGAGAGTAATGCTTCTAACTGTCTGTGCTTTGATTCTTTCCTGGGATTCCAGTAATAGATCTCGATGAATATGGGAAGGTTTACTGTAACCTGTGGACCTTCAACTCGACGATTAAACACAGAAATTGCGTCGGTATTGTATACAACAAGCACCATGCCGACTTCTCTCTGGGAGTGTAATGGTTGTCACTGTCTCTGCTACGATTCTTTCCTGGGATTCCAGTATAGATTTCGATGTACATGGGAAGGTTTACTGTAACCTGTGGACCTTCAACTTGACGATGAAACACAGTGATTGCGTCGGAAATGTTTACAACAGGCACCATTCCGACTTCTGTCCTGGAGAGTAATGCTTCTAACTGTCACTACTTTGATTCATTTACGGGACTCCAGTAATAGACTCCGATGGACATGGGAACGTTTACTGTAACCTGTGGACCTTCAACGTGATGATGTAACAAAGAAATTGCGTCGGAATTGAATGCAACAGGCACCATGACGAATTCCTTCCGGGAGGGTAATACTAATAACTGCCTGCGTTTTGATTCCTTCCTGGGATTCCAGTAATAGATTCCGATGGACATCGGAAGGTTTACTGTAACCTGTGGACCTTCAACTTGACGATGAAACACAGAAATTGCGTCGGAATTGAATACAACAGTGACCACGCCGACTTCTGCCCGGGAGAGTAATGCTTCTAACTGTCTGTGCTTTGATTCTTTCCTGGGATTCCAGTAATAGATTCCGATGGACATGGGACAGTTTACTGTAACCTGAGTACCTTCAACGTGACGATGAAACACAGAAATTGCGTGGGAATTGAATATAACAGGCACCATGGTGACTTCTCTCTGGGAGAGTAATGCTTCTAACTGACTGTGCTTTGGTTCTTTCCTGGGATTCCAGTAATAGATTACTATGGACATGGGGAAGTTTACTGTAACCTGTGTACCTTCAACGTGACGATGAAACACAGAAATTGCGTGGGAATTCAATACAACAGGCACCATGCCGACTTATCTCGGGAGAGTAACGCTTCTAACTGTCTGTGCTTTGACTCTTTCCTGGGATTACAGTAATAGACTCCGATGGACATGGGAAGGTTTACTGTAACCTGTGGACCTTCAACTTGACGATGAAACACAGTGATTGCGTCGGAAATGTTTACAACAGGCACCATTCCGACTTCTGTCCTGGAGAGTAACGTTTCTAACTGTCTGTGTTTTGATTCCTTCCTGGGATACCAGTAATAGATTCCAATGTACATCGGAAGGTTTACTGATACTTGTGGATCTTCAACTTGACGACGTAACACAGAAATTGCGTCGGAATTGAATACAACAGGCACCATGCCGACTTCTCTCCGAGAGAGTAATGCTTCTAACTGTCTGTGCTTTGTATCATTCCTGGGATTCCAGGAATAGATTTCGATGGACATGGGAAGGTTTACTGTAACCTGTGCACCTTCAACTTAACGATGAAAAGCAGAAATTGCGTCGGAATTGAATACAACAGGCGCCACGCCGACTTCTGTCCTGGAGAGTAATGCTTCTGTCTGTGTTTTGATTCTTTCCTGGGATTCCAGTAATAGATTCCGATGGACATGGGTAGGCTTACTGCGACCTTTGGACCTTCAACTTGACGATGAGACTCAGAAATTGTGTCGAAATTGAATACAACAGGCACCATGCCGACTTCTCTCCGGGAGAGTAATACTTCTAACTGTCTGTGCTTTGATTCTACCCTGGGATTCCAGTAACGGATTCCGATGGAAATGGGAACGTTTACTGTAACCTGTGGACCTTCAACTTTACGATGAAACTTAGAAATTGCGTCGGAATTGAAAACAACAGGCACCATTCCCACTTCCTTCCGGGAGAGTAATGCTTCTAGCTGTCTGTGCTATGATTCCTTGCTGGAATTCCAGTAATAGATTAAGATGGACATGGGAATGTTTAACCTGTGGATCTTCAACTTGACGATGATACACAGAAATTGCGTCGGAATTGAATCCAACAGGCTCCATGCCGACTTCTTTCCGGAACAGTAATGCTTCTAACTGTCTGTGCTTTCATTATGTCCTGGGATTCCAGTAATAGATTACTATGGACATGGGAAACTTTACTGTAACCTGTGTACCTTCAACGTGTCGATGAAACACAGAAATTGCGTCGGAATTGAATACAACAGGCACCATGGTGACTACTCTCTGGGAGAGTAATGCTTCTAACTGCCTGTGCTTTGATTCTTTCCTGGGATTCCAGTAATAGATTCCGATGGACATGGGAAGGTTTACTGTAACCTGTGGATTATCAACTTGACGATGAAACACAGAAATTGCGTCGGAATTGAAAACAACAGGCTGCATGCCGACTTCTGTCCGGGAGAGTAATGCTTCTAACTGTCAGTATTTTGATTCTTTCCTGGGATTCCAGTAATAGACTGCGACGGACATGGGAGCGTTTATGTAACCTGTGTACCTTCAACGTGACGATGAAACAACGAAATTGCGTCGGAATTGAATACAACATGCACCTTGGTGACTTCCCTCTGGGAGAGTAATGCTTCTAACTGTCTGTGCTTTGATTCTTTCCTGGGATTCCAGTAATAGATTCCGATGGACATGGGACAGTTTACTGTAACCTGTGTACCTTCAACTTGACGATTAAACACAGAAATTGCGTCGGAATTGAATACAACAGGCACCATGGTGACTACTCTCTGGGAGAGTAATGCTTCTAACTGTCTGTGATTTGATTCTTTCCTGGGATTCCAGTAATAGATTCCGATGGACATGGGAAGGTTTACTGTAACCTGTGGATTATCAACTTGACGATGAAACACAGAAATTGCGTCGGAATTGAAAACAACAGGCTGCATGCCGACTTCTGTCCGGGAGAGTAATGCTTCTAACTGTCAGTATTTTGATTCTTTCCTGGGATTCCAGTAATAGACTCCGATGGACATGGGAAGGTTAACTGTAAATTTTAGATCTTCAACTTGACGATTAAAAACAGAAATAGCGCCGGAATTGAATACAACAGGCACCGTGCCTTCTTCTGTCCGGGAGAGTAATGCTTCTAACTGTCTGTGCTATGATTCTTTCCTTGGATTGCAGTAATGGTTTCCGATGGACATTGTTAGGTTTACTGTGACCTGTGGACCTTCCACTTGACGATGAAACCCAGAAATTGTGTCGAAGTTGAATACAACAGGCACCATGCCTACTCCTCTCCGGGAGAGTAATGCTTCTAACTGTCTGTGCTTTGATTCTATCCTGGGATTCCAGTAATGGATTCCGATGGACATGGGAATCTTTACTGTAACCTGTGGACCTTCAACTTAACGATGAATTTTAGAAATTGCGTCGGAATTGAAAACAACAGGCACCATTCCGACTTCCTTCCGGGAGAGTAATGCTTCTAACTGTCTGTGTTTGATTCCTTGCTGGGATCCCAGTAATAGTTTCCGATAAACATGCGAATGTTTACTCTAACCTGTGGACCTTCAACTTGACGATGATACACAGAAATTGCGTCGGAATTGAATCCAACAGGCACCATGGCGACTTTTGTCCGGAAGAGTAATGCTTCTAACTGTCTGTGGTTTCATTTTGTAATGGGATTCCAGTAATAGATTACTATGGACATGGGAAAGTTTACTGTAACCTGTGTACCTTCAACGTGACCATGAAACACAGAAATTGCGTCGGAATTGAATACAACAGGCATTATGGTGACTTCTCTCTGGGAGACAAATGCTTCTAACTGTCTGTGCTTTGATTCTTTCCTGGGATTCCAGTAATAGATTCCGATGGACATGGGAAGGTTTACTGTAATCTGTGGATTATCAACTTGACGATGAAACACAGAAATTGCGTCGGAATTGAAAACAACAGGCTGCATGCCGACTTCTGTCCGGGAGAGTAATGCTTCTAACTGTCAGTATTTTGATTCCTTCCTGGGATTCCAGTAATAGACTCCGATGGACATGGGAAGGTTTAATGTAAATTTTGGACCTTCGACTTGACGATGAACTACAGAAATTGCGTCGGAATTGAATGCAACAGGCACCATGCCGACTTCTCTCCGGGAGAGTAATGCTTCCAACTGTCTGTGTTTTGATTCCTTCCTGGGATACCAGTAATAGATTCCGATGTACATCGGAAGGTTTACTGATACTTGTGTACCTTCAACTATACGATGAAACACAGAAATTGCGTCAGAATTGAATACAACAGGCACCATGCCGACTTCTCTCCGGGAGGGTAATGCGTATAACTGCCTGCGTTTTGATTCCTTCGTGGGAATCCAGTAATAGATTCCGATGGACGTCGGAAGGTTTACTGTAACCTGTGGACCTTCAACTCGACGATGAAACACAGAAATTGCGTCGGAATTGAATACAACAGGTACCGTGCCGACTTCTGTCCGGGAGAGTAATGCTTCTAACTGTCTGTGCTTTGATTCTTTCCTTGGATTGGTGTAATAGATTACAATGGGCATGAGAAGGTTTACTGTAACCTGTAGACCTTCAACTTGACGATGAAACTCAGAAATTGCGTCGGAATTGAATACAACAGGCTGCATGCCGACTTCTGTCCGGGAGAGTAATGCTTCTAACTGTCAGTATTTTGATTCTTTCCTGGGATTCCAGTAATTGACTCCGATGGACATGGGAAGGTTTACTGTAACTTGTGGACCTTCAACAAGACGATTAAACACAGAAATTGCGTCGGAATTGAATACAACAGGCACCGTGCCGATTTCTGTCCGGGAGAGTAACGCTTCTAACTGTCTGTGCTGTGATTCTTTCCTTGGATTGCAGTAATAGATTACAATGGACATAGGAAGGTTTACTGTAACCTGCGGACCTTCAACTTGACGACGTAACACAGAAATTGCGACGGAATTGAATACAACAGGCACCATGCCGACTTCTCTCCGGGAGAGTAATGCTTCTAACTGTCTGTGCTTTGAATCATTCCTGAGATTCCAGGAATAGATTCCGATGGATATGGGAAGGTTTACTGTAACCTGTGGACCTTCAACTTAACGATGAAACTTAGAAATTGCGTCGGAATTGAAAACAACAGGCACCATTCCGACTTCCTTCCGGGAGAGTAATGCTTCTAACTGTCTGTGTTTGATTCCTTGCTGGGATTCCAGTAATAGTTTCCGATAAACTTGGGAATGTTTACTCTAACCTGTGGACCTTCAACTTGACGATGATACACAGAAACTGCGTCGGAATTGAATCCAACAGGCACCATGGCGACTTTTGTCCGGAAGAGTAATGCTTCTAACTGTCTGTGGTTTCATTTTGTAATGGGATTCCAGTAATAGATTACTATGGACATGGGAAAGTTTACTGTAACCTGTGTACCTTCAACGTGACCATGAAACACAGAAATTGCGTCGGAATTGAATACAACAGGCATTATGGTGACTTCTCTCTGGGAGACAAATGCTTCTAACTGTCTGTGCTTTGATTCTTTCCTGGGATTCCAGTAATAGATTCCGATGGACATGGGAAGGTTTACTGTAATCTGTGGATTATCAACTTGACGATGAAACACAGAAATTGCGTCGGAATTGAAAACAACAGGCTGCATGCCGACTTCTGTCCGGGAGAGTAATGCTTCTAACTGTCAGTATTTTGATTCCTTCCTGGGATTCCAGTAATAGACTCCGATGGACATCTGAAGGTTTACTGTAAATTTTGGACCTTCGACTTGACGATGAACTACAGAAATTGCGTCGGAATTGAATGCAACATGCACCATGCCGACTTCTCTGAGGGAGAGTAATGCTTCTAACTGGTTGTGCTTTGTTTATTTCCTGGGATTTCAGTAATAGATTCCGATGGACATGGGAAGGTGTACTGTAAGCTGTTGACCATCAACTTGACGATGAAACACAGAAATTTCGTCGGAAATGAATCCATCAGGCACCATTCCGACTTCTGTCCGGGAGAGTAATGCTTCTAACTGTCTGTTCTTTGATTCTTTCCTGGCCTTCCAGTAATAGATTCCGATGGACATGGGAAGCTTTACTGTAGCCTGTGGACCTTCAACTTGACGATGAAACACAGAAATTGTGTCGGAATTGAATACAACAGTCACCACGCCGACTTCTGTCCGGGAGAGTAATGCTTCTAACTGTCTGTGCTTCGATTCTTTCCTGGGTATCCAGTAACATATTCCGATGGACATGGGAAGTTTTTCTGTATTCTGTGTACATTTAAGTTGACGATGAAACACAGAAATTGCGTCGGAATTGTATTCAACAGGCACCATGCCGACGTCTCTCCGGGAGAGTAATTCTTCTAACTGTCTGTGCTTTGATTCTATCCTGCGATTCCAGTAATAGATTCCGATGGACATGGGAAGGTTTACTGTAGCCTGTGGACCTTCAACTTGACGATGAAACACAGAAATTGTGTCGGAATTGAATACAACAGTCACCACGCCGACTTCTGTCCGGGAGAGTAATGATTCTAACTGTCTGTGCTTTGACTCTTTCCTGGGATTCCAGTAATAGATTCCGATGGACATGGGAAGGTTTACTGTAACTTGTGGACCTTCAACTTGACGATTAAACACAGAAATTGCGACGGAATTGAATACAACAGGCAACGTGCCGACTTCTGTCCGGGAGAGTAATGCTTCTAACTGTCTGTGCTTTGATTCATTCCTGGGATTCCATTAATAGATTCCGATGGGCATGGGAAGGTTTACTGTAGCCTGTGGACCTTCAACTTGACGATGAAACACAGAAATTGCGTCGGAATTGAATACAACAGGCACCATGACGACTTCTGTTCGGGAGAGTAATGCTTCTAACTGTCACTATTTTGATTCTTTCCGGGATTCCAGTAATAGTCTCCGATGGACATGGGAACGTTTACTGTAACCTGTGGACCTTCAACCTGACGATGAAACACAGAAATTGCGTCGGAATTGAATGCAACAGGCACCATGCCGACTTCTCTCCGGGAGGGTAATGCTTATAACTGCCTGCGTTTTGATTTTTTTCTGGGATTCCAGTAATAGATTCCGATGGACATCGGAAGGTTTACTGTAACCTGTGGAAATTCGACTCGACGATGAAACACAGAATTTGCGTCGGAATTGAATACAACAGGCACCATGCCGACTTCTCTCCGAGAGAGTAACGCATCTAACTGTCTGTGCTTTGACTCTTTCCTGGGATTCCAGTAATAGATTCCGATGGACATGGGAAGGTTTACTGTAACTTGTGGACCTTCAACTTGACGATTAAACAAAGAAATTGCGTCGGAATTCAATACAACAGGCACCATTCCGACTTCTGGGTGGGAGAGTAATGCATCTAACTGTCTGTGCTTTGACTCTATCCTGGTATTCCAGTAATAGATTCCGATGGACATGGGAAGGTTTACTATAAACTGTGGACCTTCAACTTGACGATGAAACACAGAAATTTCGTCGGAACCTAGTACAACAGGCACCATGCCGACTTCTCTCCGAGAGAATAATGCTTCTAATTGTCGGTGCTTTGATTCTTTCCTGGGAGTACAGTAATAGATTCCGGTGGACATGGGAAGAATCACTGTAACCTGTGGACATTCAACGTGACGATGAATCACAGAAATTGCGTCGGAATTAAATACAACAGGTACCATGTGATTACTCTCTGGGAGAGTAATGCTTCTAACTGTCTGTGCTTTGATTCTCTCCTGGGATTCCAGTAATAGATTCCGATGAACACGGGAAGGTTTACTGTAACCTGTGGACCCACAACTTGACGATTAAACACAGAAATTGCGTCGGAATTGAATACAACTTGCACCGTGCCGACTTCTGTCCGGGAGAGTAGAGCTTCTAGCTGTCAGTATTTTGATTCTTTCCTGGGATTCCAGTAATAGACTCCAATGGACATGGGAAAGTTTACTGTAAATTTTTGACCTTCAACTGGACGATGAACTACAGAAATTGCGTCGTAATTGAATGCAACAGGCACCATGCCGACTTCTCTCCGGGTGAGTAATGCTTCAAACTGTCTGTGCTTTGATTCTTTCCAGCAATTCCTGTAATAGATTCCGATGGACATGGGAAGGTTTACTGTAACCTGTGGACTTCAACTTGCCGATGAAACACAGAAATTGCATCGGTACCTAATACAACAGGCACCATATCGACTTCTGTCCGGGAGAGTAATGTTTCAAACTGTCTGTGCTTTGATTGTTTCCTGGGATTCCAGTAATAGATTCCGATGAAAATGGGTAGATTTACTGTAACCTGTGGACCTTCGACGTCACGATGAAACACAGAAATTGCGTCGGAATTGAATACAACAGGCACCATTCCAACATCTGTCCGGGAGAGTAATGTCTCTAACTGTCTGCGATTTGATTCTTTCCTGCGATTCCAGTACTAGATTCCGATGGGCATGGGAAGGTTTACTGTAACCTGTGGAACTTCAACTTGACGATGAAACACAGAAATTGCGTCGGAATTGAACACAACACTCACCATGTCGACTTCTGTCCGGGAGAGTAATGCTTCCAACTGTCTGTGGTTTGATTGTTTTTTGGGATTCCACTAAAAGATTCCGATGGAAATGGGTAGGTTTATTGTAACCTGTGGTCCTTCAACTTGACGAGAAACACAGAAGTTGCGTCGGAATTGGATTTAACACTCACCATGCCGACTTCCGTAACGGAGAGTATTGCATCTAACTGTCTGTGCTTTGTTTCTTTCCTGGGAATCCAGTAATACACTCCGATGAACATGGGAACGTCTACTGTAATCTGTGGACCTTCAATGTGACATTGAAACACTGAAATTACGTCGGAATTGAATACAACAGGCTCCATGCCGATTTCTCTCCGGGAGAGTAATGCTTCTAACTGTCTGTGCCTTGATTCTTTCCTGGGATTCCAGTAATAGATTCCGATGGACATGGGAAGGTTTACTGTAACCTGTGGGCCCTCAACGTGACGATGAAACACAGAAATTGCGTCGGAATTGAATACAACAGGCACCATGGCGACTTCTCTCCGGGAGAGTAATGCTTCTAACTGTCTGTGCTGTGATTCTATCCAGGGCTTCCGGTAATGGATTCTGATGGACATGGGAATGTTTACTGTAACCTGTGGACCTTCAACCTGACGATGAAACTTAGAAATTGCGTCGGAGTTGAAAACAACAGGCACCATTCCGACTTCCTTCCGGGAGAGTGATACTTCTAACTGTCTGTGCTTTGATTCCTAGCTGGGATTCCAGTAATAGAATACTATGGAAATGGAAAAGTTTACTGTAACCTGTGTACCTTCAACGTGACGATGAAACACAGAAATTGCTTCGGAATTGAATACAACAGGCACCTTGGTGACTTCTCTCTGGGAGAGTAATGCTTCTAACTGTCTGTGCCTTGATTCTTTCCTGGGATTCCAGTAATAGATTCCGATGGACATGGGAAGGTTTACTGTAACCTGTGGGCCCTCAACGTGACGATGAAACACAGAAATTGCGTCGGAATTGAATACAACAGGCACCATGCCGACTTCTCTCCGGGAGAGTAATGCTTCTAACTGTCTGTGCTGTGATTCTATCCAGGGATTCCGGTAATGGATTCTGATGGACATGGGAATGTTTACTGTAACCTGTGGACCTTCAACCTGACGATGAAACTTAGAAATTGCATCGGAGTTGAAAACAACAGGCACCATTCCGACTTCCTTCCGGGAGAGTGATGCTTCTAACTGTCTGTGCTTTGATTCATAGCTGGGATTCCAGTAATAGAATACTATGGAAATGGAAAAGTTTACTGTAACCTGTGGACCTTCAACGTGACGATGAAAGACAGAAATTGCGACGGAATTGAATACAACAGGTACCATGTGTCTACTCTCTGGGAGAGTAATGCTTCTAACTGTCTGTGCTTTGATTCTCTCCTGGGATTCCAGTAATAGATTCTGATGAACACGGGAAGGTTTACTGTAACCTGTGGAGCTTCAACTTGACGATTAAACACAGAAATTGCGTCGGAATTGAATACAACAGGCACCGTGCCGACTTCTGTCCGGCAGAGTAATGCTTCTAACTGTCAGTATTTTGATTCTTTCCTGGGATTCCAGTAATAGACTCCGACGGACATGGGAAGGTTTACTGTAAATTTTGGACCTTCAACTTGACGATGAACTACAGAAATTGCGTCGGAATTGAATGCAACAGGCACCATGCCGACTTCTCTCCGGGAGAGTAACGCTTCAAACTGTCTGTGCTTTGATTCTTTCCAGCAATTCCTGTAATAGATTCCGATGGACATGGGAAGGTTTATTGTAACCTGTGGACCTTCAACTTGACGATGAAACACAGAAATTGCGTCGGAATTGAATACAACAGGCTAAATTCCAACATCTATCCGGGAGAGTAATGCTTCTAACTGTCTGCGATTTGATTCTTTCCTGCGATTCCAGTAATAGATTCCGATGGGCATGGGAAGGTTTACTGCAACCTGTGGACCTTCAACTTGACGATGAAACACAGAAATTGCGTCGGAATTGAATACAACAGGCACCATGCCGACTTCTGTCCGGGAGAGGAATGCTTCTAACCTTCTGTGCTTTGATTCTTTCCAGGGATTCCAGTAATAGATTCCGATGGACATGGGAAGTTTTACTGTAACCTGTGGACATTCAACTTGACGCTGAAACACAGAAATTGCGTCGGAATTGAATACAACAGGCACCATGCGGATTCCTGTCATGGTGAGTAATGCTTCTAACTGTCTGTGCTTTGATTCTTTCCTGGGATTCCAGTAATAGAATCCGACGGACATGGGAAGGTTCACTGTAACCTGTAGACCTTCAACTTGACGATGAAACACAGAAATTGCGTCGGAATAGATAACAACAGCCCCATGCCGACTTCTGTCCGGGAGAGTAATGCTTCTAACTGTCTGTGCTTTAATTCTTTCCTGGGATTCCCGTAATAGATTCCGATGGACATGGAATGGTTTACTGTAACCTGTGGACCTTCAACTTGACGATGAAACACAGAAATTGTGTCGAAATTGTATACAACTGGTACTATGCCGAGTTCTCTCCGGGAAAGTAATGCTTCTAACTGTCTGTGCCTTTATAGCTTCATGGGATTCCAGTAATGGATTCCGACGCAAATGGGTAGATTTACTGTAACCTGCGGACATTCAACTTGACGATGAAACACAGAAATTGCGTCGGAATTGAATACAACAGGCACCATGCCGATTCCTGTCATGGAGAGTAATGCTTCTAACTGTCTGTGCATTGATTCTTTCCTGGGATTCCAGTAATAGATTTCGATGGACACGGGAAGGTTCACTGTAACCTGTAGACCTTCAACTTGACGATGAAACTCAGAAAGTGCGTCGGAATAGATAACAAGAGGCCCCATGCCGACTTCTCACCGGGAGAGTAATGCTTCTAACTGGCTGTGCCCTGACTGCTTCCTGGGATTCCAGTAATAGATTCCGACGGAAATGGGTAGGTTCACTGTAACCTGTGGGCCGTGAAATTGACGATGAAACACAGAAATTGCGTCGGAATTGAATACAACAGGAACCATGCCGACTTTTCTCAGGGAGTGTAATGCTTCTAACAGTCTGTGCTTTGATTCTTTAATGGGATTCCAGTAATAGATTCCGATGGACATGGGAAGGTTTACTCTAACCTGTGGACCTTCAACTTGACGATGAAGCACAGAAATTTGCGTCGGAATTGAATACAAAAGGCACCATGAAGACATCTGTCCGGGAGAGTAATGCTTCTAACTGTCTGTGATTTCATTCTTTCCTGGGATTCCAGTAATAGATTCCGATGGACATGGGTAGGTTTACCGTGACCTGTGGACCTTCAACTTGACGAAGGAACTCAGAAATTGTGTCTAAATTGAATACAACAGACACCATGCCGACTTCTCTCCGGGAGAGTAATGCTTCTAACTGTCTGTGCTTTGATTCTTTCCAGCAATTCCTGTAATAGATTATGATGGACATGGGAAGGGATACTGTAACCTGTGGACCTTCAACTTGACGATGAAACACAGAAATTGCGTCGGTACCTAATACAACAGGCACCATATCGACTTCTGTCCGGGAGAGTAATGCTTCTAACTGTCTGTGCTTGGATTGTTTCCTGGGAATCCAGTAATAGATTCCGATGGAAATGGGTAGATTTACTGTAACCTGTGGACCTTCAACTTGACGATGAAACACAGAAATTGCGTCGGAATTGAATACAACAGGCACCATGCAAACATCTGTCCGGGAGAGTAATGCGTCTAACTGTCTGTGCTTTGATTCTTTCCTGCGATTCCAGTAATTGCTTCCGATGGACATGGGAAGATTTACTGTAACCTGTGGACCTTCAACTTGACGATGAAACACAGAAATTGCGTCGGAATTGAACACAACAGGCACCATGTCGACTTCTGTCCGGGAGAGTAATGCTTCCAACTGTCTGTGGTTTGATTGTCTCCTGGGATTCCAGTAATAGATTCCGATGGAAATGGGTAGGTTTATTGTAACCTGTGGTCCTTCAACATGACGATGGAACACAGAAATTGCGTCGGAATTGGATTTACCACTCACCATGCCGAATTCCGTCCCGGAGAAAATTGCATCTAACTGACTGTGCTTTGATTCTTTCCAGGGATTCCAGTAATAGATTCCGATGGACATCGAAAGATTTACTGTCACCTGTGGATCTTCACCTTGACGATGAAGCACAGAAATTGCGTCGGAATTGAATACAAAAGTCACCATGCCGACTTCTCCCCGGTAGAGTAATGCTTCTAACTGTCTGTGCTTTGATTCTTTCCTGCGACTCCAGTAATAGATTCCGATGGACATGGGAAGGTTTACTGCAACCTGTGGAACTTCAACTTGACGATGAAACACAGAAATTGCGTCGGTACCTAATACAAAAGGCACCACGCCGACTTCTGTCCAGGAGAGTAATGCTTCCAACTCTCTGTGCTTTGATTATTTCCTGGGATTCCAGTATGAGATTTCGATGGAAATGTGTAGGTTTACTGTAGCCTGTGGACCCACAACCTGACGATGAAACACAGAAATTGCGTCAGAATCGAATACAACAGGCACCATGCCGACTTCTGTCCGGGAGAGTAATGCTTCTAACCTTCTGTGCTTTGTTTCTTTCCTGGGATTCCAGTAATAGATTCCGATGCACATGGGAAGGTTTACTGTAACCTGTGGACCTGCAACTTGGCGATGAAACGCAGAAATTGCGTCGGAATTGAATGCAACAGGCACCACGCCGACTTCTCTCCTTGAGAATAAAGCTTCTAACTGGCTGTATGTGGATTTGTTCCAGGGATTCTAGTAATAGATTCCGATGGACATGGGAAGGTTTACTGTAACCTGTGGACCTTCAACTTGACGATGAAACACAGAAATTGCGTCGGAATTGAATACAACAGGCACCATGACGACTTCTGTCCAGGAGAGTAATGCTTCTAACTATCTGTGCTTTAATAACTTTCCTGGGATTCCAGTAATAGATTCCGATGGACATGGGAAGGTTTACTGTAACCTGTGGACCTTCAACTTGACGATGAAACACACAAATTGCGTCGGAATTGAATACAACAGGCACCATGCCGATTTCTCTCCGGGAGCGTAGTGCTTCTAACTGTCTGTGCTTTGATTCTTTCCTCTGATACCAGTGATAGATTCCGATGGACATGGAAAGGTTTACTGTAACTTGTGTACATTCAACTTGACGATTAAACACAGAAATTGCGTCGTAATTGAATACAACAGGTACCGTGTGACTTCTCTCTGGGAAAGTAATGCTTCTAATTGTCTGTGCTTTGATTCTCTGCTGGGATTCCAGTAATAGATTCCGATGAACACGGGAAAGTTTACTGTAACCTGTGGACCTTCACCTTGACGATGAAACACAGAAATTGCGTCGGAATTGAATACAACAAGCACCATGCCGACTTCTCCTTGGGAGAGTAATTGTTCTCACTGTCTCAGCTATGATTCTTTCCTGGGATTCCAGTAATAGATTCCGACGAACATGGGAAGGTTTACTGTAATACGTAGACCTTCAACTTGACGACGAAACACAGTAATGTCGTCGGAAATGTTTACAACAGGCACCATGCTGACTTCTGTCCGGGAGAGAAATGCTTCTAACTGTCTGTGATTAGATTCATCCCTGGGATTCCAGTAATAGATTCCGATGGACATGGGAAGGTTTACTGTAACCTGTGGACCTTCAACTTGACGATGAACCACAGAAATTGCGTCGGAATTGAATACAACAGGCACCATGCCGACTTCTGTCCGGGAGAGTAATGCTTCTAACTGTCACTATTTTGATTCTTTCCCGGGATACCAGTAACAGATTCCGATGGACATGGGAAGGTTTACTGTAACCTGTGGACCTTGAACGCGACGATGAAACACAGAAATTGCGTCGGAATTGAATGCAACAGGCACCATGCCGACTTCTCTCCGGGAGGGTAATGCTTCTAACTGTCTGTGCTTTGATTCTTTCCAGCAATTCCTGTAATAGATACCGATGGACATGGGAAGGTTTTCTGTAACTTGTGGACCTTCAACTTGACGATGAAACACAGGAATTGCGTCGGAATTGAATCCAACAGGCACCATTCCGACTTCTGTCCATTACAGTAAAGCTTCTAACTGTCTGTGCTTTGATTCTTTCCTGGGATTCCAGTAATGGATTCCGATGGACATGGGAATGTTTACTGTAACCTGTGGACCTTCAACTTGGCGATGAAACAGAGAAATTGCGTCGGAATTGAATGCAACAGGCACCATGCCGACTTCTCTCCTTGAGAGTAAAGCTTTTAACTGGCTGTATTTGGATTTCACCCAGGGATTCTAGTAACAGATTCCGATGGACATGGGAGGGTTTACTGTAACCTGTGGACCTTCAACGTGACGATGAAACACAGAAGTTGTGTCGAAATAGTATACAGCAGGTACCATGCCGACTTCTCTCCGGGAGAGTAATGCTTCTAACTGTCTGTGCCTTGATAGCTTCCAGGGATACCAGAAATAGATTCCGACGGAAATGGGTAGGTTTACTGTATCCTGCGGACATTCAACTTGACGATGAAACACAGACATTGCGTCGGAATTGAATACAACAGGCACCATGGTGATTCCTGTCAGGGAGAGTAATGCATCTAACTGTCTATGCTTTGATTCTTTCCTGGGATTCCAGTAATCGAACCCAATGGACATGGGAAGGTTCACTGTAACCTGTAGACCTTCAACTTGACGATGAAACACAGAAATTACGTCGGAATAGATAACAACAGGCCTCATGCCGACTTCTGTCAGGGAGAGTAATGCTTCTAACAGTCTGTGCCTTGATTGCTTCCTGGGATTCCAGTAATAGATTCCGACGGAAATGGGTAGGTTTTCTGTCGCCTGTAAACATTCAACTTGACGATGAAGCGCAGAAATTGCGTCGGAATATAATACAACAGGCACCATGCCGAAATCTGTCCGGGAGAGTATTGCTTCTAACTGTCTGTGCTTTGATTCTTTCCTGGGATTCCAGTAACGGACTCCGATGGACATGGCAAGGTTTACTGTAAATTTTGGACCTCCAACTTGACGATGAACTACAGAAATTGCTTCGGAATTGAATGCAACAGGCACCATGCCGACTTCTCTCCGGGAGAGTAATGCTTCCAACTGTCTGTGTTTTGATTCCTTCCTGGGACTCCAGTAATAGATTCCGATGTACAACGGAAGGTTTACTGAAACTTGTGGACCTTCAACTCGTCGATGAGACACAGAAATTGCGTCGGAATTGAATACAACAGGCACCATTCCGACTTGTCTCTGGGAGAGTAATGCTCCTAACTTTCTGTGCTCTGACTCTTTCCTGGGATACCAGTAACAGATTCCGATGGACATGGAAAGGTTTACTGTTACCTGTGGACCTTCAACTTGACGATGAAACACAGAAATTGCGTCGGAATTGATTACAACATTCACCATGCCGACTTCTCTGAGGGAGAGTAATGCTTCTAACTGTTTGTGCTTTGTTTATTTCCTGGGATTTCAGTAATAGATTCTGATGGACATGGGTAGGTTTACTGTAAGCTGTTGACCATCAACGTCACGATGAAACACAGAAATTGCGTCGGAATTGAATCCAACAGGCACCATTCCGACTTCTGTCGGTTACAGTAATGCTTCTAACTGCCTGTGCTTTGATTCTTTCCTGGGATTCCAGTAATAGATTCCGATGGACATGGGTAGGTTTACTGTGACCTGTGGACCTTCAACGTGACGAAGAAACTCAGAAATTGTTTCGAAATTGAATACAACAGACACCATGCCGACTTCTCTCCGGGAGAGTAATGCTTCTAACTGTCTATGCTTTGATTCTCTCCAGCAATTCCTGTAATAGATACCGATGGACATTGGAAGGTTTACTGTAACCTGTCGTCCTTCAACTTGACGATGAAACACAGAATTTGCGTCGGAATTGGATTTAACACTCACCATGCCGACTTCCGTCCCGGAGAGTATTGCATCTAACTGTCTGTGCTTTGATTCTTTCCTGCGACTCCAGTAATAGATTCCGGTGGACATGGGAAGGTTTACTGTAACCTGTGGACCTTCAACTTGACGATGAAAGACAGAAATTGCGTCGCTACCAAATACAAAAGGCACCACGCCAACTTCTGTCCGGGAGAGTAATGCTTCCAACTCTCTGTGCTTTGATTATTTCCAGGGATTCCAGTAATAGATTCCGATGGAAATGGGTAGGTTTACTGTAGCCTGTGGACCTTCAACCTCACGATGAAACACAGAAATTGCGTCGGAATTGAATACAACAGGCACCATGCCGACTTCTGTCCGGGAGAGTAATGCTTCTAACCTTCTGTGCTTTGTTTCTTTCCTGGGATTCCAGTAATAGATTCCGATGGACATGGGAATGTTTACTGTAACCTGTGGAACTTCAACTTGGCGATGAAACACAGAAATTGCGTCGGAATTGAATGCAACAGGCACCATGCCGACTTGTCTCCTTGAGAGTAATGCTTCTAACTGTCTGTGCCTTGATAGCTTCCTGGGATTCTAGAAATAGATTCCGGCGGAAATGGGTAGGTTTACTGTAACCTGTGGACATTCAACTTGACGATGAAACACAGAAATTGAGGTGGAATAGAATACAACAGGCACCATGCCGACTCCTGTCAGGGGGAGTAATGCTTCTAACTGTCTGTGCTTTGATTCTTTCCTGGGATTCCAGTAATGGAATCCGATGGACATGGGAAGGTTCACTGTAACCTGTTGTCCTTCAATTTGCCGATGAAACACAGAAATTGCGTCGGAATAGATAACAACATGCCCCATGCGGACTTCTGTCCGGGAGAGTATTGCTTCTAACTGTCTGTCCCTTGATTGCTTCCTGGGATTCCAGTAATAGATTCCGACGGAAATGGGTAGGTTTTCTGTAACCTGTGGACATTCAACTTGACGATGAAACACAGAAATTGCGTCGGAATTAAATACAACAACCATTATGCCGACTTCTGTCCGGGAGAGTAATGCTTCTAACTGTGTGTGCATTGATTCATTCCTGGGATTCCAGTAGTAGATTCCGATGGACATGGGAAGGTTCACTGTAACCTGTGGACATTCAACTTGACGATGAAACACAGAAATTGCGTCGGAATTGAATACAACAGGCACCATGCCGAAATCTGTCCGGGAGAGTAATGCTTCTAACTGTCTGTGCTTTGAATCTTTCCTGGGATTCCAGTAATTGAATCCGATGGACATGGGAAGGTTTACTGTAACCTGTGGGCCGTGAAATTGACGATGAAACACAGAAATTGCGTCGGAATTGAATACAACAGGCACCATGCCGACTTCTGTCCGGGAGAGTTATGCTTCTAACTTTCTGTGCTTTGATTCTTTCCTGGGATTCCAGTAATAGATTTCGATGGACATGGGAAGGTTTACTGTAACCTGCGGACCTTCTACTTGACGATGAAACACAGATATTGCGTCGGAATAGATAACAACATGCCCCATGCCGACTTCTCTCCGGGAGAGTAATGCTTCTAACTGTCTGTGCCTTGATTGCTTCCTGGGATTCCAGTAATAGATTCCGACGGAAATGGGTAGGTTTACTGTAACCTGTGGACATTCAACTTGACGATGAAACACAGAAATTGCGTCGGAATTGAATACAACAGGCACCATGCCGAAATCTGTCCGGGAGAGTAATGCTTTTAACTGTCTGTGCTTTGGTTAGTTCCTGGGATTCCAGTAATAGATTCTGTTGGACATGGAAAGGTTTACTGTAAACTGTGGACCTTCAACTTGACGATGAAACACAGAAATTGCGTCGGATTTGAATACAACAGGCACCATGCCGACTTCTCTCCGGGAGAGTAATGCTTCTGACTGTCGGTGCTTTGATTATTTCCTGGGAATCCAGTAATATATTCCGGTGGACATGGGAAGGTTTACTGTAACCCGTCGACCTTCAACTTGACGATGAGACATAGAAATTGCGTCCGGGAGAGTAATGCTCCTAACTTTCTGTGCTTTGATTCTTCCCTGATATTCCAGTAGTAGATTTCGATGGACATCGGAAGGTTTACTGTAACCTGTGGACCTTCAACTTGACGATGAAACACAGATATTGCGTCGGAATTGAATACAACAGGCACCATGCCGACTCCTGTCAGGGAGAGAAACGCTTCTAACTGCCTGTGCTTTGATTCTTTCCTGGGATACCAGTAATAGTATCCGATGGACATGGGAAGGTTCACTGTAACCTATAGACCTTCAACTTGACGATGAAACACAGAAAATTCGTCGGTATTGAATACAACAGGAACCATGCCGACTTCTCTCCGGGAGAGTAATGCTTCTAACTGTCAGTGCTTTGTTTCCTTCCTGGGATTCCAGTAATAGATACCGATGGACATGGAATGTTTAATTGTAACCTGCGGACCTTCCACTAGACAATGAAGCACAGAAATTGCGTCGGAATTGAATACATCAGGCACCATGCTGACCTCTGTCCGTGAGAGTAATGCTTGTAAATGTCTATGCTTTGATTCTCCCCTGGGATTCCTGTAATAGATTCCGATGGACATGGGAAGGTTTACTGTAATCTGTGGACCTTTAACTTGATGATGAAACACAGTAATTGCGTCGGAATTGAATACAACAAGCACCATGCTGACTTCTCTCCCGGAGAGTAATGTTTCTAACTGTCTGTCCTTTGATTCTTTCCTGGGATTCCAGTAATAGATTCCGATGGACATGGGAAGGTTTACTGTAACCAGTGGACCTTCAACTTGACGATGAAACACAGAAATTGCGTCGAAATTGAATACAACAGGCACCGTGCCGACTTCTGTCCAGGAGAGTAATGCTTCTAACTGTCTGTCCTTTGATTCGTACCTGGGATTCCAGTAATAGATTCCGATGGACATGGGAAGGTTTACTGTAACCTGTGGACCTTCAATTTGACGATGAAACACAGAAATTGCGTCGGAATTGAATACAACAGGCACCATGCCGACTCCTGTCAGGGAGAGATATGCTTCTAACTGCCTGTGCTTTGATTCTTTCCTGGGATACCAGTAATAGTATCCGATGGACATGGGAAGGTTCACTGTAACCTATAGACCTTCAACTTGACGATGAAACACAGAAAATTCGTCGGTATTGAATACAACAGGAACCATGCCGACTTCTCTCCGGGAGAGTAATGCTTCTAACAGTCAGTGCATTGTTTCCTTCCTGGGATTCCAGTAATAGATACCGATGGACATGGAATGTTTAATTGTAACCTGCGGACCTTCCACTAGACAATGAAGCACAGAAATTGCGTCGTAATTGAATACATCAGGCACCATGCTGACCTCTGTCCGTGAGAGTAATGCTTGTAAATGTCTATGCTTTGATTCTCCCCTGGGATTCCTGTAATAGATTCCGATGGACATGGGAAGGTTTACTGTAATCTGTGGACCTTTAACTTGATGATGAAACACAGTAATTGCGTCGGAATTGAATACAACAAGCACCATGCTGACTTCTCTCCCGGAGAGTAATGTTTCTAACTGTCTGTCCTTTGATTCTTTCCTGGGATTCCAGTAATAGATTCCGATGGACATGGGAAGGTTTACTGTAACCAGTGGACCTTCAACTTGACGATGAAACACAGAAATTGCGTCGAAATTGAATACAACAGGCACCGTGCCGACTTCTGTCCAGGAGAGTAATGCTTCTAACTGTCTGTCCTTTGATTCGTTCCTGGGATTCCAGTAATAGATTCCGATGGACATGGGAAGGTTTACTGTAACCTGTGGACCTTCAACTTGATGATGAAACACAGAAATTGCGTCGGAATTGAATACAACAAGCACCATGCTAACTTCTCTCCCGGAGAGCAATGTTTCTAACTGTCTGTGCTTTGATTCTTTCCTGGGATTCCAGTAGTAGATTCCGATGGACGTGGGAAGGTTTACGTAACCTGTGGACCTTCAACTTGACGATGAAACACAGAAATTGCGTGGAAATTGAATACAACAGGCACCGTGCCGACTTCTGTCCGGGAGAGTAATGCTTCCAACTGTCTGTCCTTTGATTCTTTCCTGGGATTCCAGTAATAGATTCCGATGGACATGGGAAGGTTTACTGTAACCAGTGGACCTTCAACTTGACGATGGAACACAGAAATTGCGTCGGAATTGAATACAACAGGCACCGTTCCGACTTCTGTCCAGGAGAGTAATGCTGCTAACTGTCTGTCCTTTGATTCGTTCCTGGGATTCCAGTAATAGATTCCGATGGACATGGGAAGGTTTACTGTAACCTGTGGACCTTCAACTTGACGATGAAACACAGAAAATGCGTCGCAACCTAATACAACAGGCACCATGCCGACTCCTGCCCGGGAGAGTAATGCTTCTAACTGTCTGTGCTTTGATTGTTTCGTGTGATACCAGTAATAGATTCCGATGGACGTGGGAAGGTTTACTGTTACCTGCGGACCTTCAACTTGACGATGAAACACAGAAATTGCGTTGGAATTGAAAACAACAGGCTGCATGCCGACTTCTGTCCGGGAGAGTAATGATTCTAACTGTCAGTATTTTGATTCTTCCCTGGGATTCCAGTAATAGACTCTGATGGACATAGAAGGTTTACTGTGAATTTTGGACCTTCAACTTGACGATGAACTACAGAAATTGCGTCGGAATTGAATGCAAAAGGCACCATGCCGACTTCCCTCCGGGAGAGTAATGCTTCCAACTGTCTGTGTTTTGATTCCTTCCTGCTACACCAGTAATAGATTCCGATGTACATCGGAAGGTTTACTGAAACCTGTGGACCTTCAACTCGTCGATGAAACACAGAAATTGCGTCAGAATTGAATACAACAGGCACCATGCCGACTTGTCTCCGGGAGAGTAACGCTTCTAACTTTCTGTGCTCTGACTCTTTCCTGGGATACCAGTAATAGATTCTGATGGACATGGGAATGTTTACTGTTACCTGTGGACCTTCAACGTGACGATGAAACACAGAAATTGCGTCGGAATTGAATACAACATTCACCATGCCGACTTCTCTGAGGGAGAGTAATGCTTCTAACTCTTTGTACTTTGTTTATTTCCTGGGATTTCAGTAATTGATTCTGATGGACATGGGTAGGTTTACTGTAAGCTGTGGACCATGAACTTTACGTTGAAACACAGAAATTGCGTCGGAATTGAATCCAACAGGCACCATTCCTACTTCTGTCCGTTAGAGTAATGCTTCTAACTGTCTGTGCTTTGATTGTTTCCTGGGATTCCAGTAATAGATTCCGATGGAAATTGGTAGATTTACTGTAACCTGTTGACCTTCAACTTGACGAAGAAACACAGAAATTGCGTCGGAATTGAATACAACAGGCACCATGCCAACATCTGTCCGGGAGAGTAATGCTTCTAACTGTCTGTGCTTTGATTCTTTGCTGCAATTCCAGTAATAGATTCTGATGGACATGGGAAGGTTTACTGTAACCTGTGGATCTTCAACTTGACGATGAAACACAGAAATTGCGTCGGAATTGAACACAACAGGCACCATGTCGACTTCTGTCCGGGAGAGTAATGCTTCCAACTGTCTATGGTTTGATTGTTTCCTGGGATTCCAGTAATAGATTCCGATGGAAATGGGTAGATTTATTGTAACCTGTGGTCCTTCAACTTGACGATGAAACACAGAAATTGCGTCGGAATTGGATTTAACACTCACTATGCCGACTTCCGTCACGGAGAGTATTGCATCTAACTGTCTGTGCTTTGATTCTTTCCAGGGATTCCAGTAATAGATTCCGATGGACATCGAAAGATTTACCGTAACCTGTGATTCTTCAACTTGACGATGAAATTGAATACAACAGGCACCGTGCCGACTTCTGTCCAGGAGGGTAATGCTTCTAACTGTCTGTCTTTTGATTCTTTCCTGGGATTCCAGTAATAGATTCCGATGGACATGGGAAGGTTTACTGTAACCAGTGGACCTTCAACTTGACGATGGAACACAGAAAATGCGTCGCAACCTAATACAACAGGCACCATGCCGACTCCTGCCCGGGAGAGTAATGCTTCTAACTGTCTGTGCTTTGATTGTTTCGTGTGATACCAGTAATAGATTCCGATGGACATGGGAAAGTTTACTGTAATCTGTGGACCTTCAACTTGACGATGAAAGACAGAAATAACGTCGGAATTGAATACAACAGGCACCATGCCGACTTGTGTCCGGGAGAGTAATGCTTCTAACTGTCTGTGCTTTGAAACTTAACTGTTATTCCAGTAATAGGTTCCGATAGACATGGGATGGATAACTGTAACCTGTGGACCTTCAACTTGACGATGAAACACAGAAATTTCGACGGAATTGAATACAACAGGCACCATGCCGACCTCTATCCGGGAGAGTAATGCTTCTAACTGTCTGTCCTTTGATTCTTTCCTGGGATTCCAGTAATAGATTCCGATGGACATGGGAAGCTTTACTGTAACCTGTGGACCTTCAACTTGACGATGAAATACAGAAATTGCGTCGGTAAATAATACAACAGGCACCATGGCGAGAGCTGTCCGGGAGAGTAATGCTTCTAACTGTCTGTTCTTTGACTCTTTCCTGGGAGTCCAGTATAGATTCCGATGGAAATGGGTATGTTTACTGTAATCTGTGGATCTTCAACGTGACGATGATACACAGAAATTGCGTCGGAATTGAACACAACAGACACCATGCCGTCTTCTCTCCGCGAGAGTAATGCTTCTAACTGTCTGTGCTTTGATTTTTTCCTGGGAGACCAGTAATACATTCCGATGGAAATGGGTAGGTTTACTGCATCCAGTGGACCTTCAACTTGACGATGAATCACAGAAATTGCGTCGGAATTGAAATCAACAGGCACCATGCCGACTACTGTCCGGGAGAGAAATGCTTGTCACTGTCTAGGCTTCGATTCTCCCCTGGGATTCCAGTAATAGATTGCGATGGACATGGGAAGGTTTACTGTAATCTGTGGACCTTCAACTTGATGATGAAACACAGAAATTGCGTCGGAATTGATTACAACAGGCAGCATGCTGACTTCTCTCCGGGCGAGTGATGCTTCTAACTGTCTGTGCTTTGATTCTTTCCTGGGATTCCAGTAATTGATTCCGATGGACAGGGGAAGGTTTACTGTAACCTGTGGACTTTCAACTTGACGATGAAATACAGAAATTGCGTCGGAATTGAATACAACAGGCACCATGCCGACTTCTCTCCGGAAGAGTAATGCTTCTAACTGACTGTGCTATGATTCTTTCCTGGGATTCCAGTAATAGATTCCGATTGACGTGGGAAGCTTTACTGTAACCTGTGGACCTTCAACTTCACGATAAAACACAGAAATTTCGTCGGTACGTAATACAACAGGCACCATGCCGAGAACTGTCCGGGAGAGTAATGCTTCTAACTGTCTGTGCCTTGATTCTTTCCTGGGAGTCGAGTAATAAATTCCGATGGAAATGGGTAGGTTTACTGTAATCTGTGGACCTTCCACTTGACGATGATACACAGAAATTGCGTAGGAATTGAACACAACTGGCACCATGCCGACATCTGTCCGGGAGAGTAATGCTTCTAACTGTCTGTGCTTTCATTCTTTCATGGGATTCCAGGAATATATTCCGATGGACATGGGAGTGTTTACTGCAACCTGTGGACCTTCAACTTTGCAATGAATCACAGAAATTTCGACGGAATTGAATACAACAGGCACCATGCCGACTTCTCTCCGTGAGAGTAATGCTTCTAACTGTCTGTGCTTTGATTCTTTCCTCTGATTCCAGTAATAGATTCCGATGGACATGGAAAGGTTTACTGTAACCTGTTGACCTTCATCATGATGATGAAAAACAGAAAATGCGTCGGAATTGAATACAACAGGCACCATGCCGTCTTCTCTCCACGAGAGTAATGCTTCTAACTGTCTGTGCATTGATTGCTTCCTGGGAATCCAGTAATAGATTCCGGTGGACATGGGAGGGTTTACTGTAACCTGTGGACATTGAACTTGACGATGAAACACAGAAACTGCGTCGGAACTGAATACAACAGGCACCATTCCGACTTCTGTCAGGGAGAGTAATGCTTCTAACTTTCTGTGCTTTGCTTCTTTCCTGGGATTCCAGTAATACATTCCGATGGACATGGGATGTTTCACTGTAACTTGCGGACCTTCAACTAGACACTGAAATACGGAAATTGCGTCGGAATTGAATACAAGAGGCACCATGCCGACTTCTGTCCGGGAGAGTAATGCTTCTAACTGTCTGTGCTTTGAAACTTAACTGTGATTCCAGTAATAGTTGCCGATAGACATGGAAAGGTTTACTGTAACCAGTGGACCATCAACTTGGCGTGAAACACAGAAACTGTGTCGGAATTGAATACAACAGGCACCATGCCGACTTCTGTCCGGGAGAGTAATGCTTCTAACTGTCTGTGCTTTGATTCTTTCCTGGGATTCCAGTAAAAGATTGCGATGGACATGGGGAGGATTACTGTAACCTGTGGACCTTTAACTTGACGATGAAACACAGAAATTGCGTCGGAATTAAATACAACAACCATTATGCCGACTTCTGTCCGGGAGAGTAATGCTTCTAACTATCTGTGCTTTGATTCTTTCGTGGGATTCCAGTAATAGATTCCGATGGACATGGGAAGGTTTACTGTAACCTGTAGACCTTCAACGTGACGATGAAACACAGAAATTTCGTCGGAATTGAAAACAACAGGCACCATGCCGACTTCTGTAAGGGAGAGTAATGCTTCTAATTGTCTGTGCATTGATTCTTTCCTGGGATTCCAGTAATAGATTCTGATGGACATGGGAATGTTTACTGTAACCTGTGGACCTTCAACTTGACGATGAAACACAGAAATTGAGTCGGAATTGAAAACATCAAGCATCATGCCGACTTCTCTCCGGGAGAGTAATGCTTCTAACTGTCTGTGCTTTGAAACTTAACTGTGATTCCAGTAACAGTTTCCGATAGACATGGAAAGGTTTACTAAAACCTGTGGACCATCAACTTGACGCTGAAACACAGAAATTGTGTCGGAATTGAATACAACAGGCGCCATGCCGACTTCTGTCCGGGAGGGTAATGCTTCTAACTGTCTGTGCTTTGATTCTTTCCTGGGATTCCAGTAATAGATTCCGATGGACATGGGAAGGTTTACTGTAACCTGTGGACCATCAACGTGACGATGAAACACAGAAATTGCGTCGGAATTGAATACAACAGGCACCATGCCGACTTCTGCCGGGAGAGTAATGCTTCTAACTGTCTGTGCTTTAATTCTTTCCTGGGATTCCAATAATAGATTCCGATGGACATGGGAAGGCTTACTGTTACCTGTGGACCTTCTACTTGACGATGAAACACAGAAATTGCGTCGAAATTGGATACAACAGGCACTATGCCGACTTCTCTTCGGGAGAGTAATGCTTCTAACTGTCTGTGCTTTGATCCTTTCCTGGGAATCCAGTACTAGATTCCGATGGACATGGGAAGGATTACTGTAACCTGTGGACCTTTAACTTGACGATGAAACACAGAAATTGCGTCGGAATTAAATACAACAACCATTATGCCGACTTCTGTCCGGGAGAGTAATGCTTCTAACTGTCTGTGCTTTGATCCTTTCCTGGGATTCCAGTAATTGATTCCGATGGACATGTGAAGGATTACAGTAACCTGTGGACCTTCACCTTGACGATGAAACACAGAAATTGCGTCGGAATTGAATACAACAGGCACCATGCCGACTTCTCTCCGAGAGAGTAATGCTTCTAACTGTCTCTGCTATGATTCTTTCCTGGGATTCCAGTAATTGATTCCGTTGGACATGCGAAGGTTTACTGTAACCTGTGGACCTTCATCTTGACGATGAAACACAGAAATTGCGTCGTAATCGAATACAACAGGCACCATGCCAACCTCTCTCCGGGAGAGTAATGCTTCTAATTGTCTGTGCATTGATTCTTTCCTGGGATTCCAGTAATAGATTCCGATGACATCGGAAGGTTTACTGTAACTTGCGGACCTTCAACTTGACGATTAAACACAGAAATTGCGTCGGTACTTAATACAACAGGCACCATGCCGACTTCTGTCCGGGAGAGTAATACTTCTAATTGTCTGTGCATTGATTCTTTCCTGGGATTCCAGTAATAGATTCCGATGGACATCGGAAGGTTTACTGTGACCTGTGGACCTTCAACTTGACGAAGAAACACAGAAATTGCGCCGGAATAGGACACAAAATGCACAATGCCGACTTCTGTGCGGGTGAGTAATTCATTCAACTGTCTGTGCTTTGATTTTTTCCTGGGATTCCAGTAATACATTCCGATGGACATGGGAAGGTTTACTGTAACCTGTGGACCTTCAACTTGACGACGAAACACAGAAAATGCGACGGAATTGAATACAACAGGCACGATGCCGACTTCTCTCCGGGAGAGTAATGCTTCTAACTGTCTGTGCTTCGATTCTTTCCTGCGATCCCAGTATTTGATTCCGATGGACATGAGAAGGTTTAGTGTAACCTGTGGACCAACAACTAGACGATGAAACACAGAAATTGCGTCGGAATTTGAGTCCAACAATCACCATGCCGACTTCTCTCCGGGAGAGTAATGCTTCTAACTATCTGAGCTTTGGTTCGTTCCTGGGATTCCAGTAATAGATTCCGATGGACATCGGAAGGTTTACTGTAACCTGTGGACCTTCATCTTGACGATGAAACACAGAAATTGCGTCGGAATTGAATACAACAGGCACCTTGCTGACGTCTCTCCGGGAGAGTAATGCTTCTAACTATCTGTGCTTTGATTCGTTCCTGGGATTCCAGTAATAGATTCCGATGGACATGGGAAGATTTACTGTAACCTGTGGACCTTCATCTTGACGTTGAAACACAGAAACTGCGTCGGAATTGAATACAACAGGCACCATGCTGACTTCTCACCGGGAGAGTACTGGTTCTAACTATCGGTGCTTTGATTCGTTCCTGGGATTCCAGTAATAGATTCCGATGGACATGGGAAGGTTTACTGTAACCTGTGGACCTTCATCTTGACGATGAAACACGGAAATTGCGTCTGAATTGAATACAACAGGCACCATGCAGACTTCTCTCCGGGAGAGTAATGCTTCTAACTAAATGTGCTTTGATTCGTTCCTGGGTTTCCAGTAATAGATTCCGATGGACATGGGAAGTTTTACTGTAACCTGCGGATCTTCATCTTGACGATGAAACACAGAAATTGCGTCGGAATTGAATACAACAGGCACCATGCTGACTTCTCTCCGGGAGAGTAATGCTTCTAACTATCTGTGCTTTGATTCGTTCCTGGGATTCTAGTAATAGATTCCGATGGACATGGGAAGATTTACTGTAACCTGTGGACCTTCATCTTGACGATGAAACACAGAAATTGCGTCGGAATTGAATACAACAGGCACCGTGCTGACTTCCCTCCGGGAGAGTAATGCTTCTAACTATCTGTGCTTTGATTCGTTCCTGGGATTCCAGTAATAGATTCCGATGGACATGGGAAGGTTTACTGTAACCTGTGGACCTTCATCTTGACGATGAAACACAGAAATTGCGTCGGAATTGAATACAACAGGCACCATGCTGACTTCTCTCCGGGAGAGTAATGCTTCTAACTATCTGTGCTTTGATTCGTTCCTGGGTTTCCAGTAATAGATTCCGATGGACATGGGAAGGTTTACTGTAACCTGTGGACCTTCATCTTGACGATGAAATACAGAAATTGCGTCGGAATTGAATACAACAGGCACCATGCTGACTTCTCTCCGGGAGAGTAATGCTTGTAACTATCTGTGCTTTGATTCGTTCCTGGGATTCCAGTAATAGATTCCGATGGACATGGGAAGATTTACTGTAACCTGTGGACCTTCATCTTGATGATGAAACACAGAAATTGCCTCGGAATTGAATACAACAGGCACCATGCTGACTTCTCTCCGGGAGAGTGATGCTTCGAACTATCTGTGCTTTGATTCGTTCCTGGGATTCCAGTAATAGATTCCGATGGACATGGGAAGGTTTACTGTAACCTGTGGACCTTCATCTTGACGTTGAAACACAGAAACTGCGTCGGAATTGAATACAACAGGCACCATGCTGACTTCTCACCGGGAGAGTACTGGTTCTAACTATCGGTGCTTTGATTCGTTCCTGGGATTCCAGTAATAGATTCCGATGGACATGGGAAGGTTTACTGTAACCTGTGGACCTTCATCTTGACGATGAAACACGGAAATTGCGTCTGAATTGAATACAACAGGCACCATGCTGACTTCTCTCCGGGAGAGTAATGCTTCTATCTATCTGTGCTTTGATTCGTTCCTGGGTTTCCAGTAATAGATTCCGATGGACATGGGAAGGTTTACTGTAACATGTGGACCTTCACCTTGACGATGAAACACAGAAATTGCGTCTGAATTGAATACAACAGGCACCATGCTGACTTCTCTCCGGGAGAGTAATGATTCTAACTATCTGTGTTTTGATTCGTTCCTGGGATTCCAGTAATAGATTCCGATGGACATCGGAAGGTTTACTGTAACCTGTGGACCTTCATCTTGACGATGAAACACAGAAATTGCGTCGGAATTGAATACAACAGGCACCATGCTGACTTCTCTCCGGGAGAGTAATGCTTCTAACTATCTGTGCTTTAATTAGTTCCTGGGATTCCAGTAATAGATTCCTATGGACATGGGAAGGTTTCCTGTAACCTGTGGACCTTCATCTTGACGATGAAACACAGAAATTGCGTCGGAATTGAATACAACAGGCACCATGCTGACTTCTCTCCGGGAGAGTAATGCTTCTAACTATCTGTGCTTTGATTCGTTCCTGGGATTCCAGTAATAGATTCCGATGGACATGGGAAGGTTTCCTGTAACCTGTGGACCTTCATCTTGACGATGAAACACAGAAATTGCGTCGGAATTGAATACAACAGGCACCATGCTGACTTCTCTCCGGGAGAGTAATGCTTCTAACTATCTGTGCTTTGGTTCGATCCTGGGATTCCAGTAATAGATTCCGATGGATGTGGGAAGATTTACTGTAACCTGTAGACCTTCAACTTGACGATGAAACACAGAAACTTCGTCGGAATTGAAAACAACAGGCACCATGCCGACTTCTGTAAGGGAGAGTAATGCTTCTAATTGTCTGTGCATTGATTCTTTCCTGGGATTCCAGTAATAGATTCTGATGGACATGGGAATGTTTACTGTAACCTGTGGACCTTCAACGTGACGATGAAACACAGAAATTAAGTCGGAATTGAAAACATCAAGCATCATGCCGACTTCTCTCCGGGAGAGTAATGCTTCTAACTGTCTGTGCTTTGATTCTTTCCTGGGATTCCAGTAAAAGATTCCGATGGACATGGGGAGGATTACTGTAACCTGTGGACCTTTAACTTGACGATGAAACACAGAAATTGCGTCGGAATTAAATACAACAACCATTATGCCGACTTCTGTCCGGGAGAGTAATGCTTCTAACTATCTGTGCTTTGATTCTTTCGTGGGATTCCAGTAATAGATTCCGATGGACATGGGAAGGTTTACTGTAACCTGTAGACCTTCAACTTGACGATGAAACACAGAAATTTCGTCGGAATTGAAAACAACAGGCACCATGCCGACTTCTGTAAGGGAGAGTAATGCTTCTAATTGTCTGTGCATTGATTCTTTCCTGGGATTCCAGTAATAGATTCTGATGGACATGGGAATGTTTACTGTAACCTGTGGACCTTCAACTTGACGATGAAACACAGAAATTGAGTCGGAATTGAAAACATCAAGCATCATGCCGACTTCTCTCCGGGAGAGTAATGCTTCTAACTGTCTGTGCTTTGAAACTTAACTGTGATTCCAGTAACAGTTTCCGATAGACATGGAAAGGTTTACTAAAACCTGTGGACCATCAACTTGACGCTGAAACACAGAAATTGTGTCGGAATTGAATACAACAGGCGCCATGCCGACTTCTGTCCGGGAGGGTAATGCTTCAAACTGTCTGTGCTTTGATTCTTTCCTGGGATTCCAGTAATAGATTCCGATGGACATGGGAAGGTTTACTGTAACCTGTGGACCATCAACGTGACGATGAAACACAGAAATTGCGTCGGAATTGAATACAACAGGCACCATGCCGACTTCTGCCGGGAGAGTAATGCTTCTAACTGTCTGTGCTTTAATTCTTTCCTGGGATTCCAATAATAGATTCCGATGGACATGGGAAGGCTTACTGTTACCTGTGGACCTTCTACTTGACGATGAAACACAGAAATTGCGTCGAAATTGGATACAACAGGCACTATGCCGACTTCTCTTCGGGAGAGTAATGCTTCTAACTGTCTGTGCTTTGATCCTTTCCTGGGAATCCAGTACTAGATTCCGATGGACATGGGAAGGATTACTGTAACCTGTGGACCTTTAACTTGACGATGAAACACAGAAATTGCGTCGGAATTAAATACAACAACCATTATGCCGACTTCTGTCCGGGAGAGTAATGCTTCTAACTGTCTGTGCTTTGATCCTTTCCTGGGATTCCAGTAATTGATTCCGATGGACATGTGAAGGATTACAGTAACCTGTGGACCTTCACCTTGACGATGAAACACAGAAATTGCGTCGGAATTGAATACAACAGGCACCATGCCGACTTCTCTCCGAGAGAGTAATGCTTCTAACTGTCTCTGCTATGATTCTTTCCTGGGATTCCAGTAATTGATTCCGTTGGACATGCGAAGGTTTACTGTAACCTGTGGACCTTCATCTTGACGATGAAACACAGAAATTGCGTCGTAATCGAATACAACAGGCACCATGCCAACCTCTCTCCGGGAGAGTAATGCTTCTAATTGTCTGTGCATTGATTCTTTCCTGGGATTCCAGTAATAGATTCCGATGACATCGGAAGGTTTACTGTAACTTGCGGACCTTCAACTTGACGATTAAACACAGAAATTGCGTCGGTACCTAATACAACAGGCACCATGCCGACTTCTGTCCGGGAGAGTAATACTTCTAATTGTCTGTGCATTGATTCTTTCCTGGGATTCCAGTAATAGATTCCGATGGACATCGGAAGGTTTACTGTGACCTGTGGACCTTCAACTTGACGAAGAAACACAGAAATTGCGCCGGAATAGGACACAAAATGCACAATGCCGACTTCTGTGCGGGTGAGTAATTCATTCAACTGTCTGTGCTTTGATTTTTTCCTGGGATTCCAGTAATACATTCCGATGGACATGGGAAGGTTTACTGTAACCTGTGGACCTTCAACTTGACGACGAAACACAGAAAATGCGACGGAATTGAATACAACAGGCACGATGCCGACTTCTCTCCGGGAGAGTAATGCTTCTAACTGTCTGTGCTTCGATTCTTTCCTGCGATCCCAGTATTTGATTCCGATGGACATGAGAAGGTTTAGTGTAACCTGTGGACCAACAACTAGACGATGAAACACAGAAATTGCGTCGGAATTTGAGTCCAACAATCACCATGCCGACTTCTCTCCGGGAGAGTAATGCTTCTAACTATCTGAGCTTTGGTTCGTTCCTGGGATTCCAGTAATAGATTCCGATGGACATCGGAAGGTTTACTGTAACCTGTGGACCTTCATCTTGACGATGAAACACAGAAATTGCGTCGGAATTGAATACAACAGGCACCTTGCTGACGTCTCTCCGGGAGAGTAATGCTTCTAACTATCTGTGCTTTGATTCGTTCCTGGGATTCCAGTAATAGATTCCGATGGACATGGGAAGATTTACTGTAACCTGTGGACCTTCATCTTGATGATGAAACACAGAAATTGCCTCGGAATTGAATACAACAGGCACCATGCTGACTTCTCTCCGGGAGAGTGATGCTTCGAACTATCTGTGCTTTGATTCGTTCCTGGGATTCCAGTAATAGATTCCGATGGACATGGGAAGGTTTACTGTAACCTGTGGACCTTCATCTTGACGTTGAAACACAGAAACTGCGTCGGAATTGAATACAACAGGCACCATGCTGACTTCTCACCTGGAGAGTACTGGTTCTAACTATCGGTGCTTTGATTCGTTCCTGGGATTCCAGTAATAGATTCCGATGGACATGGGAAGGTTTACTGTAACCTGTGGACCTTCATCTTGACGATGAAACACGGAAATTGCGTCTGAATTGAATACAACAGGCACCATGCAGACTTCTCTCCGGGAGAGTAATGCTTCTAACTATCTGTGCTTTGATTCGTTCCTGGGATTCCAGTAATAGATTCCGATGGACATGGGAAGGTTTACTGTAACCTGTGGACCTTCATCTTGACGATGAAACACAGAAATTGCGTCGGAATTGAATACAACAGGCACCATGCTGACTTCTCTCCGGGAGAGTAATGCTTCTAACTATCTGTGCTTTGGTTCGATCCTGGGATTCCAGTAATAGATTCCGATGGATGTGGGAAGATTTACTGTAACCTGTAGACCTTCAACTTGACGATGAAACACAGAAACTTCGTCGGAATTGAAAACAACAGGCACCATGCCGACTTCTGTAAGGGAGAGTAATGCTTCTAATTGTCTGTGCATTGATTCTTTCCTGGGATTCCAGTAATAGATTCTGATGGACATGGGAATGTTTACTGTAACCTGTGGACCTTCAACGTGACGATGAAACACAGAAATTAAGTCGGAATTGAAAACATCAAGCATCATGCCGACTTCTCTCCGGGAGAGTAATGCTTCTAACTGTCTGTGCTTTGATTCTTTCCTGGGATTCCAGTAAAAGATTCCGATGGACATGGGGAGGATTACTGTAACCTGTGGACCTTTAACTTGACGATGAAACACAGAAATTGCGTCGGAATTAAATACAACAACCATTATGCCGACTTCTGTCCGGGAGAGTAATGCTTCTAACTATCTGTGCTTTGATTCTTTCGTGGGATTCCAGTAATAGATTCCGATGGACATGGGAAGGTTTACTGTAACCTGTAGACCTTCAACTTGACGATGAAACACAGAAATTTCGTCGGAATTGAAAACAACAGGCACCATGCCGACTTCTGTAAGGGAGAGTAATGCTTCTAATTGTCTGTGCATTGATTCTTTCCTGGGATTCCAGTAATAGATTCTGATGGACATGGGAATGTTTACTGTAACCTGTGGACCTTCAACTTGACGATGAAACACAGAAATTGAGTCGGAATTGAAAACATCAAGCATCATGCCGACTTCTCTCCGGGAGAGTAATGCTTCTAACTGTCTGTGCTTTGAAACTTAACTGTGATTCCAGTAACAGTTTCCGATAGACATGGAAAGGTTTACTAAAACCTGTGGACCATCAACTTGACGCTGAAACACAGAAATTGTGTCGGAATTGAATACAACAGGCGCCATGCCGACTTCTGTCCGGGAGGGTAATGCTTCAAACTGTCTGTGCTTTGATTCTTTCCTGGGATTCCAGTAATAGATTCCGATGGACATGGGAAGGTTTACTGTAACCTGTGGACCATCAACGTGACGATGAAACACAGAAATTGCGTCGGAATTGAATACAACAGGCACCATGCCGACTTCTGCCGGGAGAGTAATGCTTCTAACTGTCTGTGCTTTAATTCTTTCCTGGGATTCCAATAATAGATTCCGATGGACATGGGAAGGCTTACTGTTACCTGTGGACCTTCTACTTGACGATGAAACACAGAAATTGCGTCGAAATTGGATACAACAGGCACTATGCCGACTTCTCTTCGGGAGAGTAATGCTTCTAACTGTCTGTGCTTTGATCCTTTCCTGGGAATCCAGTACTAGATTCCGATGGACATGGGAAGGATTACTGTAACCTGTGGACCTTTAACTTGACGATGAAACACAGAAATTGCGTCGGAATTAAATACAACAACCATTATGCCGACTTCTGTCCGGGAGAGTAATGCTTCTAACTGTCTGTGCTTTGATCCTTTCCTGGGATTCCAGTAATTGATTCCGATGGACATGTGAAGGATTACAGTAACCTGTGGACCTTCACCTTGACGATGAAACACAGAAATTGCGTCGGAATTGAATACAACAGGCACCATGCCGACTTCTCTCCGAGAGAGTAATGCTTCTAACTGTCTCTGCTATGATTCTTTCCTGGGATTCCAGTAATTGATTCCGTTGGACATGCGAAGGTTTACTGTAACCTGTGGACCTTCATCTTGACGATGAAACACAGAAATTGCGTCGTAATCGAATACAACAGGCACCATGCCAACCTCTCTCCGGGAGAGTAATGCTTCTAATTGTCTGTGCATTGATTCTTTCCTGGGATTCCAGTAATAGATTCCGATGACATCGGAAGGTTTACTGTAACTTGCGGACCTTCAACTTGACGATTAAACACAGAAATTGCGTCGGTACCTAATACAACAGGCACCATGCCGACTTCTGTCCGGGAGAGTAATACTTCTAATTGTCTGTGCATTGATTCTTTCCTGGGATTCCAGTAATAGATTCCGATGGACATCGGAAGGTTTACTGTGACCTGTGGACCTTCAACTTGACGAAGAAACACAGAAATTGCGCCGGAATAGGACACAAAATGCACAATGCCGACTTCTGTGCGGGTGAGTAATTCATTCAACTGTCTGTGCTTTGATTTTTTCCTGGGATTCCAGTAATACATTCCGATGGACATGGGAAGGTTTACTGTAACCTGTGGACCTTCAACTTGACGACGAAACACAGAAAATGCGACGGAATTGAATACAACAGGCACGATGCCGACTTCTCTCCGGGAGAGTAATGCTTCTAACTGTCTGTGCTTCGATTCTTTCCTGCGATCCCAGTATTTGATTCCGATGGACATGAGAAGGTTTAGTGTAACCTGTGGACCAACAACTAGACGATGAAACACAGAAATTGCGTCGGAATTTGAGTCCAACAATCACCATGCCGACTTCTCTCCGGGAGAGTAATGCTTCTAACTATCTGAGCTTTGGTTCGTTCCTGGGATTCCAGTAATAGATTCCGATGGACATCGGAAGGTTTACTGTAACCTGTGGACCTTCATCTTGACGATGAAACACAGAAATTGCGTCGGAATTGAATACAACAGGCACCTTGCTGACGTCTCTCCGGGAGAGTAATGCTTCTAACTATCTGTGCTTTGATTCGTTCCTGGGATTCCAGTAATAGATTCCGATGGACATGGGAAGATTTACTGTAACCTGTGGACCTTCATCTTGATGATGAAACACAGAAATTGCCTCGGAATTGAATACAACAGGCACCATGCTGACTTCTCTCCGGGAGAGTGATGCTTCGAACTATCTGTGCTTTGATTCGTTCCTGGGATTCCAGTAATAGATTCCGATGGACATGGGAAGGTTTACTGTAACCTGTGGACCTTCATCTTGACGTTGAAACACAGAAACTGCGTCGGAATTGAATACAACAGGCACCATGCTGACTTCTCACCTGGAGAGTACTGGTTCTAACTATCGGTGCTTTGATTCGTTCCTGGGATTCCAGTAATAGATTCCGATGGACATGGGAAGGTTTACTGTAACCTGTGGACCTTCATCTTGACGATGAAACACGGAAATTGCGTCTGAATTGAATACAACAGGCACCATGCAGACTTCTCTCCGGGAGAGTAATGCTTCTAACTATCTGTGCTTTGATTCGTTCCTGGGATTCCAGTAATAGATTCCGATGGACATGGGAAGGTTTACTGTAACCTGTGGACCTTCATCTTGACGATGAAACACAGTAATTGCGTCGGAATTGAATACAACAGGCACCATGCTGACTTCTCTCCGGGAGAGTAATGCTTCTAACTAAATGTGCTTTGATTCGTTCCTGGGTTTCCAGTAATAGATTCCGATGGACATGGGAAGTTTTAATGTAACCTGCGGATCTTCATCTTGACGATGAAACACAGAAATTGCGTCGGAATTGAATACAACAGGCACCATGCTGACTTCTCTCCGGGAGAGTAATGCTTCTAACTATCTGTGCTTTGATTCGTTCCTGGGATTCCAGTAATAGATTCCGATGGACATGGGAAGATTTACTGTAACCTGTGGACCTTCATCTTAACGATGAAACACAGAAATTGCGTCGGAATTGAATACAACAGGCACCGTGCTGACTTCCCTCCGGGAGAGTAATGCTTCTAACTATCTGTGCTTTGATTCGTTCCTGGGATTCCAGTAATAGATTCCGATGGACATGGGAAGGTTTACTGTAACCTGTGAACCTTCATCTTGACGATGAAACACAGAAATTGCGTGGGAATTGAATACAACAGGCACCATGCTGACTTCTCTCCGGGAGAGTAATGCTTCTAACTATCTGTGCTTTGATTCGTTCCTGGGTTTCCAGTAATAGATTCCGATGGACATGGGAAGGTTTACTGTAACCTGTGGACCTTCATCTTGACGATGAAATACAGAAATTGCGTCGGAATTGAATACAACAGGCACCATGCTGACTTCTCTCCGGGAGAGTAATGCTTGTAACTATCTGTGCTTTGATTCGTTCCTGGGATTCCAGTAATAGATTCCGATGGACATGGGGAGTTTTGCTGTAACCTGTGGACCTTCATCTTGACGATGAAACACAGAAATTGCGTCCGAATTGAATACATCAGGCACCTTGCTGACTTCTCTCCGGGAGAGTAATGCTTCTAACTATCTGTGCTTTGATTCGTTCCTGGGATTCCAGTAATAGATTCCGATGGACATGGGAAGGTTTACTGTAACCTGTGGACCTTCATCTTGACGATGAAACACAGAAATTGCGTCGGAATTGAATACAACAGGCACCATGCTGACTTCTCTCCGGGAGAGTAATGCTTCTATCTATCTGTGCTTTGATTCGTTCCTGGGTTTCCAGTAATAGATTCCGATGGACATGGGAAGGTTTACTGTAACATGTGGACCTTCACCTTGACGATGAAACACAGAAATTGCGTCTGAATTGAATACAACAGGCACCATGCTGACTTCTCTCCGGGAGAGTAATGATTCTAACTATCTGTGTTTTGATTCGTTCCTGGGATGCCAGTAATAGATTCCGATGGACATCGGAAGGTTTACTGTAACCTGTGGACCTTCATCTTGACGATGAAACACAGAAATTGCGTCGGAATTGAATACAACAGGCACCATGCTGACTTCTCTCCGGGAGAGTAATGCTTCTAACTATCTGTGCTTTAATTAGTTCCTGGGATTCCAGTAATAGATTCCTATGGACATGGGAAGGTTTCCTGTAACCTGTGGACCTTCATCTTGACGATGAAACACAGAAATTGCGTCGGAATTGAATACAACAGGCACCATGCTGACTTCTGTCCGGGAGAGTAATGCTTCTAACTATCTGTGCTTTGATTCGTTCCTGGGATTCCAGTAATAGATTCCGATGGACATGGGAAGGTTTCCTGTAACCTGTGGACCTTCATCTTGACGATGAAACACAGAAATTGCGTCGGAATTGAATACAACAGGCACCATGCTGACTTCTCTCCGGGAGAGTAATGCTTCTAACTATCTGTGCTTTGGTTCGATCCTGGGATTCCAGTAATAGATTCCGATGGATGTGGGAAGATTTACTGTAACCTGTAGACCTTCAACTTGACGATGAAACACAGAAATTTCGTCGGAATTGAAAACAACAGGCACCATGCCGACTTCTGTAAGGGAGAGTAATGCTTCTAATTGTCTGTGCATTGATTCTTTCCTGGGATTCCAGTAATAGATTCTGATGGACATGGGAATGTTTACTGTAACCTGTGGACCTTCAACGTGACGATGAAACACAGAAATTGCGTCGGAATTGAAAACATCAAGCATCATGCCGACTTCTCTCCGGGAGAGTAATGCTTCTAACTGTCTGTGCTTTGATTCTTTCCTGGGATTCCAGTAATAGATTCCGATGGACATGGGAAGGTTTACTGTAACCTGTGGACCATCAACGTGACGATGAAACACAGAAATTGCGTCGGAATTGAATACAACAGGCACCATGCCGACTTCTGCCGGGAGAGTAATGCTTCTAACTGTCTGTACTTTAATTCTTTCCTGGGATTCCAATAATAGATTCCGATGGACATGGGAAGGCTTACTGTTACCTGTGGACCTTCTACTTGACGATGAAACACAGAAATTGCGTCGAAATTGGATACAACAGGCACTATGCCGACTTCTCTTCGGGAGAGTAATGCTTCGAACTGTCTGTGCTTTGATCCTTTCCTGGGATTCCAGTACTAGATTCCGATGGACATGGGAAGGATTACTGTAACCTGTGGACCTTTAACTTGACGATGAAACACAGAAATTGCGTCGGAATTAAATACAACAACCATTATGCCGACTTCTGTCCGGGAGAGTAATGCTTTTAACTGTCTGTGCTTTGATCCTTTCCTGGGATTCCAGTAATTGATTCCGATGGACATGTGAAGGATTACAGCAACCTGTGGACCTTCACCTTGACGATGAAACACAGAAATTGCGTCGGAATTGAATACAACAGGCACCATGCCGACTTCTCTCCGAGAGAGTAATGCTTCTAACTGTCTCTGCTATGATTCTTTCCTGGGATTCCAGTAATTGATTCCGTTGGACATGCGAAGGTTTACTGTAACCTGTGGACCTTCATCTTGACGATGAAACACAGAAATTGCGTCGTAATCGAATACAACAGGCACCATGCCAACCTCTCTCCGGGAGAGTAATGCTTCTAATTGTCTGTGCATTGATTCTTTCCTGGGATTCCAGTAATAGATTCCGATGGACATCGGAAGGTTTACTGTAACTTGCGGACCTTCAACTTGACGATTAAACACAGAAATTGCGTCGGTACCTAATACAACAGGCACCATGCCGACTTCTGTCCGGGAGAGTAATACTTCTAATTGTCTGTGCATTGATTCTTTCCTGGGATTCCAGTAATAGATTCCGATGGACATCGGAAGGTTTACTGTGACCTGTGGACCTTCAACTTGACGAAGAAACACAGAAATTGCGCCGGAATAGGACACAAAATGCACAATGCCGACTTCTGTGCGGGTGAGTAATTCATTCAACTGTCCGGGCTTTGATTTTTTCCTGGGATTCCAGTAATACATTCCGATGGACATGGGAAGGTTTACTGTAACCTGTGGACCTTCAACTTGACGACGAAAGACAGAAAATGCGACGGAATTGAATACAACAGGCACGATGCCGACTTCTCTCCGGGAGAGTAATGCTTCTAACTGTCTGTGCTTCGATTCTTTCCTGCGATCCCAGTATTTGATTCCGATGGACATGAGAAGGTTTAGTGTAACCTGTGGACCAACAACTAGACGATGAAACACAGAAATTGCGTCGGAATTTGAGTCCAACAATCACCATGCCGACTTCTCTCCGGGAGAGTAATGCTTCTAACTATCTGTGCTTTGGTTCGTTCCTGGGATTCCAGTAATAGATTCCGATGGACATCGGAAGGTTTACTGTAACCTGTGGACCTTCATCTTGACGATGAAACACAGAAATTGTGTCGGAATTGAATACAACAGGCACCTTGCTGACGTCTCTCCGGGAGAGTAATGCTTCTAACTATCTGTGCTTTGATTCGTTCCTGGGATTCCAGTAATAGATTCCGATGGACATGGGAAGATTTACTGTAACCTGTGGACCTTCATCTTGATGATGAAACACAGAAATTGCCTCGGAATTGAATACAACAGGCACCATGCTGACTTCTCTCCGGGAGAGTGATGCTTCGAACTATCTGTGCTTTGATTCGTTCCTGGGATTCCAGTAATAGATTCCGATGGACATGGGAAGGTTTACTGTAACCTGTGGACCTTCATCTTGACGTTGAAACACAGAAACTGCGTCGGAATTGAATACAACAGGCACCATGCTGACTTCTCACCGGGAGAGTACTGGTTCTAACTATCGGTGCTTTGATTCGTTCCTGGGATTCCAGTAATAGATTCCGATGGACATGGGAAGGTTTACTGTAACCTGTGGACCTTCATCTTGACGATGAAACACAGAAATTGCGTCGGAATTGAATACAACAGGCACCGTGCTGACTTCCCTCCGGGAGAGTAATGCTTCTAACTAAATGTGCTTTGATTCGTTCCTGGGTTTCCAGTAATAGATTCCGATGGACATGGGAAGTTTTACTGTAACCTGCGGATCTTCATCTTGACGATGAAACACAGAAATTGCGTCGGAATTGAATACAACAGGCACCATGCTGACTTCTCTCCGGGAGAGTAATGCTTCTAACTATCTGTGCTTTGATTCGTTCCTGGGATTCCAGTAATAGATTCCGATGGACATGGGAAGATTTACTGTAACCTGTGGACCTTCATCTTGACGATGAAACACAGAAATTGCGTCGGAATTGAATACAACAGGCACCGTGCTGACTTCCCTCCGGGAGAGTAATGCTTCTAACTATCTGTGCTTTGATTCGTTCCTGGGATTCCAGTAATAGATTCCGATGGACATGGGAAGGTTTACTGTAACCTGTGGACCTTCATCTTGACGATGAAACACAGATATTGCGTCGGAACTGAATACAACAGGCACCATGCTGACTTCTCTCCGGGAGAGTAATGCTTCTAACTATCTGTGCTTTGATTCGTTCCTGGGTTTCCAGTAATAGATTCCGATGGACATGGGAAGGTTTACTGTAACCTGTGGACCTTCATCTTGACGATGAAATACAGAAATTGCGTCGGAATTGAATACAACAGGCACCATGCTGACTTCTCTCCGGGAGAGTAATGCTTGTAACTATCTGTGCTTTGATTCGTTCCTGGGATTCCAGTAATAGATTCCGATGGACATGGGAAGTTTTGCTGTAACCTGTGGACCTTCATCTTGACGATGAAACACAGAAATTGCGTCCGAATTGAATACAACAGGCACCTTGCTGACTTCTCTCCGGGAGAGTAATGCTTCTAACTATCTGTGCTTTGATTCTTTCCTGGGATTCCAGTAATACATTCCGATGGACATCGGAAGGTTTACTGTAACCTGTGGACCTCCATCTTGACGATGAAACACAGAAATTGCGTCGGAATTGAATACAACAGGCACCATGCTGACTTCTCTCCGGGAGAGTAATGCTTCTAACTATCTGTGCATTGATTCGTTCCTGGGATTCCAGTAATAGATTCCGATGGACATGGGAAGGTTTACTGTAACCTGTGGACCTTCATCTTGACGATGAAACACAGAAATTGCGTCGGAATTGAATACAACAGGCACCATGCTGACTTCTCTCCGGGAGAGTAATGCTTCTAACTATCTGTGCTTTGATTCGTTCCTGGGATTCCAGTAATAGATTCCGATGGACATGGGAAGGTTTACTGTAACCTGTGGACCTTTATCTTGACGATGAAACACAGAAATTGTGTCGGAATTGAATACAACAGGCACCATGCTAACTTCTCTCCGGGAGAGTAAGGCTTCTACCTATCTGTGCTTTGATTCGTTCCTGAGATTCCAGTAATAGATTCCGATCGACATGGGAAGGTTTTCTGTAACCTGTGGACCTTCATCTTGACGATGAAACACAGAAATTGCGTCGGAATTGAATACAACAGGCACCATGCCGACTTCTCTCCGGGAGAGTAATGCTTCTAACTATCTGTGCTTTGGTTCGATCCTGGGATTCCAGTAATAGATTCCGATGGACATGGGTAGGTTTACTGTGACCTGTGGACCTTCAACGTGACGAAGAAACTCAGAAATTGTTTCGAAATTGAATACAACAGACACCATGCCGACTTCTCTCCGGGAGAGTAATGCTTCTAACTGTCTGTGCTTTGATTCTCTCCAGCAATTCCTGTAATAGATTCCGATGGACATTGGAAGGTTTACTGTAACCTGTGGACCTTCAACTTGACGATGAAACTCAGAAATTGCGTCGGTACCTAATAATATTGACTTATGTCCGGGAAAGTAATGCTTCTAACTGTCTGTGCTTTGATTGTTTCCTGGGATTCCAGTAATAGATTCCGATGGACATGGGTAGGCTTACTGTGACCTGTGGACCTTCAACTTGACGAAGAAACTCAGAAATTGTTTCGAAATTGAATACAACAGGCACCATGTCGACTTCTCTCCGGGAGAGTAATGCCTCTAACTGTCTGTCATTTGATTCTTTCCTGGGATTCCAGTAATAGATTCCGATGAACATGGGAAGGTTTACTGTAACCTGTGGACCTTCAACTTGACGATGAAACACAGAAATTGCGTCGAAATTGAATACAACAGGCACCGTGCCGACTTCTGTCCAGGAGGGTAATGCTTCTAACTGTCTGTCATTTGATTCTTTCCTGGGATTCCAGTAATAGATTCCGATGAACATGGGAAGGTTTACTGTAACCTGTGGACCTTCAACTTGACGATGGAACACAGAAAATGCGTCGCAACCTAATACAACAGGCACCATGCCGACTCCTGCCCGGGAGAGTAATGCTTCTAACTGTCTGTGCTTTGATTGTTTCGCGTGATACCAGTAATAGATTCCGATGGACATGGGAAAGTTTACTGTAATCTGTGGACCTTCAACTTGACGATGAAAGACAGAAATAACGTCGGAATTGAATACAACAGGCACCATGCCTACTTGTGTCCGGGAGAGTAATGCTTCTAACTGTCTGTGCTTTGAAACTTAACTGTTATTCCAGTAATAGGTTCCGATAGACATGGGATGGATAACTGTAACCTGTGGACCTTCAACTTGACGATGAAACACAGAAATTTCGACGGAATTGAATACAACAGGCACCATGCCGACTTCTGTCCGGGAGAGTTATGCTTCTAACTGTCTGTCCTTTGATTCTTTCCTGGGATTCCAGTAATAGATTCCGATGGAAATGGGAAGCTTTACTGTAACCTGTGGACCTTCAACTTGACGATGAAATACAGAAATTGCGTCGGTAAATAATACAACAGGCACCATGGCGAGAGCTGTCCGGGAGAGTAATGCTTCTAACTGTCTGTTCTTTGACTGTTTCCTGGGAGTCCAATATAGATTCCGATGGAAATGGGTATGTTTACTGTAATCTGTGGACCTTCAACGTGACGATGATACACAGAAATTGCGTCGGAATTGAACACAACAGGCACCATGCCGTCTTCTCTCCGCGAGAGTAATGCTTCTAACTGTCTGTGCTTTGATTTTTTCCTGGGAGACCAGTAATACATTCCGATGGAAATGGGTAGGTTTACTGCATCCAGTGGACCTTCAACTTGACGATTAAACACAGAATCTGCGTCGGAATTGAATACAACAGGCACCATGCCGACTCCTGTCCGGGAGAGTAATATTTCTATCTGGTTGTGCTTCGATTCTTTCCAGGGATTCCAGTAATAGATTCCGATCTACATGAAAAGGTTTACTGTAACCTGTGGGCCTTCAACTTGACGATGAATCACAGAAATTGCGTCGGAATTGAAATCAACAGGCACCATGCCGACTACTGTCCGGGAGAGAAATGCTTGTCACTGTCTAGGCTTCGATTCTCCCCTGGGATTCCAGTAATAGATTGCGATGGACATGGGAAGGTTTACTGTTATCTGTGGACCTTCAACTTGATGATGAAACACAGAAATTGCGTCGGAATTGATTACAACAGGCAGCATGCTGACTTCTCTCCGGGCGAGTGATGCTTCTAACTGTCTGTACTTTGATTCTTTCCTGGGATTCCAGTAATTGATTCCGATGGACAGGGGAAGGTTTACTGTAACCTGTGGACTTTCAACTTGACGATGAAATACAGAAATTGCGTCGGTACCTAATACAACAGGCACCATGCCGAATTCTCTCCGGGAGAGTAATGCTTCTAACTGTCTGTGCCTTAATTCTTTCCTGGGATTCCAATTATAGGTTCCGATGGACATGGGATGGTTTACTGTTACCTGTGGACGTTCAACTTCACGATGAAACACGGAAAATTCGTCGGAATTGAATATAACAGGAACCATGCCGACTTTTCTCCGGGAGAGTAATGCTTCTAACTGTCTGTATTTGGATTATTTCTTGGGATTGCAGTAATAGATTCCGATGGACATGGGATGGTTTGCTGTAACCTGTGGACCTTCAACTTGACGATGAAACACAGAAAATGCGTCGGAATTGATTACAACAGGCAGCATGCTGACTTCTCTCCGGGCGAGTGATGCTTCTAACTGTCTGTGCTTTGATTCTTTCCTGGGATTCCAGTAATTGATTCCGATGGACAGGGGAAGGTTTACTGTAACCTGTGGACTTTCAACTTGACGATGAAATACAGAAATTGCGTCGGAATTGAATACAACAGGCACCATGCCGACTTCTCTCCGGAAGAGTAATGCTTCTAACTGACTGTGCTATGATTCTTTCCTGGGACTCCAGTAATAGATTCCGATTGACGTGGGAAGCTTTACTGTAACCTGTGGATTTTCAACTTCACGATGAAACACAGAAATTTCGTCGGTACGTAATACAACAGGCACCATGCCGAGAACTGTCCGGGAGAGTAATGCTTCTAACTGTCTGTGCTTTGATTCTTTCCTGGGATTCCAGTAATACATTCCGATGGACAGGGGATGTTTCACAGTAACCTGCGGACCTTCAACTAGACACTGAAATACGGAAATTGCGTCGGAATTGAATACAACAGGCACCATGCCGACTTCTCTCCGGGAGAGTAATGCTTCTAACTGTCTGTGCTTTGATTCTTTCCTGGGATTCCAGTAATAGATTCTGATGGACATGGGAAGGTTTACTGTAACCTGTGGACCTTCAACGTGACGATGAAACACAGAAATTGCGTCGGAATTGAATACAACAGGCACCATGCCGACTTCTCTCCGGGAGAGTAATGCTTCTAACTGTCTGTGCTTTAATTCTTTCCTGGGATTCCAGTAATAGATTCCGATGGACATGGGAAGGCTTACTGTTACCTGTGGAGTTTCTACTTGACGATGAAACACAGAAATTGCGTCGAAATTGAATACAACAGGCACTATGCCGACTTCTCTCCGGGAGAGTAATGCATCTAACTGTCTATGATTTGATCCTTTCCTGGGATTCCAGTAATGGATTCCGATGGACATGGGGAGGATTACTGTAACCTGTGGACCTTTAACTTAACGATGAAACACAGAAATTGCGTCGGAATTAAATACAACAACCATTATGCCGACTTCTATCCGGGAGAGTAATGCTTCTAACTATCTGTGCTTTGATTCTTTCGTGGGATTCCAGTAATAGATTCCGATGGACATGGGAAGGTTTACTGTAACCTGTAGACCTTCAACTTGACGATGAAACACAGAAATTTCGTCGGAATTGAAAACAACAGGCAGCATGCCGACTTCTGAAAGGGAGAGTAATGCTTCTAATTGTCTGTGCATTGATTCTTTCCTGGGATTCCAGTAATAGATTCTGATGGACATGGGAATGTTTACTGTAACCTGTGGACCTTCAACTTGACGATGAAACACAGAAATTGCGTCGGAATTGAAAACATCAAGCATCATGCCGACTTCTCTCCGGGAGAGTAATGCTTCTAACTGTCTGTGCTTTGAAACTTAACTGTGATTCCAGTAACAGTTTCCGACAGACATGGAAAGGTTTACTAAAACCTGTGGACCATCAACTTGACGCTGAAACACAGAAATTGTGTCGGAATTGAATACAACAGGCGCCATGCCGACTTCTGTCCGGGAGGGTAATGCTTCTAACTGTCTGTGCTTTGATTCTTTCCTGGGATTCCAGTACTAGATTCCGATGGACATGTGAAGGATTACAGTAACCTGTGGACCTTCACCTTGACGATGAAACACAGAAATTGCGTCGGAATTGAATACAACAGGCACCATGCCGACTTCTCTCCGAGAGAGTAATGCTTCTAACTGTCTCTGCTATGATTCTTTCCTGGGATTCCAGTAATTGATTCCGTTGGACATGCGAAGGTTTACTGTAACCTGTGGACCTTCATCTTGACGATGAAACACAGAAATTGCGTCGTAATCGAATACAACAGGCACCATGCCAACCTCTCTCCGGGAGAGTAATGCTTCTAATTGTCTGTGCATTGATTCTTTCCTGGGATTCCAGTAATAGATTCCGATGGACATCGGAAGGTTTACTGTAACTTGCGGACCTTCAACATGACGATTAAACACAGAAATTGCGTCGGTACCTAATACAACAGGCACCATGCCGACTTCTGTCCGGGAGAGTAATGCTTCTAACTGTCTCTGCTATGATTCTTTCCTGGGATTCCAGTAATTGATTCCGTTGGACATGCGAAGGTTTACTGTAACCTGTGGACCTTCATCTTGACGATGAAACACAGAAATTGCGTCGTAATCGAATACAACAGGCACCATGCCGACTTCTCTCCGGGAGAGTAATGCTTCTAACTGTCTGTGCTTCGATTCTTTCCTGCGATCCCAGTATTTGATTCCGATGGATATGAGAAGGTTTAGTGTAACCTGTGGATTAACAACTAGACGATGAAACACAGAAATTGCGTCGGAATTTGAGTCCAACAATCACAGTGCCGACTTCTCTCCGGGAGAGTAATGCTTCTAACTATCTGAGCTTTGGTTCGTTCCTGGGATTCCAGTAATAGATTCCGATGGACATCGGAAGGTTTACTGTAACCTGTGGACCTTCATCTTGACGATGAAACACAGAAATTGCGTCGGAATTGAATACAACAGGCACCTTGCTGACGTCTCTCCGGGAGAGTAATGCTTCTAACTATCTGTGCTTTGATTCGTTCCTGGGATTCCAGTAATAGATTCCGATGGACATGGGAAGATTTACTGTAACCTGTGGACCTTCATCTTGATGATGAAACACAGAAATTGCCTCGGAATTGAATACAACAGGCACCATGCTGACTTCTCTCCGGGAGAGTGATGCTTCGAACTATCTGTGCTTTGATTCGTTCCTGGGATTCCAGTAATAGATTCCGATGGACATGGGAAGGTTTACTGTAACCTGTGGACCTCCATCTTGACGTTGAAACACAGAAACTGCGTCGGAATTGAATACAACAGGCACCATGCTGACTTCTCACCGGGAGAGTACTGGTTCTAACTATCGGTGCTTTGATTCGTTCCTGGGATTCCAGTAATACATTCCGATGGACATGGGAAGGTTTACTGTAACCTGTGGACCTTCATCTTGACGATGAAACACGGAAATTGCGTCTGAATTGAATACAACAGGCACCATGCAGACTTCTCTCCGGGAGAGTAATGCTTCTAACTATCTGTGCTTTGATTCGTTCCTGGGATTCCAGTAATAGATTCCGATGGACATGGGAAGGTTTACTGTAACCCGTGGACCTTCATCTTGACGATGAAACACAGAAATTGCGTCGGAATTGAATACAACAGGCACCATGCTGACTTCTCTCCGGGAGAGTAATGCTTCTAACTAAATGTGCTTTGATTCGTTCCTGGGTTTCCAGTAATAGATTCCGATGGACATGGGAAGTTTTACTGTAACCTGCGGATCTTCATCTTGACGATGAAACACAGAAATTGCGTCGGAATTGAATACAACAGGCACCATGCTGACTTCTCTCCGGGAGAGTAATGCTTCTAACTATCTGTGCTTTGATTCGTTCCTGGGATTCCAGTAATAGATTCCGATGGACATGGGAAGATTTACTGTAACCTGTGGACCTTCATCTTGACGATGAAACACAGAAATTGCGTCGGAATTGAATACAACAGGCACCGTGCTGACTTCCCTCCGGGAGAGTAATGCTTCTAACTATCTGTGCTTTGATTCGTTCCTGGGATTCCAGTAATAGATTCCGATGGACATGGGAAGGTTTACTGTAACCTGTGGACCTTCATCTTGACGATGAAACACAGAAATTGCGTCGGAATTGAATACAACAGGCACCATGCTGACTTCTCTCCGGGAGAGTAATGCTTCTATCTATCTGTGCTTTGATTCGTTCCTGGGTTTCCAGTAATAGATTCCGATGGACATGGGAAGGTTTACTGTAACATGTGGACCTTCACCTTGACGATGAAACACAGAAATTGCGTCTGAATTGAATACAACAGGCACCATGCTGACTTCTCTCCGAGAGAGTAATGATTCTAACTATCTGTGCTTTGATTAGTTCCTGGGATTCCAGTAATAGATTCCGATGGACATGGGAAGGTTTCCTGTAACCTGTGGACCTTCATCTTGACGATGAAACACAGAAATTGCGTCGGAATTGAATACAACAGGCACCATGCTGACTTCTCTCCGGGAGAGTAATGCTTCTAACTATCTGTGCTTTGATTCGTTCCTGGGATTCCAGTAATAGATTCCGATGGACATGGGAAGGTTTACTGTAACCTGTGGACCTTTATCTTGACGATGAAACACAGAAATTGCGTCGGAATTGAATACAACAGGCACCATGCTAACTTCTCTCCGGGAGAGTAAGGCTTCTACCTATCTGTGCTTTGATTCGTTCCTGAGATTCCAGTAATAGATTCCGATGGACATGGGAAGGTTTTCTGTAACCTGTAGACCTTCATCTTGACGATGAAACACAGAAATTGCGTCGGAATTGAATACAACAGGCACCATGCCGACTTCTCTCCGGGAGAGTAATGCTTCTAACTATCTGTGCTTTGGTTCGATCCTGGGATTCCAGTAATAGATTCCGATGGATGTGGGAAGATTTACTGTAACCTGTGGACCTTCATCTTGATGATGAAACACAGAAATTGCGTCGGAATTGAATACAACAGGCACCATGCTGACTTCTCTCCGGGAGAGTAATGCTTCTAACTATCTGTGCTTTGATTCGTTCCTGGGTTTCCAGTAATAGATTCCGAAGGACATGGGAAGGTTTACTGTAACCTGTGGATCTTCATCTTGACGATGAAACACAGAAATTGCGCCGGAATTGAATACAACAGGCACCGTGCTGACTTCTCTCCGGGAGAGTAATGCTTCTAACTATCTGTGCTTTGATTCGTTCCTGGGATTCCAGTAATAGATTCCGATGGACATGGGGAGATTTACTGTAACCTGTGGACCTTCATCTTGACGATGAAACACAGAAATTGCGTCGGAATTGAATACAACAGGCACCGTGCTGACTTCCCTCCGGGAGAGTAATGCTTCTAACTATCTGTGCTTTGATTCGTTCCTGGGATTCCAGTAATAGATTCCGATGGACATGGGAAGGTTTACTGTAACGTGTGGACCTTCATCTTGACGATGAAACACAGAAATTGCGTCGGAATTGAATACAAAAGGGACCATGCTGACTTCTCTCCGGGAGCGTAATGCTTCTAACTATCTGTGCTTTGATTCGTTCCTGGGTTTCCAGTAATAGATTCCGATGGACATGGGAAGGTTTACTGTAACCTGTGGACCTTCATCCTGACGATGAAATACAGAAATTGCGTCGGAATTGAATACAACAGGCACCATGCTGACTTCTCTCCGGGAGAGTAATGCTTGTAACTATCTGTGCTTTGATTCGTTCCTGGGATTCCAGTAATTGATTCCGATGGACATGGGAAGTTTTGCTGTAACCTGTGGACCTTCATCCTGACGATGAAACACAGAAATTGCGTCCGAATTGAATACAACAGGCACCATGCTGACTTCTCTCCGCGATAGTAATGCTTCTATCTATCTGTGCTTTGATTCGTTCCTGGGTTTCCAGTAATAGATTCCGATGGACATGGGAAGGTTTACTGTAACATGTGGACCTTCACCTTGACGATGAAACACAGAAATTGCGTCTGAATTGAATACAACAGGCACCATGCTGACTTCTCTCCGGGAGAGTAATGATTCTAACTATCTGTGTTTTGATTCGTTCCTGGGATTCCAGTAATAGATTCTGATGGACATCGGAAGGTTTACTGTAACCTGTGGACCTTCATCTTGACGATGAAACACAGAAATTGCGTCGGAATTGAATACAACAGGCACCATGCTGACTTCTCTCCGGGAGAGTAATGCATCTAACTATCTGTGCTTTGATTAGTTCCTGGGATTCCAGTAATAGATTCCGATGGACATGGGAAGGTTTCCTGTAACCTGTGGACCTTCATCTTGACGATGAAACACAGAAATTGCGTCGGAATTGAATACAACAGGCACCATGCTGACTTCTCTCCGGGAGAGTAATGCTTCTAACTATCTGTGCTTTGATTCGTTCCTGGGAGTCCAGTAATAGATTCCGATGGACATGGGAAGGTTTACTGTAACCTGTGGACCTTTATCTTGACGATGAAACACAGAAATTGCGTCGGAATTGAATACAACAGGCACCATGCTAACTTCTCTCCGGGAGAGTAATGCTTCTACCTATCTGTGCTTTGATTCGTTCCTGAGATTCCAGTAATAGATTCCGATGGACATGGGAAGGTTTTCTGTAACCTGTAGACCTTCATCTTGACGATGAAACACAGAAATTGCGTCGGAATTGAATACAACAGGCACCATGCCGACTTCTCTCCGGGAGAGTCATGCTTCTAACTATCTGTGCTTTGGTTCGATTCTGGGATTCCAGTAATAGATTCCGATGGATGTGGGAAGATTTACTGTAACCTGTGGACCTTCATCTTGATGATGAAACACAGAAATTGCGTCGGAATTGAATACAACAGGCACCATGCTGACTTCTCTCCGGGAGAGTAATGCTTCTAACTATCTGTGCTTTGATTCGTTCCTGGGTTTCCAGTAATAGATTCCGATGGACATGGGAAGGTTTACTGTAACCTGTGGATCTTCATCTTGACGATGAAACACAGAAATTGCGCCCTTTGATTCGTTCCTGGGATTCCAGTAATAGATTCCGATGGACATCGGAAGGTTTACTGTAACCTATGGACCCTCATCTTGACGATGAAACACAGAAATTGCGTCGGAATTGAATACAACAGGCACCAATCCGACTTCTCTCCGGGAGAGTAATGCTTCTAATTATCTGTGATTTGGTTCGTTCCTGGGATGCCAGTAATAGATTCCGAAGGACATGGGAAGGTTTATTGTAACCTGTGGACCTTTATCTTGACGATGAAACACAAAAATTGCGTCGGAATTCAATACAACATGCACCATGCTGACTTCTCTCCGGGAGAGTAATGCATCTAACTATCTGTGTTTTGATTCGTACCTGGGATTCCAGTAATGGATTCTGATGGACATCGGAAGGTTTACTGTAACCTGTGGACCTTCATCTTGACGATGAAACACAGAAATTGCGTCGGAATTGAATACAACAGGCACCATGCCGACTTCTGTCCGGGAGAGTAATACTTCTATCTGTCTCTGCTTTGATTCTTTCCCGGGATGCCAGTAATAGATTCCGATGGACATGGGAAGGTTTACTGTAACCTGTGGACCTTCAACGTGACGATGAAGCACAGAAATTGCGTCGGAAGTGACCACAACAGGCACCATGCCGACTTCTCTCCGGGAGAGTAATGCTTCTAACTATCTGTGCTTTGATTCGTTCCTGGGATTCCAGTAATAGATTCCGATGGACATGGGAAGGTTTACTGTAACCTGTGAACTTTCATCTTTACGATGAAACACAGAAATTGCGTCGGAATTGAATACAACAGGCACCATGCTGACTTCTCTCCGGGAGAGTAATGCTTCTAACTGTCTGTGCTTTGATTCGTTCCTGGGATTCCAGTAATAGATTCCGATGGACATGGGAAGGTTTACTGTGACCTGTGCACCTTCATCTTGACGATGAAACACAGAAATTGCGTCGGAATTGAATACAACAGGCACCATGCTGACTTCTCTCTGGGAGAGTAATGCTTCTAACTATCTGTGCTTTGATTTGTTCCTGGGATTCCAGTAATAGATTCCAATGGACATGGGAAGGTTTACTGTAACCTGTGGACCTTCATCTTGACGATGAAATACAGAAATTGCGTCGGAATTGAATACAACAGGCACCATGCTGACTTCTCTCCGGGAGAGTAATGCTTCTAACTATCTGTGTTTTGATTCGTTCCTGTGATTCCAGTAATAGATTCCGATGGACATCGGAAGGTTTACTGTAACCTGTGGACCTTCATCTTGACGATGAAACAGAGAAATTGCGTCGGAATTGAATATAACAGGCACCATGCTGACTTCTCTCCGCGAGAGTAATGCTTCTAACTATCTGTGCATTGATTTGTTCCTGGGATTCCAGTAATAGATTCCGATGGACATGGGAAGGTTTACTGTAACCTGTGGACCTTCATCTTGACGATGAAATACAGAAATTGCGTCGGAATTGAATACAACAGGCACCATGCCGACTTCTGTCCGGGAGAGTAATACTTCTAACTGTCACTGCTTTGATTCTTTCCTGGGAAGCCAGTAATAGATTCCGATGGACATGGGTAGGTTTACTCTAACCTGTGGACCTTCAACGTGACGATGAAGCACAGAAATTGCGTCGGAAGTGACCACAACAGGCACCATGCCGACTTCTCTCCGGGAGAGTAATGCTTCTAACTATCTGTGCATTGATTCGTTCCTGGGATTCCAGTTATAGATTCCGATGGACATGGGAATGTTTATTGTAACCTGTGGACCGTCATCTTGACGATGAAACACAGAAATTGCGTCGGAATTGAATACAACAGGCACCACGCCGACTTCTGTCCGTTAGAGTAATACTTCTAACTGTCTCTGCTTTGATTCTCTCCTGGGATGCCAGTAATGGATTCCGATGGACATGGGAAGGTTTACTGTAACCTGTGGACCTTCAACGTGGCGATGAAGCACAGAAATTGCGTCGGAATTGAATACAACTGGCACCATGCCGACTTCTCTCCGGGAGAGTAATGCTTCTAACTATCTGTGCTTTGATTCGTTCCTGGGATTCCAGTAATGGATTCCGATGGACATGGGAAGGTTTCCGGTAACCTGTGGACCTTCATCTTGACGATGAAACACAGAAATTGCGTCGGAATTGAATACAACAGGCACCATGCTGACTTCTCTCCGGGAGAGTAATGCTTCTAACTATCTGTGCTTTGATTCGTTCCTGGGATTCCAGTAATAGATTCCGATGGACATGGGAAGGTTTACTGTAACCTGTGGACCTTTATCTTGACGATGAAACACAGAAATTGCGTCGGAATTGAATACAACAGGCACCATGCTGACTTCTCTCCGGGAGAGTAATGCTTCTACCTATCTGTGCTTTGATTCGTTCCTGAGATACCAGTAACAGATTCCGATGGACATGGGAAGGTCTACTGTAACCTGTAGACCTTCATCTTGACGATGAAACACAGAAATTGCGTCGGAATTGAATACAACAGGCACCATGCCGACTTCTCTCCGGGAGAGTAATGCTTCTAACTATCTGTGCTTTGGTTCGTTCCTGGGATTCCAGTAATAGATTCCGTTGGATGTGGGAAGATTTACTGTATCCTGTGGACCTTCATCTTGATGATGAAACACAGAAATTGCGTCGGAATTGAATACAACAGGCACCATGCTGACTTCTCTCCGGGAGAGTAATGCTTCTAACTATCTGTGCTTTGATTCGTTCCTGGGACTCCAGTAATAGATTCCGATGGACATGGGAAGGTTTACTGTAACCTGTGGATCTTCATCTTGACGATGTAACACAGAAATTGCGTCGGAATTGAATACAAAAGGCACCGTGCTGACTTCTCTCCGGGAGAGTAATGCTTCTAAGTATCTGTGCTTTGATTCGTTCCTGGGATTCCAGTAATAGATTCCGATGGACATCGGAAGGTTTACTGTAACCTATGGACCTTCATCTTGACGATGAAACACAGAAATTTCGTCGGAATTGAATACAACAGGCACCAATCCGACTTCTCTCCGGGAGAGTAATGCTTCTAATTATCTGTGCTTTGGTTCGTTCCTGGGATGCCAGTAATAGATTCCGAAGGACATGGGAAGGTTTACTGTAACCTGTGGACCTTCATCTTGACGATGAAACACAGAAATTGCTTCGGAAATGAATACAACAGGCACCATGCTGACTTCTCTCCGGGAGAGTAATGCATCTAACTATCTGTGTTTTGATTCGTACCTGGGATTCCAGTAATGGATTCTGATGGACATCGGGAGGTTTACTGTAACCTGTGGACCTTCATCTTGACGATGAAACACAGAAATTGCGTCGGAATTGAATATAACAGGCACCATGCTGTCTTCTCTCCGGGAGAGTAATGCTTCTAACTATCTGTGCATTGATTCGTTCCTGGGATTCCAGTAATAGATTCCGATGGACATGGGAAGGTTTACTGTAACCTGTGATAATTCATCTTGACGATGAGACACAGAAATTGCGTCGGAATTGAATACAACAGGCACCATGCCGACTTCTGTCCGGGAGAGTAATACTTCTAACTGTCTCTGCTTTGATTCTTTTCTGGGATGCCAGTAATAGATTCCGATGGACATGCGAAGGTTTACTCTAACCTGTGGACCTTCAACGTGACGATGAAGCACAGAAATTGCGTCGGAAGTGACCACAACAGGCACCATGCCGACATCTCTCCGGGAGAGTAATGCTTCTAACTATCGGTGCTTTGATTCGTTCCTGGGATTCCAGTAATAGATTCCGATGGACATGGGAAGGTTTACTGTAACCTGTGAACTTTCATCTTGACGATGAAACACAGAAATTGCGTCGGAATTGAATACAACAGGCACCATGCTGACTTCTCTCCGGGAGAGTAATGCTTCTAACTATCTGTGCTTTGATTTGTTCCTGGGATTCCAGTAATAGATTCCGATGGACATGGGAAGGTTTACTGAGACCTGTGGACCTTCATCTTGACGATGAAACACAGAAATTGCGTCGGAATTGAATACAACAGGCACCATGCTGACTTCTCTCTGGGAGAGTAATGTTTCTAACTATCTGTGCTTTGATTCGTTCCTGGGATTCCAGTAATAGATTCCAATGGACATGGGAAGGTTTACTGTAACCTGTGGACCTTCATCTTGACGATGAAATACAGAAATTGCGTCGGAATTGAATACAACAGGCACCATGCTGACTTCTCTCCGTGAGAGTAATGCTTCTAACTATCTGTGTTTTGATTCGTTCCTGGGATTCCAGTAATAGATTTCGATGGACATCGGAAGGTTTACTGTAACCTGTGGACCTTCGTCTTTACGATGAAACACAGAAATTGCGTCGGAATTGAATATAACAGGCACCACGCTGACTTCTCTCCGCGAGAGTAATGCTTCTAACTATCTGTGCATTGATTCGTTCCTGGGATTCCAGTAATAGATTCCGATGGGCATGGGAAGGTTTACTGTAACCTGTGGACCTTCATCTTGACGATGAAACACAGAAATTGCGTCGGAATTGAATACAACAGGCACCATGCCGACTTCTGTCCGGGAGAGTAATACTTTTAACTGTCTCTGCTTTGATTCTTTCCTGGGATGCCAGTAATAGATTCCGATGGACATGCGAGGGTTTACTCTAACCTGTGGACCTTCAACGTGACGATGAAGCACAGAAATTGCGTCGGAAGTGACCACAACAGGCACCATGCCGACTTCTCTCCGGGAGAGTAATGCTTCTAACTATCTGTGCTTTGATTCGTTCCTGGGATTCCAGTAATAGATTCCGATGGACATGGGAAGTTTTGCTGTAACCTGTGGACCTTCATCTTGACGATGAAACACAGAAATTGCGTCCGAATTGAATACAACAGGCACCTTGCTGACTTCTCTCCGGGAGAGTAATGCTTCTAACTATCTGTGCTTTGATTCGTTCCTGGGATTCCAGTAATATATTCCGATGGACATCGGAAGGTTTACTGTAACCTGTGGACCTTCATCTTGGCGATGAAACACAGAAATTGCGTCGGAATTGAATACAACAGGCACCATGCTGACTTCTCTCCGGGAGAGTAATGCTTCTAACTATCTCTCCTTTGATTCGTTCCTGGGATTCCAGTAACAGATTCCGATGGACATGGGAAGGTTTACCGTAACCTGTGGACCTTCATCTTGACGATGAAACACAGAAATTGCGTCGGAATTGAATGCAACAGGCACCATGCTGACTTCTCTCCGGGAGAGTAATGCTTCTAACTATCTGTGCATTGATTCGTTCCTGGGATTCCAGTAATAGATTTCGATGGACATCGGAAGGTTTACTGTAACTTGTGGACCTTCGTCTTGACGATGAAACACAGAAATTGCGTCGGAATTGAATATAACAGGCACCACGCTGACTTCTCTCCGCGAGAGTAATGCTTCTAACTATCTGTGCATTGATTCGTTCCTGGGATTCCAGTAATAGATTCCGATGGGCATGGGAAGGTTTACTGTAACCTGTGGACCTTCATCTTGACGATGAAACACAGAAATTGCGTCGGAATTGAATACAACAGGCACCATGCCGACTTCTGTCCGGGAGAGTAATACTTCTAACTGTCTCTGCTTTGATTCTTTCCTGGGATGCCAGTAATAGATTCCGATGGACATGCGAGGGTTTACTCTAACCTTTGGACCTTCAACGTGACGATGAAGCACAGACATTGCGTCGGAAGTGACCACAACAGGCACCATGCCGACTTCTCTCCGGGAGAGTAATGCTTCTAACTATCTGTGCTTTGATTCGTTCCTGGGATTCCAGTAATAGATTCCGATGGACATGGGAAGGTTTTCTGTAACCTGTAGACCTTCATCTTGACGATGAAACACAGAAATTGCGTCGGAATTCACTAAAACATGCAATATGCTGACTTCTCTCCGGGAGAGTAATGCATCTAATTATCTGTGTTTTGATTCGTACCTGGGATTCCAGTAATGGATTCTGATGGACATCGGAAGGTTTACTGTAACCTGTGGACCTTCATCTTGACGATGAAACACAGAAATTGCGTCGGAATTGAATATAACAGGCACCATGCTGACTTCTCTCCGGGAGAGTAATGCTTCTAACTATCTGTGCATTGATTCGTTCCTGGTATTCCAGTAATAGATTCCGATGGACATGGGAAGGTTTTCTGTAACCTGTAGACCTTCATCTTGACGATGAAACACAGAAATTGCGTCGGAATTCACTAAAACATGCAATATGCTGACTTCTCTCCGGGAGAGTAATGCATCTAATTATCTGTGTTTTGATTCGTACCTGGGATTCCAGTAATGGATTCTGATGGACATCGGAAGGTTTACTGTAACCTGTGGACCTTCATCTTGACGATGAAACACAGAAATTGCGTCGGAATTGAATATAACAGGCACCATGCTGACTTCTCTCCGGGAGAGTAATGCTTCTAAATATCTGTGCATTGATTCGTTCCTGGTATTCCAGTAATAGATTCCGATGGACATGGGAAGGTTTACTGTAACCTGTGGACCTTCATCTTGACGATGAAACACAGAAATTGCGTCGGAATTGAATACAACAGGCACCATGCCGACTTCTGTCCGGGAGAGTAATACTTCTAACTGTCTCTGCTTTGATTCTTTCCTGGGATGCCAGTAATAGATTCCGATGGACATGGGAAGGTTTACTGTAACCTGTGGACCTTCAACGTGACGATGAAGCACAGAAATTGCGTCGGAAGTGACCACAACAGGCACCATGCCGACTTCTCCCCGGGAGAGTAATGCTTCTAACTATCTGTGCTTTGATTCGTTCCTGGGATTCCAGTAATAGATTATGATGGACATGGGAAGGTTTACTGTAACCTGTGAACTTTCATCTTTACGATGAAACACAGAAATTGCGTCGGAATTGAATACAACAGGCACCATGCTGACTTCTCTCCGAGAGAGTAATGCTTCTAACTGTCTGTGCTTTGATTCGTTCCTGGGATTCCAGTAATAGATTCCGATGGACATGGGAAGGTTTACTGTGACCTGTGCACCTTCATCTTGACGATGAAACACAGAAATTGCGTCGGAATTGAATACAACAGGCACCATGCCGACTTCTCTCTGGGAGAGTAATGCTTCTAACTATCTGTGCTTTGATTCGTTCCTGGGATTCCAGTAATAGATTCCAATGGACATGGGAAGGTTTACTGTAACCTGTGGACCTTCATCTTGACGATGAAATACAGAAATTGCGTCGGAATTGAATACAACAGGCACCATGCTGACTTCTCTCCGGGAGAGTAATGCTTCTAACTATATGTGTTTTGATTCGTTCCTGTGATTCCAGTAATAGATTCCGATGGACATCGGAAGGTTTACTGTAACCTGTGGACCTTCATCTTGACGATGAAATAGAGAAATTGCGTCGGAATTGAATATAACAGGCACCATGCTGACTTCTCTCCGCGAGAGTAATGCTTCTAACTATCTGTGCATTGATTCGTTCCTGGGATTCCAGTAATAGATTCCGATGGACATGTGAAGGTTTACTGTAACCTGTGGACCTTCATCTTGACGATGAAACACAGAAATTGCGTCGGAATTGAATACAACAGGCACCATGCCGACTTCTGTCCGGGAGAGTAATACTTCTAACTGTCTCTGCTTTGATTCTTTCCTGGGATGCCAGTAATAGATTCCGATGGACATGGGTAGGTTTACTCTAACCTGTGGACCTTCAACGTGACGATGAAGCACAGAAATTGCGTCGGAAGTGACCACAACAGGCACCATGCCGACTTCTCTCCGGGAGAGTAATGCTTCTAACTATCTGTGCTTTGATTCGTTCCTGGGATTCCAGTAATAGATTCCGATGGACATGGGAATGTTTACTGTAACCTGTGGACCTTCATCTTGACGATGAAACACAGAAATTGCGTCGGAATTGAATACAACAGGCACCATGCCGACTTCTGTCCGTTAGAGTAATACTTCTAACTGTCTCTGCTTTGATACTCTCCTGGGATGCCAGTAATAGATTCCGATGGACATGGGAAGGTTTACTGTAACCTGTGGACCTTCAACGTGACGATGAAGCACAGAAATTGCGTCGGAATTGAATACAACTGGCACCATGCTGACTTCTCTCCGGGAGAGTAATGCTTCTAACTATCTGTGCTTTGATTCGTTCCTGGGATTCCAGTAATGGATTCCGATGGACATGGGAAGGTTTCCGGTAACCTGTGGACCTTCATCTTGACGATGAAACACAGAAATTGCGTCGGAATTGAATACAACAGGCACCATGCTGACTTCTCTCCGGGAGAGTAATGCTTCTAACTATCTGTGCTTTGATTCGTTCCTGGGATTCCAGTAATAGATTCCGATGGACATGGGAAGGTTTACTGTAACCTGTGGACCTTTATCTAGACGATGAAACACAGAAATTGCGTCGGAATTGAATACAACAGGCACCATGCTGACTTCTCTCCAGGAAAGTAATGCTTCTACCTATCTGTGCTTTGATTCGTTCCTGAGATTCCAGTAATAGATTCCGATGGACATGGGAAGGTTTACTGTAACCTGTAGAACTTCATCTTGACGATGAAACACAGAAATTGCGTCGGAATTGAATACAACAGGCACCATGCCGACTTCTCTCCGGGAGAGTAATGCTTCTAACTATCTGTGCTTTGGTTCGATCCTGGGATTCCAGTAATAGATTCCGATGGATGTGGGAAGATTTACTGTAACCTGTGGACCTTCATCTTGATGATGAAACACAGAAATTGCGTCGGAATTGAATACAACAGGCACCATGCTGACTTCTCTCCGGGAGAGTAATGCTTCTAACTATCTGTGCATTAATTCGTTCCTGGGATTCCAGTAATAGATTCCGATGGACATGGGAAGGTTTACTGTAACCTGTGGACCTTCATCTTGACGATGAGACACAGAAATTGCGTCGGAATTGAATACAACAGGCACCATTCCGACTTCTGTCCGGGAGAGTAATACTTCTAACTGTCTCTGCTTTGATTCTTTCCTGGGATGCCAGTAATAGATTCCGATGGACATGCGAGGGTTTACTCTAACCTGTGGACCTTCAACGTGACGATGAAGCACAGAAATTGCGTCGGAAGTGACCACAACAGGCACCATGCCGACTTCTCTCCGGGAGAGTAATGCTTCTAACTATCTGTGCTTTGATTCGTTCCTGGGATTCCAGTAATAGATTCCGATGGACATGGGAAGGTTTACTGTAACCTGTGGACCTTCATCTTGACGATGAAACACAGCAATTGCGTCGGAATTGGATACAACAGGCACCATGCTGACTTCTCTCCGGGAGAGTAATGCTTCTAACTATCTGTGCTTTGATTCGTTCCTGGGATTCCAGTAATAGATTCCGATGGACGTGGGAAGGTTTACTGTAACCTGTGGACCTTCATCTTGACGATGAAACACAGAAATTGCGTCGGAATTGAATACAACAGGCACCATGCCGACTTCTCTCCGGGAGAGTAATGCTTCTAACTATCTGTGCTTTGATTCGTTCCTGGGATTCCAGTAATAGATTCCGACGGACATGGGAGGGTTTATTGTAGCCTGTGGACTTTCATCTTGGCGATGAAACACAGAAATTGCGACGGAATTGAATACAACAGGCACCATGCTGACTACTCTCAGGGAGAGTAATGCTTCTAACTATCTGTGCTTTGAGTCGTTCCTGGGATTCCAGTAATAGATTCCGATGGACATGGGAAGGTTTACTGTAACCTGTGGACCTTCATCTTGACGATGAAACACAGAAATTGCGTCGGAATTGAATACAACAGGCACCATGCTGACTTCTCTCCGGGAGAGTAATGCTTCTAACTATCTGTGCTTTGATTCGTTCCTGGAACTCCAGTAATAGATTCCGATGGACATGGGAAGGTTTACTGTAACCTATGGACCTACATCTTCACGATGAAACACAGAAATTGCGTCGGAATTGAATACAACAGGCACCGTGCTGACTTCTCTCCGGGAGAGTAATGCTTCTAACTATCTGTGCTTTGATTCGTTCCTGGGATTCCAGTAATAGATTCCGATGGACATCGGAAGGTTTACTTTAACCTATGGACCTTCCTCTTGACGATGAAACACAGAAATTGCGTCGGAATTGAATACAACAGGCACCAAGCCGACTTCTCTCCGGGAGAGTAATGCTTCTAATTATCTGTGCTTTGGTTCGTTCCTGGGATGCCAGTAATAGATTCCGAAGGACATTGGAAGGTTTACTGTAACCTGTGGACCTTCATCTTAACGATGAAACACAGAAATTGCGTCGGAATTGAATACAACAGGCACCATGCTGACTTCTCTCCGGGAGAGTAATGCATCTAACTATCTGTGTTTTGATTCGTTCCTGGGATACCAGTAATAGATTCCGATGGACATCGGAAGGTTTACTGTAACCTGTGGACCTTCATCTTGACGATGAAACACAGAAATTGCATCGGAATTGAATATAACAGGCACCATGCTGACTTCTCTCCGGGAGAGTAATGCTTCTAACTATCTGTGCACTGATTCGTTCCTGGGATTCCAGTAATAAATTCCGATGGACATGGGAAGGTTTTCTGTAACCTGTGGACCTTCATCTTGACGATGAAACACAGAAATTGCGTCGGAATTGAATACAACAGGCACCATGCCGACTTCTGTCCGGGAGAGTAATACTTCTAACTGTCTCTGCTTTGATTCTTTCCTGGGATGCCAGTAATAGATTCCGATGGACATGGGAAGGTTTACTGTAACCTGTGGACCTTCAACGTGACGATGAAGCACAGAAATTGCGTCGGAAGTGACCACAACAGGCACCATGCCGACTTCTCTCCGGGAGAGTAATGCTTCTAACTATCTGTGCTTTGATTCGTTCCTGGGATTCCAGTAATAGATTCCGATGGACATGGGAAGGTTTACTGTAACCTGTGAACTTTCATCTTGACGATGAAACACAGAAATTGCGTCGGAATTGAATACAACAGGCACCATGCTGACTTCTCTCCGGGAGAGTAATGCTTCTAACTATCTGTGCTTTGATTCGTTCCTGGGATTCCAGTAATAGATTCCGATGGACATGGAAAGGTTTACTGTAACCTGTGGACCTTCATCTTGACGATGAAACACAGAAATTGCGTCGGAATTGAATATAACAGGCACCATGCTGACTTCTCTCCGGGAGAGTAATGCTTCTAACTATCTGTGCATTGATTCGTTCCTGGGATTCCAGTAATAGATTCCGATGGACATGGTAAGGTTTACTGTAACCTCTGGACCTTCATCTTGACGATGAAACACAGAAATTGCGTCGGAATTGAATACAACAGGCACCATGCCGACTTCTGTCCGGGAGAGGAATACTTCTAACTGTCTCTGCTTTGATTCTTTCCTGGGATACCAGTAATAGATTCCGATGGACATGGGAAGTTTTACTGTAACCTGTGGACCATCAACGTGACGATGAAGCACAGAAATTGCGTCGGAAGTGACCACAACAGGCACCATGCCGACTTCTCTCCGGGAGAGTAATGGTTCTAACTATCTGTGCTTTGATACGTTCCTGGGATTCCAGTAATAGATTCCGATGGACATGGGAAGGTTTACTGTAACCTGTGGACCTTCATCTTGACGATGAAGCAAAGAAATTGCGTCGGAATTGAATACAACAGGCACCATGCCGACTTCTGTCCGTTGGAGTAATACTTCTAACTGTCTCTGCTTTGATTCTTTCCTGGGATGCCAGTAATAGATTCCGATGGACATGGGAAGGTTTACTGTATCCTGTGGACCTTCAACGTGACGATGAAGCACAGAAATTGCGTCGGAATTGAATACAACAGGCACCATGCCGACTTCTCTCCGGGAGAGTAATGCTTCTAACTATCTGTGCTTTGATTCGTTCCTGGGATTCCAGTAATAGATTCCGATGGACATGGGAAGGTTTACTGTAACCTGTGGACCTTCAACGTGACGATGAAGCACAGAAATTGCGTCGGAAGTGACCACAACAGGCACCATGCCGACTTCTCTCCGGGAGAGTAATGCTTCTAACTATCTGTGCTTTGATTCGTTCCTGGGATTGCAGTAATAGATTCCGATGGACATGGGAAGGTTTACTGTAACCTGTGGACCTTCATCTTGACGATGAAACACAGCAATTGCGTCGGAATTGGATACAACAGGCACCATGCTGACTTCTCTCCGGGAGAGTAATGCTTCTAACTATCTGTGCTTTGATTCGTTCCTGGGATTTCAGTAATAGATTCCGATGGACATGGGAAGGTTTACTGTAACCTGTGGACCTTCATCTTGACGATGAAACACAGAAATTGCGTCGGAATTGAATACAACAGGCACCATGCCGACTTCTCTCCGGGAGAGTAATGCTTCTAACTATCTGTGCTTTGATTCGTTCCTGGGATTCCAGTAATAGATTCCGATGGACATGGGAGGGTTTATTGTAGCCTGTGGACTTTCATCTTGGCGATGAAACACAGAAATTGCGACTGAATTGAATACAACAGGCACCATGCTGACTACTCTCCGGGAGGGTAATGCTTCTAACTATCTGTGCTTTGATTCGTTCCTGGGATTCCAGTAATAGATTCCGATGGACATGGGAAGGTTTACTGTAACCTGTGGACCTTCATCTTGACGATGAAACACAGAAATTGCGTCGGAATTGAATACAACAGGCACCATGCTGACTTCTCTCCGGGAGAGTAATGCTTCTAACTATCTGTGCTTTGATTCGTTCCTGGAACTCCAGTAATAGATTCCGATGGACATGGGAAGGTTTACTGTAACCTATGGACCTACATCTTGACGATGAAACACAGAAATTGCGTCGGAATTGAATACAACAGGCACCATGCTGACTTCTCTCCGGGAGAGTAATGCTTCTAACTATCTGTGCTTTGATTCGTTCCTGGGATTCCAGTAATAGATTCCGATGGACATGGGAAGGTTTACTGTAACTTGTGGACCTTCATCTTCACGATGAAACACAGAAATTGCGTCGGAATTTTATACAACAGGCACCATGCTGACTTCTCTCCGGGAGAGTATTGCTTCTAACTATCTGTGCTTTGATTCGTTCCTGGGATTCCAGTAAAAGATTCCGATGGACATGGGAAGGTTTACTGTAACCTGTGGATCTTCATCTTGACGATGAAACACAGAAATTGCGTCGGAATTGAATACAACTGGCACGGTGCTGACTACTCTCCGGGAGAGTAATGCTTCTAACTATCTGTGCTTTGATTCGTTCCTGGGATTCCAGTAATAGATTCCGATGGACATCGGAAGGTTTTCTTTAACCTATGGACCTTCCACTTGACGATGAAACACAGAAATTGCGTCGGAATTGAATACAACAGGCACCAAGCCGACTTCTCTCCGAGAGAGTAATGCTTCTAATTATCTGTGCTTTGGTTCGTTCCTGGGATGCCAGTAATAGATTCCGAAGGACATGGGAAGGTTTACTGTAACCTGCGGACCTTCATCTTAACGATGAAACACAGAAATTGCGTCGGAATTGAATACAACAGGCACCATGCTGACTTCTCTCCGGGAGAGCAATGCATCTAACTATCTGTGTTTTGATTCGTTCCTGGGATTCCAGTAATAGATTCCGATGGACATCGGAAGGTTTACTGTAACCTGTGGACCTTCATCCTGACGATGAAACACAGAAATTGCATCGGAATTGAATATAACAGGCACCATGCTGACTTCTCTCCGGGAGAGTAATGCTTCTAACTATCTGTGCACTGATTCGTTCCTGGGATTCCAGTAATAGATTCCGATGGACATGGGAAGGTTTTCTGTAACCTGTGGACCTTCATCTTGACGATGAAACACAAAAATTGCGTCGGAATTGAATACAACAGGCACCATGCCGACTTCTGTCCGGGAGAGTAATACTTCTAACTGTCTCTGCTTTGATTCTTTCCTGGGATGCCAGTAATAGATTCCGATGGACATGGGAAGGTTTACTGTAACCTGTGGACCTTCAACGTGACGATGAAGCACAGAAATTGCGTCGGAAGTGACCTCTACAGGCACCATGCCGACTTCTCTCCGGGAGAGTAATGCTTCTAACTATCTGTGCTTTGATTCGTTCCTGGGATTCCAGTAATAGATTCCGATGGACATGGGAAGGTTTACTGTAACCTGTGAACTTTCATCTAGACGATGAAACACAGAAATTGCGTCGGAATTGAATACAACAGGCACCATGCTGACTTCTCTCCGGGAGAGTAATGCTTCTAACTATCTGTGCTTTGATTCGTTCCTGGGATTCCAGTAATAGATTCCGATGGACATGGAAAGGTTTACTGTAACCTGTGGACCTTCATCTTGACGATGAAACACAGAAATTGCGTCGGAATTGAATACAACAGGCACCATGCTGACTTCTCTCTGGGAGAGTAATGCTTCTAACTATCTGTGCTTTGATTCGTTCCTGGGATTCCAGTAATAGATTCCAATGGACATGGGAAGGTTTACTGTAACCTGTGGACCTTCATCTTGACGATGAAATACAGAAATTGCGTCGGAATTGAATACAACAGGCACCATGCTGACTTCTCTCCGGGAGAGTAATGCTTCTAACTATCTGTGTTTTGATTCGTTCCTGGGATTCCAGTAATAGATTCCGATGGACATCGGAAGGTTTACTGTAACCTGTGGACCTTCATCTTGACGATGAAACACAGAAATTGCGTCGGAATTGAATATAACAGGCACCATGCTGACTTCTCTCCGGGAGAGTAATGCTTCTAACTAACTGTGCATTGATTCGTTCCTGGGATTCCAGTAATAGATTCCGATGGACATGGGAAGGTTTACTGTAACCTCTGGACCTTCATCTTGACGATGAAACACAGAAATTGCGTCGGAATTGAATACAACAAGCACCATGCCGACTTCTGTCCGTTGGAGTAATACTTCTCACTGTCTCTGCTTTGATTCTTTCCTGGGATGCCAGTAATAGATTCCGATGGACATGGGAAGGTTTACTGTATCCTGTGGACCTTCAACGTGACGATGAAGCACAGAAATTGCGTCGGAATTGAATACAACAGGCACCATGCCGACTTCTCTCCGGGAGAGTAATGCTTCTAACTATCTGTGCTTTGATTCGTTCCTGGGATTCCAGTAATAGATTCCGATGGACATGGGAAGGTTTACTGTAATCTGTGGACCTTCATCTTGACGATGAAACACAGAAATTGCGTCGGAATTGAATACAACAGGCACCATGCCGACTTCTCTCCGGGAGAGTAATGCTTCTAACTATCTGTGCTTTGATTCGTTCCTGGGATTCCAGTAATAGATTCCGATGGACATGGGAGGGTTTATTGTAGCCTGTGGACTTTCATCTTGGCGATGAAACACAGAAATTGCGACGGAATTGAATACAACAGGCACCATGCTGACTACTCTCCGGGAGAGTAATGCTTCTAACTATCTGTGCTTTGATTCGTTCCTGGGATTCCAGTAATAGATTCCGATGGACATGGGAAGGTTTACTGTAACCTGTGGACCTTCATCTTGACGATGAAACACAGAAATTGCGTCGGAATTGAATACAACAGGCACCATGCCGACTTCTGTCCGGGAGAGTTATACTTCTAACTGTCTCTGCTCTGATTCTTTCCTGGGATGCCAGTAATAGATTCCGATGGGCATGGGAAGGTTTACTGTAACCTGTGGACCTTCAACGTGACGATGAAGCACAGAAATTTCGTCGGAAGTGACCACAACAGGCACCATGCCGACTTCTCTCCGGGAGAGTAATGCTTCTCACTATCTGTGCTTTGATTCGTTCCTGGGATTCCAGTAATAGATTCCGATTTACATGGGAAGGTTTACTGTAACCTGTGAACTTTCATCTTGACGATGAAACACAGAAATTGCGTCGGAATTGAATACAACAGGCACCATGCTGACTTCTCTCCGGGAGAGTAATGCTTCTAACTATCTGTGCTTTGATTCGTTCCTGGGATTCCAGTAATAGATTCCGATGGACATCGGAAGGTTTACTGTAACCTGTGGACCTTCATCTTGACGATGAAACACAGAAATTGCGTCGGAATTGAATATAACAGGCACCATGCTGACTTCTCTCCGGGAGAGTAATGCTTCTAACTATCTGTGCATTGATTCGTTCCTGGGATTACAGTAATAGATTCCGATGGACATGGGAAGGTTTACTGTAACCTGTGGACCTTCATCTTGACGATGAAACACAGAAATTGCGTCGGAATTGAATACAACAGGCACCATGCCGACTTCTGTCCGGGAGAGGAATACTTCTAACTGTCTCTGCTTTGATTCTTTCCTGGGATACCAGTAATAGATTCCGATGGACATGGGAAGTTTTACTGTAACCTGTGGACCTTCAACGTGACGATGAAGCACAGAAATTGCGTCGGAAGTGACCACAACAGGCACCATGCCGACTTCTCTCCGGGAGAGTAATGCTTCTAACTATCTGTGCTTTGATACGTTCCTGGGATTCCAGTAATAGATTCCGATGGACATGGGAAGGTTTACTGTAACCTGTGGACCTTCATCTTGACGATGAAACACAGAAATTGCGTCGGAATTGAATACAACAGGCACCATGCCGACTTCTGTCCGTTGGAGTAATACTTCTAACTGTCTCTGCTTTGATTCTTTCCTGGGATGCCAGTAATAGATTCCGATGGACATGGGAAGGTTTACTGTATCCTGTGGACCTTCAACGTGACGATGAAGCACAGACATTGCGTCGGAATTGAATACAACAGGCACCATGCCGACTTCTCTCCGGGAGAGTAATGCTTCTAACTATCTGTGCTTTGATTCGTTCCTGGGATTCCAGTAATAGATTCCGATGGACATGGGAAGGTTTAATTTAACCTGTGGACCTTCAACGTGACGATGAAGCACAGAAATTGCGTCGGAAGTGACCACAACAGACACCATGCCAACTTCTCTCCGGGAGAGTAATGCTTCTAACTATCTGTGCTTTGATTCGTTCCTGGGATTCCAGTAATAGATTCCGATGGACATGGGAAGGTTTAATGTAACCTGTGGACCTTCATCTTGACGATGAAACACAGAAATTGCGTCGGAATTGGATACAACAGGCACCATGCTGACTTCTCTCCGGGAGAGTAATGCTTCTAACTATCTGTGCTTTGATTCGTTCCTGGAACTCCAGTAATAGATTCCGATGGACATGGGAAGGTTTACTGTAACCTATGGACCTACATCTTGACGATGAAACACAGAAATTGCGTCGGAATTGAATACAACAGGCACCATGCTGACTTCTCTCCGGGAGAGTAATGCTTCTAACTATCTGTGCTTTGATTCGTTCCTGGGATTCCAGTAATAGATTCCGATGGACATGGGAAGGTTTACTGTAACTTGTGGACCTTCATCTTCACGATGAAACACAGAAATTGCGTCGGAATTTTATACAACAGGCACCATGCTGACTTCTCTCCGGGAGAGTATTGCTTCTAACTATCTGTGCTTTGATTCGTTCCTGGGATTCCAGTAAAAGATTCCGATGGACATGGGAAGGTTTACTGTAACCTGTGGATCTTCATCTTGACGATGAAACACAGAAATTGCGTCGGAATTGAATACAACTGGCACGGTGCTGACTTCTCTCCGGGAGAGTAATGCTTCTAACTATCTGTGCTTTGATTCGTTCCTGGGATTCCAGTAATAGATTCCGATGGACATCGGAAGGTTTACTTTAACCTATGGACCTTCCTCTTGACGATGAAACACAGAAATTGCGTCGGAATTGAATACAACAGGCACCAAGCCGACTTCTCTCCGGGAGAGTAATGCTTCAAATTATCTGTGCTTTGGTTCGTTCCAGGGATGCCAGTAATAGATTCCGAAGGACATGGGAAGGTTTACTGTAACCTGTGGACCTTCATCTTAACGATGAAACACAGAAATTGCGTCGGAATTGAATACAACAGGCACCATGCTGACTTCTCTCCGGGAGAGTAATGCATCTAACTATCTGTGTTTTGATTCGTTCCTGGGATTCCAGTAATAGATTCCGATGGACATCGGAAGGTTTACTGTAACCTGTGGACCTTCATCTTGACGATGAAACACAGAAATTGCATCGGAATTGAATATAACAGGCACCATGCTGACTTCTCTCCGGGAGAGTAATGCTTCTAACTATCTGTGCACTGATTCGTTCCTGGGATTCCAGTAATAGATTCCGATGGACATGGGAAGGTTTTCTGTAACCTGTGGACCTTCATCTTGACGATGAAACACAGAAATTGCGTCGGAATTGAATACAACAGGCACCATGCCGACTTCTGTCCGGGAGAGTAATACTTCTAACTGTCTCTGCTTTGATTCTTTCCTGGGATGCCAGTAATAGATTCCGATGGACATGGGAAGGTTTACTGTAACCTGTGGACCTTCAACGTGACGATGAAGCACAGAAATTGCGTCGGAAGTGACCTCTACAGGCACCATGCCGACCTCTCTCCGGGAGAGTAATGCTTCTAACTATCTGTGCTTTGATTCGTTCCTGGGATTCCAGTAATAGATTCCGATGGACATGGGAAGGTTTACCGTAACCTGTGAACTCTCATCTTGACGATGAAACACAGAAATTGCGTCGGAATTGAATACAACAGGCACCATGCTGACTTCTCTCCGGGAGAGTAATGCTTCTAACTATCTGTGCTTTGATTCGTTCCTGGGATTCCAGTAATAGATTCTGATGGACATGGAAAGGTTTACTGTAACCTGTGGACCTTCATCTTGACGATGAAACACAGAAATTGCGTCGGAATTGAATACAACAGGCACCATGCTGACTTCTCTCTGGGAGAGTAATGCTTCTAACTATCTGTGCTTTGATTCGTTCCTGGGATTCCAGTAATAGATTCCAATGGACATGGGAAGGTTTACTGTAACCTGTGGACCTTCATCTTGACGATGAAATACAGAAATTGCGTCGGAATTGAATACAACAGGCACCATGCTGACTTCTCTCCGGGAGAGTAATGCTTCTAACTATCTGTGTTTTGATTCGTTCCTGCGATTCCAGTAATAGATTCCGATGGACATCGGAAGGTTTACTGTAACCTGTGGACCTTCATCTTGACGATGAAACACAGAAATTGCGTCGGAATTGAATATAACAGGCACCATGCTGACTTCTCTCCGGGAGAGTAATGCTTCTAACTATCTGTGCATTGATTCGTTCCTGGGATTCCAGTAATAGATTCCGATGGACATGGGAAGGTTTACTGTAACCTCTGGACCTTCATCTTGACGATGAAACACAGAAATTGCGTCGGAATTGAATACAACAGGCACCATGCCGACTTCTGTCCGGGAGAGGAATACTTCTAACTGTCTCTGCTTTGATTCTTTCCTGGGATACCAGTAATAGATTCCGATGGACATGGGAAGTTTTACTGTAACCTGTGGACCTTCAACGTGACGATGAAGCACAGAAATTGCGTCGGAAGTGGCCACAACAGGCACCATGCCGACTACTCTCCGGGAGAGTAATGCTTCTAACTATCTGTGCTTTGATACGTTCCTGGGATTCCAGTAATAGATTCCGATGGACATGGGAAGGTTTACTGTAACCTGTGGACCTTCATCTTGACGATGAAACACAGAAATTGCGTCGGAATTGAATACAACAGGCACCATGCCGACTTCTGTCCGTTGGAGTAATACTTCTAACTGTCTCTGCTTTGATTCTTTCCTGGGATGCCAGTAATAGATTCCGATGGACATGGGAAGGTTTACTGTATCCTGTGGACCTTCAACGTGACGATGAAGCACAGAAATTGCGTCGGAATTGAATACAACAGGCACCATGCCGACTTCTCTCCGGGAGAGTAATGCTTCTAACTATCTGTGCTTTGATTCGTTCCTGGGATTCCAGTAATAAATTCCGATGGACATGGGAAGGGTTACTGTAACCTGTGGACCTTCATCTTGACGATGAAACACAGAAATTGCGTCGGAATTGAATACAACAGGCACCATGCCGACTTCTCTCCGGGAGAGTAATGCTTCTAACTATCTGTGCTTTGATTCGTTCCTGGGATTCTAGTAATAGATTCCGATGGACATGGGAGGGTTTATTGTAGCCTGTGGACTTTCATCTTGGCGATGAAACACAGAAATTGCGACGGAATTGAATACAACAGGCACCATGCTGACTACTCTCCGGGAGAGTAATGCTTCTAACTATCTGTGCTTTAATTCGTTCCTGGGATTCCAGTAATAGATTCCGATGGACATGGGAAGGTTTACTGTAACCTGTGGACCTTCATCTTGACGATTAAACACAGAAATTGCGTCGGAATTGAATACAACAGGCACCATGCTGACTTCTCTCCGGGAGAGTAATGCTTCTAACTATCTGTGCTTTGATTCGTTCCTGGAATTCCAGTAATAGATTCCGATGGACATGGGAAGGTTTACTGTAACCTATGGACCTACATCTTGACGATGAAACACAGAAATTGCGTCGGAATTGATTACAACAGGCACCATGCTGACTTCTCTCCGGGAGAGTAATGCTTCTAAATATCTGTGCTTTGATTCGTTCCTGGGATTCCAGTAATAGATTCCGATGGACATGGGAAGGTTTACTGTAACTTGTGGACCTTCATCTTGACGATGAAACACAGAAATTGCGTCGGAATTTTATACAACAGGCACCACGCTGACTTCTCTCCGGGAGAGTAATGCTTCTAACTATCTGTGCTTTGATTCGTTCCTGGGATTCCAGTAAAAGATTCCGATGGACATGGGAAGGTTTACTGTAACCTGTGGATCTTCATCTTGACGATGAAACACAGAAATTGCGTCGGAATTGAATACAAGTGGCACCGTGCTGACTTCTCTCCGGGAGAGTAATGCTTCTAACTATCTGTGCTTTGATTCGTTACTGGGATTCCAGTAATAGATTCCGATGGACATCGGAAGGTTTACTTTAACCTATGGACCTTCATCTTGACGATGAAACACAGAAATTGCGTCGGAATTGAATACAACAGGCACCAAGCCGACTTCTCTCCGGGAGAGTAATGCCTCTAATTATCTGTGCTTTGGTTCGTTCCTGGGATGCCAGTAATAGATTCCGAAGGACATGGGAAGGTTTACTGTAACCTGTGGACCTTCATCTTGACGATGAAACACAGAAATTGCGTCGGAATTGAATACAACAGGCACCATGCTGACTTCTCTCCGGGAGAGTAATGCATCTAACTATCTGTGTTTTGATTCGTTCCTGGGATTCCAGTAATAGATTCCGATGGACATCGGAAGGTTTACTGTAACCTGTGGACCTTCATCTTGACGATGAAACACAGAAATTCCGTCGGAATTGAATATAACAGGCACCATGCTGACTTCTCTCCGGGAGAGTAATGCTTCTAACTATCTGTGCACTGATTCGTTCCTGGGATTCCAGTAATAGATTCCGATGGACATGGGAAGGTTTACTGTAACCTGTGGACCTTCATCTTGACGATGAAACACAGAAATTGCGTCGGAATTGAATACAACAGGCACCATGCCGACTTCTCTCCGGGAGAGTAATGCTTCTAACTATCTGTGCTTTGATTCGTTCCTGGGATTCCAGTAATAGATTCCGATGGACATGGGAAGGTTTACTGTAACCTGTGAACTTTCATCTTGACGATGAAACACAGAAATTGCGTCGGAATTGAATACAACAGGCACCATGCTGACTTCTCTCCGGGAGAGTAATGCTTCTAACTATCTGTGCTTTGATTCGTTCCTGGGATTCCAGTAATAGATTCCGATGGACATGGAAAGGTTTACTGTAACCTGTGGACCTTCATCTTGACGATGAAACACAGAAATTGCGTCGGAATTGAATACAACAGGCACCATGCTGACTTCTCTCTGGGAGAGTAATGCTTCTAACTATCTGTGCTTTGATTCGTTCCTGGGATTCCAGTAATAGATTCCAATGGACATGGGAAGGTTTACTGTAACCTGTGGACCTTCATCTTGACGATGAAATACAGAAATTGCGTCGGAATTGAATACAACAGGCACCATGCTGACTTCTCTCCGGGAGAGTAATGCTTCTAACTATCTGTGTTTTGATTCGTTCCTGGGATTCCAGTAATAGATTCCGATGGACATCGGAAGGTTTACTGTAACCTGTGGACCTTCATCTTGACGATGAAACACAGAAATTGCGTCGGAATTGAATATAACAGGCACCATGCTGACTTCTCTCCGGGAGAGTAATGCTTCTAACTATCTGTGCACTGATTCGTTCCTGGGATTCCAGTAATAGATTCCGATGGACATGGGAAGGTTTACTGTAACCTGTGGACCTTCATCTTGACGATGAAACACAGAAATTGCGTCGGAATTGAATACAACAGGCACCATGCCGACTTCTCTCCGGGAGAGTAATGCTTCTAACTATCTGTGCTTTGATTCGTTCCTGGGATTCCAGTAATAGATTCCGATGGACATGGGAAGGTTTACTGTAACCTGTGAACTTTCATCTTGACGATGAAACACAGAAATTGCGTCGGAATTGAATACAACAGGCACCATGCTGACTTCTCTCCGGGAGAGTAATGCTTCTAACTATCTGTGCTTTGATTCGTTCCTGGGATTCCAGTAATAGATTCCGATGGACATGGAAAGGTTTACTGTAACCTGTGGACCTTCATCTTGACGATGAAACACAGAAATTGCGTCGGAATTGAATACAACAGGCACCATGCTGACTTCTCTCTGGGAGAGTAATGCTTCTAACTATCTGTGCTTTGATTCGTTCCTGGGATTCCAGTAATAGATTCCAATGGACATGGGAAGGTTTACTGTAACCTGTGGACCTTCATCTTGACGATGAAATACAGAAATTGCGTCGGAATTGAATACAACAGGCACCATGCTGACTTCTCTCCGGGAGAGTAATGCTTCTAACTATCTGTGTTTTGATTCGTTCCTGGGATTCCAGTAATAGATTCCGATGGACATCGGAAGGTTTACTGTAACCTGTGGACCTTCATCTTGACGATGAAACACAGAAATTGCGTCGGAATTGAATATAACAGGCACCATGCTGACTTCTCTCCGGGAGAGTAATGCTTCTAACTATCTCTGCATTGATTCGTTCCTGGGATTCCAGTAATAGATTCCGATGGACATGGGAAGGTTTACTGTAACCTGTGGACCTTCATCTTGACGATGAAACACAGAAATTGCGTCGGAATTGAATACAACAGGCACCATGCCGACTTCTGTCTGGGAGAGGAATACTTCTAACTGTCTCTGCTTTGATTCTTTCCTGGGATACCAGTAATAGATTCCGATGGACATGGGAAGTTTTACCGTAACCTGTGGACCTTCAACGTGACGATGAAGCACAGAAATTGCGTCGGAAGGGACCACAACAGGCACCATGCCGACTTCTCTCCGGGAGAGTAATGCTTCTAACTATCCGTGCTTTGATTCGTTCCTGGGATTCCAGTAATAGATTCCGATGGACATGGGAAGGTTTACTGTAACCTGTGGACCTTCATCTTGACGATGAAACACAGAAATTGCGTCGGAATTGAATACAACAGGCACCATGCCGACTTCTGTCCGTTAGAGTAATACTTCTAACTGTCTCTGCTTTGATTCTTTCCTGGGATACCAGTAATAGATTCCGATGGACATGGGAAGGTTTACTGTTTCCTGTGGACCTTCAACGTGACGATGAAGCACAGAAATTGCGTCGGAATTGAATACAACAGGCACCATGCCGACTTCTCTCCGGGAGAGTAATGCTTCTAACTATCTGTGCTTTGATTCGTTCCTGGGATTCCAGTAATAGATTCCGATGGACATGGGAAGGTTTACTGTAACCTGTCGACCTTCATCTTGACGATGAAACACAGCAATTGCGTCGGAATTGAATACAACAGGCACCATGCTGACTTCTCTCCGGGAGAGTAATGCTTCTAACTATCTGTGCTTTGATTCGTTCCTGGGATTCCAGTAATAGATTCCGATGGACATGGGAAGGTTTACTGTAACCTGTGGACCTTCATCTTGACGATGAAACACAGAAATTGCGTCGGAATTGAATACAACAGGCACCATGCCGACATCTCTCCGGGAGAGTAATGCTTCTAACTATCTGTGCTTTGGTTCGTTCCTGGGATTCCAGTAATAGATTCCGATGGAGATGGGAGGTTTTACTGTAGCCTGTGGACTTTCATCTTTGCGATGAAACACAGAAATTGCGTCGGGATTGAATACAACAGGCGCCATGCTGACTTCTCTCCGGGAGAGTAATGCTTCTAACTATCTGTGCTTTGATTCGTTCCTGGGATTCCAGTAATAGATTCCGATGGACATGGGAAGGTTTACTGTAACCTGTGGACCTTCATCTTGACGATGAAACACAGAAATTGCGTCGGAATTGAATACATCAGGAACCATGCTGACTTCTGTCCGTGAGAGTAATGTTTCTAACTATCTGTGCTTTGACTCGTTCCTGGGATTCCAGTAATAGATTCCGATGGACATGGGAAGGTTTACTGTAACCTGTGGACCTTCATCTTGACGATGAAACACAGAAATTGCGTCGGAATTTTATACAACAGGCACCACGCTGACTTCTCTCCGGGAGAGTGATGCTTCTAACTATCTGTGCTTTGGTTCGTTCCTGGGATTCCCGTAATAGATTCCGATGGACATCGGAAGGTTTACTGTAACCTGTGGACCTTCATCTTGACGATGAAACACAGAAATTGCGTCGGAATTGAATACAACATTCACCATGCTGACTTCTCTCCGGGAGACTAATGCTTCTAACTATCTGTGCTTTGATTCGTTCCTGGGATTCCAGTAATAGATTCCGATGGACATAGGAAGGTTTACTGTAACCTGTGGACCTTCATCTTCACGATGAAACAAAGAAATTGCGTCGGAATTGAATACAACAGGCACCATGCTGATTTCTCTCCGGGAGAGTAATGCTTCTAACTATCTGTGCTTTGATTCGTTCCTGGGATTCCAGTAATAGATTCCGATGGACATGGGAAGGTTTACTGTAACCTGTGGTCCTTCATCTTGACGTTGAAACACAGAATTTGCGTCGGAATTGAATACAACAGGCACCATGCTGACTTCTCTCCGGGAGAGTAATGCTTCTAACTATCTGTGCTTTGATTCGTTCCTGGGATTCCAGTAATAGATTCCGACGGACATAAGAAGGTTTACTGTAACCTGTGGACCTTCATCTTGACGATGAAACACAGAAATTGCGTCGGAATTGAATACAACAGGCACCATGCTGATTTCTCTCTGGGAGAGTAATGCTTCTAACTATCTGTGCTTTGATTCGTTCCTGGGATTCCAGTAATAGATTCCGATGGACATGGGAAGATTTACTGTAACCTGTGGTTCTTCATCTTGACGTTGAAACACAGAATTTGCGTCGGAATTGAATACAACAGGCACCATGCTGACTTCTCTCCGGGAGAGTTATGCTTGTAACTATTGGTGCTTCGGTTCGTTCCTGGGATTCCCGTAATAGATTCCGATGGACATGGGAAGGTTTACTGTAACCTGTGGACCTTCATCTTGACGATGAAACACAGAAATTGCGTCGGAATTGAATACAACAGGCACCATGCTGACTTCTCTCCGGGAGACTAATGCTTCTAACTATCTGTGCTTTGATTCGTTCCTGGGATTCCAGTAATAGATTCCGATGGACATAGGAAGGTTTACTGTAACCTGTGGACCTTCATCTTGACGATGAAACAAAGAAATTGCGTCGGAATTGAATACAACAGGCACCATGCTGATTTCTCTCCGGGAGAGTAATGCTTCTAACTATCTGTGCTTTGATTCGTTCCTGGGATTCCAGTAATAGATTCCGATGGACATGGGAAGGTTTACTGTAACCTGTGGTCCTTCATCTTGACGTTGAAACACAGAATTTGCGTCGGAATTGAATACAACAGGCACCATGCTGACTTCTCTCCGGGAGAGTAATGCTTCTAACTATCTGTGCTTTGATTCGTTCCTGGGATTCCAGTAATAGATTCCGATGGACATAAGAAGGTTTACTGTAACCTGTGGACCTTCATCTTGACGATGAAACACAGAAATTGCGTCGGAATTGAATACAACAGGCACCATGCTGATTTCTCTCTGGGAGAGTAATGCTTCTAACTATCTGTGCTTTGATTCATTCCTGGGATTCCAGTAATAGATTCCGATGGACATGGGAAGATTTACTGTAACCTGTGGTCCTTCATCTTGACGTTGAAACACAGAATTTGCGTCGGAATTGAATACAACAGGCACCATGCTGACTTCTCTCCGGGAGAGTTATGCTTGTAACTATTGGTGCTTAGATTCGTTCCTGGGATTCCAGCAATAGATTCCGATGGACATGGGAAGGTTTACTGTAACCTGTGGACCTTCAACTTGACGTTGAAACACAGAATTTGCGTCGGAATTGAATACAACAGGCACCATGCCAACTTCTCTCCGGGAGAGTAAGGCTTCTAACTATCTTGCTTTGATTCGTTCTTGGGATTCCAGTAATAGATAATGATGGACATTGGAAGGTTTACTGTAACCTGTGGACCTTCATCTTGACTATGAAACACAGAAATTGCGTCGGAATTGAATACGAGAAGCACCATGCTGACTTCTCTCCGGGAGAGTAATGCTTCTAACTATCTGTGCTTTGATTCGTTCCTGGGATTCCAGTAATAGATTCCGATGGACATGGGAAGGTTTACTGTAACCTGTGGACCTTCATCTTGACGACGGAACACAGAAATTGCGTCGGAATTGAATACAACAGACACCATGCCGCCTTCTCTTCGGGAGAGTGATGCTTCTAACTATCTGTGCTTTGGTTCGTTCCTGGGATTCCAGTAATAGATTCCGATGGACATCGGAAGGTTTACTGTAACCTGTGGACCTTCATCTTGACGATGAAACACAGAAATTGCGTCGGAATTGAATACAACAGGCACCATGCTGACTTCTCTCCGGGAGAGTAATGCTTCTAACTATCTGTGCTTTGATTCGTTCCTGGGATTCCAGTAATAGATTCCGATGGACATGGGAAGATTTACTGTAACCTGTGGAGCCTCATCTTGACGATGAAACAAAGAAATTGCGTCGGAATTGAATACGAGAAGCACCATGCTGACTTCTCTCCGGGAGAGTAATGCTTCTAACTATCTGTGATTTGATTCGTTCCTGGGATTCCAGTAATAGATTCCAATGGACATGGGAAGGTTTACTGTAACCTGTGGACCTTCATCTTGACGATGAAACACAGAAATTGCGTAGGAATTGAATACAACAGGCACCATTGTGACTTCTCTCTGGGAGAGGAATGCTTCTAACTATCTGTGCTTTGATTCGTTCCTGGGATTCCAGTAATAGATTCCGATGGACATGGGAAGGTTTACTGTTACCTGTGGACCTTCATCTTGACGTTGAAACACAGAAATTGCGTCGGAATTGAATACAACAGGCACCATGCCGACTTCTCTCCGTGGGAGTAATGCTTCGAACTATCTGTGCTTTGATTCGTTCCTGGGATTCCAGTAATAGATTCCGATGGACATGGGAAGGTTTACTATAACCTGTGGTCTTTCATCTTGACGTTGAAACACAGAATTTGCATCGGAATTGAATACAACAGGCACCATGCTGACTTCTCTCCGGGAGAGTAATGCTTCTAACTATCTGTGCTTGGATTCGTTCCTGGGATTCCAGTAATAGATTCCGATGGACATGGGAAGGTTTACTGTAACCTGTGGACCTTCATCAAGACGATGAAACACAGAAATTTTGTGGGAATTGAATACGACAAGCACCATGCTGACTTCTCTCCGGGAGAGTGATGCTTCTAACTATCTGTGCTTTGATTCGTTCCTGGGATTCCAGTAATAGATTCCGATGGACATGGGAAGGTTTACTGTAACCTGTGGAGCCTCATCTTGACGATGAAACACAGAAATTGCGTCGGAATTGAATACGAGAAGCACCATGCTGACTTCTCTCCGGGAGAGTAATGCTTCTAAGTATCTGTGCTTTGATTCGTTCCTGGGATTCCAGTAATAGATTCCAATGGACATGGGAAGGTTTACTGTAACCTGTGGACCTTCATCTTGACGATGAAACACAGAAATTGCGTCGGAATTGAATACAACAGGCACCATGCTGACTTCTCTCCGGGAGAGTAATGCTTCTAACTATCTGTGCTTTGATTCGTTCCTGGGATTCCAGTAATAGATTCCAATGGACATGGGAAGGTTTACTGTAACCTGTGGACCTTCATCTTGACGTTGAAACACAGAAATTGCGTCGGAATTGAATACAACAGGCGCCATGCTGACTACTCTCCGTGGGAGTAATGCTTCTAACTATCTGTGCTTTGATTCGGTACTGGGATTCCAGTAATAGATTCCGATGGACATGGGAAGGTTTACTGTAACCTGTGGACCTTCATCTCGACGATGAAACACAGAAATTGCGTCGGAATTGAATACAAGAGGCACCATGCTGACTTCTCTCCGGGAGAGTAATGCTTCTAACTATCTGTGCTTTGATTCGTTCCTGGGATTCCAGTAATAGATTCCGATGGACATGGGAAGGTTTACTGTAACCTGTGGACCTTCATCTTGACGTTGAAACACAGAAATTGCGTCGGAATTGAATACAACAGGCACCATGCCGACTTCTCTCCGTGGGAGTAATGCTTCTAACTATCTGTGCTTTGATTCGGTCCTGGGATTCCAGTAATAGATTCCGATGGACATGGGAAGGTTTACTGTAACCTGTGGACCTTCATCTTGACGTTGAAACACAGAAATTGCGTCGGAATTGAATACAACAGGCACCATGCCGACTTCTCTCCGGGAGAGTAATGCTTGTAACTATCTGTGCTTTGATTCGTTCCTGGGATTCCAGTAATAGATTCCGATGGACATGGGAAGGTTTACTGTAACCTGTGGTCCTTCATCTTGACGTTGAAACACAGAATTTGCGTCGGAATTGAATACAACAGGCACCATGCTGACTTCTCTCCGGGAGAGTAATGCTTGTAAGTATTGGTGCTTTGATTCGTTCCTGGGATTCCAGTAATAGATTCCGATGGACATGGGAAGGTTTACTGTAACCTGTGGACCTTCATCTAGACGAAGAAACACAGAAATTGCGTCGGAATTGAATACGACAAGCACCATGCTGACTTCTCTCCGGGAGAGTAATGCTTCTAACTATCTGTGCTTTGATTCGTTCCTGGGATTCCAGTAATAGATTCCGATGGACATGGGAAGATTTACTGTAACCTGTGGAGCTTCATCTTGACGATGAAACACAGAAATTGCGTCGGAATTGAATACGAGAAGCACCATGCTGACTTCTCTCTGGGAGACTAATGCTTCTAACTATCTGTGCTTTGATTCGTTCCTGGGATTCCAGTAATAGATTCCGATGGACATGGGAAGGTTTACTGTAACCTGTGGACCTTCATCTTGACGATGATACACAGAAATTGCGTCGGAATTGAATACAGCAGGCACCATGCTGACTTTCCTCCGGGAGAGTAATGCTTCTAACTATCTGTGCTTTGATTCGTTCCTGGGATTCCAGTAATAGATTCCGATGGACATGGGAAGATTTACTGTAACCTGTGGACCTTCATCTTGACGTTGAAACACAGAAACTGCGTCGGAATTGAATACAACAGGCACCATGCCGACTTCTCTCCTTGGGAGTAATGCTTCTAACTATCTGTGCTTTGATTCGGTCCTGGGATTCCAGTAATAGATTCCGATGGACATGGGAGGGTTAACTGTAACCTGTGGACCTTCATCTTGACGTTGAAACACAGAATTTGCGTCGTACTTGAATACAACCGGCACCATGCTGACTTCTCTCCGGGCGAGTAATGCTTCTAACTATCTGTGCTTTGATTCGTTCCTGGGATTCCAGTAAAAGATTCCAATGGACATGGGAAGGTTTACTGTAACCTGTGGACCTTCATCTTGACGATGAAACACAAAAATTGCGTCGGAATTGAAAACAACAGGCACCATGCTGACTTCTCTCCGGGAGAGTAATGCTTCTAACTATCTGTGCTTTGATTCGTTCCTGGGATCCCAGTAATAGATTCCGATGGACATGGGAAGGTTTACTGTAACCTGTGGACCTTCATCGTGACGTCGAAACACAGAAATTGCGTCGGAATTGAATACAACAGGCACCATGCTGACTTCTCTCCGGGAGAGTAATGCTTCTAACTATCTGTGCTTTGATTCGTTCCTGGGATTCCAGTAATAGATTCCGATGGACATGGGAAGGACATGGACATGGGAAGGTTTACTGTAACCTGTGGACATTCATCTTGACGATGAAACACAGAAATTGCGTCGTACTTGAATACAACCGGCACCATGCTGACTTCTCTCCGGGAGAGTAATGCTTCTAACTATCTGTGCTTTGATTCGTTCCTGGGATTCCATGAATAGATTCCGATGGACATGGGAAGGTTTACTGTAAACTGTGGACCTCCGTCTTGACGATGAAACACAGAAATTGCGTCGGAATTGTATACAACAGGCACCATGCTGACTTCTCTCCGGGAGAGTAATGCTTCTAACTATCTGTGCTTTGATTCGTTCCTGGGATTCCAGTAATAGATTCCGATGGACATGGGAAGGACATGGACATGGGAAGGTTTACTGTAACCTGTGGACATTCATCTTGACGATGAAACACAGAAATTGCGTCGTACTTGAATACAACCGGCACCATGCTGACTTCTCTCCGGGCGAGTAATGCTTCTAACTATCTGTGCTTTGATTCGTTCCTGGGATTCCAGTAATAGATTCCAATGGACATGGGAAGGTTTACTGTAACCTGTGGACCTTCATCTTGCCGATGAAACACAAAAATTGCGTCGGATTTGAAAACAACAGGCACCATGCTGACTTCTCTCCGGGAGAGTAATGCTTCTAACTATCTGTGCTTTGATTCGTTCCTGGGATTCCAGTAATAGATTCCGATGGACACGGGAAGGTTTACTGTAACCTGTGGACCTTCATCTTGACGTCGAAACACAGAAATTGCGTCGGAATTGAATACAACAGGCACCATGCTGACTTCTCTCCGGGAGAGTAATGCTTCTAACTATCTGTGCTTTGATTCGTTCCTGGGATTCCAGTAATAGATTCCGATGGACATGGGAAGGACATGGACATGGGAAGGTTTACTGTAACCTGTGGACATTCATCTTGACGATGAAACACAGAAATTGCGTCGTACTTGAATACAACCGGCACCATGCTGACTTCTCTCCGGGAGAGTAATGCTTCTAACTATCTGTGCTTTGATTCGTTCCTGGGATTCCAGTAATAGATTCCGATGGACATGGGAAGGTTTACTGTAACCTGTGGACCTTCATCTTGACGTTGAAACACAGAAATTGCGTCGGAATTGAATACAACAGGCACCATGCCGACTTCTCTCCGTGGGAGTAATGCTTCTAACTATCTGTGCTTTGTTTCGGTCCTGGGATTCCAGTAATAGATTCCGATGGACATGGGAAGGTTTACTGTAACCTGTGGACCTTCATCTTGACGTTGAAACACAGAAATTGCGTCGGAATTGAATACAACAGGCACCATGCCGACTTCTCTCCGGGAGAGTAATGCTTCTAACTATCTGTGCTTTGATTCGTTCCTGGGATTGCATTAATAGATTCCGATGGACATGGGAATGTTTACTGTAACCTGTGGTCCTTCATCTTGACGATGAAACACAGAATTTGCGTCGGAATTGAATACAACAGGCACCATGCTGACTTCTCTCCGGGAGAGCAATGTTTGTAAGTATTGGTGCTTTGATTCGTTCCTGGGATTCCAGTAATAGATTCCGATGGACATGGGAAGGTTTACTGTAACCTGTGGACCTTCATCTTGACGATGATACACAGAAATTGCGTCGGAATTGAATACGAGAAGCACCATGCTGACTTCTCTCTGGGAGAGTAATGCTTCTAACTATCTGTGCTTTGATTCGTTCCTGGGATTCCAGTAATAGATTCCGATGGACATGGGAAGGTTTACTGTAACCTGTGGACCTTCATCTTGACGATGATACACAGAAATTGCGTCGGAATTGAATACAGCAGGCACCATGCTGACTTTCCTCCGGGAGAGTAATGCTTCTAACTATCTGTGCTTTGATTCGTTCCTGGGATTCCAGTAATAGATTCCGATGGACATGGGAAGATTTACTGTAACCTGTGGACCTTCATCTTGACGTTGAAACACAGAAATTGCGTCGGAATTGAATACAACAATCACCATGCCGACTTCTCTCCTTGGGAGTAATGCTTCTAACTATCTGTGCTTTGATTCGGTCCTGGGATTCCAGTAATAGATTCCGATGGACATGGGAAGGTTAACTGTAACCTGTGGACCTTCATCTTGACGTTGAAACACAGAAATTGCGTCGGAATTGAATACAACAGGCACCATGCCGACTTCTCTCCGTGGGAGTAATGCTTCTAACCATCTGTGCTTTGATTCGGTCCTGGTATTCCAGTAATAGATTCCGATGGACATGGGAAGGTTTACTGTAACCTGTGGGCCTTCATCTGGACGTTGAAACACAGAAATTGCGTCGGAATTGAATACAACAGGCACCATGCTGACTTCTCTCCGGGAGAGTAATGCTTCTAACTATCAGTGCTTTGATTCGTTCCTGGGATTCCAGTAATAGATTCCCATGGACATGGGAAGATTTACTGTAACCTGTGGAGCTTCATCTTGACAATGAAACACAGAAATTGCGTCGGAGTTGAATACGAGAAGCACCATTCTGACTTCTCTCCGGGCGAGTAATGCTTCTAACTATCTGTGCTTTCATTCGTTCCTGGGATTCCAGTAATTCCAATGGACATGGGAAGGTTTACTGTAACCTGTGGACCTTCATCTTGACGATGAAACACAAAAATTGCGTCGGAATTGAAAACAACAGGCACCATGCTGACTTCTCTCCGGGAGAGTAATGCTTCTAACTATCTGTGCTTTGATTCGTTCCTGGGATTCCAGTAATAGATTCCGATGGACATGGGAAGGTTTACTGTAACCTGTGGACCTTCATCTTGACGTCGAAACACAGAAATTGCGTCGGAATTGAATACAACAGACACCATGCTGACTTCTCTCCGGGTGAGTAATGCTTCTAACTATCTGTGCTTTGATTCGTTCCTGGGATTCCAGTAATAGATTCCGATGGACATGGGAAGGACATGGACATGGGAAGGTTTACTGTAACTGTAACCGATGAAACACAGAAATTGCGTCGTACTTGAATACAACCGGCACCATGCTGACTTCTCTCCGGGAGAGTAATGCTTCTAACTATCTGTGCTTTGATTCGTTCCTGGGATTCCATGAATAGATTCCGATGGACATGGGAAGGTTTACAGTAACCTGTGGACCTCCGTCTTGACGATGAAACACAGAAATTGCGTCGGAATTGAATACAACAGGCACCATGCTGACTTCTCTCCGGGAGAGTAATGCTTCTAACTATCTGTGCTTTATTTCGTTCCTGGGATTCCAGTAATAGATTCCGATGGACATGCTAAGGTTTACTGTAACCTGTGGACCTTCATCTTGACGATGAAACACAGAAATTGCGTCGGAATTGAATACAACAGGCACCGTGCTGACTTCTCTCCGGGAGAGTAATGCTTCTAACTATCTGTGCTTTGATTCGTTCCTGGAATTCCAGTAATAGATTCCGATGGACATCGGAAGGTTTACTGTAACCTGTGGACCTTCATCTTGACGATGAAACACAGAAATTGCGTCGGAATTGAATACAACAGGCACAATGCTGACTTCTCTCCGGGAGAGTAATGCTTCTAACTATCTGTGCTTTGATTCGTTCCTGGGATTCTAGTAATAGATTCCGATGGACATGGGAATTTTTACTGTAACATGTGGACCTTCATCTTGACGATGAAACAGAGATATTGCGTCGGAATTGGATACAACAGGCACCATGCTGACTTCTGTCCGGGAGAGTAATGCTTCTAACTATCTGTGCTTTGATTCGTTCCTGGGATTCCAGTAATAGATTCCGATGGACATGGAAAGGTTTACTGTAACCTGTGGACCTTCATCTTGACGATGAAACACAGAAATTGCGTCGGAATTGAATACAACAGGCACCATGCTGACTTCTCTCCGGGAGAGTAATGCTTCTAACTATCTGTGCTTTGATTCGTTCCTGGGATTCCAGTAATAGATTCCGACGGACATGGGAAGGTTTACTGTAACCTGTGGACCTTCATCTTGACGTCGAAACACAGAAATTGCGTCAAAATGGAATACAACAGGCACCATGCTGACTTCTCTCCGGGAGAGTAATGCTTCTAACTATCTGTGCTTTGATTCGTTCCTGGGATTCCAGTAATAGATTCCGATGGACATGGGAAGGACATGGACTTGGGAAGGTTTACTGTAACCTGTGGACATTCATCTTGACGATGAAACACAGAAATTGCGTCGTACTTGAATACAACCGGCACCATGCTGACTTCTCTCCGGGAGAGTAATGCTTCTAACTATCTGTGCTTTGATTCGTTCCTGGGATTCCAGTAATAGATTCCGATGGACATGGGAAGTTTTACTGTAACCTGTGGACCTTCATCTTGACGTTGAAACACAGAAATTGCGTCGGAATTGAATACAACAGGCGCCATGCCGACTTCTCTCCGTGGGAGTAATGCTTCTAACTATCTGTGCTTTGATTCGGTACTGGGATTCCAGTAATAGATTCCGATGGACATGGGAAGGTTTACTGTAACCTGTGGACCTTCATCTCGACGATGAAACACAGAAATTGTGTCGGAATTGAATACAACAGGCACCATGCTGACTTCTCTCCGGGAGAGTAATGCTTCTAACTATCTGTGCTTTGATTCGTTCCTGGGATTCCAGTAATAGATTCCGATGGACATGGGAAGGTTTACTGTAACCTGTGGACCTTCATCTTGACGTTGAAACACAGAAATTGCGTCGGAATTGAATACAACAGGCACCATGCCGACTTCTCTCCGTGGGAGTAATGCTTCTAACTATCTGTGCTTTGATTCGGTCCTGGGATTCCAGTAATAGATTCCGATGGACATGGGAAGGTTTACTGTAACCTGTGGACCTTCATCTTGACGTTGAAACACAGAAATTGCGTCGGAATTGAATACAACAGGCAGCATGCCGACTTCTCTCCGGGAGAGTAATGCTTCTAACTATCTGTGCTTTGATTCGTTCCTGGGATTCCAGTAATAGATTCCGATGGACATGGGAAGGTTTACTGTAACCTGTGGTCCTTCTCTTGACGTTGAAACACAGAATTTGCGTCGGAATTGAATACAACAGGCACCATGCTGACTTCTCTCCGGGAGAGTAATGCTTGTAAGCATTGGTGCTTTGATTCGTTCCTGGGATTCCAGTAATAGATTCCGATGGACATGGGAAGGTTTACTGTAACCTGTGGACCTTCATCTAGACGAAGAAACACAGAAATTGCGTCGGAATTGAATACGACAAGCACCATGCTGACTTCTCTCCGGGAGAGTAATGCTTCTAACTATCTGTGTTTTGATTCGTTCCTGGGATTCCAGTAATAGATTCCGATGGACATGGGAAGATTTACTGTAACCTGTGGAGCTTCATCTTGACGATGAAACACAGAAATTGCGTCGGAATTAAATACGAGAAGCACCATGCTGACTTCTCTCTGGGAGAGTAATGCTTCTAACTATCTGTGCTTTGATTCGTTCCTGGGATTCCAGTAATAGATTCCGATGGACATGGGAAGGTTAACTGTAACCTGTGGACCTTCATCTTGACGTTGAAACACAGAAATTGCGTCGGAATTGAATACAACAGGCACCATGCCGACTTCTCTCCGTGGGAGTAATGCTTGTAACCATCTGTGCTTTGATTCGGTCCTGGTATTCCAGTAATAGATTCCGATGGACATGGGAAGGTTTACTGTAACCTGTGGGCCTTCATCTGGACGTTGAAACACAGAAATTGCGTCGTAATTGAATACAACAGGCACCATGCTGACTTCTCTCCGGGAGAGTAATGCTTCTAACTATCTGTGCTTTGATTCGTTCCTGGGATTCCAGTAATAGATTCCGATGGACATGGGAAGATTTACTGTAACCTGTGGAGCTTCATCTTGACGATGAAACACAGAAATTGCGTCGGAGTTGAATACGAGAAGCACCATGCTGACTTCTCTCCAGGCGAGTAATGCTTCTAACTATCTGTGCTTTGATTCGTTCCTGGGATTCCAGTAATAGATTCCAATGGACATGGGAAGGTTTACTGTAACCTGTGGACCTTCATCTTGACGATGAAACACAAAAATTGCGTCGGAATTGAAACAACAGGCACCATGCTGACTTCTCTCCGGGAGAGTAATGCTTCTAACTATCTGTGCTTTGATTCGTTCCTGGGATTCCAGTAATAGATTCCGATGGACATGGGAAGGTTTACTGTAACCTGTGGACCTTCATCTTGACGTCGAAACACAGAAATTGCGTCGGAATTGAATACAACAGGCACCATGCTGACTTCTCTCCGGGAGAGTAATGCTTCTAACTATCTGTGCTTTGATTCGTTCCTGGGATTCCAGTAATAGATTCCGATGGACATGGGAAGGACATGGACATGGGAAGGTTTACTGTAACCTGTGGACATTCATCTTGACGATGAAACACAGAAATTGCGTCGTACTTGAATACAACCGGCACCATGCTGACTTCTCTCCGGGAGAGTAATGCTTCTAACTATCTGTGCTTTGATTCGTTCCTGGGATTCCATGAATAGATTCCGATGGACATGGGAAGGTTTACTGTAACCTGTGGACCTCCGTCTTGACGATGAAACACAGAAATTGCGTCGGAATTGAATACAACAGGCACCATGCTGACTTCTCTCCGGGAGAGTAATGCTTCTAACTATCTGTGCTTTATTTCGTTCCTGGGATTCCAGTAATAGATTCCGATGAACATGCTAAGGTTTACTGTAACCTGTGGACCTTCATCTTGACGTCGAAACACAGAAATTGCGTCGGAATTGAATACAACAGGCACCATGCTGACTTCTCTCCGGGAGAGTAATGCTTCTAACTATCTGTGCTTTGATTCGTTCCTGGGATTCCAGTAATAGATTCCGATGGACATCGGAAGGTTTACTGTAACCTGTGGACCTTCATCTTGACGATGAAACACAGAAATTGCGTCGGAATTGAATACAACAGGCACAATGCTGACTTCTCTCTGGGAGAGTAATGCTTCTAACTATCTGTGCTTTGATTCGTTCCTGGGATTCTAGTAATAGATTCCGATGGACATGGGAAGGTTTACTGTAACATGTGGATCTTCATCTTGACGATGAAACACAGAAATTGCGTCGGAATTGAATACAACAGGCAACATGCTGACTTCTGTCCGGGAGAGTAATGCTTCTAACTATCTGTGCATTGATTCGTTCCTGGGATTCCAGTAATAGATTCCGATGGACATGGGAAGGTTTACTGTAACCTGTGGACCTTCATCTTGACGATGAAACACAGAATTTGCGTCGGAATTGAATACAACAGGCACCATGCTGACTTCTCTCCGGGAGAGTAATGCTTCTAACTATCTGTGCTTTGATTCGTTCCTGGGATTCCAGTAATAGATTCCGATGGACATGGGAAGGTTTACTGTAACCTGTGGACCTTCATCTTGACGATGAAACACAGAAATTACGTCGGAATTGAATACAACAGGCACCATGCTGACTTCTGTCCGTGAGAGTAATGCTTCTAACTATCTGTGCTTTGATTCGTTCCTGGGATTCCAGTAATAGATTCAGATGGACATCGGAAGGTTTACTGTAACCTGTGGACCTTCATCTTAACGATTAAACACAGAAATTGCGTCGGAATTGAATACAACAGGCACCATGCTGACTTCTCTCCTGGAGCGTAATGCTTCTAACTATCTGTGCTTGGATTCGTTCCTGGGATTCCAGTAATAGATTCAAATGGACATGGGAAGCTTTACTGTAACCTGTGGACCTTCATCTTGACGACGAAATACAGAAATTGCGTCGGAATTGAATACAACAGGCACCATGCCGACTTCTCTCCGGGAGAGTAATGCTTCTAACTATCTGTGCTTTGATTCGTTCCTGGGATTCCAGTAATAGATTCCGATGGACATCGGAAGGTTTACTGTAACCTGTGGACCTTCATCTTGACGATGAAACACAGAAATTGCTTTGGAATTGAATACAACAGGCACCATGCCGACTTCTCTCCGGGAGAGTAATGCTTCTAACTATCTGTGCTTTGATTCGTTCCTGGGATTCCAGTAATAGATTCCGATGGACATGGGAAAGTTAACTGTAACCTGTGGTCCTTCATCTTGACGATGAAACACAGAAATTGCGTCGGAATTGAATACGACAAGCATCATGCTGACTTCTCTCCGGGCAAGTAATGCTTCTAATTATCTGTACTTTGTTTCGTTCCTGGGATTCCAGTAATAGTTTCCGATGGACATGGGAAGGTTTACTGAAACCTGTGAACCTTCATCTTGGCGATGAAACACAGAAATTGCGTCGGAATTGAATACAACAGGCACCATGCTGACTTCTCTCCGGGAATAATGCTTCTAATTATCTGTGCTTTCATTCGTTCCTGGGATTCCAGTAATAGATTCCGATGGACATCGGAATGTTTACTGTAACCTGTGGACCTTCATCTTGACGATGAAACACAGAAATTGCGTCGGAATTAAATACAACAGGCACCATGCTGACTTCTCTCCGGGAGAGTAATGCTTCTACCTATCTGTGCTTTGATTCGTTTCTGGGGTCCAGTAATAGATTCCGATGGACATGGGAAGGTTTACTGTAACATGTGGACCTTCATCTTGACGATGAAACACAGAAGTTGCGTCGGAATTGAATACAACAGGCACCATGCTGACTTCTCTCCGTTAGAGTAATGCTTCTAACTATCTGTGCATTGATTCGTTCCTGGGATTCCAGTAATAGATTCCGATGGACATCGGAAGGTTTACTTGTAACCTGTGGACCTTCATCTTGACGATGAAACACAGAAATTGCATCGAATTGAATACAACAGGCACCATGCTGACTACTCTCCGGGAGAATAATGCTTCTAACTATCTGTGCTTTGATTCGTTCCTGGGATTCCAGTAATAGATTTCCATGGTCATGGGAAGGTTTACTGTAACCTGTGGACCTTCATCTTGACGATGAAGCACAGAAATTGCGTCGGAATTGAATACAACAGGCACCATGCTGACTTCTCTCCGGGAGAGTAATGCTTCTAACTATCTGTGCTTTGATTCGTTCCTGGGATTCAAGTAATAGATTCCGATGGACATGGGAAGGACATGGACATGGGATGGTTTACTGTAACCTATGGACCTTCATCTTTACGATGAAACACAGAAATTGCGTCGCACTTGAATGCAACCGGCACCATGCTGACTTCTCTCCGGGAGAGTAATGCTTCTAACTATCTGTGCTTTGATTCGTTCCTGGGATTCCAGTAATAGATTCCGATGGACATGGGAAGGTTTACTGTAACCTGTGGACCTTCATCTTGACGTCGAAACACAGAAATTGCGTCGGAATTGAATACAACAGGCACCATGCTGACTTCTCTCCGGGAGAGTAATGCTTCTAACTATCTGTGCTTTGATTCGTTCCTGGGATTCCAGTAATAGATTCCGATGGACATGGGAAGGACATGGACATGGGAAGGTTTACTGTAACTGTAACCGATGAAACACAGAAATTGCGTCGTACTTGAATACAACCGGCACCATGCTGACTTCTCTCCGGGAGAGTAATGCTTCTAACTATCTGTGCTTTGATTCGTTCCTGGGATTCCATGAATAGATTCCGATGGACATGGGAAGGTTTACAGTAACCTGTGGACCTCCGTCTTGACGATGAAACACAGAAATTGCGTCGGAATTGAATACAACAGGCACCATGCTGACTTCTCTCCGGGAGAGTAATGCTTCTAACTATCTGTGCTTTATTTCGTTCCTGGGATTCCAGTAATAGATTCCGATGGACATGCTAAGGTTTACTGTAACCTGTGGACCTTCATCTTGACGATGAAACACAGAAATTGCGTCGGAATTGAATACAACAGGCACCGTGCTGACTTCTCTCCGGGAGAGTAATGCTTCTAACTATCTGTGCTTTGATTCGTTCCTGGAATTCCAGTAATAGATTCCGATGGACATCGGAAGGTTTACTGTAACCTGTGGACCTTCATCTTGACGATGAAACACAGAAATTGCGTCGGAATTGAATACAACAGGCACAATGCTGACTTCTCTCCGGGAGAGTAATGCTTCTAACTATCTGTGCTTTGATTCGTTCCTGGGATTCTAGTAATAGATTCCGATGGACATGGGAATTTTTACTGTAACATGTGGACCTTCATCTTGACGATGAAACAGAGATATTGCGTCGGAATTGGATACAACAGGCACCATGCTGACTTCTGTCCGGGAGAGTAATGCTTCTAACTATCTGTGCTTTGATTCGTTCCTGGGATTCCAGTAATAGATTCGGATGGACATGGGAAGGTTTACTGTAACCTGTGGACCTTCATCTTGACGATGAAACACAGAAATTGCGTCGGAATTGAATACAACAGGCACCATGCTGACTTCTCTCCGGGAGAGTAATGCTTCTAACTATCTGTGCTTTGATTCGTTCCTGGGATTCCAGTAATAGATTCCGATGGACATGGGAAGGTTTACTGTAACCTGTGGACCTTCATCTTGACGTCGAAACACAGAAATTGCGTCGGAATGGAATACAACAGGCACCATGCTGACTTCTCTCCGGGAGAGTAATGCTTCTAACTATCTGTGCTTTGATTCGTTCCTGGGATTCCAGTAATAGATTCCGATGGACATGGGAAGGACATGGACTTGGGAAGGTTTACTGTAACCTGTGGACATTCATCTTGACGATGAAACACAGAAATTGCGTCGTACTTGAATACAACCGGCACCATGCTGACTTCTCTCCGGGAGAGTAATGCTTCTAACTATCTGTGCTTTGATTCGTTCCTGGGATTCCAGTAATAGATTCCGATGGACATGGGAAGTTTTACTGTAACCTGTGGACCTTCATCTTGACGTTGAAACACAGAAATTGCGTCGGAATTGAATACAACAGGCGCCATGCCGACTTCTCTCCGTGGGAGTAATGCTTCTAACTATCTGTGCTTTGATTCGGTACTGGGATTCCAGTAATAGATTCCGATGGACATGGGAAGGTTTACTGTAACCTGTGGACCTTCATCTCGACGATGAAACACAGAAATTGTGTCGGAATTGAATACAACAGGCACCATGCTGACTTCTCTCCGGGAGAGTAATGCTTCTAACTATCTGTGCTTTGATTCGTTCCTGGGATTCCAGTAATAGATTCCGATGGACATGGGAAGGTTTACTGTAACCTGTGGACCTTCATCTTGACGTTGAAACACAGAAATTGCGTCGGAATTGAATACAACAGGCACCATGCCGACTTCTCTCCGTGGGAGTAATGCTTCTAACTATCTGTGCTTTGATTCGGTCCTGGGATTCCAGTAATAGATTCCGATGGACATGGGAAGGTTTACTGTAACCTGTGGACCTTCATCTTGACGTTGAAACACAGAAATTGCGTCGGAATTGAATACAACAGGCACCATGCCGACTTCTCTCCGGGAGAGTAATGCTTCTAACTATCTGTGCTTTGATTCGTTCCTGGGATTCCAGTAATAGATTCCGATGGACATGGGAAGGTTTACTGTAACCTGTGGTCCTTCTCTTGACGTTGAAACACAGAATTTGCGTCGGAATTGAATACAACAGGCACCATGCTGACTTCTCTCCGGGAGAGTAATGCTTGTAAGTATTGGTGCTTTGATTCGTTCCTGGGATTCCAGTAATAGATTCCGATGGACATGGGAAGGTTTACTGTAACCTGTGGACCTTCATCTAGACGAAGAAACACAGAAATTGCGTCGGAATTGAATACGACAAGCACCATGCTGACTTCTCTCCGGGAGAGTAATGCTTCTAACTATCTGTGTTTTGATTCGTTCCTGGGATTCCAGTAATAGATTCCGATGGACATGGGAAGATTTACTGTAACCTGTGGAGCTTCATCTTGACGATGAAACACAGAAATTGCGTCGGAATTAAATACGAGAAGCACCATGCTGACTTCTCTCTGGGAGAGTAATGCTTCTAACTATCTGTGCTTTGATTCGTTCCTGGGATTCCAGTAATAGATTCCGATGGACATGGGAAGGTTAACTGTAACCTGTGGACCTTCATCTTGACGTTGAAACACAGAAATTGCGTCGGAATTGAATACAACAGGCACCATGCCGACTTCTCTCCGTGGGAGTAATGCTTTTAACCATCTGTGCTTTGATTCGGTCCTGGTATTCCAGTAATAGATTCCGATGGACATGGGAAGGTTTACTGTAACCTGTGGGCCTTCATCTGGACGTTGAAACACAGAAATTGCGTCGTAATTGAATACAACAGGCACCATGCTGACTTCTCTCCGGGAGAGTAATGCTTCTAACTATCTGTGCTTTGATTCGTTCCTGGGTTTCCAGTAATAGATTCCGATGGACATGGGAAGATTTACTGTAACCTGTGGAGCTTCATCTTGACGATGAAACACAGAAATTGCGTCGGAGTTGAATACGAGAAGCACCATGCTGACTTCTCTCCGGGCGAGTAATGCTTCTAACTATCTGTGCTTTGATTCGTTCCTGGGATTCCAGTAATAGATTCCAATGGACATGGGAAGGTTTACTGTAACCTGTGGACCTTCATCTTGACGATGAAACACAAAAATTGCGTCGGAATTGAAACAGCAGGCACCATGCTGACTTCTCTCCGGGAGAGTAATGCTTCTAACTATCTGTGCTTTGATTCGTTCCTGGGATTCCAGTAATAGATTCCGATGGACATGGGAAGGTTTACTGTAACCTGTGGACCTTCATCTTGACGTCGAAACACAGAAATTGCGTCGGAATTGAATACAACAGGCACCATGCTGACTTCTCTCCGGGAGAGTAATGCTTCTAACTATCTGTGCTTTGATTCGTTCCTGGGATTCCAGTAATAGATTCCGATGGACATGGGAAGGACATGGACATGGAAAGGTTTACTGTAACCTGTGGACATTCATCTTGACGATGAAACACAGAAATTGCGTCGTACTTGAATACAACCGGCACCATGCTGACTTCTCTCCGGGAGAGTAATGCTTCTAACTATCTGTGCTTTGATTCGTTCCTGGGATTCCATGAATAGATTCCGATGGACATGGGAAGGTTTACTGTAACCTGTGGACCTCCGTCTTGACGATGAAACACAGAAATTGCGTCGGAATTGAATACAACAGGCACCATGCTGACTTCTCTCCGGGAGAGTAATGCTTCTAACTATCTGTGCTTTGATTCGTTCGTGGGATTCCAGTAATAGATTCCGATGGACATGGGAAGGTTTACTGTAACCTGTGGACCTTCATCTTGACGATGAAACACAGAAATTACGTCGGAATTGAATACAACAGGCACCATGCTGACTTCTGTCCGTGAGAGTAATGCTTCTAACTATCTGTGCTTTGATTCGTTCCTGGGATTCCAGTAATAGATTCAGATGGACATCGGAAGGTTTACTGTAACCTGTGGACCTTCATCTTAACGATTAAACACAGAAATTGCGTCGGAATTGAATACAACAGGCACCACGCTGACTTCTCTCCTGGAGCGTAATGCTTCTAACTATCTGTGCTTGGATTCGTTCCTGGGATTCCAGTAATAGATTCAAATGGACATGGGAAGCTTTACTGTAACCTGTGGACCTTCATCTTGACGACGAAATACAGAAATTGCGTCGGAATTGAATACAACAGGCACCATGCCGACTTCTCTCCGGGAGAGTAATGCTTCTAACTATCTGTGCTTTGATTCGTTCCTGGGATTCCAGTAATAGATTCCGATGGACATCGGAAGGTTTACTGTAACCTGTGGACCTTCATCTTGACGATGAAACACAGAAATTGCTTTGGAATTGAATACAACAGGCACCATGCCGACTTCTCTCCGGGAGAGTAATGCTTCTAACTATCTGTGCTTTGATTCGTTCCTGGGATTCCAGTAATAGATTCCGATGGACATGGGAAAGTTAACTGTAACCTGTGGTCCTTCATCTTGACGATGAAACACAGAAATTGCGTCGGAATTGAATACGACAAGCATCATGCTGACTTCTCTCCGGGCGAGTAATGCTTCTAATTATCTGTACTTTGATTCGTTCCTGGGATTCCAGTAATAGATTCCGATGGACATGGGAAGGTTTACTGAAACCTGTGGACCTTCATCTTGGCGATGAAACACAGAAATTGCGTCGGAATTGAATACAACAGGCACCATGCTGACTTCTCTCCGGGAGAATAATGCTTCTAATTATCTGTGCTTTCATTCGTTCCTGGGATTCCAGTAATAGATTCCGATGGACATCGGAATGTTTACTGTAACCTGTGGACCTTCATCTTGACGATGAAACACAGAAATTGCGTCGGAATTAAATACAACAGGCACCATGCTGACTTCTCTCCGGGAGAGTAATGCTTCTAACTATCCGTGCTTTGATTCGTTCCTGGGATTCCAGTAATAGATTCCGATGGACATGGGAAGGTTTACTGTAACCTCTGGACCTCCATCTTGACGATGAAACACAGAAATTGCGTCGGAATTGTATACAACAGGCACCATGCTGACTTCTATCCGGGAGAGTAATGCTTCTAACTATTTATGCTTAATTTCGATCCTGGGATTCCAGTAATAGATTCCGATGGACATGCTAAGGTTTTCTGTAACCTGTGGACCTTCATCTTGACGATGAAACACAGAAAATGAGTCGGAATTGAATACAACAGGCACCGTGCTGACTTCTCTCCGGGAGAGTAATGCTTCTAACTATCTGTGCTTTGATTCGTTCCTGGGATTCCAGTAATAGATTCTTATGGACATCGGAAGGTTTACTGTAACCTGTGGACCTTCATCTTGACGATGAAACACAGAAATTGCGTCGGAATTGAATACAACAGGCACAATGCTGATTTCTCTCCGGGATAGTAATGCTTCTAAATATCTGTGCTTTGATTCGTACCTGGGATTCCAGTAATAGATTCCGATGGACATGGGAAGGTTTACTGTAACATGTGGACCTTCATCTTGACGATGAAACACAGAAATTGCGTCGGAATTGAATACAACAGGCACCATGCTGACTTCTGGCCAGGAGAGTAATGCTTCTAACTATCTGTGCTTTGATTCGTTCCTGGGATTCCAGTAATAGATTCCGATGGACATCGGAAATTTTACGGTAACCTGTGGACCTTCAACTTGACGATGAAACACAGAAATTGCGTCGGAATTGAATACAACAGGCACCATGCTGACTTCTCTCCGGGAGAGTAATGCTTCTTACTATCTGTGCTTTGATACGTTCCTGGGATACCAGTACTAGATTCCGATGGACATGGGAAGGTTTACTGTAACCTGTGGACCTTCATCTTGACAATGAAGCACAGAAATTGCGTTGGAATTGAATACAACAGGCACCATGCTGACTTCATTCCGGGAGAGTAATGCTTCTAACTATCTGTGCTCTGATTCTTTCCTGGGATTCCAGTAATACATTCCGATGGACATGGGAAGGTTTACTGTAACCTGTGGACCTTCATCTTGACGATGAAACACAGAAATTGCGTCGGAGTTGAATACAACAGGCACCATGCTGACTTCTCTCCGGGAGAGTAATGCTTCTAACTATCTGTGCTTTGATTCGTTCTTGGGATTCCAGTAATAGATTTCCATGGTCATGGGAAGGTTTACTGTAACCTGTGGACCTTCATCTTGACGACGAAGCACAGAAATTGCGTCGGAATTGAATACAACAGGCACCATGCTGACTTCTCTCCGGGAGAGTAATGCTTCCAACTATCTGTGCTTTGATTCGTTCCTGGGATTCCAGTAATAGATTCCGATGGACATGGGAAGGACATGGACATGGGAAGGTTTACTGTAACCTATGGACCTTCATCTTTACGATGAATTACAGAAATTGCGTCGCACTTGAATGCAACCGGTCCCATGCTGACTTCTCTCCGGGAGAGTAATGCTTCTAACTATCTGTGCTTTGATTCGTTCCTGGGATTCCAGTAATAGATTCCGATGGACATGGGAAGGTTTACTGTAACCTCTGGACCACCATCTTGACGATGAAACACAGAAATTGCGTCGGAATTGAATACAACAGGCACCATGCTGACTTCTATCCGGGAGAGTAATGCTTCTAACTATTTGTGCTTTATTTCGATCCTGGGATTCCAGTAATAGATTCCGCTGGACATGCTAAGGTTTACTGGGATTCTAGTAATAGATTCCGATGGACATGGGAAGGTTTACTGTAACATGTGGACCTTCATCTTGACGATGAAACACAGAAATTGCGTCGGAATTGAATACAACAGGCACCATGCTGACTTCTGTCCGGGAGAGTAATGCTTTGATTCGTTCGTGGGATTCCAGTAATAGATTCCGATGGACATCGGAAATTTGAGTAATGCTTCGATTCGTTCCTGGGATTCCAGTAATAGATTCCGATGGACATCGGAAATTTTACGGTAACCTGTGGACCTTCATCTTGACGATGAAACACAGAAATTGCGTCGGAATTGAATACAACAGGCACCATGCTGACTTCTCTCCGGGAGAGTAATGCTTCTTACTATCTGTGCTTTGATACGTTCCTCGGATACCAGTACTAGATTCCGATGGACATGGGAAGGTTTACTGTAACCTGTGGACCTTCATCTTGACAATGAAGCACAGAAATTGCGTTGGAATTGAATACAACAGGCACCATGCTGACTTCATTCCGGGAGAGTAATGCTTCTAACTATCTGTGCTTTGATTCGTTCCTGGGATTCCAGTAATACATTCCGATGGACATGGGAAGGTTTACTGTAACCTGTGGACCTTCATCTTAACGATGAAACACAGAAATTGCGTCGGAGTTGAATACAACAGGCACCATGCTGACTTCTCTCCGGGAGAGTAATGCTTCTAACTAACTGTGCTTAGATTCGTTCCTGGGTTCCATTAATAGATTCCGATGGACATGGGAAGGTTTACTGTAACCTGTGGACCTTCATCTTGACGATGAAACACAGAAATTGCGTCGGAATTGAATACAACAGGCACCATGCTGACTTCTCTCCGGGAGAGTAATGCTTCTAACTATCTGTGCTTTGATTCGTTCCTGGGATTCCAGTAATAGATTCCGATGGACATGGGAAGGTTTACTGTAACCTGTGGACCTTCACCTTGACGATGAAGCACAGAAATTACGTCGGAATTGAATACAACAGGCACCATGCTGACTTCTGTCCGTGAGAGTAATGCTTCTAACTATCTGTGCTTTGATTCGTTCCTGGGATTCCAGTAATAGATTCAGATGGACATCGGAAGGTTTACTGTAACCTGTGGACCTTCATCTTGACGATTAAACACAGAAATTGCGTCGGAATTGAATACAACAGGCACCATGCTGACTTCTCTCCTGGAGCGTAATGCTTCTAACTATCTGTGCTGTGATTCGTTCCTGGGATTCCAGTAATAGATTCCAATGGACATGGGAAGGTTTACTGTAACCTGTGGACCTTCATCTTGACGACGAAATACAGAAATTGCGTCGGAATTGAATACAACAGGCACCATGCTGACTTCTCTCCGGGAAAGTAATGCTTCTAACTATCTGTGCTTTGATTCGTTCCTGGGATTCCAGTAATAGATTCCGATGGACATGGGAAGGTTTACTGTAACATGTGGACCTTCATCTTGACGATGAAACACAGAAATTGCGTCGGAATTGAATACAACAGGCACCATGCTGACTTCTCTCCGGGAGAGTAATGCTTCTAACTATCTGTGCATTGGTTCGTTCCTGGGATTTCAGTAACAGATTCCGATGGACATCGGAAGGTTTACTGTAACCTGTGGACCTTCATCTTGACGTCGGAACACAGAAATTGCGTCGGAATTGAATACAACAGGCACCATGCTGACTTCTCTCCGGGAGAGTAATGCTTCTAACTATCTGTGCTTTGATTCGTTCCTGGGATTCCAGTAATAGATTCCGATGGACATGGGAAGGACATGGACATGGGAAGGTTTACTGTAACCTGTGGACATTCATCTTGACGATGAAACACAGAAATTGCGTCGTACTTGAATACAACCGGCACCATGCTGACTTCTCTCCGGGAGAGTAATGCTTCTAACTATCTGTGCTTTGATTCGTTCCTGGGATTCCATGAACAGATTCCGATGGACATCGGAAGGTTTACTGTAACCTGTGGACCTTCATCTTGACGTCGAAACACAGAAATTGCGTCGGAATTGAATACAACAGGCACCATGCTGACTTCTCTCCGGGAGAGTAATGCTTCTAACTATCTGTGCTTTATTTCGTTCCTGGGATTCCAGTAATAGATTCCGATGGACATGCTAAGGTTTACTGTAACCTGTGGACCTTCATCTTGACGATGAAACACAGAAATTGCGTCGGAATTGAATACAACAGGCACCGTGCTGACTTCTCTCCGGGAGAGTAATGCTTCTAACTATCTGTGCTTTGATTCGTTCCTATGATTCCAGTAATAGATTCCGATGGACATGCTAAGGTTTACTGTAACCTGTGGACCTTCATCTTGACGATGAAACACAGAAATTGCGTCGGAATTGAATACAACAGGCACCGTGCTGACTTCTCTCCGGGAGAGTAATGCTTCTAACTATCTGTGCTTTGATTCGTTCCTGGGATTCCAGTAATAGATTCCGATGGACATCGGAAGGTTTAGTGTAACCTGTGGACCTTCATCTTGACGATGAAACACAGAAATTGCGTCGGAATTGAATACAACAGGCACCATGCTGACTTCTCTCCGGGAGAGTAATGCTTCTAACTATCTGTGCTTTGATTCGTTCGTGGGATTCCAGTAATAGATTCCGATGGACATGGGAAGGTTTACTGTAACCTGTGGACCTTCATCTTGACGATGAAACACAGAAATTACGTCGGAATTGAATACAACAGGCACCATGCTGACTTCTGTCCGTGAGAGTAATGCTTCTAACTATCTGTGATTTGATTCGTTCCTGGGATTCCAGTAATAGATTCAGATGGACATCGGAAGGTTTACGGTGACCTGTGGACCTTCATCTTGACGATTAAACACAGAAATTGCGTCGGAATTGAATACAACAGGCACCACGCTGACTTCTCTCCTGGAGCGTAATGCTTCTAACTATCTGTGCTTGGATTCGTTCCTGGGATTCCAGTAATAGATTCAAATGGACATGGGAAGCTTTACTGTAACCTGTGGACCTTCATCTTGACGACGAAATACAGAACTTGCGTCGGAATTGAATACAACAGGCACCATGCTGACTTCTCTCCGGGAGAGTAATGCTTCTAGCTTTCTGTGTTTGATTCGCTCCTGGGATTCCAGTAATAGATTCCGATGGACATGGGAAGGTTTACTGTAACCTGTGGACCTTCATCTTGACGATGAAACACAGAAATTGCGTCGGAATTGAATACAACAGGCACCATGCCGACTTCTGTCCGGGAGAGTAATGCTTGTAACTGTCTTTGCTTTGATTCTTTCCTGGGATGCAATTAATAGATTCCGATGGACATGGGAAGGTTTACTGTAACCTGTGGACCTTAAACGTGACGATGAAGCACAGAAAATGCGTCGGAATTGAATACAACAGGCACCATGCCGACTTCTCTCCGGGAGAGTAGTGCTTCTAACTATCTGTGCTTTGATTCGTTCCTGGGATTCCAGTAATAGATTCCGATGGACATCGGAAGGTTTACTGTAACCTGTGGACCTTCATCTTGACGATGAAACACAGAAATTGCTTTGGAATTGAATACAACAGGCACCATGCCGACTTCTCTCTGGGAGAGTAATGCTTCTAACTATCTGTGCTTTGATTCGTTCCTGGGATTCCAGTAATAGATTCCTATGGACATGGGAAGGTTAACTGTAACCTGTGGACCTTCATCTTGACGATGAAACACAGAAATTGGGTCGGAATTGAATACGACAAGCATCATGCTGACTTCTCTCCGGGCGAGTAATGCTTCTAACTATCTGTACTTTGATTCGTTCCTGGGATTCCAGTAATAGATTCCGATGGACATGGGAAGGTTTACTGAAACCTGTGGACCTTCATCTTGGCGATGAAACACAGAAATTGCGTCGGAATTGAATACAACAGGCACCATGCTGACTTCTCTCCGGGAGAATAATGCTTCTAATTATCTGTGCTTTCATTCGTTCCTGGGATTCCAGTAATAGATTCCGATGGACATCGGAATGTTTACTGTAACCTGTGGACCTTCATCTTGACGATGAAACATAGAAATTGCGTCGGAATTAAATACAACAGGCACCATGCTGACTTCTCTCCGGGAGAGTAATGCTTCTAACTATCTGTGCTTTGATTCGTTCCTGGGGTCCAGTAATAGATTCCGATGGATATGGGAAGGTTTACTGGAACATGTGGACCTTCATCTTGACGATGAAACACAGAAGTTGCGTCGGAATTGAATACAACAGGCACCATGCTGACTTCTCTCCGTTAGAGTAATGCTTCTAACTATCTGTGCATTGATTCGTTCCTGGGATTCCAGTAATAGATTCCGATGGACATCGGAAGGTTTACTTGTAACCTGTGGACCTTCATCTTGACGATGAAACACAGAAATTGCATCGGAATTGAATACAACAGGCACCATGCTGACTACTCTCCGGGAGAGTAATGCTTCTAACTATCTGTGCTTTGATTCGTTCCTGGGATTCCAGTAATAGATTTCCATGGTCATGGGAAGGTTTCCTGTAACCTGTGGACCTTCATCTTGACGATGAAGCACAGAAATTGCGTCGGAATTGAATACAACAGGCACCATGATGACTTCTCTCCGGGAGAGTAATGCTTCTAACTATCTGTGCTTTGATTCGTTCCTGGGATTCCAGTAATAGATTCCGATGGACATGGGAAGGACATGGACATGGGATGGTTTACTGTAACCTATGGACCTTCATCTTTACGATGAAACACAGAAATTGCGTCGCACTTGAATGCAACCGGCACCATGCTGACTTCTCTCCGGGAGAGTAATGCTTCTAACTATCTGTGCTTTGATTCGTTCCTGGGATTCCAGTAATAGATTCCGATGGACATGGGAAGGTTTACTGTAACCTCTGGACCTCCATCTTGACGATGAAACACAGAAATTGCGTCGGAATTGAATACAACAGGCACCATGCTGACTTCTATCCGGGAGAGTAATGCTTCTAACTATTTATGCTTAATTTCGATCCTGGGATTCCAGTAATAGATTCCGATGGACATGCTAAGGTTTACTGTAACCTGTGGACCTTCATCTTGACGATGAAACACAGAAAATGCGTCGGAATTGAATACAACAGGCACCGTGCTGACTTCTCTCCGGGAGAGTAATGCGTCTAACTATCTGTGCTTTGATTCGTTCCTGGGATTCCAGTAATAGATTCTTATGGACATCGGAAGGTTTACTGTAACCTGTGGACCTTCATCTTGACGATGAAACACAGAAATTGCGTCGGAATTGAATACAACAGGCACAATGCTGACTTCTCTCCGGGACAGTAATGCTTCTAAATATCTGTGCTTTGATTCGTTCCTGGGATTCCAGTAATAGATTCCGATGGACATGGGAAGGTTTACTGTAACATGTGGACCTTCATCTTGACAATGAAACACAGAAATTGCGTCGGAATTGAATACAACAGGCACCATGCTGACTTCTGGCCGGGAGAGTAATGCTTCTAACTATCTGTGCTTTGATTCGTTCCTGGGATTCCAGTAATAGATTCCGATGGACATCGGAAATTTTACGGTAACCTGTGGACCTTCATCTTGACGATGAAACACAGAAATTGCGTCGGAATTGAATACAACAGGCACCATGCTGACTTCTCTCCGGGAGAGTAATGCTTCTTACTATCTGTGCTTTGATACGTTCCTGGGATACTAGTACTAGATTCCGATGGACATGGTAAGGTTTACTGTAATCTGTGGACCTTCATCTTGACAATGAAGCACAGAAATTGCGTTGGAATTGAATACAACAGGCACCATGCTGACTTCATTCCGGGAGAGTAATGCTTCTAACTATCTGTGCTTTGATTCGTTCCTGGGATTCCAGTAATACATTCCGATGGACATGGGAAGGTTTACTGTAACCTGTGGACCTTCATCTTGACGATGAAACACAGAATTTGCGTCGGAGTTGAATACAACAGGCACCATGCTGACTTCTCTCCGGGAGAGTAATGCTTCTAACTATCTGTGCTTTGATTCGTTCTTGGGATTCCAGTAATAGATTTCCATGGTCATGGGAAGGTTTACTGTAACCTGTGGACCTTCATCTTTACGATGAAGCACAGAAATTGCGTCGGAATTGAATACAACAGGCACCATGCTGACTTCTCTCCGGGAGAGTAATGCTTCCAACTATCTGTGCTTTGATTCGTTCCTGGGATTCCAGTAATAGATTCCGATGGACATGGGAAGGACATGGACATGGGAAGGTTTACTGTAACCTATGGACCTTCATCTTTACGATGAAACACAGAAATTGCGTCGCACTTGAATGCAACCGGCACCATGCTGACTTCTCTCCGGGAGAGTAATGCTTCTAACTATCTGTGCTTTGATTCGATCCTGGGATTCCAGTAATAGATTCCGATGGACATGGGAAGGTTTACTGTAACCTCTGGACCTCCATCTTGACGATGAAACACAGAAATTGCGTCGGAATTGAATACAACAGGCACCATGCTGACTTCTATCCGGGAGAGTAATGCTTCTAACTATTTGTGCTTTATTTCGATCCTGGGATTCCAGTAATAGATTCCGATGGACATGCTAAGGTTTACTGGGATTCTAGTAATAGACTCCGATGGACATGGGAAGGTTTACTGTAACATGTGGACCTTCATCTTGACGATGAAACACAGAAATTGCGTCGGAATTGAATACAACAGGCACCATGCTGACTTCTGTCCGGGAGAGTAATGCTTTGATTCGTTCGTGGGATTCCAGTAATAGATTCCGATGGACATCGGAAATTTGAGTAATGCTTTGATTCGTTCCTGGGATTCCAGTAATAGATTCCGATGGACATCGGAAATTTTACGGTAACCTGTGGACCTTCATCTTGACGATGAAACACAGAAATTGCGTCGGAATTGAATACAACAGGCACCATGCTGACTTCTCTCCGGGAGAGTAATGCTTCTTACTATCTGTGCTTTGATACGTTCCTCGGATACCAGTACTAGATTCCGATGGACATGGGAAGGTTTACTGTAACCTGTGGACCTTCATCTTGACAATGAAGCACAGAAATTGCGTTGGAATTGAATACAACAGGCACCATGCTGACTTCATTCCGGGAGAGTAATGCTTCTAACTATCTGTGCTTTGATTCGTTCCTGGGATTCCAGTAATACATTCCGATGGACATGGGAAGGTTTACTGTAACCTGTGGACCTTCATCTTAACGATGAAACACAGAAATTGCGTCGGAGTTGAATACAACAGGCACCATGCTGACTTCTCTCCGGGAGAGTAATGCTTCTAACTATCTGTGCTTAGATTCGTTCCTGGGTTCCATTAATAGATTCCGATGGACATGGGAAGGTTTACTGTAACTTGTGGACCTTCATCTTGACGATGAAACACAGAAATTGCGTCGGAATTGAATACAACAGGCACCATGCTGACTTCTCTCCGGGAGAGTAATGCTTCTAACTATCTGTGCTTTGATTCGTTCCTGGGATTCCAGTAATAGATTCCGATGGACATGGGAAGGTTTACTGTAACCTGTGGACCTTCATCTTGACGATGAAACACAGAAATTACGTCGGAATTGAATACAACAGGCACCATGCTGACTTCTGTCCGTGAGAGTAATGCTTCTAACTATCTGTGCTTTGATTCGTTCCTGGGATTCCAGTAATAGATTCAGATGGACATCGGAAGGTTTACTGTAACCTGTGGACCTTCATCTTGACGATTAAACACCGAAATTGCGTCGGAATTGAATCCAACAGGCACCATGCTGACTTCTCTCCTGGAGCGTAATGCTTCTAACTATCTGTCCTGTGATTCGTTCCTGGGATTCCAGTAATAGATTCCAATGGACATGGGAAGGTTTACTGTAACCTGTGGACCTTCATCTTGACGACGAAATACAGAAATTGCGTCGGAATTGAATACAACAGGCACCATGCTGACTTCTCTCGGGGAGAGTAATGCTTCTAACTATCTGTGCTTTGATTCGTTCCTGGGATTCCAGTAATAGATTCAGATGGACATGGGAAGGTTTACTGTAACATGTGGACCTTCATCTTGACGATGAAACACAGAAATTGCGTCGGAATTGAATACAACAGGCACCATGCTGACTTCTCTCCGGGAGAGTAATGCTTCTAACTATCTGTGCATTGATTCGTTCCTGGGATTCCAGTAATAGATTCCGATGGACATCGGAAGGTTTACTGTAACCTGTGGACCTTCATCTTGACGATGAAAGACAGAAATTGCATCGGAATTGAATACAACAGGCACCATGCTGACTACTCTCCGGGAGAGTAATGCTTCTAACTATCTGTGCTTTGATTCGTTCCTGGGATTCCAGTAATAGATTCCGATGGACATGGGAAGGTTTACTGTAACCTGTGGACCTTAATCTTGACGATGAAACACAGAAATTGCGTCGGAATTGAATACAACAGGCACCTTGCTGACTTCTCTCCGGGAGAGAAATGCTTCTAACTATCTGTGCTTGGATTCGTTCCTGGGATTCCAGTAATAGATTCCAATGGACATGGGAAGGTTTACTGTAACCTGTGGACCTTCATCTTGACGACGAAATACAGAAATTGCGTCGGAATTGAAATCAACAGGCACCATGCTGACTTCTCTCCGGGAGAGTAATGCTTCTAACTATCTGTGCTTTGATTCGTTCGGGGTATTTAAGTAATAGATTCCGATGGACATGGGAAGGTTTACTGTAACCTGTGGACCTTCATCTTGACGATGAAACACAGAAATTGCGTCGGAATTGAATACAACAGGCACCATGCCGTCTTCTGTCCGGGAGAGTAATGCTTGTAACTGTCTTTGCTTTGATTCTTTCCTGGGATGCCATTAATAGATTCCGATGGACATGGGAAGGTTTACTGGAACCTGCGGACCTTCAACGTGACGATGAAGCACAGAAATTGCGTCGGAATTGAATACAACAGGCACCATGCCGACTTCTCTCCGGGAGAGTAATGCTTCTAACTATCTGTGCTTTGATTCGTTCCTGGGAATCCAGTAATAGATTCCGATGGACATCGGAAGGTTTACTGTAACCTGTGGACCTTCATCTTGACGATGAAACACAGAAATTGCTTTGGAATTGAATACAACAGGCACCATGCCGACTTCTCTCCGGGAGAGTAATGCTTCTAACTATCTGTGCTTTGATTCGTTCCTGGGATTCCAGTAATAGATTCCGATGGACATGGGAAGGTTTACTGTAACCTGTGGACCTTCATCTTGACGATGAATCACAGAAATTGCGTCGGAATTGAATATGACAAGCACCATGCTGACTTCTCTCCGGGAGAGTAATGCTTCTAACTATCTGTGCTTTGATTCGTTCCTGGGATTCCAGTAGAAGATTCCGATGGACATGGGAAGGTTTACTGTAACCTGTGGACCTTCATCTTGACGTTGAACCACAGAAATTGCGTCGGAATTGAATACAACAGGCACCATGCTGACTTCTCTCCGGGAGAGTAATGCTTCTAACTATCTGTGCTTTGATTCGTTCCTGGGATTCCAGTAATAGATTCCGATGGACATGGGAAGGTTTACTGTAACCTGTGGACCTTCATCTTGACGATGAAACACAGAAATTGCGTCGGAATATAATACAACAGGCACCATGCTAACTTCTCTCCGGGCGAGTAATGCTTCTAACTATCTGTGCTTTGATTCGTTCTTGGGATTCCAGTAATAGATTCCGATGGACATGGGAAGGTTAACTGTAACCTGTGGACCTTCATCTTGACGATGAAACACAGAAATTGCGTCGTACTTCAATACAACTGGCACCATGCTGACTTCTCTCCGGGAGAGTAATGCTTCAAACTATCTGTGCTTTGATTCGTTCCTGGGATTCCAGTAATAGATTCCGATGGACATGGGAAGGTTTACTGTAACCTGTGGACCTTCATCTTGACGATGAAACAGAGAAATTGCGTCGGAGTTGAAAACAACAGGCACCATGCTGACTTCTCTCCGGGAGAGTAATGCTTCTAACTATCTGTGCTTTGATTCGTTCCTGGGATTCCAGTAATAGATTCCAATGGACATGGGAAGGTTTACTGTAACCTATGGACCTTCATCTTGACGATGAAACACAGAAATTGCATCGGAATTGATACAACAGGCACCGTTCTGACTTGTCTCCGGGAGAGTAATGCTTATAACTATCTGTGCTTTGATTCGTTCCTGGAATTCCAGTAATAGATTCCGATGGACATGGGAAGGTTTACTGTAACCTGTGGACCTTCATCTTGTCGATGAAACACAGAAATTGCGTCGGAATTGAATACAACAGGCACCATGCTGACTTCTCTCCGGGAGAGTAATGCTTCTAACTATCTGTGCTTTGGTTCGTTCCTGGAATTCCAGTAATAGATTCCGATGACCATCGGAAGGTTTACTGTAACCCGTGGACCTTCATCTTGACGATGAAACGCAGAAATTGCGTCGGAATTGAATGCAACAGGCACCATGCTGACTTCTCTCCGGGAGAGTAATGCTTCTAACTATCTGTGCTTTGATTCGTTCCTGGGATTCCAGTAATAGATTCCGATGGACATGGGAAGGTTTACTGTAACCTGTGGACCTTCATCTTGTCGATGAAACACAGAAATTGCGACGGAATTGAATATAACAGGCACCATGCTGACTTCTCTCCGGGAGAGTAATGCTTCTAACTATCTGTGCTTTGATTCGTTCCTGGGATTCCAGTAACAGATTCCGATGGACATAGGAAGGTTTACTGTAACCTGTCGACCTTCATCTTGACGATGAAACACAGAAATTGCGTCGGAATTGAATACAACAGGCACCATGCTGACTTCTCTCCGGGAGAGTAATGCTTCTAACTATCTGTGCTTTGGTTCGTTCCTGGGATTCCAGTAATATATTCCGATGGACATGGGAAGGTTTACTGTAACCTGTGGACCTTCATCTTGACGACGAAACACAGAAATTGCGTTGGAATTTAATATAACAGGCACCATGCCGACTTCTCTCCGGGAGAGTAATGCTTCTAACTATAGTACTTTAAACATAGCTGCGCTCCAGCAATGGTTCCACGTAAATCAAACTAAGAACAGCCGACCAGTTGCAAAGGATAAAGCAATCTTTACCTAGGTTTCAATAGATATAAATCTATCTTCTTCAGAAGATGCAGTATTATAACAACATGAAGTGATATGTCCTTATCGTTTAGGCAAACATCTGCATAGTTACATTAATCATATAAAATATAGCCCTGACAACAGGGTTTGTCAAACAAAGAAATAGGTACATAGAAGTTGCAGAGCGCCTAAGCTTCTAACTATCTGTGTTTTGGTTCGTTCCTGGGATGCCAGTAATAGATTCCGAAGGACATCGGAAGGTTTACTGTAACCTGTGGACCTTCAACTTGACGATGAAACACAGAAATTGCGTCGGAATTGAATACAATAGGCACCATGCTGACTTCTCTCCGGGAGAGTAATGCTTCTAACTATCTGTGCTTTGATTCGTTCCTAGGATTCCAGTAATAGATTCCGATGGACATGGGAAGGTTTACTGTAACCTGTGGACCTTCATCTTGACGATGAAACACAGAAATTGCGTCGGAATTGAATACAACAGGCACCATGCCGACTTCTGTCCGGGAGAGTAATACTTCTAACTGTCTCTGATTTGATTCGTTCCTGGCATGCCAGTAAGAGATTCCGATGGACATGGGAAAGTTTACTGTAACCTGTGGACCTTCATCTTGACGATGAAACACAGAAATTGCATCGGAATTGATACAACAGGCACCGTTCTGACTTGTCTCCGGGAGAGTAATGCTTATAACTATCAGTGCTTTGATTCGTTCCTGGGATTCCAGTAATAGATTCCGATGGACATGGGAAGGTTTACTGTAACCTGTGGACCTTCATCTTGACGTTGAAACACAGAAATTGCGTCGGAATTGAATACAACAGGCACCATGCTGACTTCTCTCCGGGAGAGTACTGCTTCTAACTGTCGGTGCTTTGATTCGTTCCTGGGATTCCAGTAATAGATTCCGATGGACATGGGAAGGTTTACTGTAACCTGTGGACCTTCATCTTGACGATGAAACACAGAAATTGCGTCGGAATTGAATACAACAGGCACCATGCTGACTTCTCTCCGGGCGCGTAATGCTTCTAACTATCTGTGCTTTGATTCGTTCCTGGGATTCCAGTAATAGATTCCGATGGACATGGGAAGGTTTACTGTAACCTGTGGACCTTCATCTTGTCGATGAAACACAGAAATTGCGACGGAATTGAATACAACAGGCACCATGCTGACTTCTCTCCGGGAGAGTAATGCTTCTAACTATCTGTGCTTTGATTCGTTCCTGGGATTCCAGTAACAGATTCCGATGGACATAGGAAGGTTTACTGTAACCTGTCGACCTTCATCTTGACGATGAAACACAGAAATTGCGTCGGAATTGAATACAACAGGCACCATGCTGACTTCTCTCCGGGAGAGTAATGCTTCTAACTATCTGTGCTTTGATTCGTTCCTGGGATTCCAGTAACAGATTCCGATGGACATGGGAAGGTTTACTGTAACCTGTGGACCTTCATCTTGACGACGAAACACAGAAATTGCGTCGGAATTGAATACAACAGGCACCATGCTGACTTCTCTCCGGGAGAGTAATGCTTCTAACTATCTGTGCTTTGATTCGTTCCTGGGATTCCAGTAATAGATTCCGATGGACATGGGAAGGTTTACTGTAACCTGTGGACCTTCATCTTGACGATGAAACACAGAAATTGCGTCGGAATAGAATACAACAGGCACCATGCTAACTTCTCTCCGGGCGAGTAATGCTTCTAACTATCTGTGCTTTGATTCGTCCTTGGGATTCCAGTAATAGATTCCGATGGACATGGGAAGGTTAACTGTAACCTGTGGACCTTCATCTTGACGATGAAACACAGAAATTGCGTCGTACTTCAATACAACCGGCACCATGCTGACTTCTCTCCGGGAGAGTAATGCTTCAAACTATCTGTGCTTTGATTCGTTCCTGGGATTCCAGTAATAGATTCCGATGGACATGGGAAGGTTTACTGTAACCTGTGGACCTTCATCTTGTCGATGAAACACAGAAATTGCGACGGAATTGAATATAACAGGCACCATGCTGACTTCTCTCCGGGAGAGTAATGCTTCTAACTATCTGTGCTTTGATTCGTTCCTGGGATTCCAGTAACAGATTCCGATGGACATAGGAAGGTTTACTGTAACCTGTCGACCTTCATCTTGACGATGAAACACAGAAATTGCGTCGGAATTGAATACAACAGGCACCATGCTGACTTCTCTCCGGGAGAGTAATGCTTCTAACTATCTGTGCTTTGATTCGTTCCTGGGATTCCAGTAATATATTCCGATGGACATGGGAAGGTTTACTGTAACCTGTGGACCTTCATCTTGACGACGAAACACAGAAATTGCGTTGGAATTTAATATAACAGGCACCATGCCGACTTCTCTCCGGGAGAATAATGCTTCTAACTATAGTACTTTAAACATAGCTGCGCTCCAGCAATGGTTCCACGTAAATCAAACTAAGAACAGCCGACCAGTTGCAAAGGATAAAGCAATTTTTACCTAGGTTTCAATAGATATAAATCTATCTTCTTCAGAAGATGCAGTATTATAACAACATGAAGTGATATGTCCTTATCGTTTAGGCAAACATCTGCATAGTTACATTAATCATATAAAATATAGCCCTGACAACAGGGTTTGTCAAACAAAAAAATAGGTACATAGAAGTTGCAGAGCGCCTAAGCTTCTAACTATCTGTGTTTTGGTTCGTTCCTGGGATGCCAGTAATAGATTCCGAAGGACATCGGAAGGTTTACTGTAACCTGTGGACCTTCAACTTGACGATGAAACACAGAAATTGCGTCGGAATTGAATACAATAGGCACCATGCTGACTTCTCTCCGGGAGAGTAATGCTTCTAACTATCTGTGCTTTGATTCGTTCCTGGGATTCCAGTAATAGATTCCGATGGACATGGGAAGGTTTACTGTAACCTGTGGACCTTCATCTTGACGATGAAACACAGAAATTGCGTCGGAATTGAATACAACAGGCACCATGCTGACTTCTGTCCGGGAGAGTAATACTTCTAACTGTCTCTGATTTGATTCGTTCCTGGCATGCCAGTAAGAGATTCCGATGGACATGGGAAAGTTTACTGTAACCTGTGGACCTTCATCTTGACGATGAAACACAGAAATTGCATCGGAATTGATACAACAGGCACCGTTCTGACTTGTCTCCGGGAGAGTAATGCTTATAACTATCAGTGCTTTGATTCGTTCCTGGAATTCCAGTAATAGATTCCGATGACCATCGGAAGGTTTACTGTAACCCGTGGACCTTCATCTTGACGATGAAACGCAGAAATTGCGTCGGAATTGAATACAACAGGCACTATGCTGACTTCTCTCCGGGAGAGTAATGCTTCTAACTATCTGTGCTTTGATTCGTTCCTGGGATTCCAGTAATAGATTCCGATGGACATGGGAAGGTTTACTGTAACCTGTGGACCTTCATCTTGACGTTGAAACACAGAAATTGCGTCGGAATTGAATACAACAGGCACCATGCTGACTTCTCTCCGGGAGAGTACTGCTTCTAACTGTCGGTGCTTTGATTCGTTCCTGGGATTCCAGTAATAGATTCCGATGGACATGGGAAGGTTTACTGTAACCTGTGGACCTTCATCTTGACGATGAAACACAGAAATTGCGTCGGAATTGAATACAACAGGCACCATGCTGACTTCTCTCCGGGCGCGTAATGCTTCTAACTATCTGTGCTTTGATTCGTTCCTGGGATTCCAGTAATAGATTCCGATGGACATGGGAAGGTTTACTGTAACCTGTGGACCTTCATCTTGTCGATGAAACACAGAAATTGCGACGGAATTGAATACAACAGGCACCATGCTGACTTCTCTCCGGGAGAGTAATGCTTCTAACTATCTGTGCTTTGATTCGTTCCTGGGATTCCAGTAACAGATTCCGATGGACATAGGAAGGTTTACTGTAACCTGTCGACCTTCATCTTGACGATGAAACACAGAAATTGCGTCGGAATTGAATACAACAGGCACCATGCTGACTTCTCTCCGGGAGAGTAATGCTTCTAACTATCTGTGCTTTGATTCGTTCCTGGGATTCCAGTAACAGATTCCGATGGACATGGGAAGGTTTACTGTAACCTGTGGACCTTCATCTTGACGACGAAACACAGAAATTGCGTCGGAATTGAATACAACAGGCACCATGCTGACTTCTCTCCGGGAGAGTAATGCTTCTAACTATCTGTGCTTTGATTCGTTCCTGGGATTCCAGTAATAGATTCCGATGGACATGGCAAGGTTTACTGTAACCTGTGGACCTTCATCTTGACGATGAAACACAGAAATTGCGTCAAAATAGAATACAACAGGCACCATGCTAACTTCTCTCCGGGCGAGTAATGCTTCTAACTATCTGTGCTTTGATTCGTCCTTGGGATTCCAGTAACAGATTCCGATGGACATGGGAAGGTTAACTGTAACCTGTGGACCTTCATCTTGACGATGAAACACAGAAATTGCGTCGTACTTCAATCCAACCGGCACCATGCTGACTTCTCTCCGGGAGAGTAATGCTTCAAACTATCTGTGCTTTGATTCGTTCCTGGGATTCCAGTAATAGATTCCGATGGACATGGGAAGGTTTACTGTAACCTGTGGACCTTCATCTTGTCGATGAAACACAGAAATTGCGACGGAATTGAATATAACAGGCACCATGCTGACTTCTCTCCGGGAGAGTAATGCTTCTAACTATCTGTGCTTTGATTCGTTCCTGGGATTCCAGTAACAGATTCCGATGGACATAGGAAGGTTTACTGTAACCTGTCGACCTTTATCTTGACGATGAAACACAGAAATTGCGTCGGAATTGAATACAACAGGCACCATGCTGACTTCTCTCCGGGAGAGTAATGCTTCTAACTATCTGTGCTTTGATTCGTTCCTGGGATTCCAGTAATATATTCCGATGGACATGGGAAGGTTTACTGTAACCTGTGGACCTTCATCTTGACGACGAAACACAGAAATTGCGTTGGAATTTAATATAACAGGCACCATGCCGACTTCTCTCCGGGAGAGTAATGCTTCTAACTATAGTACTTTAAACATAGCTGCGCTCCAGCAATGGTTCCACGTAAATCAAACTAAGAACAGCCGACCAGTTGCAAAGGATAAAGCAATCTTTACCTAGGTTTCAATAGATATAAATCTATCTTCTTCAGAAGATGCAGTATTATAACAACATGAAGTGATATGTCCTTATCGTTTAGGCAAACATCTGCATAGTTACATTAATCATATAAATTATAGCCCTGACAACAGGGTTTGTCAAACAAAAAAATAGGTACATAGAAGTTGCAGAGCGCCTAAGCTTCTAACGATCTGTGTTTTGGTTCGTTCCTGGGATGCCAGTAATAGATTCCGAAGGACATCGGAAGGTTTACTGTAACCTGTGGACCTTCAACTTGACGATGAAACACAGAAATTGCGTTGGAATTGAATACAATAGGCACCATGCTGACTTCTCTCCGGGAGAGTAATGCTTCTAACTATCTGTGCTTTGATTCGTTCCTGGGATTCCAGTAATAGATTCCGATGGACATGGGAAGGTTTACTGTAACCTGTGGACGTTCATCTTGACGATGAAACACAGAAATTGCGTCGGAATTGAATACAACAGGCACCATGCTGACTTCTGTCCGGGAGAGTAATACTTCTAACTGTCTCTGATTTGATTCGTTCCTGGCATGCCAGTAAGAGATTCCGATGGACATGGGAAAGTTTACTGTAACCTGTGGACCTTCATCTTGACGATGAAACACAGAAATTGCATCGGAATTGATACAACAGGCACCGTTCTGACTTGTCTCCGGGAGAGTAATGCTTATAACTATCAGTGCTTTGATTCGTTCCTGGAATTCCAGTAATAGATTCCGATGGACATGGGAAGGTTTACTGTAACCTGTGGACCTTCATCTTGTCGATGAAACACAGAAATTGCGTCGGAATTGAATACAACAGGCACCATGCTGACTTCTCTCCGGGAGAGTAATGCTTCTAACTATCTGTGCTTTGGTTCGTTCCTGGAATTCCAGTAATAGATTCCGATGACCATCGGAAGGTTTACTGTAACCCGTGGACCTTCATCTTGACGATGAAACGCAGAAATTGCGTCGGAATTGAATGCAACAGGCACCATGCTGACTTCTCTCCGGGAGAGTAATGCTTCTAACTATCTGTGCTTTGATTCGTTCCTGGGATTCCAGTAATAGATTCCGATGGACATGGGAAGGTTTACTGTAACCTGTGGACCTTCATCTTGACGATGAAACACAGAAATTGCGTCGGAATTGAATACAACAGGCACTATGCTGACTTCTCTCCGGGAGAGTAATGCTTCTAACTATCTGTGTTTTGGTTCGTTCCTGGAATGCCAGTAATAGATTCCGAAGGACATCGGAAGGTTTACTGTAACCTGTGGACCTTCAACTTGACGATGAAACACAGAAATTGCGTCGGAATTGAATACAATAGGCACCATGCTGACTTCTCTCCGGGAGAGTAATGCTTCTAACTATCTGTGCTTTGATTCGTTCCTGGGATTCCAGTAATAGATTCCGATGGACATGGGAAGGTTTACTGTAACCTGTGGACCTTCATCTTGACGATGAAACAGAGAAATTGCGTCGGAGTTGAAAACAACAGGCACCATGCTGACTTCTCTCCGGGAGAGTAATGCTTCTAACTATCTGTGCTTTGATTCGTTCCTGGGTTCCATTAATAGATTCCGATGGACATGGGAAGGCTTACTGTAACCTGTGGACCTTCATCTTGACGATGAAACACCGAAATTGCGTCGGAATTGAATACAACAGGCACCATGCTGACTTCTCTCCGGGAGAGTAATGCTTCTAACTATCTGTGCTTTGATTCGTTCCTGGGATTCCAGTAACAGATTCCGATGGACATGGGAAGGTTTACTGTAACCTGTGGACCTTCATCTTGACGACGAAACACAGAAATTGCGTCGGAATTGAATACAACAGGCACCATGCTGACTTCTCTCCGGGAGAGTAATGCTTCTAACTATCTGTGCTTTGATTCGTTCCTGGGATTCCAGTAATAGATTCCGATGGACATGGGAAGGTTTACTGTAACCTGTGGACCTTCATCTTGACGATGAAACACAGAAATTGCGTCGGAATAGAATACAACAGGCACCATGCTAACTTCTCTCCGGGCGAGTAATGCTTCTAACTATCTGTGCTTTGATTCGTCCTTGGGATTCCAGTAACAGATTCCGATGGACATGGGAAGGTTAACTGTAACCTGTGGACCTTCATCTTGACGATGAAACACAGAAATTGCGTCGTACTTCAATCCAACCGGCACCATGCTGACTTCTCTCCGGGAGAGTAATGCTTCAAACTATCTGTGCTTTGATTCGTTCCTGGGATTCCAGTAATAGATTCCGATGGACATGGGAAGGTTTACTGTAACCTGTGGACCTTCATCTTGTCGATGAAACACAGAAATTGCGACGGAATTGAATATAACAGGCACCATGCTGACTTCTCTCCGGGAGAGTAATGCTTCTAACTATCTGTGCTTTGATTCGTTCCTGGGATTCCAGTAACAGATTCCGATGGACATAGGAAGGTTTACTGTAACCTGTCGACCTTTATCTTGACGATGAAACACAGAAATTGCGTCGGAATTGAATACAACAGGCACCATGCTGACTTCTCTCCGGGAGAGTAATGCTTCTAACTATCTGTGCTTTGATTCGTTCCTGGGATTCCAGTAATATATTCCGATGGACATGGGAAGGTTTACTGTAACCTGTGGACCTTCATCTTGACGACGAAACACAGAAATTGCGTTGGAATTTAATATAACAGGCACCATGCCGACTTCTCTCCGGGAGAGTAATGCTTCTAACTATAGTACTTTAAACATAGCTGCGCTCCAGCAATGGTTCCACGTAAATCAAACTAAGAACAGCCGACCAGTTGCAAAGGATAAAGCAATCTTTACCTAGGTTTCAATAGATATAAATCTATCTTCTTCAGAAGATGCAGTATTATAACAACATGAAGTGATATGTCCTTATCGTTTAGGCAAACATCTGCATAGTTACATTAATCATATAAATTATAGCCCTGACAACAGGGTTTGTCAAACAAAAAAATAGGTACATAGAAGTTGCAGAGCGCCTAAGCTTCTAACGATCTGTGTTTTGGTTCGTTCCTGGGATGCCAGTAATAGATTCCGAAGGACATCGGAAGGTTTACTGTAACCTGTGGACCTTCAACTTGACGATGAAACACAGAAATTGCGTTGGAATTGAATACAATAGGCACCATGCTGACTTCTCTCCGGGAGAGTAATGCTTCTAACTATCTGTGCTTTGATTCGTTCCTGGGATTCCAGTAATAGATTCCGATGGACATGGGAAGGTTTACTGTAACCTGTGGACGTTCATCTTGACGATGAAACACAGAAATTGCGTCGGAATTGAATACAACAGGCACCATGCTGACTTCTGTCCGGGAGAGTAATACTTCTAACTGTCTCTGATTTGATTCGTTCCTGGCATGCCAGTAAGAGATTCCGATGGACATGGGAAAGTTTACTGTAACCTGTGGACCTTCATCTTGACGATGAAACACAGAAATTGCATCGGAATTGATACAACAGGCACCGTTCTGACTTGTCTCCGGGAGAGTAATGCTTATAACTATCAGTGCTTTGATTCGTTCCTGGAATTCCAGTAATAGATTCCGATGGACATGGGAAGGTTTACTGTAACCTGTGGACCTTCATCTTGTCGATGAAACACAGAAATTGCGTCGGAATTGAATACAACAGGCACCATGCTGACTTCTCTCCGGGAGAGTAATGCTTCTAACTATCTGTGCTTTGGTTCGTTCCTGGAATTCCAGTAATAGATTCCGATGACCATCGGAAGGTTTACTGTAACCCGTGGACCTTCATCTTGACGATGAAACGCAGAAATTGCGTCGGAATTGAATGCAACAGGCACCATGCTGACTTCTCTCCGGGAGAGTAATGCTTCTAACTATCTGTGCTTTGATTCGTTCCTGGGATTCCAGTAATAGATTCCGATGGACATGGGAAGGTTTACTGTAACCTGTGGACCTTCATCTTGACGATGAAACACAGAAATTGCGTCGGAATTGAATACAACAGGCACTATGCTGACTTCTCTCCGGGAGAGTAATGCTTCTAACTATCTGTGTTTTGGTTCGTTCCTGGAATGCCAGTAATAGATTCCGAAGGACATCGGAAGGTTTACTGTAACCTGTGGACCTTCAACTTGACGATGAAACACAGAAATTGCGTCGGAATTGAATACAATAGGCACCATGCTGACTTCTCTCCGGGAGAGTAATGCTTCTAACTATCTGTGCTTTGATTCGTTCCTGGGATTCCAGTAATAGATTCCGATGGACATGGGAAGGTTTACTGTAACCTGTGGACCTTCATCTTGACGATGAAACAGAGAAATTGCGTCGGAGTTGAAAACAACAGGCACCATGCTGACTTCTCTCCGGGAGAGTAATGCTTCTAACTATCTGTGCTTTGATTTGTTCCTGGGTTCCATTAATAGATTCCGATGGACATGGGAAGGCTTACTGTAACCTGTGGACCTTCATCTTGACGATGAAACACCGAAATTGCGTCGGAATTGAATACAACAGGCACCATGCTGACTTCTCTCCGGGAGAGTAATGCTTCTAACTATCTGTGCTTTGATTCGTTCCTGGGATTCCAGTAATAGATTCCGATGGACATGGGAAGGTTTACCGTAACCTGTGGACCTTCATCTTGACGATGAAACACAGAAATTACGCCGGAATTGAATACAACAGGCACCATGCTGACTTCTCTCCTGGAGAGTAATCCTTCTAACTATCTGTGCTTTGATTCTTTCCTGGGGTGCCAGTAATAGATTCCGATGGACATGGGAAGGTTCACTGTAACCTGTGGACCTTCATCTTGACGATGTGACACAGAAATTGCGTCGGAGTTGAATACAACAGGCACCATGCCGACTTCTGTCCGGGAGAGTAATACTTCTAACTGTCTCTGATTTGATTCGTTCCTGGGATGCCAGTAATAGATTCCGATGGACATGGGAAGGTTTACTGTAACCTGTGGACCTTCATCTTGACGATGAAACACCGAAATTACTTCGGAATTGAATACAACAGGCACCATGCCGACTTCTGTCCGGGAGAGTAATACTTCTAACTGTCTCTGATTTGATTCGTTCCTGGCATGCCAGTAATAGATTCCGTTGGACATGGGAAAGTTTACTGTAACCTGTGGACCTTCATCTTGACGATGAAACACAGAAATTGCGTCGGAATTGAATACAACAGGCACCATGCTGACTTCTCTCCGGGCGCGTAATGCTTCTAACTATCTGTGCTTTGATTCGTTCCTGGGATTCCAGTAATAGATTCCGATGGACATGGGAAGGTTTACTGTAACCTGTGGACCTTCATCTTGTCGATGAAACACAGAAATTGCGACGGAATTGAATACAACAGGCACCATGCTGACTTCTCTCCGGGAGAGTAATGCTTCTAACTATCTGTGCTTTGATTCGTTCCTGGGATTCCAGTAATAGATTCCGATGGACATGGGAAGGTTTACTGTAACCTGTGGACCTTCATCTTGACGTTGAAACACAGAAATTGCGTCGGAATTGAATACAACAGGCACCATGCTGACTTCTCTCCGGGAGAGTACTGCTTCTAACTGTCGGTGCTTTGATTCGTTCCTGGGATTCCAGTAATAGATTCCGATGGACATGGGAAGGTTTACTGTAACCTGTGGACCTTCATCTTGACGATGAAACACAGAAATTGCGTCGGAATTGAATACAACAGGCACCATGCTGACTTCTCTCCGGGCGCGTAATGCTTCTAACTATCTGTGCTTTGATTCGTTCCTGGGATTCCAGTAATAGATTCCGATGGACATGGGAAGGTTTACTGTAACCTGTGGACCTTCATCTTGTCGATGAAACACAGAAATTGCGACGGAATTGAATACAACAGGCACCATGCTGACTTCTCTCCGGGAGAGTAATGCTTCTAACTATCTGTGCTTTGATTCGTTCCTGGGATTCCAGTAACAGATTCCGATGGACATAGGAAGGTTTACTGTAACCTGTCGACCTTCATCTTGACGATGAAACACAGAAATTGCGTCGGAATTGAATACAACAGGCACCATGCTGACTTCTCTCCGGGAGAGTAATGCTTCTAACTATCTGTGCTTTGATTCGTTCCTGGGATTCCAGTAACAGATTCCGATGGACATGGGAAGGTTTACTGTAACCTGTGGACCTTCATCTTGACGACGAAACACAGAAATTGCGTCGGAATTGAATACAACAGGCACCATGCTGACTTCTCTCCGGGAGAGTAATGCTTCTAACTATCTGTGCTTTGATTCGTTCCTGGGATTCCAGTAATAGATTCCGATGGACATGGGAAGGTTTACTGTAACCTGTGGACCTTCATCTTGACGATGAAACACAGAAATTGCGTCGGAATAGAATACAACAGGCACCATGCTAACTTCTCTCCGGGCGAGTAATGCTTCTAACTATCTGTGCTTTGATTCGTCCTTGGGATTCCAGTAACAGATTCCGATGGACATGGGAAGGTTAACTGTAACCTGTGGACCTTCATCTTGACGATGAAACACAGAAATTGCGTCGTACTTCAATCCAACCGGCACCATGCTGACTTCTCTCCGGGAGAGTAATGCTTCAAACTATCTGTGCTTTGATTCGTTCCTGGGATTCCAGTAATAGATTCCGATGGACATGGGAAGGTTTACTGTAACCTGTGGACCTTCATCTTGTCGATGAAACACAGAAATTGCGACGGAATTGAATATAACAGGCACCATGCTGACTTCTCTCCGGGAGAGTAATGCTTCTAACTATCTGTGCTTTGATTCGTTCCTGGGATTCCAGTAACAGATTCCGATGGACATAGGAAGGTTTACTGTAACCTGTCGACCTTTATCTTGACGATGAAACACAGAAATTGCGTCGGAATTGAATACAACAGGCACCATGCTGACTTCTCTCCGGGAGAGTAATGCTTCTAACTATCTGTGCTTTGATTCGTTCCTGGGATTCCAGTAATATATTCCGATGGACATGGGAAGGTTTACTGTAACCTGTGGACCTTCATCTTGACGACGAAACACAGAAATTGCGTTGGAATTTAATATAACAGGCACCATGCCGACTTCTCTCCGGGAGAGTAATGCTTCTAACTATAGTACTTTAAACATAGCTGCGCTCCAGCAATGGTTCCACGTAAATCAAACTAAGAACAGCCGACCAGTTGCAAAGGATAAAGCAATCTTTACCTAGGTTTCAATAGATATAAATCTATCTTCTTCAGAAGATGCAGTATTATAACAACATGAAGTGATATGTCCTTATCGTTTAGGCAAACATCTGCATAGTTACATTAATCATATAAATTATAGCCCTGACAACAGGGTTTGTCAAACAAAAAAATAGGTACATAGAAGTTGCAGAGCGCCTAAGCTTCTAACGATCTGTGTTTTGGTTCGTTCCTGGGATGCCAGTAATAGATTCCGAAGGACATCGGAAGGTTTACTGTAACCTGTGGACCTTCAACTTGACGATGAAACACAGAAATTGCGTTGGAATTGAATACAATAGGCACCATGCTGACTTCTCTCCGGGAGAGTAATGCTTCTAACTATCTGTGCTTTGATTCGTTCCTGGGATTCCAGTAATAGATTCCGATGGACATGGGAAGGTTTACTGTAACCTGTGGACGTTCATCTTGACGATGAAACACAGAAATTGCGTCGGAATTGAATACAACAGGCACCATGCTGACTTCTGTCCGGGAGAGTAATACTTCTAACTGTCTCTGATTTGATTCGTTCCTGGCATGCCAGTAAGAGATTCCGATGGACATGGGAAAGTTTACTGTAACCTGTGGACCTTCATCTTGACGATGAAACACAGAAATTGCATCGGAATTGATACAACAGGCACCGTTCTGACTTGTCTCCGGGAGAGTAATGCTTATAACTATCAGTGCTTTGATTCGTTCCTGGAATTCCAGTAATAGATTCCGATGGACATGGGAAGGTTTACTGTAACCTGTGGACCTTCATCTTGTCGATGAAACACAGAAATTGCGTCGGAATTGAATACAACAGGCACCATGCTGACTTCTCTCCGGGAGAGTAATGCTTCTAACTATCTGTGCTTTGGTTCGTTCCTGGAATTCCAGTAATAGATTCCGATGACCATCGGAAGGTTTACTGTAACCCGTGGACCTTCATCTTGACGATGAAACGCAGAAATTGCGTCGGAATTGAATGCAACAGGCACCATGCTGACTTCTCTCCGGGAGAGTAATGCTTCTAACTATCTGTGCTTTGATTCGTTCCTGGGATTCCAGTAATAGATTCCGATGGACATGGGAAGGTTTACTGTAACCTGTGGACCTTCATCTTGACGATGAAACACAGAAATTGCGTCGGAATTGAATACAACAGGCACTATGCTGACTTCTCTCCGGGAGAGTAATGCTTCTAACTATCTGTGTTTTGGTTCGTTCCTGGAATGCCAGTAATAGATTCCGAAGGACATCGGAAGGTTTACTGTAACCTGTGGACCTTCAACTTGACGATGAAACACAGAAATTGCGTCGGAATTGAATACAATAGGCACCATGCTGACTTCTCTCCGGGAGAGTAATGCTTCTAACTATCTGTGCTTTGATTCGTTCCTGGGATTCCAGTAATAGATTCCGATGGACATGGGAAGGTTTACTGTAACCTGTGGACCTTCATCTTGACGATGAAACAGAGAAATTGCGTCGGAGTTGAAAACAACAGGCACCATGCTGACTTCTCTCCGGGAGAGTAATGCTTCTAACTATCTGTGCTTTGATTCGTTCCTGGGTTCCATTAATAGATTCCGATGGACATGGGAAGGCTTACTGTAACCTGTGGACCTTCATCTTGACGATGAAACACCGAAATTGCGTCGGAATTGAATACAACAGGCACCATGCTGACTTCTCTCCGGGAGAGTAATGCTTCTAACTATCTGTGCTTTGATTCGTTCCTGGGATTCCAGTAATAGATTCCGATGGACATGGGAAGGTTTACCGTAACCTGTGGACCTTCATCTTGACGATGAAACACAGAAATTACGCCGCAATTGAATACAACAGGCACCATGCTGACTTCTCTCCTGGAGAGTAATCCTTCTAACTATCTGTGCTTTGATTCTTTCCTGGGGTGCCAGTAATAGATTCCGATGGACATGGGAAGGTTCACTGTAACCTGTGGACCTTCATCTTGACGATGTGACACAGAAATTGCGTCGGAGTTGAATACAACAGGCACCATGCCGACTTCTGTCCGGGAGAGTAATACTTCTAACTGTCTCTGATTTGATACGTTCCTGGGATGCCAGTAATAGATTCCGATGGACATGGGAAGGTTTACTGTAACCTGTGGACCTTCATCTTGACGATGAAACACCGAAATTGCTTCGGAATTGAATACAACAGGCACCATGCCGACTTCTGTCCGGGAGAGTAATACTTCTAACTGTCTCTGATTTGATTCGTTCCTGGCATGCCAGTAATAGATTCCGTTGGACATGGGAAAGTTTACTGTAACCTGTGGACCTTCATCTTGACGATGAAACACAGAAATTGCGTCGGAATTGAATACAACAGGCACCATGCTGACTTCTCTCCGGGAGAGTAATGCTTCTAACTATGTGTGCTTTGATTCGTTCCTGGGATTCCAGTAATAGATTGCGATGGACATAGGAAGGTTTACTGTAACCTGTGGACCTTCATCTTGACGATGAAACACAGAAATTACGTCGGAATTGAATACAACAGGCACCATGCTGACTTCTCTCCGGGAGAGTAATGCTTCTAACTATCTGTGCTTGGATTCGTTCCTGGGATTCCAGTAATAGATTCCGATGGACATGGGTAGGTTCACTGTAACCTGTGGACCTTCATCTTGACGATGAAACACAGAAATTGCGTCGGAATTGAATACAACAGACACCATGCTGACTTCTCTCCGGGAGAGTAATGCCTCTAACTATCTGTGCTTTGATTCGTTCCTGCGATTCCAGTAATAGATTCCGATGGACATGGGAAGGTTTACTGTAACCTGTGGACCTTCATCTTGACGATGAAATTAGAAATTGCGTTGGAATTTAATACAACAGGCACCATGCCGACTTCTGTCCGGGAGAGTAATGCTTCTAACTATCTGTGTTTTGGTTCGTTCCTGGGATTCCAGTAATAGATTCTGATGGACATGGGAAGCTTTACCGTAACCTGTGGACCTTCATCTTGACGATGAAACACAGAAATTGCGTCGGAATTGAATACAACAGGCACCATGCTGACTTCTGTCCGGGAGAGTAATGCTTCTAACTATCTGTGCTTTGATTCGTTCCTGGGATTCCAGTAATAGATTCCGATGGACATCAGAAATTTTACGGTAACCTGTGGACCTTCATCTCGACGATGAAACACAGAAATTGCGTCGGAATTGAATACAACAGGCACCATGCTGACTACTCTCCGGGAGAGTAATGCTTCTAACTATCTGTGCTTTGATTCGTTCCTGGGATTCCAGTAATAGATTCCGACGGACATTGGAAGGTTTACTGTAACCTGTGGACCTTCATCTTGACGATGAAACACAGAAATTGCGTCGGAATTGAATACAACAGGCACCATGCTGACTTCTCTCCGGGAGAGTAATGCTTCTAACTATCTGTGCTTGGATTCGTTCCTGGGATTCCAGTAATAGATTCCGATGGACATGGGTAGGTTTACTGTAACCTGTGGACCTTCATCGTGACGATGAAACACAGAAATTGCGTCGGAATTGAATACAACAGGCACCATGCTGACTTCTCTCCGGGAGAGTAATGCTTCTAACTATCTGTGCTTTGATTCGTTCCTGGGATTCCAGTAATTGATTCCGATGGACATGGGAAGGTTTACTGTAACCTGTGGACCTTCATCATGACGACGAAACACAGAAATTGCGTTGGAATTTAATACAACAGGCACCATGCCGACTTCTCTCCGGGAGAGTAATGCTTCTAACTATCTGTGTTTTGGTTCGTTCCTGGGATGCCAGTAATAGATTCCGAAGGACATGGGAAGGTTTACTGTAACCTGTGGACCTTCAACGTGACGATGAAGCACAGAAATTGCGTCGGAATTGAATACAACAGGCACCATGCCGAAATCTCTCCGGGAGAGTAATGCTTCTATCTATCTGTGCTTTGATTTGTTCCTGGGATTCCAGTAATAGATTCCGATGGACATGGGAAGGCTTACTGTAACCTGTGGAACTTCATCTTGACGATGAATCACAGAAATTGCGCCGGAATTGAATACAACAGGCACCATGCTGTCTTCTCTCCGGGAGAGTAATGCTTCTAACTATCTGTGATTTGATTCGTTCCTGGGATTCCAGTAATAGATTCCGATGGACATGGGAAGGTTTACTGTAACCAGTGGACCTTCAACGTGACGATGAAGCACAGAAATTGCGTCGGAATTGAATACAACAGGCACCATGCCGACTTCTCTCCGGGAGAGTAATGCTTCTAACTATCTGTGCTTGGATTCGTTCCTGGGATTCCAGTAATAGATTCCGATGGACATGGGAAGGTTTACTGTAACCTGTGGACCTTCATCTTGACGATGAAACACCGAAATTGCGTCGGAATCGAATACAACAGGCACCATGCTGACTTCTCTCCGGGAGAGTAATGCTTCTAACTATCTGTGCTTTGATTCGTTCCTGGGATTCCAGTAATAGATTCCGATGGACATGGGAAGGTTTACTGTAACCTGTGGACCTTCAACGTGACGATGAAGCACAGAAATTGCGTCGGAATAGAATACAACTGGCACCATGCCGACTTCTCTCCGGGAGAGTAATGCTTCTAACTATCTGTGCTTTGATTCGTTCCTGGGATCCAGTAATAGATCCCGATGGACATGGGAAGATTTACTGTAACCTGTGGACCTTCATCTTGACGATGAAACACAGAAATTGCGTCGGAATTGAACACAACAGGCACCATGCTGACTTCTGTACGGGAGAGTAATGCTTCTAACTATCTGTGCTTTGATTCGTTCCTGGGATTCCAGTAATAGATTCCGATGGACATGGGAAGGTTTACTGTAACCTATGGCCCTTCATCCTGACAGTGAAATACAGAAATTGCGTCGGAATTGAATACAACAGGCACCATGCTGACTTCTCTCCGGGAGAGTAATGCTTCTAATTATCTGGGCTTTGATTCGTTCCTGGGATTCCAGTAATTGATTCCGATGGACATGGGAAGGTTTACTGTAACCTGTGGACCTTCAACGTGACGATGAAGCACAGAAATTGCGTCGGAATTGAATACAACAGGCACCATGCCGACTTCTCTCCGGGAGAGTAATTCTTCTAACTGTCTGTGCTTTGATTCGTTCCTGGGATTCCAGTAATAGATTCCGATGGACATGGGAAAGTTTACTGTAACCTGTGGACCTTCATCTTGACGATGAAACACAGAAATTGCGTCGGAATTGAACACAACAGGCACCATGCTGACTTCTCTCCGGGAGAGTAATGCTTCTAACTATCTGTGCTTTGATTCGTTCCTGGGATTCCAGTAGTGGATTCCGATTGACATGGGAAGGTTTACTGTAACCTGTGGACCTTCAACGTGACGATGAAGCACAGAAATTGCGACGGAATTGAATACAACAGGCACCATGCCGACTTCTCTCCGGGAGAGTAATGCTTCTAACTATCTGTGCTTTGATTCGTTCCTGGGATTCCAGTAATAGATTCCGATGGACATGGAAAGGTTTACTGTAACCTGTGGACCTTCATCTTGACAATGAAACACAGAAATTGCGTCGGAATTGAATACAACATGCACCATGCCGACTTCTCTCCGGGAGAGTAATGCTTCTATCTATCTGTGCTTTGATTCGTTCCTGGGATTCCAGTAATAGATTCCGATGGACATGGGAAGGTTTACTGTAACCTGTGGACCTTCATCTCGACGATGAAACACAGAAATTGCGTCGGAATTGAATACAGCAGGCACCATGCTTACTTCTCTCCGGGAGAGTAATTCTTCTAACTATCTGTGCTTTGATTCGTTCCTGGAATTCCAGTAATAGATTCCGATGGACATGGGAAAGATTACTGTAACCTGTGGACCTTCAACGTGACGATGAAGCACAGAAATTGCGTCGGAATTGAATACAACAGGCACCATGCCGACTTCTCTCCGGGAGAGTAATGCTTCTAACTATCTGTGATCTGATTAGTTCCTGGGATTCCAGTAATAGATTCCGATGGACATGGGAAGGTTTACTGTAACCTGTGGACCTTCATCTTGTCGATGAAACACAGAAATTGCGTCGGAATGGAACACTACAGGCACCATGCTGACTTCTCTCCGGGAGAGTAATACTTCTCGCTGACTCTGCTTTGATTCTTTCGTGGGATGCCAGTAATAGATTCCGATTGACATGGGAAGGTTTACTGTAACCTGTGGACCTTCAACGTGACGATGAAGCACAGAAATTGCGTCGGAATTGAATACAACATGCGCCATGCCGACTTCTCTCCGGGAGAGTAATGCGTCTAACTATCTGTGCTTTGATTGGTTCCTGGGATTCCAGTAATAGATTCCGATGGACATGGGAAGGTTTACTGTAACCTGTGGACCTTCATCTTGACGATGAAACACAGAAATTGCGTCGGAATTGAATACAACATGCACCATGCAGACTTCTCTCCGGGAGAGTAATTCTTCTAACTATCTGTGCTTTGATTCGTTCCTGGGATTCCAGCAATAGATTCCGATGGACATGGGAAGGTTTACTGTAACCTGTGGACTTTCAACGTGACGATGAAGCACAGAAATTGCGTCGGAATTGAATACAACAGGCACCATGCTGACTTCTCTCCGGGAGAGTAATTCTTCTAATTATCTCTGCTTTGGCTCGTTCCTGGGATTCCAGTAATAGATTCCGATGGACATGGGAAGGTTTACTGTAACCTGTGGACCTTCAACGTTACGATGAAGCACAGAAATTGCGTCGGAATTGAATACAACAGGCACCATGCTGACTTCTCTCCGGGAGAGTAATTCTTCTAATTATTTGTGCTTTGATTCGTTCCTGGGATTCCAGTAATAGATTCCGATGGACATGGGAAGGTTTACTGTAACCTGTGGACCTTCAACGTGACGATGAAGCACAGAAATTGCGTCGGAATCGAATACAACAGGCACCATGCTGACTTCTCTCCGGGAGAGTAAGTCTTCTAACTATCTGTGATTTGATTCGTTCCTGGGATTCCAGTAATAGATTCCGATGGACATGGGAATTTTTACTGTAACCTGTGGACCTTCATCTTGACGATGAAACACAGAAATTGCGTCGGAATTGAATACAACAGGCAGTATGCCGACTTCTCTCCGGGAGAGTAATTCTTCTAACTATATGTGTTTTGATTCTTTCCTGGGATTCCAGTAATAGATTCCGATGGACATGGGAAGGTTTATTGTAACCTGTGGACCTTCTCCTAGACGATGAAACACAGAAATTGCGTCGGAATTGAATACAACAGGCAGCATGCCGACTTCTCTCCCTGAGAGTAATTCTTCTATGTGTGCTTTGATTCGATCCTGGGATTCCAGTAATAGATTCCGTTGGACATGGGAAGGTTTACTGTAACCTGTGGACCTTCATCTTGACGATGAAGCACAGAAATTGCGTCGGAATTGAATACAACAGGCACCATGCTGACTTCTCTCCGGGAGAGTAATGCTTCTAACTATCTGTGCTTTGATTCTTTCCTGGGATGCCAGTAATAGATTCCGATGGACATGGGAAGGTTTACTGTAACCTGTGGACCTTCATCTTGACGATGAAACACAGAAATTGCGTGGAATTGAATACAACAGGCACCATGCCGACTTCTCTCCGGGAGAGTAATACTTCTAACTATCTGTGTTCTGATTCGTTCCTGGGATTCCAGTAATAGATTCCGATGGACATGGGAAGGTTTACTGTAACCTGTGGACCTTCATCTTGACGATGAAACACAGAAATTGCGTCGGAATTGAATACAACAGGCACCATGCCGACTTCTCTCCGGGAGAGTAATTCTTCTAACTATCTGTGCTTTGATTCGATCCTGGGATTTCAGTAATATATTCCGATGGACATGGGAAGGTTTACTGTAACCTGTGGATCTGCAACGTGACGATGAAGCACAGAAATTGCGTCGGAATTGAATACAACATGCACCATGCCGACTTCTCTCCGGGAGAGTAATTCTTCTAACTATCTGTGCTTTGATTCGTTCCTGGGATTCCAGTAATAGATTCCGATGGACATGGGAAGGTTTACTGTAACCTGTTGACCTTCAACGTGACGATGAAGCACAGAAATTGCGTCGGAATTGAATACAACATGCACCATGCTGACTTCTCTCCGGGAGAGTAATTCTTCTAACTATCTTTGCTTTGATTCGTACCTGGGATTCCAGTAATAGATTCCGATTGACATGGGAAGGTTTACTGTAACCTGTGGACCTTCAACGTGACGATGAAGCACAGAAATTGCGTCGGAATTGGATACAACATGCACCATGCTGACTTCTCTCTGGGAGAGTAATTCTTCTAATTATCTGTGCTTTGGCTCGTTCCTGGGATTCCAGTAATAGATTCCGATGGACATGGGAAGGTTTACTGTAACCTGTGGACCTTCATCTTGACGATGAAACACAGAAATTGCGTCGGAATTGAATACAACAGGCACTATGCTGACTTCTCTCCGGGAGAGTAATGCTTCTAACTATCTGTGCTTTGATTCGTTCCTGGGATTCCAGTAATAGAGTCCGATGGCCATGGGAAGGTTTACTGTAACCTGTGGACCTTCATCTTGACGTTGAAACACAGAAATTGCGTCGGAATTGAATACAACAGGCACCATGCTGACTTCTCTCCGGGAGAGTACTGCTTCTAACTGTCGGTGCTTTGATTCGTTCCTGGGATTCCAGTAATAGATTCCGATGGACATGGGAAGGTTTACTGTAACCTGTGGACCTTCATCTTGACGATGAAACACAGAAATTGCGTCGGAATTGAATACAACAGGCACCATGCTGACTTCTCTCCGGGCGCGTAATGCTTCTAACTATCTGTGCTTTGATTCGTTCCTGGGATTCCAGTAATAGATTCCGATGGACATGGGAAGGTTTACTGTAACCTGTGGACCTTCATCTTGTCGATGAAACACAGAAATTGCGACGGAATTGAATACAACAGGCACCATGCTGACTTCTCTCCGGGAGAGTAATGCTTCTAACTATCTGTGCTTTGATTCGTTCCTGGGATTCCAGTAACAGATTCCGATGGACATAGGAAGGTTTACTGTAACCTGTCGACCTTCATCTTGACGATGAAACACAGAAATTGCGTCGGAATTGAATACAACAGGCACCATGCTGACTTCTCTCCGGGAGAGTAATGCTTCTAACTATCTGTGCTTTGATTCGTTCCTGGGATTCCAGTAACAGATTCCGATGGACATGGGAAGGTTTACTGTAACCTGTGGACCTTCATCTTGACGACGAAACACAGAAATTGCGTTGGAATTTAATACAACAGGCACCATGCCGACTTCTCTCCGGGAGAGTAATGCTTCTAACTATCTGTGTTTTGGTTCGTTCCTGGAATGCCAGTAATAGATTCCGAAGGACATCGGAAGGTTTACTGTAACCTGTGGACCTTCAACTTGACGATGAAACAAAGAAATTGCGTCGGAATTGAATACAATAGGCACCATGCTGACTTCTCTCCGGGAGAGTAATGCTTCTAACTATCTGTGCTTTGATTCGTTCCTGGGATTCCAGTAATAGATTCCGATGGACATGGGAAGGTTTACTGTAACCTGTGGACCTTCATCTTGACGATGAAACAGAGAAATTGCGTCGGAGTTGAAAACAACAGGCACCATGCTGACTTCTCTCCGGGAGAGTAATGCTTCTAACTATCTGTGCTTTGATTCGTTCCTGGGTTCCATTAATAGATTCCGATGGACATGGGAAGGCTTACTGTAACCTGTGGACCTTCATCTTGACGATGAAACACCGAAATTGCGTCGGAATTGAATACAACAGGCACCATGCTGACTTCTCTCCGGGAGAGTAATGCTTCTAACTATCTGTGCTTTGATTCGTTCCTGGGATTCCAGTAATAGATTCCGATGGACATGGGAAGGTTTACCGTAACCTGTGGACCTTCATCTTGACGATGAAACACAGAAATTACGCCGGAATTGAATACAACAGGCACCATGCTGACTTCTCTCCTGGAGAGTAATCCTTCTAACTATATGTGCTTTGATTCTTTCCTGGGGTGCCAGTAATAGATTCCGATGGACATGGGAAGGTTCACTGTAACCTGTGGACCTTCATCTTGACGATGTGACACAGAAATTGCGTCGGAGTTGAATACAACAGGCACCATGCCGACTTCTGTCCGGGAGAGTAATACTTCTAACTGTCTCTGATTTGATTCGTTCCTGGGATGCCAGTAATAGATTCCGATGGACATGGGAAGGTTTACTGTAACCTGTGGACCTTCATCTTGACGATGAAACACCGAAATTGCTTCGGAATTGAATACAACAGGCACCATGCCGACTTCTGTCCGGGAGAGTAATACTTCTAACTGTCTCTGATTTGATTCATTCCTGGCATGCCAGTAATAGATTCCGTTGGACATGGGAAAGTTTACTGTAACCTGTGGACCTTCATCTTGACGATGAAACACAGAAATTGCGTCGGAATTGAATACAACAGGCACCATGCTGACTTCTCTCCGGGAGAGTAATGCTTCTAACTATGTGTGCTTTGATTCGTTCCAGGGATTCCGGTAATAGATTGCGATGGACATAGGAAGGTTTACTGTAACCTGTGGACCTTCATCTTGACGATGAAACACAGAAATTACGTCGGAATTGAATACAACAGGCACCATGCTAACTTCTCTCCGGGAGAGTAATGCTTCTAACTATCTGTGCTTTGATTCGTTCCTGGGATTCCAGTAATAGAATCCGATGTACATGGGAAGGTTCACTGTAACCAGTGGACCTTCATCTTGACGATGAAACACAGAAATTGCGTCGGAATTGAATACAACAGGCACCATGCTGACTTCTCTCCGGGAGAGTAATGCTTCTAAATATCTGTGCTTGGATTCGTTCCTGGGATTCCAGTAATAGATTCCGATGGACATGGGTAGGTTCACTGTAACCTGTGGACCTTCATCTTGACGATGAAACACAGAAATTGCGTCGGAATTGAATACAACAGACACCATGCTGACTTCTCTCCGGGAGAGTAATGCCTCTAACTATCTGTGCTTTGATTCGTTCCTGCGATTCCAGTAATAGATTCCGATGGACATGGGAAGGTTTACTGTAACCTGTGGACCTTCATCTTGACGATGAAATTAGAAATTGCGTTGGAATTTAATACAACAGGCACCATGCCGACTTCTGTCCGGGAGAGTAATGCTTCTAACTATCTGTGTTTTGGTTCGTTCCTGGGATTCCAGTAATAGATTCCGATGGACATGGGAAGCTTTACCGTAACCTGTGGACCTTCATCTTGACGATGAAACACAGAAATTGCGTCGGAATTGAATACAACAGGCACCATGCTGACTTCTGTCCGGGAGAGTAATGCTTCTAACTATCTGTGCTTTGATTCGTTCCTGGGATTCCAGTAATAGATTCCGATGGACATCAGAAATTTTACGGTAACCTGTGGACCTTCATCTCGACGATGAAACACAGAAATTGCGTCGGAATTGAATACAACAGGCACCATGCTGACTACTCTCCGGGAGAGTAATGCTTCTAACTATCTGTGCTTTGATTCGTTCCTGGGATTCCAGTAATAGATTCCGACGGACATTGGAAGGTTTACTGTAACCTGTGGACCTTCATCTTGACGATGAAACACAGAAATTGCGTCGGAATTGAATACAACAGGCACCATGCTGACTTCTCTCCGGGAGAGTAATGCTTCTAACTATCTGTGCTTGGATTCGTTCCTGGGATTCCAGTAATAGATTCCGATGGACATGGGTAGGTTTACTGTAACCTGTGGACCTTCATCTTGACGATGAAACACAGAAATTGCGTCGGAATTGAATACAACAGGCACCATGCTGACTTCTCTCCGGGAGAGTAATGCTTCTAACTATCTGTGCTTTGATTCGTTCCTGGGATTCCAGTAATAGATTCCGATGGACATGGGAAGGTTTACTGTAACCTGTGGACCTTCATCTTGACGACGAAACACAGAAATTGCGTTGGAATTTAATACAACAGGCACCATGCCGACTTCTCTCCGGGAGAGTAATGCTTCTAACTATCTGTGTTTTGGTTCGTTCCTGGGATGCCAGTAATAGATTCCGATGGACATGGGAAGGTTTACTGTAACCAGTGGACCTTCAACGTGACGATGAAGCACAGAAATTGCGTCGGAATTGAATACAACAGGCACCATGCCGACTTCTCTCCGGGAGAGTAATGCTTCTAACTATCTGTGCTTGGATTCGTTCCTGGGATTCCAGTAATAGATTCCGATGGACATGGGAAGGTTTACTGTAACCTGTGGACCTTCATCTTGACGATGAAACACCGAAATTGCGTCGGAATCGAATACAACAGGCACCATGCTGACTTCTCTCCGGGAGAGTAATGCTTCTAACTATCTGTGCTTTGATTCGTTCCTGGGATTCCAGTAATAGATTCCGATGGACATGGGAAGGTTTACTGTAACCTGTGGACATTCAACGTGACGATGAAGCACAGAAATTGCGTCGGAATAGAATACAACAGGCACCATGCCGACTTCTCTCCGGGAGAGTAATGCTTCTAACTATCTGTGCTTTGATTCGTTCCTGGGATTCCAGTAATAGATCCCGATGGACATGGGAAGATTTACTGTAACCTGTGGACCTTCATCTTGACGATGAAACACAGAAATTGCGTCGGAATTGAACACAACAGGCACCATGCTGACTTCTGTACGGGAGAGTAATGCTTCTAACTATCTGTGCTTTGATTCGTTCCTGGGATTCCAGTAATAGATTCCGATGGACATGGGAAGGTTTACTGTAACCTATGGCCCTTCATCCTGACAGTGAAATATAGAAATTGCGTCGGAATTGAATACAACAGGCACCATGCTGACTTCTCTCCGGGAGAGTAATGCTTCTAACTATCTGTGCTTTGTTATTTTCCTGGGATGCCAGTAATAGGTTCCGATGGACATGGGAAGGTTTACTGTAACCTGTCGACCTTCATCTTGACGATGAAACACAGAAATTGCGTCGGAATTGAATACAACAGGCACCATGCCGACTTCTGTCCGGGAGAGTAATACTTCTAACTGTCTCTGTTTTGATTCTTTCCTGGGACGCCAGTAATAGATTCCGATGGACATGGGGAGGTTTACTGTAACCTGTGGACCTTAAACGTGACGATGAAGCACAGAAATTGCGTCGGAATTGAATACAACAAGCACCATGTCGACTTCTCTCCGGGAGAGTAATGCTTCTAACTATCTGTGCTTTGATTCGTTCCTGGGATTCCAGTAATAGATTCCGATGGACATGGGAAGGTTTACTGTAACCTGTGGACCTTCATCTTGACGATGAAGCACAGAAATTGCGCCGGAATTGAATACAACAGGCACCATGCTGACTTCTCTCCGGGAGAGTAATGCTTCTAATTATCTGGGCTTTGATTCGTTCCTGGGATTCCAGTAATTGATTCCGATGGACATGGGAAGGTTTACTGTAACCTGTGGACCTTCAACGTGACGATGAAGCACAGAAATTGCGTCGGAATTGAATACAACAGGCACCATGCCGACTTCTCTCCGGGAGAGTAATTCTTCTAACTGTCTGTGCTTTGATTCGTTCCTGGGATTCCAGTAATAGATTCCGATGGACATGGGAAAGTTTACTGTAACCTGTGGACCTTCATCTTGACGATGAAACACAGAAATTGCGTCGGAATTGAATACAACAGGCACCATGCTGACTTCTCTCCGGGAGAGTAATGCTTCTAACTATCTGTGCTTTGATTCGTTCCTGGGATTCCAGTAGTGGATTCCGATTGACATGGGAAGGTTTACTGTAACCTGTGGACCTTCAACGTGACGATGAAGCACAGAAATTGCGACGGAATTGAATACAACAGGCACCATGCCGACTTCTCTCCGGGAGAGTAATGCTTCTAACTATCTGTGCTTTGATTCGTTCCTGGGATTCCAGTAATAGATTCCGATGGACATGGAAAGGTTTACTGTAACCTGTGGACCTTCATCTTGACAATGAAACACAGAAATTGCGTCGGAATTGAATACAACATGCACCATGCCGACTTCTCTCCGGGAGAGTAATGCTTCTAACTATCTGTGCTTTGATTCGTTCCTGGGATTCCAGTAATAGATTCCGATGGACATGGGAAGGTTTACTGTAACCTGTGGACCTTCATCTCGAAGATGAAACACAGAAATTGCGTCGGAATTGAATACAGCAGGCACCATGCTTACTTCTCTCCGGGAGAGTAATTCTTCTAACTATCTGTGCTTTGATTCGTTCCTGGAATTCCAGTAATAGATTCCGATGGACATGGGAAAGATTACTGTAACCTGTGGACCTTCAACGTGACGATGAAGCACAGAAATTGCGTCGGAATTGAATACAACAGGCACCATGCCGACTTCTCTCCGGGAGAGTAATGCTTCTAACTATCTGTGATCTGATTAGTTCCTGGGATTCCAGTAATAGATTCCGATGGACATGGGAAGGTTTACTGTAACCTGTGGACCTTCATCTTGTCGATGAAACACAGAAATTGCGTCGGAATGGAACACTACAGGCACCATGCTGACTTCTCTCCGGGAGAGTAATACTTCTCGCTGACTCTGCTTTGATTCTTTCGTGGGATGCCAGTAATAGATTCCGATTGACATGGGAAGGTTTACTGTAACCTGTGGACCTTCAACGTGACGATGAAGCACAGAAATTGCGTCGGAATTGAATACAACATGCGCCATGCCGACTTCTCTCCGGGAGAGTAATGCGTCTAACTATCTGTGCTTTGATTGGTTCCTGGTATTCCAGTAATAGATTCCGATGGACATGGGAAGGTTTACTGTAACCTGTGGACCTTCATCTTGACGATGAAACACAGAAATTGCGTCGGAATTGAATACAACATGCACCATGCAGACTTCTCTCCGGGAGAGTAATTCTTCTAACTATCTGTGCTTTGATTCGTTCCTGGGATTCCAGCAATAGATTCCGATGGACATGGGAAGGTTTACTGTAACCTGTGGACTTTCAACGTGACGATGAAGCACAGAAATTGCGTCGGAATTGAATACAACAGGCACCATGCTGACTTCTCTCCGGGAGAGTAATTCTTCTAATTATCTCTGCTTTGGCTCGTTCCTGGGATTCCAGTAATAGATTCCGATGGACATGGGAAGGTTTACTGTAACCTGTGGACCTTCAACGTTACGATGAAGCACAGAAATTGCGTCGGAATTGAATACAACAGGCACCATGCTGACTTCTCTCCGGGAGAGTAATTCTTCTAATTATTTGTGCTTTGATTCGTTCCTGGGATTCCAGTAATAGATTCCGATGGACATGGGAAGGTTTACTGTAACCTGTGGACCTTCAACGTGACGATGAAGCACAGAAATTGCGTCGGAATCGAATACAACAGGCACCATGCTGACTTCTCTCCGGGAGAGTAAGTCTTCTAACTATCTGTGATTTGATTCGTTCCTGGGATTCCAGTAATAGATTCCGATGGACATGGGAATTTTTACTGTAACCTGTGGACCTTCATCTTGACGATGAAACACAGAAATTGCGTCGGAATTGAATACAACAGGCAGTATGCCGACTTCTCTCCGGGAGAGTAATTCTTCTAACTATATGTGTTTTGATTCTTTCCTGGGATTCCAGTAATAGATTCCGATGGACATGGGAAGGTTTATTGTAACCTGTGGACCTTCTCCTAGACGATGAAACACAGAAATTGCGTCGGAATTGAATACAACAGGCAGCATGCCGACTTCTCTCCCTGAGAGTAATTCTTCTATGTGTGCTTTGATTCGATCCTGGGATTCCAGTAATAGATTCCGTTGGACATGGGAAGGTTTACTGTAACCTGTGGACCTTCATCTTGACGATGAAGCACAGAAATTGCGTCGGAATTGAATACAACAGGCACCATGCTGACTTCTCTCCGGGAGAGTAATGCTTCTAACTATCTGTGCTTTGATTCTTTCCTGGGATGCCAGTAATAGATTCCGATGGACATGGGAAGGTTTACTGTAACCTGTGGACCTTCATCTTGACGATGAAACACAGAAATTGCGTGGAATTGAATACAACAGGCACCATGCCGACTTCTCTCCGGGAGAGTAATACTTCTAACTATCTGTGTTCTGATTCGTTCCTGGGATTCCAGTAATAGATTCCGATGGACATGGGAAGGTTTACTGTAACCTGTGGACCTTCATCTTGTCGATGAAACACAGAAATTGCGTCGGAATGGAACACTACAGGCACCATGCTGACTTCTCTCCGGGAGAGTAATACTTCTCGCTGACTCTGCTTTGATTCTTTCGTGGGATGCCAGTAATAGATTCCGATTGACATGGGAAGGTTTACTGTAACCTGTGGACCTTCAACGTGACGATGAAGCACAGAAATTGCGTCGGAATTGAATACAACATGCGCCATGCAGACTTCTCTCCGGGAGAGTAATGCGTCTAACTATCTGTGCTTTGATTGGTTCCTGGGATTCCAGTAATAGATTCCGATGGACATGGGAAGGTTTACTGTAACCTGTGGACCTTCATCTTGACGATGAAACACAGAAATTGCGTCGGAATTGAATACAACATGCACCATGCAGACTTCTCTCCGGGAGAGTAATTCTTCTAACTATCTGTGCTTTGATTCGTTCCTGGGATTCCAGCAATAGATTCCGATGGACATGGGAAGGTTTACTGTAACCTGTGGACTTTCAACGTGACGATGAAGCACAGAAATTGCGTCGGAATTGAATACAACAGGCACCATGCTGACTTCTCTCCGGGAGAGTAATTCTTCTAATTATCTCTGCTTTGTCTCGTTCCTGGGATTCCAGTAATAGATTCCGATGGACATGGGAAGGTTTACTGTAACCTGTGGACCGTCAACGTTACGATGAAGCACAGAAATTGCGTCGGAATTGAATACAACAGGCACCATGCTGACTTCTCTCCGGGAGAGTAATTCTTCTAATTATTTGTGCTTTGATTCGTTCCTGGGATTCCAGTAATAGATTCCGATGGACATGGGAAGGTTTACTGTAACCTGTGGACCTTCAACGTGACGATGAAGCACAGAAATTGCGTCGGAATCGAATACAACAGGCACCATGCTGACTTCTCTCCGGGAGAGTGAGTCTTCTAACTATGTGTGATTTGATTCGTTCCTGGGATTCCAGTAATAGATTCCGATGGACATGGGAATTTTTACTGTAACCTGTGGACCTTCATCTTGACGATGAAACACAGAAATTGCGTCGGAATTGAATACAACAGGCAGTATGCCGACTTCTCTCCGGGAGAGTAATTCTTCTAACTATATGTGTTTTGATTCTTTCCTGGGATTCCAGTAATAGATTCCGATGGACATGGGAAGGTTTATTGTAACCTGTGGACCTTCTCCTAGACGATGAAACACAGAAATTGCGTCGGAATTGAATACAACAGGCAGCATGCCGACTTCTCTCCCTGAGAGTAATTCTTCTATGTGTGCTTTGATTCGATCCTGGGATTCCAGTAATAGATTCCGTTGGACATGGGAAGGTTTACTGTAACCTGTGGACCTTCATCTTGACGATGAAGCACAGAAATTGCGTCGGAATTGAATACAACAGACACCATGCTGACTTCTCTCCGGGAGAGTAATGCCTCTAACTATCTGTGCTTTGATTCGTTCCTGCGATTCCAGTAATAGATTCCGATGGACATGGGAAGGTTTACTGTAACCTGTGGACCTTCATCTTGACGATGAAATTAGAAATTGCGTTGGAATTTAATACAACAGGCACCATGCCGACTTCTGTCCGGGAGAGTAATGCTTCTAACTATCTGTGTTTTGGTTCGTTCCTGGGATTCCAGTAATAGATTCCGATGGACATGGGAAGCTTTACCGTAACCTGTGGACCTTCATCTTGACGATGAAACACAGAAATTGCGTCGGAATTGAATACAACAGGCACCATGCTGACTTCTGTCCGGGAGAGTAATGCTTCTAACTATCTGTGATTTGATTCGTTCCTGGGATTCCAGTAATAGATTCCGATGGACATCAGAAATTTTACGGTAACCTGTGGACCTTCATCTCGACGATGAAACACAGAAATTGCGTCGGAATTGAATACAACAGGCACCATGCTGACTACTCTCCGGGAGAGTAATGCTTCTAACTATCTGTGCTTTGATTCGTTCCTGGGATTCCAGTAATAGATTCCGACGGACATTGGAAGGTTTACTGTAACCTGTGGACCTTCATCTTGACGATGAAACACAGAAATTGCGTCGGAATTGAATACAACAGGCACCATGCTGACTTCTCTCCGGGAGAGTAATGCTTCTAACTATCTGTGCTTGGATTCGTTCCTGGGATTCCAGTAATAGATTCCGATGGACATGGGTAGGTTTACTGTAACCTGTGGACCTTCATCTTGACGATGAAACACAGAAATTGCGTCGGAATTGAATACAACAGGCACCATGCTGACTTCTCTCCGGGAGAGTAATGCTTCTAACTATCTGTGCTTTGATTCGTTCCTGGGATTCCAGTAATAGATTCCGATGGACATGGGAAGATTTACTGTAACCTGTGGACCTTCATCTTGACGACGAAACACAGAAATTGCGTTGGAATTTAATACAACAGGCACCATGCCGACTTCTCTCCGGGAGAGTAATGCTTCTAACTATCTGTGTTTTGGTTCGTTCCTGGGATGCCAGTAATAGATTCCGAAGGACATGGGAAGGTTTACTGTAACCTGTGGACCTTCAACGTGACGATGAAGCACAGAAATTGCGTCGGAATTGAATACAACAGGCACCATGCCGAAATCTCTCCGGGAGAGTAATGCTTCTATCTATCTGTGCTTTGATTTGTTCCTGGGATTCCAGTAATAGATTCCGATGGACATGGGAAGGCTTACTGTAACCTGTGGACCTTCATCTTGACGATGAAACACAGAAATTGCGTCGGAATTGAATACAACAGGCACCATGCCGACTTCTCTCCGGGAGAGTAATTCTTCTAACTATCTGTGCTTTGATTCGATCCTGGGATTTCAGTAATATATTCCGATGGACATGGGAAGGTTTACTGTAACCTGTGGATCTGCAACGTGACGATGAAGCACAGAAATTGCGTCGGAATTGAATACAACATGCACCATGCCGACTTCTCTCCGGGAGAGTAATTCTTCTAACTATCTGTGCTTTGATTCGTTCCTGGGATTCCAGTAATAGATTCCGATGGACATGGGAAGGTTTACTGTAACCTGTGGACCTTCAACGTGACGATGAAGCACAGAAATTGCGTCGGAATTGAATACAACATGCACCATGCTGACTTCTCTCCGGGAGAGTAATTCTTCTAACTATCTTTGCTTTGATTCGTACCTGGGATTCCAGTAATAGATTCCGATTGACATGGGAAGGTTTACTGTAACCTGTGGACCTTCAACGTGACGATGAAGCACAGAAATTGCGTCGGAATTGGATACAACATGCACCATGCTGACTTCTCTCCGGGAGAGTAATTCTTCTAATTATCTGTGCTTTGGCTCGTTCCTGGGATTCCAGTAATAGATTCCGATGGACATGGGAAGGTTTACTGTAACCTGTGGACCTTCATCTTGACGATGAAACACAGAAATTGCGTCGGAATTGAATACAACAGCCACCATGCCGACTTCTCTCCGGGAGAGTAATTCTTCTAACTATCTGTGCTTTGATTCGTTCCTGGGATTCCAGCAATAGATTCCGATGGACATGGGAATGTTTACTGTAACCTGTGGACTTTCAACGTGACGATGAAGCACAGAAATTGCGTCGCAATTGAATACAACAGGCACCATGCTGACTTCTCTCCGGGAGAGTAATTCTTCTAATTATCTGTGCTTTGGCTCGTTCCTGGGATTCCAGTAATAGATTCCGATGGACATTTATTTTATTTATTTATTTATTTATTGCCAAATTATAGACCTGTTACCTGATGTTTAAAACAGGTCGTACATCTTACAATTTTCGTTTTTCATCTTTTTACAGTTTTCTTTCCTTTTGTTTTATCTACAACATTTAAAAAAAAAAAAAAAAAAAAAAAAAAAGATTCAAAATAACAATAATTTGAGGTTGAAATATAAATAAAATTTTGTTGTTTTTAAGAAGAATATAAAAAGAAGCTAGGATAGATGAGAGATTTGTTAGTACCATCACCGAGTGTGACTGACGGTGAATACCTCGGAATGGTTTCATCGAGCCGTTGACCGCCAGTCTCACACACACACACACACACACACACACACACACAAATGGTTATTAGTAGAGAAATGTTTCTTATCCTATTTGTTACTAATCCTATGTATTAACTACATTAGGTGCGCATCCATGTACAGCATTTGGTGTTTTCTTGGCTAGATTGCCAGCAATTTACTTATTTCCTGTCACATCTCAGCTTCCTCCTCCTGTTCCTCCTCATTGTCACTATTTTCGCTGTCACTGTGGGTATCGCTGTCCATCCCCTGGACATTTCTGTTACGCTGCACATAGGCATGTCTGTGAAGTCGTGTCCGCATATACTCTTCATGTGTTGTTTTTGAAATACTGTTTGTCAGTGCGTTTAATTGTGCCCATTGTTCTTCGTCTCTTATTGCTGTGTATATATCTATGTCTGTATCTGTGTAATCTAAGTGTAGTGTATGTCTATTGTTCGCGTATTGGCCGCAGAAAAAGACAGTGTGTTCTGGGGAACCTTCTTCCCCGCATGTGCATGTAGGTGTCTGCCTCAGACTCACGCGGTTTAAGTGCGTGGGATAAGGTCCGTGCCCAGTTAAGAAATGTACCATACCGCGGCTGGGATCGATATGTCTCATTCTCAACCGCTCCCTTATGTCAGGGAGGAAGTTGTGCAATCTACGTCCCTTATCACTTACATCCCACTCACCTTGCCATGTATCCAAGCGCCAACTTTTAAGGTGACGTATCGTCTCGATGGGCACACCGGTTATTGTGTGTACCTTATCTAGTCTCCCCACCTTTAACCAGTACCTTGCAGCTCTGTATTTGATCATGATATCTATGGGGCATATTCCGAGCACCACACACAGTGCATCCGCAGAGGTGGTACCGAAGGCTCCAGATAACCTAAGTAGGACACTTCTCTGCCCTCGTCTGACGGATGCCTTGTTGGTGACCACGTTCAGTCTATGTGCCCACGTGCTAGCTGCGAAGCTGAGTACTGATTCGAAGAGCGCACAGTGGTATGTACGTATGACTGGTAGAGGTAGTCTGTACTGTTTTGAATTTAGCCTCACCAGTTTGTGGAGTATTTTTTCTGCTTTGTCTGTTGTTAGCCTTATGTGTTCGTGGAAATTCAATTTTTCATCTATGTGTACCCCAAGATAGCGCGTAATGCGTGCTCGTTTGATGTTTGTGTCCCCAATTTTAACCGAAGGATTCCTTTGGAGTGATCCTTTCAGTAAAGTGTATGTTGTTTTGTTTTCGGCTATCCTGAGTTTGTTGCTGTGACACCACTGAGTAATTGTTTGTAGTAATCCACTGGCTTTCTCTTCTAACTGGGCTCTGTTGTTTGCAGTGACTACAACTAATAGGTCATCTGCGTAGGCGACAATTCCGTCTGACCTGTCATCCCCATCCAGAAGTTGTAGGAGGGGTTCGATTGTTATGTCCCAGAAGATGGGGCCGCAGATCGACCCTTGAGGACAGCCTTTGGTAATTCTTTTAATTACTTTCCGGCTGTCCATCTGCCATTCGACTACTCGGTCTTTACAGTAGTCCAGAAAACTGTTGTACAGTGATTGCGGTACCTCCAGATGTCTTAGCCTCTGAAACAGTGCTGGCCACCAAAGATTATCAAAAGCTCCGGCAATGTCAATCATTATTGCCATGGCGTATTTCTGTTTTGTGGTGTTAACTATGTGCAGGGCCTGGTTGATGGCATCATCTATTGATCTGCCCGCTCTGAAGCCGAACTGGTGTTGGCTCATACCTCTGAGAGCTCTGTGTGTTTGCAGGCGCTTGCACAGTAGCTTCTCCTGAATCTTTGCTAGGGTGTTTATTAGGCATATTGGCCTGTAAGTCTTTGGATCTGAAGGATCCCTGTCCGCTGATTTCTTAATAATGACTGCTTTGGAGGTTTTCCATACTGCAGGTACCCTGCCCAGCCGTAAGGCATCGTTCAGTAACGTTGTTAGGAACGGGGTGATCTGCGGTGCTAGTTTTTTCAGTGTTTCCGAGTGGATACCATCTGGTCCAGGTGCTTTTTTGTTTTTGAGCTCTGAGATTGCTAGCGCAACCTCTTCTTGCGCAAAAGGACAGGTGACAGTTGCAGTGTTGTATGGTGTGTGTAGGTTTCCTCTTAGTGTTGCATGATATTGTGTGTCTGTATCGATAACGTCGTCAGGGAGCAGTTTAAACAGCAGAAACTCCGCTGTATTCCTCCATCCCCTCGTCATCGTACCGTCATCCTGCCTTAGCGTTCCCAGAACTAGTGGGGTTTTTATCTTCTCTGTCAATATTTTGTATGGTTCCCCCCATTTATTTTGCTCTGTTTGTGTTGTTACAAATAGCTCCCATTGTTGTCTACGCGTGTTGTATAGGGTCTGTCTGTATAAGTCTTGTGCATGCCTATATGCTTCAAGTCTTATTCGTCGGTCCCTATCTGCTATCGCCCTTTGATATAATTTTCGTTTGCGTCTTGCGTCTTGTTTGAGTCTCGTAAGTTCGTTGGTCCATGGTACTGGTGAGTAATTTGTGTTCTTTGCTGTCGGTATTGATGTGTTTTGTGCATGTTGTATCACCTGTGTTAACTTGTGTGCTCTATAATCGATACTTCCATTGATGTTTTGTAGATCGTGTCGTTGTATAATTTCCGTTAATTTGTTCCAGTCTGCTTTGTGCAACAGCAAGTGTCTGGTGTGTGATTTGGTCATTGTGTTCTGAGTGTGAGTTAGTGTGTATGTTATGACATTATGATCACTACTGGTTATGTTGTCGTGTACAGTCCAGTTTGTTACGTATGCCATTGCTGCATTATTTGCTAGCGTGAAGTCGATATTACTGCTCGTACCATCGAACCCTGCATATGTTGGTATAGGTCCTTCCGTATTCATTACATGTAGTTGTGTTTCTTGTATTAGATCGGTGATTATGCGTCCTCTGTCATCTGTTCTGTCTGAGTTCCAGAGGGTCGATCTGGAATTAATGTCAGCACTTATCACTAATTTTTTGCCTCTGGCATACATTACTAGGTCTCTGATGTAGTCTGCATACGGTTGTATTTGATGGCTGTATTGGGCGTACATGGATGCAATAACCCATGTGACGTTCCCGTTAGTTATCTCTATGGTAACCAAGTGTTGATTGCATAACTGTGTTACCTTAACTATGTTATAAGTTCTATTTAGAATTACTATTGCAGCCTTACAGTCATTGCTGCCTGTTATTGTGGTAGCATGTTTTGGTAGACATATCAGTTGCCCGTTTCTGTTATAGGGTTCTTGTAAGCACATGATGTCTGCCTGCAGGTCTAGTGCTATTTTAGGGATTTCCGCGCTGACTGTCGTACTGTTTTTTGTATTATGTTGTAAGATATTCATTTTTTGTCTATGTGTTCTGGGTGTTTTACGTGTACAAAACATTTACTGCCAGTCTGTGAGTAATCAAAATATGTTCGTCCGTGTGCTCTTACATGATCTATATATATTTTGTCCAAGTCGAAAGATTCTGACCTGCGCAGGCAGACCTGGAGCATGAGATCGAGCAGCGGCTCTGCTGATGTAGGAATATTTTCTGTCTTTAGGATGATTCTGTCTGTTTGCTCAGTTACTGGAAAACAGAGAGAATCTCCCTTTGGATGGCACAATCTAAGTAGCATCCGCTGCGCTGTCTGCAGTATCTCTTTTTTCTCTAGCCTACTTAAAAGTAAGTTAAGTTCTAAATTATCATAATTAGGTGCAGCTGGATTGCTGTTGGTGCTGGTTTCTGTTGCGGTCTCTGAGGTGGTACTGGACGGATTGTGGCTTGGTGTTGGCCGCTGATTGGGGGACATTTTAAGACCTCTTTGGGATGTCACACGGTTACTTTTCGTTTTGTCACACGCCTCTTCAATGCTGTTTGCCTTCACACGTTTTTCACTGATGTTGGTGGTGCTTGCTTGCGTGGTGTCGGCGATGGTGGTGATTTGTATGGGACTGACTGTATATGTTATGTTGTCTTTGTTTGTGTTTGGAGTGGAGGTTGTTGCTAGACGCACGTTGACATCGTTGCAAATGTCACATGTCTCTCCCTCAGATTTGTCCTCATCTAATTGGTCTACTTTTATAAGTCTGGGTCCAGTAGTTTTGAGTTTTGTATTGGTCTGTAGCCTGAGTGTTTCGATGTGTTTTGATTCAGGGACTGCATGCCTGTCTGTTCCTTGTTCCATTTTCCCGGGGTGAAGAGTGCCTCCCGAGACAAATTTGACTGGTTTGATGTACTGTTCACATTTACGTGTGTCGTAGGGTTTTCCATGTGATGATGATTCTGGTTTGTGTTCATCCTGTGTATGTGTGGTGTGATGTACTTCGGCTGGGAGAAATTGTGAGGGAGTATGTCGGTTTTGTTTGTACATTTTCTTGTGCACAATATATGTAAGTTCATCTTCCAACTCATCTATCCTCTGCATTAATGTTATTTGGAAGTTTATCCAGTGGTGTAATTGTCTTTTAATTTGCTTTGCCACCTCGTAGTGGATGGAACCACAGATTGTCATGTCATCTATATATTCTATCGTATTAATGCAGCTATCCTGTAACGTCGTTGAGTGTGTTAGGGGCGGGATGGGTTCATTATTGACGTAATTCTCCGGCAGAAGATTAATTTGTCTTCTCCAGGAAATTGCTCTTTGGTAGCTTCTCTGTAATGTTGACGGTGATTTGTATTTATGTGTTTTGGGTGATTGGCTTTGGGCGTTCGTGTTTCTTGCGTGTGTGCTGATTTTAGCTGCCATAGTCTATACTGTCCAGGAGCCGGTCATGCAGCTGTTTATAGGTCTGACAATCACCTCCTTTTGTTTTATTGCAGACGCGGCCTCTGTATTTGCAGGGGATACAGACGCAAACCGCGGACCTGCACTCACTGCGCTTGTGTCCTTGGTTGCCGCACTTGGCACACGTCACGTCGGCTTTTCTGCAGGTTTTAGTCGTATGTCCTAGGTCGCAACACTTAAAACACTTGTTTACAACTGTATAGTCTTTCACAGAAAGTGATTCGAAGTCTATGTAGACTCTCTGTCTTCTTGTAAGGACTCTGTACAGGTGTGGGCTGACCTCCAGTATCTGATGACTGAAACCCCTTCCCCTAGGCCCTGTTTTGAATCTTATTTTGACCTCTCTGTCGAAGTCTTCTTTCGTGGTGTCACCGCTTAGATTCTGCTCATAAAGGCTTTCTAGAAACTCTTCGTCGGTAAGTGTATCTGGCACGTGATATACTGCCACGAGTGGCTTGCGTTTTCGCGGTCCTTCACAGACAATGGTGTGCAGGTCTTTAGTCTTTTCTATTATTTTTCGACAGTCCTCCTGTGTTTCCGTTTCTACTATAACTGCAGTCTGCGTGGTTCTGATTGATTTTATATGTATATTCTCTTTCCTGGGATTTATATTCTTGGTGATGGTCTGTCGGACAGCTTTGGCGTCTTGATTTTCTGTCGATTTGATATAGAGGGTTGTGGCCTGTTTTGTTTTAGCCTGTTCTATTCTTCGAGCCTCTTTGGTTTTGGGCTCTATAGTTAAGGCGGCAGCATATGTCAGTGTCTGTGCTTGTGTCTGTGCTTGTTGTGTGACTTTATTAGTTAGTTCTCTTATTTGTTGCTGCAAGTCTTGGTTCGCTACACTCAATTCCCTATTTTCGTTCTCTAATTTCTCAGCCTTCTCTTGCAAAGTTTGTATTTGTAGGTCTTTGACTGGATTCGAGGCTCTCTGTAGTTCTAGTCTTAGTCGCCTATTTTCATCGTTTAGGCAGGACAGTTTAGCTTCAAGGCTAGTTATTTCGAAAGCCAAGGGAAACACTTTGTCTCTAATGACGGTTAACAGGGCAGATGAAACATGCTTAGCTTTTAACTCTGCTCCTATTTCACTCAATATTTTGTCTATGGCTGCTATCTTTTGACTGGGGGACATGGGCACAAGTTGTTCCTCCGTGTGTCCCATACCTGGAGTGACGTTGATGGCTCTAGCAAGCGTCTTACCCCATGCTTTCCTTCTTCTTCCGTCGGCCTCTGGTGTGGTGGTGTCGCTGCTTCGTCGGCTGGAATCCAGGGCCGAAAGTAGGCAGTCGGTTGTTTACCAACAGCAGGGAGCACAGCTGGTGGCCGCTACTGCTGACATCGACGGCGGGGCGCGGGGCAGCCGGTGGCCGCTGCCGACGCGTCGAATTCCGCTGCGGCTGGCGAGGTGAGGTGTCGCAGCGCGCGGCGCGGAGTGCTGACAAGCGAGAACCGACGCGGCTGACTGGCGAAACCGACACGCGCTCGGCCAGCGGGAGAGCGACGGCCTCTCCGTTGACGCGTTTGACACGACGAACGCACTGAAGCACTTTAATCACTCTCTCTGTTTTATTTACAGTATTTAAAGAGTAAACGAGAACGGACTGTGTAAGACAACACTCCCGGTACACGATAGTTAAAAATCAGTGTTCACAATCAAATTTTTACCGAGAAAATCTGCGTCTGAATGCGGAGCCACATCACACTGCAACCTACTCGGCCGCCATCTTGGTCCGATGGACATGGGATGGTTTACTGTAACCTGTGGACCTTCAACGTGACGATGAAGCACAGAAATTGCGTCGGAATCGAATACAACAGGCACCATGCTGACTTCTCTCCGGGAGAGTAAGTCTTCTAACTATCTGTGATTTGATTCGTTCCTGGGATTCCAGTAATAGTTTCCGATGGACATGGGAATTTTTACTGTAACCTGTGGACCTTCAACGTGACGATGAAGCACAGAAATTGCGTCGGAATTGAATACAACAGGCACCATGCTGACTTCTCTCCGGGAGAGTAATTCTTCTAATTATCTGTGCTTTGATTCGTTCCTGGGATTCCAGCAATAGATTCCGATGGACATGGGAAGGTTTACTGTAACCTGTGGACCTTCATCTTGACGATGAAACACAGAAATTGCGTCGGAATTGAATACAACAGCCACCATGCCGACTTCTCTCCGGGAGAGTAATTCTTCTAACTATCTGTGCTTTGATTCGTTCCTGGGATTCCAGCAATAGATTCCGATGGACATGGGAAGGTTTACTGTAACCTGTGGACTTTCAACGTGACGATGAAGCACAGAAATTGCGTCGCAATTGAATACAACAGGCACCATGCTGACTTCTCTCCGGGAGAGTAATTCTTCTAATTATCTGTGCTTTGGCTCGTTCCTGGGATTCCAGTAATAGATTCCGATGGACATGGGAAGGTTTACTGTAACCTGTGGACCTTCAACGTTACGATGAAGCACAGAAATTGCGTCGGAATTGAATACAACAGGCACCATGCTGACTTCTCTCCAGGAGAGTAACTCTTCTAACTATCTGTGTTTTGATTCGTTCCTGGGATTCCAGTAATAGATTCCGATGGACATGGGAAGGTTTACTGTAACCTGCGGACCTTCTCCTTGACGATGAAACACAGAAATTGCGTCGGAATTGAATACAACAGGCAGCATGCCGACTTCTCTCCGGGAGAGTAATTCTTCTAACTATCTGTGCTTTGATTCGATCCTGGGATTCCAGTAATAGATTCCGATGGACATGGGAAGGTTTACTGTAACCTGTGGACCTGCAACGTGACGATGAAGCACAGAAATTGCGTCGGAATTGAATTCAACATGCACCATGCCGACTTCTCTCCGGGAGAGTAATTCTTCTAACTATCTGTGCTTTGATTCGTTCCTGGGATTCCAGTAATAGATTCCGATGGACATGGGAAGGTTTACTGTAACCTGTGACCTTCATCTCGACGATGAAACACAGAAATTGCGTCGGAATTGAATACAGCAGGCACCATGCTTACTTCTCTCCTTGAGAGTAATTCTTCTAACTATCTGTGCTTTGATTCGTTCCTGGGATTCCAGTAATAGATTCCGATGGACATGGGAAAGATTACTGTAACCTGTGGACCTTCAACGTGACGATGAAGCACAGAAATTGCGTCGGAACTGAATACAACAGGCACCATGCCGACTTCTCTCCGGGAGAGTAATGCTTCTAACTATCTGTGATCTGATTAGTTCCTGGGATTCCAGTAATAGATTCCGATGGACATGGGAAGGTTTACTGTAACCTGTGGACCTTCCTCTTGTCGATGAAACACAGAAATTGCGTCGTAATGGAACACTACAGGCACCATGCTGACTTCTCTCCGGGAGAGTAATTCTTCTAACTATCTGTGCTTTGATTCGTTCCTGGGATTCCAGCAATGGATTCCAATGGACATGGGAAGGTTTACTAAAAAAACCTGTGGACTTTCAACGTGACGATGAAGCACAGAAATTGCGTCGAAATTGAATACAACAGGCACCATGCTGACTTCTCTCCGGGAGAGTAATTCTTCTAATTATCTGTGCTTTGGCTCGTTCCTGGGATTCCAGTAATAGATTCCGATGGACATGGGAAGGTTTGCTGTAACCTGTGGACCGTCAACGTTACGATGAAGCACAGAAATTGCGTCGGAATTGAATACAACAGGCACCATGCTGACTTCTCTCCGGGAGAGTAATTCTTCTAATTATTTGTGCTTTGATTCGTTCCTGGGATTCCAAAAATAGATTCCGATGGACATGGGAAGGTTTACTGTAACCTGTGGACCTTGAACGTGACGATGCAGCACAGAAATTGCGTCTGAATTGAATACAACATGGACCATGCTGACTTCTCTCCGGGAGAGTAATTCTTCTAACTATCTGTACTTTGATTCCAGTAATAGATTCCGATGGACATGGGAAGGTTTACTGTAACCTGTGGACCTTCAACGTGACGATGAAGCACAGAAATTGCGTCGGGATTGAATACAACATGCACCGTGCTGACTTCTCTCCGGGAGAGTAATTCTTCTAACTATCTGTGCTTTGATTCGTTCCTGGGATTCCAGTAATAGATTCCGATGGACATGGGAAGGATTACTGTAACCTGTGGACCTTCATCTTGACGATGAAAGACAGAAATTGCGTCGGAATTGAATACAACAGGCACCATGCCGACTTCTCTCCGGGAGAGTAATTCTTCTAATTATCTGTGCTTTGATTCGTTCCTGGGATTCCAGTAATAGATTCCGATGGACATGGGAAGGTTTACTGTAACCTGTGGACTTTCATCTTGACGATGAAACACAGAAATTGCGTCGGAATTGAATACAACAGGCACCATGCCGACTTCTCTCCGGGAGAGTAATTCTTCTAACTATCTGTGCTTTGATTCGTTCCTGGGATTCCAGTAATGGATTCCGATGGACATGGGAGGGTTAGTGTAACCTGTGGAATTTCAACGTGACGATGAAACACAGAAATTGCGTCGGAATTGAATACAACAGGCACCATGCTGACTTCTCTCCGGGAGAGTAATTCTTCTATCTGTGCTTTGATTCGTTCCTGGGATTCCAGTAATAGATTCCGATGGACATGGGAAGGTTTACTGCAACCTGTGGAGCTTCAACGTGACGATGAAGCACAGAAATTGCGTCCGAATTGAATACAACATTCACCATGCCGACTTCTCTCCGGGAGAGTAATGCTTCTAACTATCTGTGCTTTGATTCGTTCCTGGGATTCCAGTAATAGATTCCGATGGACTTGGGAAGGTTTACTGTAACCTGTGGACCTTCAACGTAACGATGAAGCACAGAAATCGCGTCGGAATTGAATACAACAGGCACCATGCTGACTTCTCTCTGGGAGAGTAATTCTTCTAATTATCCGTGCTTTGATTCGGTCCTGGGATTCCAGTAATAGATTCCGATGGACATGGGAAGGTTTACTGTAACCTGTGGACCTTCAACTTGACGATGAAGCACAGAAATTGCGTCGGAATTGAATACAACAGGCACCATGCTGACTTCTCTCCGGTAGAGTAATTCTTCTAACTATCTGTGCTTTGATTCGTTCCGTGGATTCCAGTAATAGAATACGATGGACATGGGAAGGTTTACTGTAACCTGTGGACCTTCAACGTGACGATGAAGCACAGAAATTGCGTCGGTATTGAATACAACATGCACCATGCTGACTTCTCTCCGGGAGAGTAATTCTTCTAACTATCTGTGCTTTGATTCCAGTAATAGATTCCAATGGACATGGGAAGGTTTACTGTAACCTGTGGACCTTCAACGTGACGATGAAGCACACAAAGTGCGTCGGGATTGAATACAACATGCATCATGCTGACTTCTCTCCGGGAGAGTAATTCTTCTAACTATCTGTGCTCTGATTCGTTCCTGGTATTCCAGTAATAGATTCCGATGGACATGGGAAGGTTTACTGTAACCTGTGGACCTTCATCTTGACGATGAAACACAGAAATTGCGTCGCAATTGAATACTACAGGCACCATGCCGACTTCTCTCCGGGAGAGTAATTCTTCTAATTATCCGTGCTTTGATTCGGTCCTGGGATTCCAGTAATAGATTCCGATGGACATGGGAAGGGTTACTGTAACCTGTGGACCTTCATCTTGACGATGAAACACAGAAATTGCGTCGGAATTGAATACAACAGGCACCATGCCGACTTCTCTCCGGGAGAGTAATGCTTCTAACTATCTGTGCTTTGATTCGTTCCTGGGATTCCAGTAATAGATTCCGATCCACATGGGAAGGTTTACTGTAACCTGTGGACCTTCAACGTGACGATGAAGCACAGAAATTGCGTCGGAATTGAATACAACAGGCACCATGCCGACCTCTCTCCGGGAGAGTAATGCTTCTAACTATCTGTGCTTTGATTCGTTCCTGGGATTCCAGTAATAGATTCCGATGGACATGGGAGGGTTACTGTAACCTGTGGACTTTCAACGTGACGATGAAACACAGAAATTGCGTCGGAATTGAATACAACAGGCACCATGCTGACTTCTCTCCGGGAGAGTAGTTCTTCTAATTATCTGTGCTTTAATTCGTTCCTGGGATTCCAGTAATAGATTCCGATGGACATGGGAAGGTTTACTGTAACCTGTGGACCTTCATCTTGACGATGAAACACAGAAATTGCGTCGGAATTGAATACAACAGGCACCATGCTGACTTCGCTCCGGGAGAGTAATGCTTCTAACTATCTGTGCTTTGAATCGTTCCTGGGATTCCAGTAATAGATTCCGATGGACATGGGAAGGTTTACTGTAACCTGTGGACCTTCAACGTGACGATGAAGCACAGAAATTGCGTCGGAATTGAATAGAAAAGGCACCATGCCGACTCCTCTCCGGGAGAGTAATGCGTCTAACTATCTGTGCTTTGATTCATTCCTGGGATTCCAGTAATAGATTCCGATCCACATGGGAAGTTACTGTAACCTGTGGACCTTCAACATGACGATGAAGCACAGAAATTGCGTCGGAATTGAATACAACAGGCACCATGCCGACTTCTCTCCGGGAGAGTAATGCTTCTAACTATCTGTGCTTTGATTCGTTCCTGGGATTCCAGTAATAGATTCCAAAGGACATGGGAAGGTTTACTGTAACCTGTGGACCTTCAACGTGACGATGAAGCAGTGAAATTGCGTCGGAATTGAATACAAAGGGCACCATGCTGACTTCTCTCCGGGAGAGTAATGCTTCTAACTATCTGTGCTTTGATTCGTTCCTGGGATTCCAGTAATAGATTCCGATGGACATGGGAAGGTTTACTGTAACCTGTGGACCTTCAACGTGACGATGAAGCACAGAAATTGCGTCGGAATCGAATACAACAGGCACCATGCTGACTTCTCTCCGGGAGAGTAAGTCTTCTAACTATCTGTGATTTGATTCGTTCCTGGGATTCCAGTAATAGATTCCGATGGACATGGGAAGGTTTACTGTAACCTGTGGACCTTCAACGTGACGATGAAGCACAGAAATTGCGTCGGAATTGAATACAACAGGCACCATGCTGACTTCTCTCCGGGAGAGTAATTCTTCTAATTATCTGTGCTTTGATTAGTTCCTGGGATTCCAGTAATAGATTCCGATGGACATGGGAAGGTTTACTGTAACCTGTGGACCTGCAACGTGACGATGAAGCACAGAAATTGCGTCGGAATTGAATTCAACATGCACCATGCCGACTTCTCTCCGGGAGAGTAATTCTTCTAACTATCTGTGCTTTGATTCGTTCCTGGGATTCCAGTAATAGATTCCGATGGACATGGGAAGGTTTACTGTAACCTGTGGACCTTCATCTTGACGATGAAACACAGAAATTGCGTCGGAATTGAATACAACAGGCACCATGCTGACTTCGCTCCGGGAGAGTAATGCTTCTAACTATCTGTGCTTTGATTCGTTCCTGGGATTCCGGTAATAGATTCCGATGGACATGGGAAGGTTTACTGTAACCTGTGGACCTTCAACGTGACGATGAAGCACAGAAATTGCGTCGGAATCGAATACAACAGGCACCATGCTGACTTCTCTCCGGGAGAGTAAGTCTTCTAACTATCTGTGATTTGATTCGTTCCTGGGATTCCAGTAATAGATTCCGATGGACATGGGAATTTTTACTGTAACCTGTGGACCTTCAACGTGACGATGAAGCACAGAAATTGCGTCGGAATTGAATACAACAGGCACCATGCTGACTTCTCTCCGGGAGAGTAATTCTTCTAATTATCTGTGCTTTGATTCGTTCCTGGGATTCCAGTAATAGATTCCGATGGACATGGGAAGGTTTACTGTAACCTGTGGACCTGCAACGTGACGATGAAGCACAGAAATTGCGTCGGAATTGAATTCAACATGCACCATGCCGACTTCTCTCCGGGAGAGTAATTCTTCTAACTATCTGTGCTTTGATTCGTTCCTGGGATTCCAGTAATAGATTCCGATGGACATGGGAAGGTTTACTGTAACCTGTGGACCTTCATCTTGACGATGAAACGCAGAAATTGCGTCGGAAATGAATACAACAGGCACCATGCTGACTTCTCTCCGGGAGAGTAATTCTTCTAATTATTTGTGCTTTGATTCGTTCCTGGGATTCCAGTAATAGATTCCGATGGACATGGGAAGGTTTACTGTAACCTGTGGACCTTCATCTTGTCGATGAAACACAGAAATTGCGTCGGAATGGAACACTACAGGCACCATGCTGACTTCTCTCCGGGAGAGTAATTCTTCTAACTATCTGTGCTTTGATTCGTTCCTGGGATTCCAGCAATAGATTCCGATGGACATGGGAAGGTTTACTGTAACCTGTGGACTTTCAACGTGACGATGAAGCACAGAAATTGCGTCGCAATTGAATACAACAGGCACCATGCTGACTTCTCTCCGGGAGAGTAATTCTTCTAACTATCTGTGCTTTGATACGTTCCTGGGATTCCAGCAATAGATTCCGATGGACATGGGAAGGTTTACTGTAACCTGTGGACTTTCAACGTGACGATGAAGCACAGAAATTGCGTCGCAATTGAATACAACAGGCACCATGCTGACTTCTCTCCGGGAGAGTAATTCTTCTAATTATTTGTGCTTTGATTCGTTCCTGGGATTCCAGTAATAGATTCCGATGGACATGGGAAGGTTTACTGTAACCTGTGGACCTTGAACGTGACGATGCAGCACAGAAGTTGCGTCTGAATTGAATACAACATGCACCATGCTGACTTCTCTCCGGGAGAGTAATTCTTCTAACTATCTGTGCTTTGATTCCAGTAATACATTCCGATGGACATGGGAAGGTTTACTGTAACCTGTGGACCTTCAACGTGACGATGAAGCACAGAAATTGCGTCGGGATTGAATACAACATGCACCGTGCTGACTTCTCTCCGGGAGAGTAATTCTTCTAACTATCTGTGCTTTGATTCGTTCCTGGGATTCCAGTAATAGATTCCGATGGACATGGGAAGGATTACTGTAACCTGTGGACCTTCATCTTGACGATGAAACACAGAAATTGCGTCGGAATTGAATACAACAGGCACCATGCCGACTTTTCTCCGGGAGAGTAATTCTTCTAATTATCTGTGCTTTGATTCGTTCCTGGGATTCCAGTAATAGATTCCGATGGACATGGGAAGGTTTACTGTAACCTGTGGACTTTCATCTTGACGATGAAACACAGAAATTGCGTCGGAATTGAATACAACAGGCACCATGCCGACTTCTCTCCGGGAGAGTAATTCTTCTAACTATCTGTGCTTTGATTCGTTCCTGGGATTCCAGTAATAGATTCCGATGGACATGGGAGGGTTACTTTAACCTGTGGAATTTTAACGTGACGATGAAACACAGAAATTGCGTCGGAATTGAATACAACAGGCACCATGCTGACTTCTCTCCGGGAGAGTAATTCTTCTATCTGTGCTTTGATTCGTTCCTGGGATTCCAGTAATAGATTCCGATGGACATGGGAAGGTTTACTGCAACCTGTGGAGCTTCAACGTGACGATGAAGCACAGAAATTGCGTCCGAATTGAATACAACATTCACCATGCCGACTTCTCTCCGGGAGAGTAATGCTTCTAACTATCTGTGCTTTGATTCGTTCCTGGGATTCCAGTAATAGATTCCGATGGACTTGGGAAGGTTTACTGTAACCTGTGGACCTTCAACGTAACGATGAAGCACAGAAATCGCGTCGGAATTGAATACAACAGGCACCATGCTGACTTCTCTCTGGGAGAGTAATTCTTCTAATTATCCGTGATTTGATTCGGTCCTGGGATTCCAGTAATAGATTCCGATGGACATAAGAAGGTTTACTGTAACCTGTGGACCTTCAACTTGACGATGAAGCACAGAAATTGCGTCGAAATTGAATACAACAGGCACCATGCTGACTTCTCTCCGGGAGAGTAATTCTTCTAACTATCTGTGCTTTGATTCGTTCCGTGGATTCCAGTAATAGATTACGATGGACATGGGAAGGTTTACTGTAACCTGTGGAAATTCAACGTGACGATGAAGAACAGAAATTGCGTCGGAATTGAATACAACATGCACCATGCTGACTTCTCTCCGGGAGAGTAATTCTTCTAACTATCTGTGCTTTGATTCCAGTAATAGATTCCAATGGACATGGGAAGGTTTACTGTAACCTGTGGACCTTCTACGTGACGATGAAGCACAGAAAGTGCTTCGGGATTGAATACAACATGCACCATGCTGACTTCTCTCCGGGAGAGTAATTCTTCTAACTATCTGTGATTTGATTCGTTCCTGGGATTCCAGTAATAGATTCCGATGGACATGGGAGGGTTACTGTAACCTGTGGACCTACAACGTGACGATGAAACACAGAAATTGCGTCGGAATTGAATACAACAGGCACCATGCTGACTTCTCTCCGGGAGAGTAATTCTTCAATCTGTGCTTTGATTCGTTCCTGGGATTCCAGTAACAGATTCCGATGGACATGGGAAGGTTTACTGCAACCTGTGGACCTTCAACGTGACGATGAAGCACAGAAATTGCGTCCGAATTGAATACAACATGCACCATGCCGACTTCTCTCCGGGAGAGTAATGCTTCTAACTATCTGTGCTTTGATTCGTTCCTGGGATTCCAGTAATAGATTCCGATGGACTTGGGAAGGTTTACTGTAACCTGTGACCTTCAACGTGACGATGAAGCACAGAAATTGCGTGGGAATTGAATACAACATGCACCATGCCGACTTCTCTCCGGGAGAGTAATGCTTCTAACTATCTGTGCTTTGATTCGTTCCTGGGATTCCTGTAATAGATTCCGATCCACGTGGGAATGTTTACTGTAACCTGTGGACCTTCAACGTGACGATGAAGCACAGAAATTGCGTCGGAATTGAATACAACAGGCACCATGCCGACCTCTCTCCGGGAGAGTAATGCTTCTAACTATCTGTGCTTTGATTCGTTCCTGGGATTCCAGTAATAGATTCCGATGGACATGGGAAGGTTTACTGTAACCTGTGGACCTTCAACGTGACGATGAAGCACAGAAATTGCGTCGGAATTGAAAACAACAGGCACCATGCTGACTTCTCTCCGGGAGAGTAATTCTTCTAATTATCTGTGCTTTGATTCGTTCCGTGGATTCCAGTAATAGATTCCGATGGACGTGGGAAGGTTTACTGTAACCGGTGGACCTTCAACGTGACGATGAAGCACAGGAATTGCGTCGGAATTGAATACAACATGCACCATGCTGACTTCTCTCCGGGAGAGTAATTCTTCTAACTATCTGTGCTTTGATTCCAGTAATAGATTCCGATGGACATGGGAAGGTTTACTGTAACCTGTGGACCTTCAACGTGACGATGAAGCACAGAAAGTGCGTCGGGATTGAATACAACATGCACCATGCTGTTTTCTCTCCGGGAGAGTAATTCTTCTAACTATCTGTGCTTTGATTCGTTCATGGGATTCCAGTAATAGATTCCGATGGACATGGGAAGGTTTACTGTAACCTGTGGACCTTCATCTTGACGATGAAACACAGTAATTGCGTCGGAATTGAATACAACAGGCACCATGCCGACTTCTCTCCGGGAGAGTAATTCTTCTAATTATCCGTGCTTTGATTCGGTCCTGGGATTCCAGTAATAGATTCCGATGGACATGGGAAAGTTTACTGTAACCTGTGGACGTCCATCTTGACGATGAAACACAGAAATTGCGTCGGAATTGAATACAACAGGCACCATGCCGACTTCTCTCCGGGAGAGTAATTCTTCTAACTATCTGTGCTTTGATTCGTTCCTGGGATTCCAGTAATAGATTCCGTTGGACATGGGAGGGTTACTATAACCTGTGGACCTTCAACGTGACGATGAAACACAGAAATTGCGTCGGAATTGAATACAACAGGCACCATGCTGACTTCTCTCCTCCAGAGTAATTCTTCTATCTGTGCTTTGATTCGTTCCTGGGATTCCAGTAATAGATTCCGATGGACATGGGAAGGTTTCCTGCAACCTGTGGACCTTCAACGTGACGATGAAGCACAGAAATTGCGTCCGAATTGAATACAACATGCACCATGCAGACTTCTCTCCGGGAGAGTAATGCTTCTAACTATCTGTGCTTTGATTCGTTCCTGGGATTCCAGTAATAGATTCCGATGGACTTGGGAAGGTTTACTGTAACCTGTGGACCTTCAACGTAACGATGAAGCACAGAAATTGCGTCGGAATTGAATACAACGGGCACCATGCTGACGTCTCTCCGGGTGAGTAATTCTTCTAACTATCTGTGCTTTGATTCGTTCCTGGGATTCCAGTAATAGATTCCGGTGGACATGGGAAGGTTTACTGTAACCTGTGGACCTTCAACGTGACGATGAAGCACAGAAATTGCGTGGGAATTGATTACAACAGGCACCATGCTGACTTCTCTCCGGGAGAGCAATTCTTCTAACTATCTGTGTTTTGATTCGTTCCTGGGATTCCAGTAATAGATTCCGGTGGACATGGGAAGGTTTACTGTAACCTGTGGACCTTCAACGTGACGATGAAGCACAGAAATTGCGTGGGAATTGAATACAACATGCACCATGCCGACTTCTCTCCAGGCGAGTAATGCTTCTAACTATCTGTGCTTTGATTCGTTCCTGGGATTCCAGTAATAGATTCCGATCCACATGGGAAGGTTTACTGTAACCTGTGGACCTTCAACATGACGATGAAGCACAGAAATTGCGTCGGAATTGAATACAACAGGCACCATGCCGACTTCTCTCCGGAAGAGTAATGCTTCTAACTATCTGTGCTTTGATTCGTTCCTGAGATTCCAGTAATAGATTCCGATGGACATGGGAAGGTTTACTGTAACCTGTGGACCTTCAACGTGACGATGAAGCAGTGAAATTGCGTCGGAATTGAATACAACAGGCACCATGCTGACTTCTCTCCGGGAGAGTAATGCTTCTAACTATCTGTGCTTTGATTCGTTCCTGGGATTCCAGTAATAGATTCCGATGGACATGGGATGGTTTACTGTAACCTGTGGACCTTCAACGTGACGATGAAGCACAGAAATTGCGTCGGAATTGAATACAACAGGCACCATGCCGACTTCTCTGAGGGAGAGTAATGCTTCTAACTATCTGTGCTTTGATTCGTTCCTGGGATTCCAGTACTAGATTCCGATGGACATGGGAAGGTTTACTGTAACCTGTGGACCTTCAACGTGACGATGAAGCACAGAAATTGCGTCGGAATTGAATACAACATGCACCATGCCGACTTCTCTCCGGGAGAGTAATGCCTCTAACTATCTGTGCTTTGATTCGTTCCTGGGATTCCAGTAATAGATTCCGATGGACATGGGAAGGTTTACTGTAACCTGTGGACCTTCATCTTGTCGATGAAACACAGAAATTGCGTCGGAATTGAATACAACAGGCACCATGCCGACTTCTCTCCGGGAGAGTAATTCTTCTAACTATCTGTGCTTTGATTCGTTCCTGGGATTCCAGTAATAGATTCCGACGGACATGAGAAGGTTTACAGTAACCTGTGGACCTTCATCTTGACGATTAAACACAGAATTTGCGTCGGAATTGAATACAACAGGCACCATGCTGACTTCTCTCCGGGAGAGTAATGCTTCTAACTATCTGTGCTTTGATTCGTTCCTGGGATTCCAGTAATAGATTCCAATGGACATGGGAAGGTTTACTGTAACCTGTGGACCTTCAACGTGACGATGAAGCACAGAAATTGCGTCGGAATTGAATACAACATGCTCCATGCCGACTTCTCTCCGGGAGAGTAATGCGTCTAATTATCTGTGCTTTGATTCGTTCCTGGGATTCCAGTAATAGATTCCGATGGACATGGGAAGGTTTACTGTAACCTGTGGACCTTCATCTTGACGATGAAACACAGAAATTGCGTCGAAATTGAATACAACAGGCACCATGCCGACTTCTCTCCGGGAGAGTAATTCTTCTAACTATCTGTGCTTTGATTCGTTCCTGGGATTCCAGTAATAGATTCCGATGGACATGGGAAGGTTTACTGTAACCTGTGGACCTTCAACGTGACGATGAAGCACAGAAATTGCGTCGGAATTGAAAACAACAGGCACCATGCTGACTTCTCTGCGGGAGAGTAATTCTTTTAACTATCTGTGCTTTGATTCGTTCCTGGGATTCCAGTAACAGATTCCGATGGACATGGGAAGGTTTACTGTAACCTGTGGATCTTCAACGTGACGATGAAGCACAGAAATTGCGTCGGAATTGAATACAACATGCACCATGCCGACTTCTCTCCGGGAGAGTAATGCGTCTAACTATCTGTGATTTGATTCGTTCCTGGGATTCCAGTAGTAGATTCTGATGGACATGGGAAGGTTTACTGTAACCTGTGGACCTTCATCTTGACGATGAAACACAGAAATTGCGTCGGAATTGAATACAACAGGCACCATGCCGACTTCTCTCCGGGAGAGTAATTCTTCTAACTATCTATGCTTTGATTCGTTCCTGGGAATCCAGTAATAGATTCCGATGGACATGAGAAGGTTTACTGTAACCTGTGGACCTTCATCTTGACGATGAAACACAGAAATTGCGTCGGAATTGAATACAACAGGCACCATGCTGACTTCTCTCCGGGAGAGTAATCTTCTAACTATCTGTGCTTTGATTCGTTCCTGGGATTCCAGTAATAGATTCCGATGGACATGGAAAGGTTTACTGTAACCTGTGGACCTTCAACGTGACGATGAAGCACAGTAATTGCGTCGGAATTGAATACAACAGGCACCATGCCGACTTCTCTCCGGGAGAGTAATGCGTCTAATTATCTGTGCTTTGATTTGTTCCTGGGATTCCAGTAATAGATTCCGATGGACATGGGAAGGTTTACTGTAACCTGTGGACCTTCATCTTGACGATGAAGCACAGAAATTGCGTCGGAATTGAATACAACAGGCACAATGCCGACTTCTCTCCGGGAGAGTAATTCTTCTAACTATCTGCGCTTTGATTCATTCCTGGGATTCCAGTAATAGATTCCGATGGACATGGGAAGGTTTACTGTAACCTGTGGACCTTCATCTTGACGATGAAAAAAAAGAAATTGCGTCGGAATTGAATACAACAGGCACCATGCCAACTTCTCTCCGGGAGAGTAATTCTTCTAACTATCTGTGCTTTGATTCGTTCCTGGGATTCCAGTAATAGATTCCGATGGACATGGGAAGGTTTACTGTAACCTGTGGACCTTCAACGTGACGATGAAGCACAGAAATTGCGTCGGAATTGAATACAACAGGCACCATGCTGACTTCTCTCCGGGAGAGTAATTCTTTTAACTATCTGTGCTTTGATTCGTTCCTGGGATTCCAGTAACAGATTCCGATGGACATGGGAAGGTTTACTGTAACCTGTGGACCTTCTACGTGACGATGAAGCACAGAAATTGCGTCGGAATTGAATACAACATGCACCATGCCGACTTCTCTCCGGGAGAGTAATGCGTCTAACTATCTGTGCTTTGATTCGTTCCTGGGATTCCAGTAGTAGATTCCGATGGACATGGGAAGGTTTACTGTAACCTGTGGACCTTCAACGTGACGATGAAGCACAGAAATTGCGTCGGAATTGAATACAACAGGCACCATGCTGACTTCTCTCCGGGAGAGTAATTGTTCTAACTATCTGTGCTTTGATTCGTTCCATGGATTCCAGTAATAGATTCCGATGGACATGGGAAGGTTTACTGTAACCTGTGGACCTTCAACGTGACGATGAAGCACAGAAATTGCGTCGAAATTGAGTACAACATGCACCATGCCGACTTCTCTCCGGGAGAGTAATGCTTCTAACTATCTGTGCTTTGATTCGTTCCTGGGATTCCAGTAATATATTCCGATGGACATGGGAAAGTTTACTGTAACCTGTGGACCTTCATCTTGACGATGAAACACAGATATTGCGTCGGAATTGAATACAACAGGCACCATGCCGACTTCTCTCCGGGAGAGTAATTCTTCTAACTATCTGTGCTTTGATTCGTTCCTGGGATTCCAGTAACAGATTTCGATGGACATGGGAAGGTTTACTGTAACCTGTGGACCTTCATCTTGACGATGACACACAGAAATTGCGTCGTAATTGAATACAACAGGCACCATGCTCACTTCTCTCCGGGAGAGTAATGCTTCTAACTATCTGTGCTTTGATTCGTTCCTGGGATTCCAGTAATAGATTCCGATGGACATGGGAAGGTTTACTGTAACCTGTGGACCTTCAACGTGACGATGAAGCACAGAAATTGCGTCGGAATTGAATACAACAGGCACCATGCCGACTTCTCTCCGGGAGAGTAACTAGTCCAACTATCTGTGCTTTGATTCGTTCTGGGGATTCCAGTAATAGATTCCGATGGACATGGGAAGGTTTACTGTAACCTGTGGACCTTCAACGTGACGATGAAGCACAGAAATTGCGTCGGAATTGAATACAACAGGCACCATGCCGACTTCTCTCCGGGAGAGTAACTAGTCTAACTATCTGTGCTTTGATTCGTTCTGGGGATTCCAGTAATAGATTCCGATGGACATGGGAAGGTTTACTGTAACCTGTGGACCTTCTACGTGACGATGAAGCACAGAAATTGCGTCGGAATTGAATACAACATGCACCATGCCGACTTCTCTCCGGGAGAGTAATGCGTCTAACTATCTGTGCTTTGATTCGTTCCTGGGATTCCAGTAATAGATTCCGATGGACATGGGAAGGTTTACTGTAACCTGTGGACCTTCAACGTGACGATGAAGCACAGAAATTGCGTCGGAATTGAATACAACAGGCACCATGCTGACTTCTCTCCGGGAGAGTAATTCTTCTAACAATCTGTGCTTTGATTCGTTCCATGGATTCCAGTAATAGATTCCGATGGACATGGGAAGGTTTACTGTAACCTGTGGACCTTCAACGTGACGATGAAGCACAGAAATTGGGTCGAAATTGAGTACAACATGCACCATGCCGACTTCTCTCCGGGAGAGTAATGCTTCTAACTATCTGTGCTTTGATTCGTTCCTGGGATTCCAGTAATAGATTCCGATGGACATGGGAAAGTTTACTGTAACCTGTGGACCTTCATCTTGACGATGAAACACAGATATTGCGTCGGAATTGAATACAACAGGCACCATGCCGACTTCTCTCCGGGAGAGTAATTCTTCTAACTATCTGTGCTTTGATTCGTTCCTGGGATTCCAGTAATAGATTCCGATGGACATGGGAAGGTTTACTGTAACCTGTGGACCTTCATCTTGACGATGACACACAGAAATTGCGTCGTAATTGAACACAACAGGCACCATGCTCACTTCTCTCCGGGAGAGTAATGCTTCTAACTATCTGTGCTTTGATTCGTTCCTGGGATTCCAGTAATAGATTCCGATGGACATGGGAAGGTTTACTGTAACCTGTGGACCTTCAACGTGACGATGAAGCACAGAAATTGCGTCGGAATTGAATACAACAGGCACCATGCCGACTTCTCTCCGGGAGAGTAACTAGTCTAACTATCTGTGCTTTGATTCGTTCTGGGGATTCCAGTAATAGATTCCGATGGACATGGGAAGGTTTACTGTAACCTGTGGACCTTCAACGTGACGATGAAGCACAGAAATTGCGTCGGAATTGAATACAAAAGGCACTATGCCGACTTCTCTCCGGGAGAGTAATGCGTCTAACTATCTGTGCTTTGATTCGTTCCTGGGATTCCAGTAATAGATTCCGATGGACATGGGAAGGATTACTGTAACCTGTGGAGCTTCAACGTGACGATGAAGCACAGAAATTGCGTCGGAATTGAATACAACAGGCACCATGCCGACTTCTCTCCGGGAGAGTAATGCGTCTAACTATCTGTGCTTTGATTCGTTCCTGGGATTCCAGTAATAGATTCCGATGGACATGGGAAGGTTTACTGTAACCTGTGGACCTTCATCTTGACGATGAAGCACAGAAATTGCGTCGGAATTGATTACAACAGGCACCATGCCGACTTCTCTCCGGGAGAGTAATTCTTCTAACTATCTGTGCTTTGATTCGTTCCTAGGATTCCAGTAATAGATTCCGATGGACATGGGAAGGTTTACTGTATCCTGTGGACCTTCATCGTGACGATGAAACACAGAAATTGCGTCGGAATTGAAAACAACAGGCACCATGCTGACTTCTCTCCGGGAGAGTAATTCTTCTAACTATCTGCGCTTTGATTCAATCCTGGGATTCCAGAAATAGATTCCGATGGACATGGGAAGGTTTACTGTAACCTGTGGACCTTCATCTTGACAATGAAAAAAAAAGAAATTGCGTCGGAATTGAATACAACAGACACCATGCCAACTTCTCTCCGGGAGAGTAATTCTTCTAACTATCTGTGCTTTGATTCGTTCCTGGGATTCCAGTAATAGATTCCGATGGACATGGGAAGGTTTACTGTAACCTGTGGACCTTCAACGTGACGATGAAGCACAGAAATTGCGTCGGAATTGAATACAACAGGCACCATGCTGACTTCTCTCCGGGAGAGTAATTCTTTTAACTATCTGAGCTTTGATTCGTTCCTGGGATTCCAGTAACAGATTCCGATGGACATGGGAAGGTTTACTGTAACCTGTGGACCTTCTACGTGACGATGAAGCACAGAAATTGCGTCGGAATTGAATACAACATGCACCATGCCGACTTCTCTCCGGGAGAGTAATGCGTCTAACTATCTGTGCTTTGATTCGTTCCTGGGATTCCAGTAATAGATTCCGATGGACATGGGAAGGTTTACTGTAACCTGTGGACCTTCAACGTTACGATGAAGCACAGAAATTGCGTCGGAATTGAATACAACAGGCACCATGCTGACTTCTCTCCGGGAGAGTAATTCTTCTAACTATCTGTGCTTTGATTCGTTCCATGGATTCCAGTAATAGATTCCGATGGACATGGGAAGGTTTACTGTAACCTTTGGACCTTCAACGTGACGATGAAGCACAGAAATTGCGTCGAAATTGAGTACAACATGCACCATGCCGACTTCTCTCCGGGAGAGTAATGCTTCTAACTATCTGTGCTTTGATTCGTTCCTGGGATTCCAGTAATAGATTCCGATGGACATGGGAAAGTTTACTGTAACCTGTGGACCTTCATCTTGACGATGAAACACAGATATTGCGTCGGAATTGAATACAACAGGCACCATGCCGACTTCTCTCCGGGAGAGTAATTCTTCTAACTATCTGTGCTTTGATTCGTTCCTGGGATTCCACTAATAGATTCCGATGGACATGGGAAGGTTTACTGTAACCTGTGGACCTTCATCTTGACGATGACACACAGAAATTGCGTCGTAATTGAATACAACAGGCACCATGCTCACTTCTCTCCGGGAGAGTAATGCTTCTAACTATCTGTGCTTTGATTCGTTCCTGGGATTCCAGTAATAGATTCCGATGGACATGGGAAGGTTTACTGTAACCTGTGGACCTTCAACGTGACGATGAAGCACAGAAATTGCGTCGGAATTGAATACAACAGGCACCATGCCGACTTCTCTCCGGGAGAGTAACTAGTCTAACTATCTGTGCTTTGATTCGTTCTGGGGATTCCAGTAATAGATTCCGATGGACATGGGAAGGTTTACTGTAACCTGTGGACCTTCAACGTGACGATGAAGCACAGAAATTGCGTCGGAATTGAATACAAAAGGCACCATGCCGACTTCTCTCCGGGAGAGTAATGCGTCTAACTATCTGTGCTTTGATTCGTTCCTGGGTTTCCAGTAATAGATTCCGATGGACATGGGAAGGATTACTGTAACCTGTGGAGCTTCAACGTGACGATGAAGCACAGAAATTGCGTCGGAATTGAATACAACAGGCACCATGCCGACTTCTCTCCGGGAGAGTAATGCGTCTAACTATCTGTGCTTTGATTCGTTCCTGGGTTTCCAGTAATAGATTCCGATGGACATGGGAAGGTTTACTGTAACCTGTGGACCTTCATCTTGACTATGAAGCACAGAAATTGCGTCGGAATTGATTACAACAGGCACCATGCCGACTTCTCTCCGGGAGAGTAATTCTTCTAACTATCTGTGCTTTGATTCGTTCCTAGGATTCCAGTAATAGATTCCGATGGACATGGGAAGGTTTACTGTATCCTGTGGACCTTCATCTTGACGATGAAACACAGAAATTGCGTCGGAATTGAATACAACAGGCACCATGCTGACTTCGCTCCGGGAGAGTAATGCTTCTAACTATCTGTGCTTTGATTCGTTCCTTGGATTCCAGTAATAGATTCCGATGGACATGGGAAGGTTTACTGTAACCTGTGGACCTTCAACGTGACGATGAAGCACAGAAATTGCGTCGGAATTGAATACAAAAGGCACCATGCCGACTTCTCTCCGGGAGAGTAATGCGTCTAACTATCTGTGCTTTGATTCGTTCCTGGGATTCCAGTAATAGATTCCGATGGACATGGGAAGGATTACTGTAACCTATGGAGCTTCAACGTGACGATGAAGCACAGAAATTGCGTCGGAATTGAATACAACAGGCACCATGCCGACTTCCCTCCGGGAGAGTAATGCGTCTAACTATCTGTGCTTTGATTCGTTCCTGGGATTCCAGTAATAGATTCCGATGGACATGGGAAGGTTTACTGTAACCTGTGGACCTTCATCTTGACGATGAAGCACAGAAATTGCGTCGGAATTGAATACAACAGGCACCATGCCGACTTCTCTCCGGGAGAGTAATTCTTCTAACTATCTGTGCTTTGATTCGTTCCTGGGATTCCAGTAATAGATTCCGATGGACATGGGAAGGTTTACTGTATCCTGTGGACCTTCATCTTGACGATGAAACACAGAAATTGCGTCGGAATTGAATACAACAGGCACCATGCTGACTTCTCTCCGGGAGAGTAATGCTTCTAACTATCTGTGCTTTGATTCGTTCCTGGGATTCCAGTAATAGATTCCGATGGACATGGGAAGGTTTACTGTAACCTGTGGACCTTCAACGTGACGATGATGCACACGTATTGCGTCGGAATTGAATACAACAGGCACCATTACGACTTCTCTCCGGGAGAGTAATGCTTCTAACTATCTGTGCTTTGATTCGTTCCTGGGATTCCAGTAATAGATTCCGATGGACATGGGAAGATTTACTGTAACCTGTGGACCTTCATCTTAACGATGAAACACAGAAATTGCGTCGGAATTGAATACAACAGGCACCATGCCGACTTCTGTCCGGGTGAGTAATGCTCCTAACTATCTGTGCTTTGATTCGTTCCTGGGATTCCAGTAATAGATTCCGATGGACATAGGAACGTTTACTGTCACCTGTGGACCTTCATCTTGACGATGAAACACAGAAATTGCGTCGGAATTGAACACAACCGGCACCATGCTGACTTCTCTCCGGGAGAGTAATACTTCTTACTGTCTCTGCTTTGATTCTTTCCTGGGATGCCAGTAATAGATTCCGATGGACTTGGGAAGGTTTACTGTAACCTGTGGACCTTCAACGTGGCGATGAAGCACAGAAATTGCGTCGGAATTGAATACAACAGGCACCATGCCGACTTCTCTCCGGGAGAGTAATTCTTCTAATTATCTGTGCTTTGATTCGTTCCTGGGATTCCAGTAATAGATACCGATGGACATGGGAAGGTTTACTGTAACCTGTGGACCTTCATCTTGACGATGAAACACAGAAAATGCGTCGGAATTGAATACAACAGGCACCATGCTGACTTCTCTCCGGGAGAGTAATGCTTCTAACTATCTGTGCTTTGATTCGTTCCTGGGATTCCAGTAATAGATTCCGATGGACATGGGAAGGTTTACTGTAACTTGTGGACCTTCATCTTGACGATGAAACACAGAAATTGCGTCGGAATTGAATACAACAGGCACCATGCCGACTTCTCTCCGGGAGAGTAAGTCTTCTAACTATCTGTGCTTTGATTCGTTCCTGGGATTCCAGTAATAGATTCCGATGGACGTGGGAAGGTTTATTGTAACCTGTGGACCTTCATCTTGACGACGAAACACAGAAATTGCGTCGGAATTGAATACAACAGGCATCATGCCGACTACTCTCCGGGAGAGTAATGCTTCTAGTTATCTGTGCTTTGATTCGTTCCTGGGATTCAAGTAATAGATACCGATGGACATGGGAAGGTTTACTGTAACCTGTGGACCTTCATCTTGACGATGAAACACAGAAATTGCGTCGGAATTGAATACAACAGGCACCATGCTGACTTCTCTCCGGGAGAGTAATGCTTCTAACTATCTGTGCTTTGATTCGTTCCTGGGATTCCAGTAATAGATTCCGACGGACATGGGAAGGTTTACTGTAACCTGTGGACCTTCATCTTGACGATGAAACACAGAAACTGCGTCGGAATTGAATACAACAGGCACCATGCCGACTTCTCTCCGGGAGTGTAATGCTTCAAATTATCTGTGCTTTGATTCGTTCCTGGGATTCCAGTAATAGATTTCGATGGACATGGAAAGGTTTACTGTAACCTGTGGCCCTTCATCTTGACGATGAAACACAGAAATTGCGTCGGAATTGAATACAACAGGCACCATGCTAACTTCTCTCCGGGAGAGTAATGCTTCTAACTATCTGTGCTTTGATTCGTTTCTGGGAATCCAGTAATAGATTCCGATGGACATGGGAAAGTTTACTGTAACCTGTGGACCTTCAACGTGACGATGAAGCACAGCAATTGCGTCGGAATTGAATACAACAGGCACCATGCCAACTTCTCTCTGGGAGAGTAATTCTTCTAATTATCTGTGCTTTGATTCGTTCCTGGGATTCCAGTAATAGATTCCGATGGACATGGGAAAGTTTACTGTAACCTGTGGACCTTCGTCTTGACGATGAAACACAGAAATTGCGTCGGAATTGAATACAACAGGCACCATGCTGACTTCTCTCCGAGAGAGTAATGCTTCTAACTATCTGTGCTTTGATTCGTTCCTGGGATTCCAGTAATAGATTCCGATGGACATGGGAAGGTTTACTGTAACCTGTGGACCTTCAACGTGACGATGAAGCACAGAAATTGCGTCGGAATTGAATACAACAGGCACCATGCCGACTTCTCTCCGGGAAAGTAATTCTTCCAATTATCTGTGCTTTGATTCGTTCCTGGGATTCCAGTAATAGATTCCAATGGACATGGGGAGGTTTACTGTAACCTGTGGACCTTCAACGTGACGATGAAACACAGAAATTGCGTCGGAATTGAATACAACAGGCACCATGCCGACTTCTCTCCGGGAGAGTAATGCTTCTAACTGTCTCTGCTTTGATTCTTTCCTGGGATGCCAGTAACAGTTTCCGATGGACATGGGAAGGTTTACTGTAACCTGTGGACCTTCCTCTTGACGATGAAACACAGAAATTGGGTCGGAATTGAATACAACAGGCACCATGCTGACTTTTTTCCGGGTGAGTAATGCTTCTAACTATCTGTGCTTCGATTCTTTCCTGGGATGCCAGTAATAGATTCCGATGGACATGGGAAGGTTTACTGTAACCTGTGGACCTTCGTCTTGACGAAGAAGCACAGAAATTGTGTCGGAATTGAATACAACAGGCAGCATGCCGACTTCTCTCCGGGAGAGTAATGCGTCTAACTATCTGTGCTTTGATTCGTTCCTGGGATTCCAGTAATAGATTCCGATGGACATGGGAATTTTTACTGTAACCTGTGGACCTTCAACGTGACGATGAAGCACAGAAATTGCGTCGGAATTGAATACAACAATCACCATGCCGACTTCTCTCCGGGAGAGTAATTCTTCTAATTATCTGTGCTTTGATTCGTTCCTGGGATTCCAGTAATAGATTCCGATGGACATGGGAGAGTTTACTGTAACCTGTGGACCTTCATCTTGACGATGAAACACAGAAATTGCGTCGGAATTGAATACAACAGGCACCATGCTGACTTCTCTCCGGGAGAGTAATGCTTCTAACTATCTTTGCTTTGATTCGTTCCTGGGATTCCAGTAATAGATTCCGATTAACATGGGAAGGTTTACTGTACCTGTGGACCTTCATCTTGACGATGAAACACAGAAATTGCGTCGGAATTGAATACAACAGGCAATATGCCGACTTCTCTCCGGGAGAGTAATGCTTCTAACTATCTGTGCTCTGATTCGTTGCTGGGATTCCAGTAATAGATTCCGATGGACATGGGAAAGTTTACTGTAACCTGTGGACCTTCAACGTGACGATGAAGCACAGAAATTGCGTCGGAATTGAATACAACAGGCACCATGCCGACTTCTCTCCGGGAGAGTAATTCTTTTAACTATCTGTGCTTTGATTCGTTCCTGGGATTCCAGTAATAGATTCCGATGGACATGGGAAGGTTTACTGTAACCTGTGGACCTTCATCTTGACGATGAAACACAGAAATTGCGTCGGAATTGAACACAACAGGCACCATGCTGACTTCTCTCCAGGAGAGTAATACTTCTTACTGTCTCTGCTTTGATTCTTTCCTGGGATGCCAGTAATAGATTCCGATGGACTTGGGAAGGTTTACTGTAACCTGTGGACCTTCAACGTGGCGATGATGCACAGAAATTGCGTCGGAATAGAATACAACAGGCACCATGCCGACTTCTCTCCGGGAGAGTAATTCTTCTAACTATCTGTGCTTTGATTCGTTCCTGGGATTCCAGTAATAGATTGCGATGGACATGGGAAGGTTTACTGTAACCTGTGGACCTTCATCTTGACGATGAAACACAGAAAATGAGTCGGAATTGAATACAACAGGCACCATGCTGACTTCTCTCCGGGAGAGTAATGCTTCTAACTATCTGTGCTTTGATTCGTACCTGGGATTCCAGTAATAGATTCCGATGGACATGGGAAGGTTTACTGTAACGTGTGGACCTTCATCTTGACGATGAAACACAGAAATTGCGTCCGAATTGAATACAACAGGCACCATGCCGACTTCTCTCCGGGAGAGTAATGCTTCTAATTATCTGTGCTTTGATTCGTTCCTGGGATTCCAGTAATAGATTCCGATGGACATGGGAAGGTTTATTGTAACCTGTGGACCTTCATCTTGACGATGAAACACAGAAATTGCGTCGGAATTGAATACAACAGGCACCATGCTAACTTCTCTCCGGGAGAGTAATGCTTCTAACTATCTGTGCTTTGATTCGTTTCTGGGATTCCTGTAATAGATTCCGATGGACATGGGAAAGTTTACTGTAACCTGTGGACCTTCAACGTGACGATGAAGCGCAGAAATTGCGTC